>NC_059672.1:10000000-10625000 GCF_905147105.1 Pieris brassicae
TATTACAAAATTTCATTAATTGTAATAGAATTATTACTATCATTGTTATCGTTATTATATATTTTTCTTAACAATGGCTTCGAAGCTCCTCAAAAAAGATAGCGCGTAACGGAAAAATGTGACAGTAATTTTTTTTTCCAACGTCGATAAAGAAGTTTCACTGCAAAAACCAATAAAATTATTATACTAAAATTAAGAGAGATGGAATATAAAACACAACTTCTTATTTTCATTATTGACTATCCCTGAGGTCGTAAGTTCAATCCCCAGTACAACAATGGACTTTTTTTCTTTGTATGCATTCAATATTTGCTTGAACGGTGAAAGAAAAAATCGACAGGAATCCGGCTTGCTTTAGACTCGGTTGTAACACCATGATTTATTTGTAGATATAAAAAAATAAAACCCTCTTTACAATAAATAAAAAGGTCTTGTCTATTACGAATTTGTTTCATCATGTTGTTTGTTTCATGTGTGATAAATTAGATCTCAATGTCGGCTTTGGATCTTACCCATAGTACGCACAGTTATTCTCTTCTATATCCATGATCTGGTAGATAGTCCAATCCAGATGAACTAGGGTGAGAACAGGGTTCCCAGAGCTTCCCTCCTACAGTTAAAAAAAAGCTTGGTTCACGATTGAACCCCAAAATACCATTTAAGTTGAGATCGAGAACAGATTAGGTAATTTGACAATCAGATGATAATCGTGAATGGGTTGTTTGATTGTGTATATTTTTGTTTTTCCAGTTGTATTCTGGTTTCTTCCGTTGTGTAATTTTATTTTAATCAATTTTTAATAACTTTCTTATTTCTGTAAGTTTCGATGTGTTTGTCTAATTCTTAATGTATTATATAAAGCTAAGGTTTCACGAATAAATTTAATTTATCTTTTTAAACATTTGATTTAGAGTTAGAAAATATACAAGCTCTTGTTTTACCTACTCGTTACTTTACTGACTAAGGCAGCACTTGACAGAAGAGTCCTACAAATTAATGGCATAAATTTAAAACATACATTTTACAAAACAGAAAATACTGCACACAACATTTGATCAAATTTTTTTCTGGAAGAAATTCTCATTTGTCTCTTTAAAATATGCAATTAAAAAAAAATATAAAATATTGTTTAGGAAATAAACTTTAATATTAGTCAATATTTTAACAGGGATTAGCAAGTGACTGCAGACTTTAAAATGAAAAAATGTTAAATTCTTACATTTACATTATACTTAAATAAATATTATTTTAATGGAAAAGTCGAAGCTTTTCTTTGTATTAAAAAGGCAAAGGAATGCTAACCTGAACTATAGACCAAAGCAAAAGCTTATTGATCATTGATGAATTCTCGCTTAAAACTAGTTTCAATGGATCGAAGCTTAAAATACATTCTGGGATAAAGTAGCTTGACCAGCAATCTCCTTACAAATGCAGTCTGAGGTGAACTTTGTTCTTTGACGTATTTAAACAAATTGTTTCTGTATGGAGACTCCTTTTTTACACTATTTTTCAGTCATATGCAAGAAATATAACGCCTGATATAAGGTATATAATATACGAATATTAGAAGTTAAGTTATAAATATAGTCGTCGTTGGTGATTGATCGGACTTGAATTGTTGTATCTACGGTTAGAAGTTATTTAATTTCTTCTTTTTATAGAACAGAGAACAAACGCGCAGGACACCGCCTATTGACACTCTCAACTCCAGGGGCCTCGCGAGAGATGTTAATATATAGCCAAACTATCAGATGGAATTATGGCCAAACGTCTCTCTAGTTCTGTATAAAAAAATCCGAAATGCGCCTGAGAACGTGATGCAGTATTAGCGTTCCACGGCGTCTTGCTCGTCTCTTTTTTCATATTTTTTTAAAACTAAAATTACAGAATACACGAAAAAACACTTAAGGATTTAACTAAGTGCCTTCGGTGCCTCTACCACAGAACAAATTTTAAATTCCTTTCTGTTTAAGTTATTCAAGACTTCATTTATACAGAATATATTAAAGTATATTTCCGCAGTGTGTTGCAAACCTTCGCACCGACACCAAAAGTCTTATTATAATATCAGATTCTTGATACTTACTGTGTTTATACGAAATAGCGTTCCCACACACCACCAACCTCCAAACTTAGTTGCCATTGAAAAAATCACAAAGATATATATTAGGTATACATATAAAATTGGCGTATTTCCTACTGGCCAATTTAATCACGTTGTTATCCTCTTTGCTAAGGAATTCCAAATTCAAATTTGTACAGCTATTTAGTTATGTATTTGTGCTTCGATGACCGTCATTCATTTGTTTTTTTCTGTTTGCGTCACTCATTTTACAAAATGGAAAACTTAAAGAATCGCATTATTTACGAGTACGGGTTCCGCCGTGGCACTAGTGCTGCGGAAACGACTCGAAGGGTGAATGATGTGTATGGCGATCATGTTGCAAAAGAAAACACGGTTCTTTTTCGTTCTGGAAATTTTGACCTGCAGAACAAGCCCCGTGGACGGCCTGAGACCCAAGTTGATAATGAAGTATTGAAGGCTATTGTGGAAGCGAATCCATCGCAAACCACGTTCGAGTTAGCTGCAGGATGCGGTGTTAGTGATAAAACTGTTTTAATTCACTTGAAGCAAATTGGGAAGATTAAAAAGCTTGAAAGGTGAGTACCTCATGAATTGACTGAAGTAAACCGGCAAACGCGCGTCGACTGCTGCGTTACATTACTTAACCGGCACAATTATGAAGGTATTTTTAAACCGAAACATTACCTGTGATGAAAAATGGACTCTTTACGATAATCGGAAGCGCTCAGCGCAATGGTTGAATCCTGGCCAGCCAGCCAAATCCTGCCCCAAGCGAAAATTAACCCCAAAAAAGTAACTTGTAAGCGTTTGGTGGACTAGCGCCGGAATTGTTCATTGCTGTTTTCTCAAATCTGGCCAGACTATTACGGCTGATGTCTATTCTCAGCAATTGCAAACCATGATGGTAAAGCTAGCGGCTAAACAACCTAAGGTGGTCAATCGCTCCACGCCACTGCTACTTCACGACAACGCTAGACCACACACTGCACAACAGACGGCTACCAAATTAGAAGAGCTTCAATTGGAATGTCTAAGACATCCTCCGTACTCCCCGGACCTCGCTCCACCAGATTACCATTTTTTTCGAAATTTGGATAACTTCTTGCAAGGGAAAAAATTTAACTCCGATGGGGCAGTCCAAATCGCCTTCACAGATTTTATTGATTCCCGTCCGACTGGTTTTTTTAGTAAAGGGATCAATGAACTACCTATGAGATGGCAAAAGTGCATAGAAAACAATGGTTCATACTTTGATTAATTCAATATATTATATTAAAAACATATTCGTCAATAATGAAATATGATTGGGATCCTTTTGGGAGTGTTTTATGTCCATAGAACTAGGTTATATACATTTATCAACGTATAGTTATTTGTAAATTAATTATGCACTTCTTAACAATGATGTACTTTACCCTCTGCAGGTGTCTCTTTTTTTACTCTCCCATATTAGGGTTGCCTGGATAAAATCGCTTGTTAGCGTTAAGGCCGCCCGTTGCCTAATAACTTATGTGACCTTCTTTTTTTGTTTTTTTTATATGTATTATTTCGTATATTATGGTAACGAAGTGTAAATAAATAATAAATATTTGGGTCTAAGATAAGCATTGCAACAAATTCCTTTAGGATTAACAGTACGAATATATGATATTGTGGCTGTGAAATAGGAAAAAGGATTTTAAATAAAAAACAATTTTTATTTTTAATACCTTGTATTACGATTGACAATTACATTACTTGCATTACTGTTTGTACTCGTTCTCGTATTTAGCCGCGTAATTGTTCTCTGGGTCGTATTTGGTTTTAAGTTTCTCCCAATACTCAGCTTCCTTGTTGATAATGTGTGATAGCACTCGGCCCGTCCCTTTCTTTTGATTTTCCGTACATTTTTGGCAGTCGTTGTGTAACGCCTCAGTCAGGTGTGCTGAAATCGAAAAAAGTATTTTTAATAGAACTCCCAAACTACAATTCTACTTTCTTCAAGTCTTTTGATAATTTTTAAAACATTAAGTACAACGCCTACCGATTCTAATTATTTTTTCGCCGGGAATCGAATTTCGTATTCAATATATTTAGCTTATACACATTGCCTTGAATTTTTATTTAATTTTTGTTAAACATCACACGTGTTAAAAATGACAATCAGATACTTATGAAAATATGTTACAGTGTATATATGTGTATAAATGACACGAGAAACTAAGAGGGCGCGGCGCTAACCAGATCCATGCAACGTCCTCATATTTGAGTAGCCCGAAATACCACACACAAGTCACGAGAGGTCTCTTTGTATCAAAGAAGTACCATGGGTCTGCCAAGTATCCGGGAGTAATAGGAATTTAACAAGGCAAAATAATAATAATATCAAACAAGGTTTGCTAAAACGACTCGGTGTCGAGTTGCTAAAAGTTTTTCATCAAAGTTTTAAGGATAGTGCTCATGCTCAACGCTATTACGCGGCAGTCTGCAATAAATGAAAAAACAAAAATGGGTTGGTTCGAGATTCAATACACTATTTGATCATTATTCAGGAAGATAAAACCTCACCTTTTAGCTCCTTTCCATCAGCAGAGCACTTCCCTTCGTCTAATATACACTTCAAGTATGGTACTAAAAGCCGCCTGTTGCTTAAGACATCATCCAGATTGATATTGTCATAGCGATCTGTGTACTTTTCGGCTACGGCCAATGCGACAAACGCAAACAGGCAAACACAAATTGGCTTCATTTTACTCTATAACAGAAATAATAACTAAATATATTATTTAATTCCGTCGAAGAAATACACCTCATTTAAATTTTACAAGTAAAACAAATGATTGCAAAAGATTAAAATCTGATAAGCATAATACGTTTTAATGTATTGAAACACTTGTGACAATTCAATGTATTCCCTTAAAGCGTAGAGTATCATTCAGACGAGACTTAGCAAGAACTATGTTTCTTGTTCATTTCTGAGTTATATTTAACTTGAACTTAATTCACAATAGTCATCAAATTCCAGGAAATATATATTATAGTTACCAACAAATGTTAAGTTAGTAATAATACATTTAAGACGAATGCAGTGCAGAGATTGACAAAAACAGAAGCGGTCGAAACCTTTGCTGTGATTTACACAGTAGCTCAAATTCCAGGATAAATTATTCCTTAATCTCTTTTACCTAATATATAGAATCTGGTAATATACAATATATAACACGTTCAAATTATATTAGTCTTTAAGTAGTATAGTATGTATTGTGGGCCTAGTGGCTACAGAGGCGGCTCTCATCCGTGAGATCGTAAGTTTGATCCCCGGCTGTATACTAATGAAATTTCTTCCTTTGTGCGCATAGCAACGTGAGGATACTGGATTGCCTTAGACCCAAAAAGTCGACGGCGTGTGTCACATGAAGCTGACCACCTACTTGCCAATTAAATTCAAAAATGATCATTAAACAGATACAGAAATCTGAGGCCCAGAGCTAAAAAAGAAAGGTTGTAGCGCCACTTATTTGTATTTTATGTAAATATGTATATGTTTCTATAACATATAATACAGCATTGATCTTTGATACAGTAATTTTGAGAAATAGACAAACCTACCGACTTGTTAACTCACAGGTTAAAAATCCAAGACTGAATTACTATTGTGCATAGATCTTTTTATATTACTAACTAACATGTAAACAACGTAATAAAACCTGTACTTCCATCTTATTTTGGTGATTTTTAGGTAATTTTTAGTAATTCATGGTCAATGTCTATATCATGTTAAGTAATAACTTATCAATGTAATTAGGACAGTTTTAATTCAATGCTTACTCGATAGTAAATTTGTTAAAATCAAACATCAAAATCGTTCATTCATATAGATAACATTGTACACTTATGACCGTCAAAAAAAATTCGCGTAATACGAGAGATTTATAAAAAACTACACTAACTTTGGCTACAACTTATGAGTAATTAATAATAAGGAAGTAATTAATAAGGAACATCTGTCATACTTATGTCCCAATAGCTTTAATATGGAGTTTCAACCCACATCAGTGTCTCGGATATTGATGGACTTTTTCGTATTGAGATCTCTTCCAGGCAACCACTGTGAGAATAATAAAATGAGATAAGGTGAGCGCTAGAAGTTTAAAACTATGTATGTATGTTTGTAGACTCAGTTGTCGCGCTTAGACTCTCAAAAGGTCCGTTGTGCGTACAGTCCTGGCTAACTAAGCCAGCCTAACTCCTTCCAAAAGCACAGAAGCCTCCTGGGTACTTCGCAGGCTTCACGGAGCGACCTCACAGTTCCGAGGATTTCTGCACGTTGTTTAGCCATAGCCTCGCATTCCATTGCATCGCGGGTGTCTGATTCCTATGCGCTAAAACAGCCTCTGCACAGGGGGCTGTCCGTCGCGCCTAGGACAAAAAGATGTTTGTTAAGGAGACAATGGCCCGTAATTGTCCCTATCATTGTTTTTAGATTGGTTCTGTTTAAGTTCAGAAGTTGTTTTGTAAGTTGCTGGTTGACTGCTGGCAGAGCCATTTTGGACTGTCTGCAGTCCGCACCTTGCGATCATCGTTGCTGTTGGAGGTCCGCAGATCTTTGGCGAACCCAGGCTGCGAGGAACGGCAAGGGATACGGGCCAACAGGCCTCATTTCCGAACCTCTCCTCGCAAGCTCGTCGGCAGCATCATTGCCAAGACATCCTCTGTGACCACCTTAATCCACTTCAGGGTAACTTTGTTTGTCAGGGTTATTGCCTTCAGTGCAATGTGACATTCCAATATCAATTTACTGTTTGTCTTTTTGCTTACTAACGCCGTCAGCTCAGATGCACTGTCGGATACGAACTTAATACAAAAGTTATTAATTCCTAACCGCTGCACGGCTCTGGAGCGACACAATCGCATTGAAAGATCGAGCTATATGTGCCTAAGGGTAGGTGTGTGTTGATATTGAGATCAATAGAGAATATGCCCTGTTTTTGAGCCATCAGTATATATGCGACGCTCATTCAGAGTTGATCTATCACATTCTTCTTCCCTCATTTGCACATAGTATCTTTAAGTGAGAATGTGTTGATTTGCGATCCTATCACATGGAGCGGCTATTAGAGGTTGGTACAGTTCAAAACATATAAGACAGATTATTTAGACAAAATTAATCTGCGAATAAAATATTACATAACTATATTTATATTTAGACCATAACTTTTGAGATTAAATAATATACTTATTATACATAAAATAAAACTAGAAACGTTTCTACATTTTTTAATTTTCCCCAAAATTAACCATTAACATCACGTATTTTGATGGTTTTTTGTTTGTTTTATCATTAATGCCAATTCCCATTAATATAATGGTTTTAACAGAAGCCCCGGAACCTATTATTACACTTACAACGTCAATTACTCCCGTCACGCCAGCTTTAATTCGTAATTACATCAATAAAATTTAATGTTTAGATTTTAAGAGATTTTAGTCATGTTAGTTTACACGAACAGTTTAGAGTGCGCCGTGCAGTAAGTACATCAGATTCACAGGTAAATTTTTCTGTTCATGAACATTTGTTGATCGAATAGGCAAGTAGGTAAGCAGCCTTCTGTGACACACGCCGTCGACTTTTTGGGTCTAAGGCAAGCCGGTTTCCTCATGATGTTTTCCTTCACCGTTCGAGCTGATGTTAAATGCACATATAAAAATAAAATCCATTGGTGCACAGCCGGTGATCGAACCTACGACCTCGGGATGACAGTCGCACGCTAAACTGCTCAGTCAAACTAATTTTAAGTAATTTTTTTGTGTTATTTCCAACTATATCAAATTAAAGGGAGATAAATTTAATGTTTTTTGGTGTAAATTAATTATTATTAGTAGGTATTTAAAAATAAAAATCAAGCCGTAATTATTTGTAGTAAATTTTGATGCTATTTAGAAAGTATCGCTTTCTCTTTAAAGTCGTATTTATTTCAATAGCAATGACAACAACCTTTTTAAAAAAAGCCAGTCAATATTGATAGTTTATACCTGTACATTGTACTTACTTTTAGTGTTTATTTCTTAACACTTCGTTGCAAGTGTACAGAAATACAGTACAATCAAAGTTATTAAATAAAGAGAGCAACTTGTACAGTGTACAAATATCTCTCTTTGTAATAGCCTTGGCCTCTAAATGAATGCAGATTACTCGAAGCTTAAAGCTAGTAACGTATTTATTTAGGAAACGTTCTCTATTAGATGTTCTTCCAATAGAAAAAATCAACCATAAAACTGATGCTCACGTTCTCATCTCTTATATTCCATCCTATTCAACCCTAAAACTCCTCTCTATCACAAAAATGATTTCAAATTTTTGGGAGCCCATAACTATAGCTTACGCTCTTTCGAAAACTATATCCTTGAAATCCAACCTCATAACTCCTCTTTTCTTGGAGAATCTTTTAAGGTCTCTGCAGTTAGGCTATGAAATTCACTTCTAGTCCTCATTCGCTTAGCTTCTTCTCTATCTCTCTTTAAATTTTATCTGTACTAACATTACCTGTCCACATCGTATCCCTAACTTTCCTTCTAACTACTGTGTGACTGGTCGGACTTGAATTTGTGTATGCGGTGATGTTAGTTATTTTTGACCATGTATTTGCGTGTTGTTCCCATTAGAATGTAAGTGCGTGCTCCTATTTCACCATGCCTCCTGCTGATGTCTTGTGGAACATGGTATGACGATTGCAGCTCCTTACAAACATTGTATTATAAAAAAAACTTGGCGAATAAAAAGAGTGGCGCAGAGTTTATTGCCAGTTCTTCTCTTCCGTTCTACGACCTTGATTTGAGAACTGGCAGTAAATGTAAAATTTGAAGCATTTAATGTATATTTCTTTTTTATTGACGTTCATAAGTGTACATTGTGTTACCTATATGAATAAATGATTTTTGACTTTGACGTGAAACTGATCTTAAATTATCGTGAGTCAGGTGCACTTTTTACTTTTTATTTTTCATGTATCCTTTTTTAGTTTAGTTTGTTTTTTATTGCTGTTTAGTTTTATCTTAATAACTATATGTAATATGTATTTTTGTACTTCTTGCCTACCTTATCAAATTTAACTTTTTTTTACTCACAGTAGTTGCCTGGAAGACATCGCCCAAAAGCGATAAGGCCGCCAGTTGCCCTCCTTTCATGTTCAATTTTTATATTGTAATGTAATGAAGTGGTAATAAATAAACAAAACTTAATATAGTTATACATTACTTAATGAAGCTTTTACATATTATTTTATTCAAAAAAACTTGTCTCTATTTTTTTTTTTTTTTTAACACACTCCAGAAAATACTTATTGTGATTAATAAATTATAATAAGGAGCTATTAATTTTGCACCATATCTTCATCTACAATAACAATGTAATGTATAATTCACTAATGACAACGCCAAAACGTTTAGATTTTCAAAAAATGAAACGAGAAAATAATATGAAATCAACACTTTTAATTTGAATAAATTAACATTTCGAAATTAATGAGCAGCGACTGTGCGTAATTCCGCTTCGTACTTCAACACAAACTTGTGTTCAGGGTCGTATTTGGCCTTCAGCTGGTCCCAGTAGGTGGCTTGCTTGTTGATCAGATGTCCAATCACGCGCCTGGTTCCAGACTTCTGTGTGTCTGTACATTTAGCGCAGTTCTCTTCTAAGGCTTCCTTGATATGAGCTATAAAATATATATATGTAAGCGATCTAGTTACTTATTATGACTCTGTAATTTATTATATTTAAACTGTTGTTATACTTATTCGAACCTAATGAATTGTTTTTACTTAGAAGTTAATATATTACATACGTGTTTATTTGAAAAAAAATATAAGGATAATTTAAGCACTGGCCTTTAAGAGGGGAAGAGACCTTTTTTTTAATTTGAGATCGTATCTACGAGGGAGGAGTAGATCCACACCGGGAGTAGATTTCACAGTTTGCTAGTTCGTAAAAGAAAAAGTCTTGTGAAGCGGACCGTGGAAAACTACCAGCCATCAAGGTGATGCGGATGAAATGCTGGGTTAGTACTCGTAATATGTATTGTGAAGTTGTTTTACAGAATCAGTTACCAAATAAGAATACCAAAATTAATAACAGCTATTTTCTCTTCTCATAAATAATAGTATCATTTTTCGTAGCTGGCTGTATCGATTTTCTTTTGTTTTTTAAGAGCCTTCAAATACAACTAATAGCTAAAGTTGAATAATTCAAAAGAGAATACTGATATGAGGGAAAATAAATATAACTGTAACTTGTTATAAATTAACGTAAAACATTGTATCTTAAATGAGTTTTAGAATTGTTTCCTTGTACTGCAGGTCAAGATCGAGTCTCGTATTTACTCCACAACATACGTAAACTGGTTTATTATATGTCCTTTTTAATGATTTCTAACGAGCAACTTTGCAAGCGATGCAAATGGAAATAGACAGGCAATACTCCCGATAATATTCCTTAATTAACCCGCAAGGGAAGCGGAAGCGTGGCCGTCCTAAGCAAACCTGGCGTCCTACAGTTGCAGATAATAATGGAGCTTACGCATAAGAGTGCGCCTATATTTAAACCAATTCTTCCAACTTCGATAGCAGTTTTAATTTTTCTCCAAATCAGCTTGAGGAGCCCCTGCCGTCGTTATCTAACGACGCGAAACCCAATATCTTTCGCAAATTTGCAATAACATAATTTTAAAATTAAAATTTCACGATTAAATTACACGATCCGCGGCTTGAACAGGTTTCTGGGGTCGCTTTTCTAAAAGAGTCCAGCCTAGGCTATTAGTGGCTACAAGATTTAGGTGTTTTTCGATGTAAGGTCAAAATCAATACCTTTCAATTCCTTTCCATCAGGTGAGCACTTGCCCTGGTCTAGGATGCACTTGATGTATGGAATTAGAAGTCTCTCATTGTTGATGATCTGTTCGAGGTCCACGTTGTCGTACTTGTCAGTGTAGGTACTGTTGGGACGAGCCGACACAGCCACAACCGCGAACAGGGCGAATACAATGAAAGTCCTCATGTTGAAATTCTGCAAGGAAATAGTTAATTACTGTTTTGTTCGGTTACATTCCATTCCATAGTGTCTGATTTCTTTAATTACAAATATGTCATACCACGGAAGCGACGAGTCACCCATAACCATTAGTTTTGTTGAAAAATCATATAAATTTCTGGTTTATTTCAGGATATGCTCAATTTTCAATATCGAGAATATTGATATACTTGAATTGCCTGGTAAACACAATACAATGAAGGCAGGTATTGGAAGTTACAATTGGAAGCTACAAGTTGTATAGGATAAATATTCCACTAGACTAAAATTGGGACGTGTATCTCGCTGGTATATACATAATGTTAAGTTTCTCATGTAAATAAAATACAATTTTGTAATGAGAAAATAAAGTTCTTTAAACATATATATCCTATATGATGCAATGGGCGCAACCATCGTACTGCGTTACAATGCACTAGATTAGTTAAGAAGGATTTGGATACGTATAGCACGAACCGTAACAATTGATGATATCCCTCATAATTGGCGGTTAAAACGTAATAAACTCAATACGAAAACGTTTTTAAATTGAAATAATATATTTTTTTTTATTTTGTTTTTATAAAGAGATAACTAAATACATAATTCCATTATAAACATATAATCGCCCTTTGATATTGACTTAAAAATTTAATAAATTATGACTACCTTAGATGTGTAGGCTCCGTTTCACTTCAAACAACTGATAATCGTTACGCTTCATCAAGTCCATATATATAGTTTTAAACCTCGTAACAAAAACGAACAATTTGCATTTTCTACGTATTTTTCGACGTCATATGAATAATGGGAGCTTTTTTATTAACTTTATGAAATTGGATTTGAAATTAAATTTTTCGCATAAAATTTATGGTCAGGTTGAATGTTTTATTTTATTTATTCTATTAAATATACAGTTTTGTGTTTTATTGTATTTTTAACATTTCTGCGTATGTTTTTGGACATGATCTGAGAATTATAGGAAATTGTGTGTAACCGAAAATCAGTCAATCAGTCAAGTCAGATAAGATAACAAGTTTCTGCTTAAACAGCATCTAATTATTATAACTTTAAATTCTAGTTACTGAAATAAACATATCGGTATTCTGTGTTTTTTTTCTATTTTAAAATTAAAATATGAACGAAGTTAGGGAAATGGTTTTAAAAGAATAAATCAATAAATATAATGTCAATTTTGATTAATTTGGACGTTGAGACGCAATAAAAAATGTATATTTTCATTTTCAATTTATAATATTATATAGATAATGCCAAAATTGATCACGAAACATTTAGAACCGAGATGTTTTTATTACTACTTGTTAGAGCTGTTTTCAGCAAGTGGCTCAACCCTGAGACCAAGCATTCGAATCCCTGCTATGCAGCAATCCGTTACCCTGTCTCCCACCTAAACTATGATGCCGTGTGTCGGTCATAAAAGGGTCACTCAGTCCATAGGTAAAAGTGATCAAAAGCCCAACTAAAGAGATAAATACTTAAAAATAAATGAATAAATATTATAATTAAAATGGAAAAGTTTTTAAACATATTGATAATAGTATACGATTTATCCGTGTGACGTAAATCACAATGTCATGCAATGTTTTATTTTCGTCTGTTTACTTCGTGACTACCTGGAAACTGTATGCGTCAAATGTATACTGTATTTACATAATTATGCATAAACACCTCCATAAAGGACTTCGTTGATTCTGATAATCTGTATAAGAAATTATATATAATTTTAGAAATGTAACAGGTATACTATGGAAATGAGAAAGATTAAAAACTTTATGATATGATGATAGAAGACCTAGCACGACCAAGATTTATGTGTTTTTTGATCTAGGTCATCAATACTTTTTAGCCATGGATAACGTATAGACCTTAAAATTGTATATTGTATGAGTGGCGGAAAATTTATTCGCAGTTCTTCTCGTCCGTTCGACGCTTTTGATTTGTGACCGACAGTAAATGTATAATTAGAAGTATTTAGCATTTAATATGTATTTCTTTATTGACGTTCAGACATTGTGTATAATGAATAAATGATTTTGAATTGGTCCTAGAATATAGGGCACAAACCGACAGAGCATTGAGGCTTCCTTCTGTAATATTCTTAGATTTTTGTGTTACATAATTTTCTATGACTACGTGTAATTATTTAACAGATCTTTTATTCACCAACTTAATTATTATGGTTTTGAAAGTTGTGGTTGGACTATACCGCTGTTGCTTCACGATATTTTAGTGGAGCACGTAAATAAGTAATTTGGCAACTATATTATAGTAACTATCGTAATCCTTCTAACAAAAAAAATCAATGACTAAGTATCGCAATACAGCGAGGAAATGCTGCCAGCGTTAAAGGTACACTGCCACAGGGACCAAACTTTTTAAATTTGTATTAACTTTCTATTTATTAATTATTATTTATATCACTATGTAAGTTAAGAATATTGTTAATACTGTATCATACCAATTTCTTACTAAATACATTTTTATCGTATATATCGTACGGGATTGTGCAGATCCATGGCTGAATAAGCTGAACGATAGCGGTGTGTCTAGTCGAAGACTATAAAGGAGGTCTTTATTTATAGAAATTTTTATTTATTTATTTATTAACACTTCGTTACATTACAATATTTAAAAAATGAACATAATTAAATCAAAAGGAACGCAACTTGCGGCCTTATCGCTTTCGAGCGATCTCTTGCAGGCAACCACTCTGAGTAAAGAAAAAAATGTATTAAATTACATAAGATAGGCAAGAACTGCAAAAATACATATTACATATAGTTATAAAGAAGAAACTAAACAGGAACATAAAATAAACTAAACTGATACTGGATGACAGGAAAAATAAAAAGTAATAAGTGAAAAGTGCACATAAATCACGATAAAATCAAGTTTTTTTGGTCTGGTCTTTATATATAATTATCGAATCAATATGTACAATTGGAATAACCATTTTAAAAGAGCAATTGCTCAATCTTCTCATTATGAAATGAATAATTATTTTTTTAATTTTTTAACTAGTAATTTTGACTTTCAAATGTGCGTTTTTATTAGGCCTTATTAAAATAAATGATAGAACTTTGACTTTGCGACTCACGCCAGGACGTCTACTCCGGAAATATTCACTGTCATTGTTCTCCCTCTTTATTAACGTTACAACTGGACATGAAAAGACGAAAATACCTAGTCTAGCCATATATACTGAAATAAAGTAAAACATTTTTTTTTATTGCAAATAGGATAGGGAGGGAGGGAGATTGTTTTGGGGACTCCAAGTTATCATGGCGTTTAAAGCAAAACGTGTCTCAAAAACTGACCATAAATCATAATCCAGCGGATTAAGATCGGGACTAGGCGGCGGCCAGTCTTCAGCTCTGATAAAGTCCGAAACGTTCGTTTCCAACCATGACTGCGTAGACCAAGCTTGCTAGAAGGACCAGTCTTGGTTATTGGACATTATGTTATTAAGAGGCTTCATTACCTTCTCAAGAATGGTATCTGGATACACCTAAACCGATGTTTTCATACTTTTTTCATAAATTTATGGTTCAGTCACTCCTTCATAGCCCACCAAACCATTGCACTCTGACGACTAATAAGCTTCCTTAGAACTTTTTAAATATCAGTTCAGAGAAGACTAGTACCTTTCTTATAGGCTACAAGTCCTAAGTCATCTTTTAAAATACGCGACATAGTTCTAGGTATTATCTTCATCTTCCGAGATAAAATCCTTTGCTTCGCTCAGGATTTCGTCGAATTGTTTCCCTTATTGCTTTGACCACCTTTTTTGTAATAACACTACGTGGACGGCCATTTTTTTTTCTGTCACAAACAGAGGAGATCTCAACAACGACACCGAGTAGGTACAAACCTATTAATATCTCGGTACACAAACATTTTACTAATACCAAGCGTATGGACAGTTTTAAAAATTGCATTTGGCTCCATAACTACTTTGTGTAATGCAATCACAGGTTCGATTCTCGGGTATACTAAAGATAGTGTAATTGGTTTGTTTTTATTTTATAGAGCTGTATACAGAATTTATTATTAGTATTAAAAGTAGGTTAATTTTAAAACAAATCTTGAGTAATCAATTGTACGCAAATACATATTTTCTAATTTAAAATTTAAACATTCATTAGCATAAGTCTTAACCTATGTCAGATGAATCAAAGTCTGAAATCAGAAATGGAACAAAAAATGTCCTTAGAAACGATGTTAAAATAAATGATATTAAATAAAATTTTATTTAGTTAGGTAACAGATTTTTTTTATTGTTTTAATAATGTAAGGGCAAATTATATTACCTGTTTGATTGCTGATTTTTAATTATAAAAATTATTGGTTTGGTATATGAATTATAAAAATATTCATATCGTTTATTGAAACCTAAATATAACAATAAATTTACAATTTTCTAATTTGAAAATAACTTTAACGGTGGGACCATTTACTCGCTGTACTGCGACACTTATTCGTTGAGCGAGGAAAGCACCAGTTCAGGAATCACTGATACTATCTACCAGACGCCAACTTAAATCTTTAATTAGCGCTGGTGCATTTGAACCCCACGGCCCAAGAGTCTCTACTCCAAAGAGAACAAAGAAGTATGAGGAAATACTTATATTTATTATTAAAATAGTTTAAAAATAACATACTTGATAATGTGTTATTTTACATACAATTTACATAAAAATAAACAGTTTATTTATATGTTCAAGCTTAATTTATCAAACATATTTGTTTATAACAACGTAAAATATTCCGGGTGATATATTAGCCAGAGTAAATCTAACAAATATTTATTGCAGTGAATTTCTTTATCGGCGACATTAGTTTCTTGTACCTACCACGGTCAATTCGAAGAGATTCGCAGCCATTGATAACAAAAATATGTAATAACGATAACAATGATAGTAATAATTCTATTGCAATTAATGAATTTCTGTAATAATCTTAGTAGTGAGGTAAAATGAAATAATTGTATTATTTGTATCCATATCTATAATAATAAAAGCCTTTAGTTGTTTAACAAAAGGCTTTTATGATCATATTTACATTACATTTTTCTAATTTTATTTTATTTAACCAATTTCTGTAAAGTTGCATATAGAAGATCATTTTCAAAAAAAATACGTGTACACTAGTACAGACATACATATTTTTTAGACGAGGCTAACAGGCAGGCCACTAATGGACACTCGCAGTGCCAGAAGGCTCGCCAGCGCGCTGCCGGCCTTCTAAGAATTAAAACGCTCTTTTCTAAAAGAACTCTAAGTCGAATTGGTTCGGAAATACTTCAGTGGGCAGCTGGTTCCACATAGTGATGGTTCGTAGAAATTTCCTTAAGGGTAAACTTTTCAACCTAAATAAAATATAGGCTGTTTATGCTTTGGTTTTGTTTCAGATTTCTATATCTGTCTAATAGGCAATTGGATGATCAACCTTATGTGCCCTAAAGTTTTTATCACAATGTTTCCTTCCTTGTACAACCAAATATTTAATGTAAACAGAGAAAAGTTGATTGATGCACAGGGTTCAAATCTACAACTTCAGGGACGAGCGGTTCAACGGCCGACACACATCAAAATTATATTTAAGTGTCTGCTATATATAGATAAGGACAAAATAAAAAAAAAACCTATTCAACTTAAGTTTTATTCAGTCATTATAAATAAAAATGTAAATCAGTTTACAAAATAAAAATATAAATTAAAATTTAATGCTGTTCTAAGCTTTGATAGTTTTCAATTCCTTTTCATATTGCGCTGAGTATTTTCTCTGGGGATCGTATTTGGCTGTTAACAATTGCCACTCTTGGGGCTTATTGTTAATGAGATGGCTGATCACGGTACGAGTTCCCTTGCGCTGCTTGTCCGTACACTTCTCACAATTTGTCACTAGAGCGTCGCTAATGTGAGCTGTAAAAACATTTATCTTTTAACGTAAATTCAACACAAAGCTAGTCCTTGCGTAAATTTGCTTGGAAGTCTTGCTTAAATTTAAGGGGTCACACTTCGAAACTATTTTATATTCTGTTTTACGACAGTACTACTTATGCAACTTTAAAACTTGTGAGAGACTCTTGCTAACTACAACTGCAGTTCAAAACTTAAAATTATGTTATATATTTATTTATGTTTACTTCTAAACAAGACACGTGTTAAAATGAGTACAATTAGTGAGTACAACTTATGAAAATATGTAATAGAAAGGATGTGCACACGTGTAAAATTTACATGAGAACTAATGTCGCTAGCCAGATTCATACAACTTCCTCATAATCGAGTAGCCTAAAATATCTCAGCACATAACTGAAGCCAGAGTATACAGGTTATATATTTAAAAATTAGAATATTTCTACTAAATAGTAGCGCTAATTGAATAGTGGAATTCGTAATTCTCTATTAGATTGATGTTCATAATGATTTTTATTAAAATAGCAAGGAATTGTACGAAGTCGTCAAGTATGTAGTCTATAATCTCATTTTTTTAATTAAAAAAAAACAGTGGCACTACAAAGCTTGGAGACAGATTTCAGTATTTGTTTTTTCTTATAAGCAAGAAGGTGATCTTGTGCCTGACACACGCCCATTTGTACGTCTTAGGCATGCCGGTTTCTAAGAGAAAAGTGAGATTAGAAGGGAATATAACCATAACTCCACGCAAAGAATACTTCAGTATTATCTGTTTACTTACATTTCAACTCCTTTCCCTCGCTGGTACACTTTCCCTTATCTAACACACAATTGATGTATGCATTGAGAAGTCTTGGGTTATTCAGGATATCATTAATATTGATATTGTCAAAGCGATCTGTGTAATGGTCCGCAGGTAACGCCGCGGTAACAGCCAACACTCCCAAGACACAAATTATTAAAGCGTTCATTCTAAAAAAAAATCTAATGTTAAAATCACTTTAGTTAGGAAATACGCAGAAATATTTAAACAAAAACACACATAGCTCAATCAAAACGTACTTTGATAATCAATCAAACGTACTATTTAATCATTTTTTTTCCTTTTTTACTAATCTGTCAGAGTTTTTTATCAGTCAATTAAAAGCTCAACAATTTAGACAAAAAATACCTTAATTTTTTTTAAACACTCGGCTACGATTACAGTTGTCAACTATACTGGCCGGACATCAACTTTAGTTTTTATACGAAAAAATAACATGATCTTTTCGTCAATGTAAACTAGTTTTGGGCGTTATGGGAAGACATTTCGTCATGTCGCTAATTAAATTTTGGTTATCCACAGACTAACGCTGGTAATACTGAGATGAAACTTCATATGTTCTGTTTACTCTGTAAACAAATTACACACACACTTGACAAATATTGATAGAATGTTTAATTAGGCCGGTAATATAGATATTCAAAAAGTCAATTAATAATTAAAGTACAAAAATTCATTTATTGTTTTTTATTATTTAAATCCATATATATTATAAAAAAAATACAACTAATCGATCTGAGTTACTGAGAATATGAGTCTAAACTTATGTATATATGTTATATGTTAGTGGAGAACCGGTATTTTTATATAAGAGTTCAACTGCCACGGAATTATAAAAAGTATTTTGTTACGTGCGGAAAACAAAGTTCAGTAGAAAAGACATAAACGCGTTTGCCAAACCTAATCAATTTTATTTAACATTTATCCGACGAAGTTTTTTGCGTACAAAAATTATAATAATTAATAAATATAAAGTACATGTTACTTTTTATAAATATATACATTTGATTTTTATGCACATTATAAATATGCATGCATAAATATTACACCATTTAAATAGTTATTAACATAATGATTCAACTATGACTGGATTGGAGCAATGTTGGTCTAGTCTTTACGAGAATGATCACCTACTTGCTTATTAGGTTGAAAAATTATCATTAAACATGCATAAATCTAAGGCAGATGTGATGTAGTTCCACTGATGTATTTAATTTCTGACTGCTATATATATGGAATATATCATATATTGTAAATACTTTTCGATTTTTCGCTTCAATTCTTCGATTGAAACTTAAAGACAACGTTAAAAGACGTCGTAACACGTACCAAGAAGGAAAATTAGAAATAGGCGCAATTTGTAGGCAAAATTGTCGTGTGGAATAGAGACAAGTAGAAGAATTTGGAGAAGGCCTCCGTCGGAGGTCGAGTACTGAGTATTAAAAAATAATGACAGTGACTTAACTTTATAATGTAAATGTAGTACTCGAATAAAGGCAGTTTTTTTTTGTTTTAATTGTAAATATTGCATACTTTTGTGTATTTGTATAAAAGTCATTATTTAGGAGATAAGAGAAAAGAGACTAAATAAATCATAATAAAAGATGAATAAGGATAAGGAGGGATACTACACAAATAGTGGAATAATAAATAATGTAGATTATTTTTATGGTACCGATGGCAAACGAGCAGAAGGGGCACCTGATGATACCGCCACCTATGGACACTCACAATGCCAAAGGCCTCGCAAGTGCGTTGCCGGCCTTCAAAGAATAATATAGTAGAACTGGGTTGGAGCACCGACTTATAAATAAAGACGTTTTTTTAATTTATTTATTTTACAGAATAATACGATAATATGTCCTTTAGACCCAACATGCGTTTCAGCTCGGTTCTTAGAAAACTAAATTCTAAAAAAGTAACCTTACCTTAAGGATAGGCACGCAAACAAATAAAATGCAGTGTTTGACCTCTGCCGTCAGATTCAAGGCGATATCCATAGAAGTTAAATCTTAGAAACAAATTATTTTAAATTGAATACTTGAAACACAGGATTTTCATTCATATATCAATAGAATAAAGACTATTTTTATGTGACAAAATTGAGTATGGTATGTTAAAATATGGTCTATTTTAGACAAAGGTGCTAAATTATTGCGGGGACTGTGCCCGCAACTTTTCAAATAAAATACATTTTGCTAGAATATACGAGATAGCGTACAACTTTCTTTCGTTGCGTTATTGTTAGTAAGTTTGATATATTTGATAACGCTGATGAAGACTGCGATGTAAAGAGCAACAATATAGATTATATAGGGACTATATTACACAATGTATGGATAAAGTACCAAATAGCTATGCAACACATAAATTATTTGGAAGTTAAAATGATGGACTTTATGTGACGAATAGCGCTATCCGACGGTCCTGAAACGCAACAATAGTGTTTATCCTACCGATAAGTAATAAATAGCTTATTTATGTAATTTTTTTAGGAATTTTAATGTTCACCTGAATGTATCACAATGATTTTTTACCAAAAATATTAACATCAGACCATATATCATTAAACTGTATAACCACGGACGGCCTGAACTCATGTCACCTCAAGTTATTTTCCTTCATACTCACCACGTTCGCAGAAAATCGCTTTGACAATAACATTATGGCTAAGTACGTAAACATGTACTAATGTTATTCATTTGTGGTACGCCGAGGCGAACTAGATATAACATTTGTTTAATACATGATATAATAACTCTTCGGCTCCAATTTAGATAAAGTCTGCATCTTTTAAAATTCAGATACAATGACAAAAACAGGCATTTTGAATGGTATTCTTACTGTACAAAACAATTGCTATTTTTTTAGGTGAATATATTATTTATATTTGTTTAATTTTGTCATTTTCAAATAAATAAGTACATACAAACTAAGTACAACGTTAGTACATTACGTCAAAAGATAAGAAAATCTATTTTTTAATGTGATTAATGTATTAAAAGAATTGATTTGAAGACAAAATATTACGTAGGCTCAATGTATAAAATTGCACTATCTCAACAGTCACTTAGATCAATTCCAACACAATTTAGGAGACCTAAGCGAAGAACAAGGAGAACGTTACCACCAAGACTCAAGATGGTTTTTATCATTGAGAATAGATACTACGGAAGATGGGACACTCATATGATAGCCGACTACTGTTGGGGAATCATGCGAGATTGCCTAACGAATTTAATTCGAATCACACGACATAACAATTCCTTGATGCCATAAAAATATATATTTATAGTGAAACATTGTTTATTTATCACGGGAACTAGAGCTGATAGAGAAAAATCGATTATATTTTTGATTTCACCACCAAAGGAATGTTGAATACAATTCAGTAGTTCCTGACATCCATCCAACTATTCAGTTCATAATATTACATATAAACCTACCCAAAAACTCGTTTATTTTAATACACCTTGTAGTGTTTACTAACCGAAATAACCCAGGCCGCGAGCTGTGTAATAAAACCTGTTCCACTTGTGATTGTCGTCACAAGCAAGGTAAAACCCAGGCCTGGAAACAACCGATAAAATAAACTAAAAACATTGCAACAGCGAGAAAATTCCACGGTAAGAAATTAATTCCAAAATTATTTGTTTCCATAAGCTTAATGACGTCATTAAGGTAAAAAAAATGATAGCTAAACTTTTGTTTTTTTAGTTAAATCGTAACTCTACTGACTTATTAGGGCCATTATTTTGCCTGTTTCTACACATGTATTGAAACAATGCAATGGATGACACAGAAATTATTAATACATTGTGATCAAAAAGTCCAGATACTCTACCGATTACGTATGAGTTAACTTGACATCTACATTAATTTTGAAATTTAAATCTAATATTCCACTGCCACGAATTCAAGTTTTAAAATTTGTTTTTTTAATTAAAAAGAGTGGCGGAGAGTTTATTAACAGTTCTTCTCTTCCGTTCTACGCCCTTGATTTGATAACTGGCAGTAAATGTAAAATCAGAAGCATTTAATGTATATTTCTTTTCGTTTTTTTTTTTTTGACGTTCATAAGTGTACATTTTGTAACGTATATGAACAAATGATTTTTGACTTTTTATTATTACCATGTAAATAAATAATGAATAATAATCCCGTTTAATTTCCAATCACGACAAAAAGAAAATAATATACAGGTTAGATTTTTTATACTCTATACATCACTTTCATCTTGTTATCCTATATATCCTATATCCTAGCCACCTTCAGGACCATCGATCGGAACCCCTTCACGGGTAAAGGCCTGCTTCAGTTTTATCCAACTGACTCTGTCAATGGCTTTCTTTCTCCATTCGCTTCTATTTCTTGTATTCATCTGTTTTGGGGCGCCCTCTTCACCTTCTTCCCCTTGGTCCTTTCCATATAGTTGTCTTTAAAGTCTACCTTTTATCTGTATGATATGTGCCTTTGTGTATATTAAGAATATTAAGAACCTAATTACTAATAAGTTATTTCATTTCCTTACATTAACTTACTGAATGTCATCGACGTGAGCAAAGATCAAAGTTAATGTCGCCCTCACTCCTTATAATGAAGACGTGAAGGGTAAGGTCGTTTAAGTGCTTTTTAATATGGAAATTTCCGCATCGGAACTGTTATTCCTTTATAACTCTGTATACAAAAAAATGATAACAAAATTTAAGCAGTGTTGGACTAGTGGCTTCAGTGTGCGACTTTTATTCCGGAGGCTCGATCCCCGGCTGTGCATCAATGGACCTTTTTTCTTAATGCTATCTTCAATTTATATTTTTTTATAGTTTTAGTATTGGTAATATGGTATTCTAGCTGTATAAAAAATATTGCTAATTTGCTATTTTTTTAGGTGAATATAACATTTTTTTTTCTATTTTAACACTCGCTCGAACTGTGAAGAAAAACATCGTGAGGAAACCAGCTTGTCTTAGACTCAAAAAGTCAACGTCGTATGTCAGGCACAGGAGGCCGATCACCTACTTGCCTGTGATCAAGTCTAAGGCTCAGTTTTGATTTACAAAATTTTTAAATTTTGTATATTTTGGTAGATTTTCCATTTAATTTATTGTTTCAAGAGAGTGTTTTAAGGTTCGCACAGTGAGCACCAACATCGATTGTAATGTTTCTTTAAACAGATCACAATCTGTAGTAAACGACGCTTTCAGTACATGCGAAGCGATTTTATGATAGTCTTTTTTTTATAGAACCCCTTGCAAACGGGCAGGATGTTCATCGGATGTTAAGTGATACCGCCGCCCATGGACACTCTAGAGGCCTCGCGACTGCGTTGGCGGCCTTTAAAAAATTGTGGCGCTCTTATCTTGAAGTACCCTAAGTCGAATTGGTTTGGAAATAACAGTGGGTACGTGGTTCCACAGTAGTGGTGGTGCTCGGAAACTGCCTTTAAATACGCTCAGTTGTGGAACGACGGACGATGAACCACGAATATAGGCAATCGTATCGTAAAGAGTACTAAAAGCAAAAATTGATACCATAATTTTGAAAGCATAATCATTATTATTTATGTAAAGATGCGTGTAACGAAAATTGATGTCTAGCATAATAAAATTTGTCGCATTATACGATTTACTGATTATCCTCACCATAGATAGAACTGAGAAACAAACTTTGATTAATTTTTTTTATGTCTGTATTGATTCATAACATATCTATCTAGATTTTCTTTGCTCAATTTTTTATTTCTATATAACAGAGGGAAAACTTTACCACCTTATGTTAAGGGATACCGCCGCCTTTAGACGCCGCCCAATTTTCTAGAAGGACCAAAATCGAATTGGTTCGGAAATACTTCTTTGGGCGGCTATTTCAGAACTAGAAAACCTCTTCTTCTTTGTGGGTTATGGCAGACATTTCTTCAAACGTTAAGAAACTGTGTATAACAAGAAGAAAATACCTTCATGTTTATATTAAAAGACTTTTTTATAGAACAGGAGGCTCACCTGAAGTGATACCGCCACCAGACACACATTACCAGAGGGAGAGTGGGTTGCTACCCCTTTGGTACGCTCTTTTCTTGAACCCTAAATTGAAATGGTTCTGAAGTAGGCTGAAATACTAACTGTATTTCATTCCTCGAGGACCTGTCATATTGGTTATGGCTATTGTGACCAGACGTCCCGTTTTGAACGAGACCTTTTTCCAATTACAAGTCCCGGTGTCCCCGAAATGAACTGTGGGACGCAAAATTGTCCCGCTTTCAGAAACCGTACAACAACTGGAGCAGCAGAATATAAAAACATCAGACGTGATCGAGAGTTACATTTATATTTGAAATTGTCACCAGCTATATTAAAACAAATTTGTTCTTCTGATAAATATGAATACTACTAAACATTTTGCATACCTATATTTTGTGATAACTTTTAAGCCAACTATTTTTTTCTGAATAAATAGCTTAAAAAGAGTGTTTTGTTTTTGATTGACAACTTATTATTTTACCTAAATTAAACCAATGTCCCGTTTTGAGTCAAATTTTTTTGGCCAAACCGTTATACTGTCAATTAAATCCAGAATCTTTTACGTAAACACAATAGTGTAAATTACACCAAAACGATTAGTTACATTTAATAAAACAAGTCGATGTGATTATAAGAATTTATCTGGAAAGGTTACTCTTAGCAAAAACAGTTATTGATATTAATGGAAACTTGAGATTTGCTCTGTGAGCGTATAAGGTACAAATAAAAACAAAAATATGTAAATACGTGTAGGTTGTATTAAATGAAATATTGATGAAACGTATTTACTTACTTGGCAAAACCATTGTAACTTACACTAAGGGTACACTTAAACTTAATATGTGGCCTTTATAGAAAACCCATCGGGGAGATGACCTCCTACAATGTTTTCCACCCTATCTCATCTTTTGCTGGCCATTTATGGTGACCATCCAATTTACCAGCTTCCATTCTCGTCGGCCCATCGCTCGTTCGAGTATAAAACAATAAAATTCAGTTACAACGTTATTCTTGTATGAGGTTGCTTATAAGTACACAAAATAATTTAGTTTTCTAACATTTATAGTGAACTACGGTATACGGTAAGTTGCATTGTACTATATTTAATAGGACGAGCAAATGAGCAGAATTGAAACGCTCTCCATGGACAACTGTAACGCCAGGTATATCGTAGTTAAGTATACAAATAATATATCCGCGACTTCTGCTAGTTAATTTATTTTTATACAATTCAACAAACGTTCCAGTTCAGAAGTTGAAGCTAAAAGGCATAAGGCGATGGTAATTATAATAGCACATTTACATTATGAGCATTTGGCATAGTGGGCGCCTGAACTCTGAGTTCGTGCGTTCTAATCACGTCTTACCAGTAGCTTTTGCCATCTACAGTGTGGCTGTTACTAAAAATTAATGCGATAATCCCTTAATCTAACTTATTCCTTTAGCTAAGGTCTTGATGTTAGCCACTGGAGCCTTCGGGCCAGTCAGTCAGTGGTGAGAGTGCTGTGGTTGTGGAGTTCTTCCTTTAGGTCTCATTCATCTCATCTTACCATTAATTCTCCACACGCAATACAATGACCCAAAAATCACGTACTTTGGACCAGCAAATCGTTTTTCGTTGTAGTTATTTTAGAGATAAATTACGGCTAAAGTAGATAATGTTTTTTTTACAGGCGCTATTAATGTATGTTAATATTTTTAGAACAAAATGAAGATCCTGGCTGTTTTATTACTGATATTTGCGATCTGTTCTTGCGAAAATACAACGTATACAACCAAGTATGACGATGTGAATTTGGATGAGGTTTTGGCGAGTGACAGATTGCTCACTGGTTATATCAACTGTCTTCTAGACAATGGACCTTGTACACCCGATGCTAAGGAGTTGAGAAGTACTATTTTGTTAGAAGTATTAATGAAATCATTAAGGCATATTTTGATATATAGCAACTTTCCGTAAGTCTGTCGTTAAATCACTAAAATCGATTTGACGATATCACAAATTTTTTAAAGTTCCAACTAACAACAACAACAAATAAAATTGAGTGATTGTTGAAATCTAACATATTATCAATATGGTATAGCAATATAAAAAAAAATATTAAATGTATTATCGTGGTATTAATATTGAATACGCAGATTTTTCATTATTTTTTTATCACAGAAAACCTTCCTGATGCCATACAAAATGACTGCAAGAAGTGTAGTGATCGCCAACGATTGGGTGCTGATAAAGTGATGCAGTTCATCATAGACAATAGACCTGAAGATTGGCAAATCTTAGAGAAAAAGTAGAGTTTATCTTTAATAGTTTTCATATAATATAGGATTCGTTTTTCAGGCTCTAAAGGTTTTTAACCCAAGCTTTTTTACGCTTTTATAAATAGCTGTTGAAATAATTTAACAACACAACTTCTGGTGATTTATTTCGGAAAATTCATTTCTTATTATTATAGGTATTTTAGGTTAAACTTTTATTCTACCGTTAAGAAATTTCAAAAAAGGAAAAACAAGTAAAATCCATCATTCTCTGAATAATTATTGAGCACATTATATTTCATTCATGTAACTCTTGTTATATTCCGAAAAAATAAATAACTAAACTAATCGAGGTTTACAATAAAACAATCTGTTTTCAGATTCAATCCTGATGGTAGTTACAGGCTTCAGTACTTATCGAGGAAAAACTTTTTAAACTCAACCGAGCCGTCAATAAATTAATAAAATTATAGACTGAAATCAAGACAATGATCAATTTATTAATAATGTTTTCGTAGAATAGTAACGTAATAAAGAGTATTGGGACAGCATTTGAAGTTGTATTTAAAATAAATATATCAAAAGAAAATAGTACACATTATCGGATAGAAGGCGTCACCATGAAAAGAACGCTAAACGTCGCAACTAACTTCGAATTGTTATTTCTTATGCCTTTAATCTTGTAACGTGTACTTTCTTTTAATATAGTAATAACGAAATTTTAAATTCAACTAAATCTATTACAATCAACAAATGTAAAACTTTTAAATATTAAAATGATCAACGCTATATAAATACAATATTTTTTTGTCAGGCGCCATATAAATTGCAACGATACACCTGCATCTAAGAATTTCCCGATTACTTAATCTTTACCTTTACTCTCATACACTTATAAAAAATTATTTCTATAGTTATTTTATTACTAAAGCCCTATATATGAGTAACGAGTTAAAGTTTCACAAAATTCATAATGCCATTAAAAACGACAGAACTTTGTCGCAGGCGTTAGGAATTTAGCATAGTTTTTCCCTGACTTTGTGCGCCACAAAACGTGTCTTTAAAATTCTCAAGATGAAGAGCGTGAAGATACAGGGGGAATTTTGAATTCTGCCTCCAAGATAAAAGTCAACTCCAGATCCGAACAATAAATTCAACGAACGAAACGATCCCCACTATGTAGACGATAGCTCCACACAGATTTAGGAATAGTACTGCGCCAATTTTCTAAAACTTGATCATAGCGTTGCTTCTCTTTACTTCCTTCTAGCTGATTCACCCGTATTCATTTAAGAGAAGTGATATTCTTTTTTAATTATAACGACAGGAGGCTTACCTGATGTTAAGTGTTACCGTCCATGGACAATCATATTACCAGAAGGCTTTTAAGAATTGGTACGCTCTTTTCTTGAACGACCATAAGTTGAATTAGTTAAAAAAATACTTCAATTGGCAGCTGGTTCCACATAGTGGTGGGGCGCGCAAGTACTGCGTTAAGAAACGCTTAGTTGTGGAACGGTGGTAAACGGATAGTATTTCGTATTCCGCCCTGTCCGCTAATGCAGGTATTAATCCAAACTCCTCTGAACACTGAACATAGTAAATGCGTTAGAAGATGCATTTAACATATCTAAGCAACGCCAAGGGATCAAGTTTCACGGAAAGTGACTGGTCGTCATCGATTCAAATCACGTTTTGTTGCTATTTAACTGTGTCCTTAGATGTTCGTTGAAAGAAACAATGTCGAGCAATATTGTTTAAAATTAGATACTTGTGATGAGAGTATCCACATAATAGCATTTAGTAAGCTAATCACTAATCGTAGTTAACTCTCTCTACGACATATCTCTTAACTCTAACTTTTACACCTGGCATAGTGTATCTATTTCTAGAATTAACTATATCTTCGGCCCGTCCTACAATTTTATATTTATAATTTTCCCGTTTTGTCGGCTTTTTCTCAGGAAAAATTTGTAACGAGGACCTGCAAATTTAATTGTTTAATGTTATTATAAAGTTTATATACAGCTACCTAAAGTTAAGAGAAAGACAGTTTGATTCTGTTGTATAAATGTTAAATAATGCTATACTAACATTATACCTGTACGAGCCAAAGCTGTACATTTTGATCACTCAGGTTTTCTTAGTTCTATAAGCGTGGCGATTTCCTAAACCGTCGGAGTTATGCCCCGAGAGTATAGCCAGATGTAGGCACTTTCTTTAAAGTCAAAGTCAAAAATCATTTATTCATATAGGTAACACAATATACACTTATGAACGTCAAAAAATGAAACATTAAATGCTTCTAATTTTACATTTACTGCCAGTTCTCAAATCAAGGGGGTAGAACGGAAGAGAAGAATTGGCAATAAACTCTCCGCCACTCTTTTTAATCGCTACATTTTTTTTTGTTTTACTCTTTTCAACTGTAACATTGCATTCATTCGTTATATAGCAATTAACATTTCATTATTTTGTTGTTATGTCTTATAGAGTTAAACTAAAATCTTCTATTATTAAAAGCACCTCTATGATCCAGGAACCGTACAATACCTGTAGCCTATATTAAACCAGAGGGGCTACAACCCTCGGTCTGAGATTTCTATATCTCTCGTGAAATTAATTTTTCTCAATAGCGAAGTCGGTGATCAGCCTTCACACGACATTTTTGGGTATAAGGTGTCTGGTTTCCTCACGATGTTTTCCGTCACCATATTAGCGAGTGTTAAATTTGCAATGAAAAAGAAAAGTCTGAGGTCTACTAGGTTTAGAACCTACGATCTCAGGCCACCCATTTTATGGGAATAATGCATTTAGAATACAAGGTTATTATATAGAAATTGGTTAGAGTTTTTAGCTCAAGTAGTAACAGTTAGTGTAAGCAGGAATAAATCCCTTTCGATATTATTAACAAATTATGTATATATCTACATAAATATTTATGGTATAGAGCCCTTTATGTTAATTATGACTAACACTTAAACTTGCACAATATACAATATATTAAATTATCTTCTATATATTTCCCATCTATATTTTTTTACGTTCAGTTATATCAATAACAAAAAAACACATTTCATTGGTTTTTAACTAAATACGTATAAAGTTAACTTGTAGGAATTTTAATTTTATCTAGTTTCCTATAAGAAAAGAGCGAACTAATTACTAAAATGCCAGCAACCCACTCGCGAGCCCTGAGCATTGAGAGTGTCCATGGACGGTTGTATCACTTAACATCAGGTGAACCTCATACCCGTTTCACCCTTGCTTTTTATATAAAAAAACCGTATCGTATATAGCTATTTGTATATTAGTACCCAAAATGTATATTTGTGTTAAACGAGATAGAAAATACATACACTATCCAAGAATCCTTTGAATTTTCTCGAGACCATCGTACCTTGTCAGGAACAATTTCCAAGCTGAAGGATCGTGCGCCATCATTGAAGCAACAACTCTTCCCGCATTTTCTTTCTGCTCTTTCGAACATTTCGCGCAGTCATCTTTTAGGGCCTCTATTAACACACCTAAAACAATATGTTTGTTCAATACCTGGCTATCGTCAGATTTGTCTTCGATACCCGATGTGAAATCTAACATAGGCTAACAGGATATATATGTCGCAGTAAAGTATAAGTTAAATCAGAGAGTTAATTGAATCTCTAGACAGTTAATTAAAAATCGGTATTCAATCAAGTCGCTAAAATTCTGTCAGATAAGTGAGTGAACGAAACGTTTAACGAGTTTCCTAAACGTTCCTAGGCAAAAAGACTAACCATTTACAATAAAGCAAAACACGGAATTTCCAAGCTCTCACTTCATCACGATGACACCGAAATAACAATAACAAATAAAATAATCATGGCAGAGTCTTATTTTACCATCTTGTTTTACATTGTTAATCAACACGCTGGCCTTCGGTCAGACAGGTAGCTAACGGTTTTCGACGCTGCTTTATTGTCTTACTAACTGTCTACAGATTCAATTAAGTAACTCTCTCATTTAACTACTTTACTGTGATATATAAATCCTTAAAAATACGATTTATTAACCGACCTACAATTCTCATATAATAAAAATTATATAAACCTACTTTTCATCTCACGCATACTCTTCGAGCAGTATCTATCAACGGACATCAAGCATTTGACGTCCCCAGCTGGCAACGGAGGCAGCGCTTCATTTAAATTAAACCTATTCTTCAAAGCGTTCATTTTCTCTTCATTTCTCACCACTTCGTTGTACACCTGGAAATCTTCGTCTCCATACACTAAATTATACCCAACACTCGTAACACCATCACTCATAATTCTATCGATGCCTGGGGCTGTTATTTCAGCTGATAATAATCGTAGGAGGCTTAAAAATGGCAATAAACTCCACATTTTGAGTGCGTCTTGGGGTGGAGTTGGTAAAGTAATGATGGTGATGAGGTTTTGGTTGACGTAATGACATAAGACGTATTGCTTTCGCCTTGTCGGTATGCTAAAGATGGACAGTGGTTAGTAACTATTAGGATTTTATTATTTAGAACCGAACATATGGAACATTTTGTTATGTTCATCGAGACATGTCGCTGTTCTATAGTACCAATTCGAGGTAGGGTCCTTCAAGAAAAGGGCGTACCAAGTCTTAAAAGGCCGGCAGCGCGCTAGCGAGCCTTCCCGCAGTGCAAGTGTCCACTTAACATCAGGTGAGCCTCCTGCCCGTATGCCTCCTGTAACATAAAAAAATGGTTTTTAGGTTCTTCCGTGTATTTTTCCAATTCTCTTCATAAAATTCATCAGAGTTCAAGATATTAAAAAAAACTACTCATATTGGTTCAGTCGTCTTCAAGTTTTACGCTTTAGATATTTATTTAAATTGTTAAGAAGCCTGCCCCACTGGGGGCGTTCCATTTGAGGTGGATTATAGTACCTAGTCCAAGTCGAAATTGCTTGAATCTTCTATAAAATGAATATTTTAAGGTAATATATTCATAAAATAAAGCAATATGAACAACTATTATAAATTTTGTAGATTAAATGCCCAACCCTACCTGAGTACCAAATATTTTGGGAAATGAAAAGAAAAAAGGCTATTATCTAGCTGATACAACCTCTGAGTACTTTTTATTTATCTTCGACAGTCTTAATACCTACCTACTACTTATTTTTATTGAAAATGTTGGTAAGCACTGATGTTTGTTTTATTCAGGGCGCACGATGTACGATTAAACAACCAACCTTCGTACGTGTGGCCGTAAATTCAAAACGTAAGTGTACAATAGCATTCTCGAGTGATTCATTACAATTGAAGAAGGCATTCTAAATATTATCAGTCTCGTTACTGCGTTAATGGGTTACAACTGCGCCGCCCAATTGCGCTCCAGCGCTTTAGCGCTGAATCATATAAAAAATTGCGATGTTTATGTATCTAGTGCAGTGTCTGTAAGAGTAGCACAAATTTAGTTCAAGCGTTTTCAATCCGGAAATGTTGATGTCAAAGATGCACTCTGGTCACCCTATTACGGATAAAATGGATGCCATTTTTGAAAAAGTGGAGCAAGATCGGCATATCAGTAGTTACGACGAAAAAAACAGTTTTAGCGCATTTGAAAATAACTCGATATTTGGGTACCTCAGGAGCTCAAAGAAACCTAATGAAACCGTGTACTCACTTGTGATTCTTTATTACGACGTAATGAAACCGAACCATTTTTGAAGAAGCTGATAACTGGTGATGAAAAGTGGATCACGTACGACAAGAACGTGGGAAATAGGTCGTGGTCAAAGGCCGGTCAGGCTCCACAGACTGTGGCGAAACTCGCAACAAGGTGATGCATTGTGTGTGGTGGAATTGGAAGGGCATTATTCATTATGAGCTGTTACCACCAGGCAGAGCCATCGATTCTAAACTCTACTGCGAACAACTGATGAGATTAAAGCAAAGAGTTGAGAGAAAGCGGCTGGAATTATTCAACAGAAGGAGTGTGGTTTTTCATCATGATAACGCTAGACCTCACACAAATTACCCACTCAGCAAAAATTAACAGAGCTTGGCTGGGAGGTGTTAATGCATCCGCAGTATAGTCCTCACCTTCCACCCTCAGATTTCCATCTCGGTTTCGGTCTCTTGAGAATTCTTTAGGCAGTGTCAGGTTAACAACACGAGAGGACTTCCAAAACCAATTGTCGCGATATTTTGATCAGAAGCCCCAAAATTTCTATAGCAATGGAATCATGTCCCTACCTACTAGATGGCAAAAAGTTATCGAACAAAACGGTACCTACTTACTTTAATTAAAGGTAAATAAACTATATTAAAAAATGTTGTGAAATTTCTTAAAAAATGCGAAGAAACTTTTATCCCAACCTATTATATTTCACCATCGCAATACATTTCGTGCTTCATACGTCCAACTTCGAAAGCTTTGGCCACTCCATTTCCCTAATGCCGGGTTATCTCTTGCCACCAAGTTGTAAGTTCAGTATGGACATCGGGGTTCTATCGTGCGGTTCGGTGCACGGTTCCCCACAACTTGAGCCTATTTCATTTATGATTGATTGGCGTCGTCAAGGATATTATAAAAATCTTTATTGAAGATTCACATTTCTATCCAAATCAATAACTTTAGTTTTGCACAGTATCGAACCACGCCAATCAACTATAAAAATATATAGAAGTCCGCCATACAAAAGCCAAATATTTTGCCTATTATCTTTTATCAGGCGTCAAAAATCGATTTAAATAGTTTTTAACATTTATCACTCGACAAGTATTTTGACAGCATTTAAATATGGCAAGTAGAAGTGGTTGTTTTACTATACTATACATGGTTAATTGACTCAGAATATCATATTTTCTTATTATTTAAAAAATTTTATTTAAAATTTATATTATTTAAAACGTCGTCGGATAAGATAAGGAACGAGACAGCGCTTACTTAAGTTTGGCTCTGGCAAGTCAAAAATGTAGATTTAGATTTCGATATTCGATAGTCATAGTTTGTGCTGTGTTCCGTTTCTGAATCTCACATATAGAATCTCACTTATGAAAAGCGAAACCACACAATTTTTAATTGCCAACCTCGGTATTTATATCCTATAAATAGACCTCTTTCGAGTTCAGACTCACTATTATATGTCTTTATTTTATTAAAATGCTGTATGCAACTAACACCTGCTGTATTTACCCATTTTCAACCTAGGCACAGATTCGATATTGAATTTTCTAATATATAAACTAAATCGGTGTTTACTTTTACAGTTGAATCATCACTTTCGTGACATTAGTGCAACGAAAACGGTACGAAAGTCTCATGTAACCTCTACAGAGACTGAATGGACCACTCCATTTCCTTTGTATCCGCTTATCAGTTAGGCGAGAGATGTTACATATTCAATGAATTTAGCTAGAGGTAAACTTGACTGTTCTGAGTAACAAAGGAAAGTGTCTCCGTGTGTAATAGGACGAAATAAATATACACTCAAGTGTGGTGGCGGCAAGGAGAGCTCTGTCATCTGAGTTCCTCAGTGTGTATCATAAGTTTTTATATGTGTACTAGCTGCCCCCGCGAACTTCGTTTCGCCTTAATGTGCTTTTAGTTAGCCTGAATACCGTGACACGAAAGAATAATTTCACTGTATTATCGTCACTATAATTTGAATTTGATTTACACTTCGGTCTAAGTAACACGTGGTTGGTTGGCTATGCTAACACCAAAAATTAAAAAAAAGTAGAAATAATTAACTTTTACGGTATTTCGTTTACTACAAAATAAATTTAATTTATACTTTAGTCTTAATAACACGTGGTAATAATGATATTGAATTGTAGCTTATATGACACGTTTTTCGGTTTACCATAACAGTGTCATCTATTGATTACTTACTCAATCCAGTCGAAAAGTATCGACATCTGATAGAATCTTTTGGAGTTAACAGATAATTGTGACTGTCAATTAATTATAGGCAAATAATTTGCAATAAAATAAAATTGCGACTATAATTAAAGATCTAAGCTATCCTATCTCTTAAGTTGGACCAGACTGCTCACGGTGTGCAAATTTAATATAAAATCGGTTAAGTAGTTTAGGAGACCATCGCGGACAAACATCGTGACAGGAGATTTATATATATACTAAGATATTAGCTACCCTAAGTGTTCCTAAACTTATTTTAGTTCGTTTATTGTTTTCTATATAGATACATATAGATAGTTAGATTAAAATTATTTTATTGTTATCAATCCATTTAATTATTAAGTACTTAATTATATGTAAAGATTTGTTTCATAGCGTAAAAAGAGCTTTATATTTAGTAAGCTATATTCTCTTATTCTTTCTCAATAAATAAAAAAATATTTCGGACGCTATTTATTCTGGGTATGATGGATTATGACCAGCTACGCCTCAGATGAAACCTGAGTGGATAATGTGGATATAATGGACCAAATGGGTGCAAGGGTTCGAAGCAAGATCTAAGGCGGAAGTCATAGCAGCTGAATTACCGTCAACAGAGCCGCGTAATAGACGGTCTACGTCTGTATTTGTTAGTAATTTGGCTGGGACAGTTCCTTGTTTTATTATTAATATTATTATATAATTCTTAGTAATAAAAATGTTCGAACTGCTGGATCCAACGAACATAGGAAAATAAGTAATAAAACCAAAAACATTTTATAAACATTTATTTCCTTAACAACTCTTCCATTATCTTAGACGCTACGGACATATCAAGTTTATTATCAGACGTTTTACTCAATATACCTAGTAAAGCTCTCAACACTTTGACTTTCCCATCTCTATACTGTTTAACTAATTTTGGATTATCATCGAAAACCCTCTTGCATTGCTCTGTTATCTCTTTGCTATCTGTGACAAGGGACCACCCCTTCTCGTCCACTATTGCAAATGGAGATTTCCTATTACCTATAATTTCTTCTAGAACACTGCGACAAATATCCAAGTTAATTTTCTTTTGTAAAACCATGTCAGTCAATTCGTCTAACTGCTCCACACTTATGGTACAATTGTTAACATCGATTTTCCGTCTATTAAGTACGGTCAGGAGATCGTTTAATAAGAGATTGGCGACTTTTGTTGGATTTCTCCTTTTGTTCATCAAATTGTTAAAGAAATCGAACAGAGCCGGTTCGTTGACGAGTTGTATTGCTATTTCTGGACGGAGATCATGATTTTCGATCAATTTCGCTCTTGATACAGCTGGTAATTCTGGTATTCTATCGCTGATTAATGGTACGCTTATGATGTCTTGTGTGTCTTCTCTTGTCGTTAAATTAACTCGGAGAGGCGGTAAATTCGGTTCAGGCATATATCTGAAAACAAAACCTTTATTAAGGGATATATTATAATATTTATGAAATCTATCCAGACAAATACAATAGTCTGTGGGGAAAACTTTAAGAGATAACGCGTATATTAAGCTCTGCAGAAGCGGTCGCAACCATCGTATGGCGTGTTGGGAAGCGGAAAGGGCTCTGCTGTTTTAGTTTAGTGGATATGTATCCCGCACAGGGAAGTCGCACCGCAGATGGTTTTCCCCAAGTAATATACTATATATATATATAGTGTGGTATGTAGTATATATGTGTACTATAATGTACTATATATATATATAGTAATTGTTACTCAATTTACCTTTGAATTAGCTTTTATATTTTTGTTCATACATATTAATATTTATATTTTTTCTGTAGATTTTACTTTATTTAATTTTAGTTAGTTACACTTTGAGTTTTTTTTTTGTTAATTAATTATGCACTTTTGTACTTTACGCTCTGTAGGTGTTTGTTTTTCTTTATTGTTCTATATTAGGGTTGCCTGGAAGAAATCGCTTGTTAGCGATAAGGCCGCGCGTTGTCTAATAACTGTAACCTGCTGTTTTGTTTTTTTTATTTGCATGATTTTGTATATTATGATAACGAAGTGTAAATAAATAAAGGGTCTACTCATATTTGGTCGTAAAATCCGATAGTCGTAACAGCCGATGACGTTGTTATTAAGTACCTAATACAATAGAATTCAGCCGGGACCTTTGATTTTGGTCAATATAACCGGTATGTTGTTCTAAACGATGTCGTCGTAAACGGTTTTGACTCCAAAAGTCAAATACGGATAATCCTTTTAAATGTATATTTAACTTAGGGAGCGTTCCAGTATTACGTAACGAACTTTGAGGGGGGGTCCTCTTGTAAAACTTAATGGTAAGTTTTAGGTATAATGAGTCACTAGGGTTGGTATCGAAAAGCTTTACTATTGGATACAGAAACGTTAAGGCGCGTTTCAAGGGGGGGATCAAGAATCTCCAAAAATTGTGTGACTTGAAAGCTACCTTATGGAACAGTACAAGGTTTTATCAAAATTGGTTCAGCAGTTTAGATATACAAGGTGAGGACAATACATGTAGGTAGTCGATTACAGTTCACAGGTTTTTTTAAATTACTTTAATTCGTTAAAAGCTCGATCTGCCCTAAAAATCATACCTGTAATAGTAAATTTTTCTCACCTACCTGTAATCTTGGACAACTTCCTTGTCTCGCATTGGCACTGTGACCTTTGCAGCGGCATCCCACATTCTGGTCTCGTTGATAATATTACCACCATTTTCGAGTACTGACTGCTGTCGGTCAATCTCATAACGCACCGCACTGGCCACGCCACGGACGGAGCCAATATTTTTTATCTGAAGTTTAAGAAATTTTAGTACATGGTTTTTTAAGAGTTTATTAACATAACCCCGAAAGGTCACCAACCGTTAACATAAAATACTTTAAAAACATGTGCACTACAAACAAGACATAATATAATTACTATCAGCTATTAATTCTTCAAGCAATCGATAAATTTTTACATGAAGCCATAAAGCTTCAGAATCATTTTAACATGTAGCGTTACATGTACTGTAACTATGTAATTATTTATTATATAAATGTAAAAAATTTATTGCATGTCCTTAAACCATCTCTATTTGATGACATAGAGCCAGTGGTACTGAGTTGACCCCATTAACAACAAATAGGTTTGTAAAGTTACCTCAGTCCGTGTTGATAGCGGATCACCTTCTCTTCGTATAGAAACATTAGCATCTACCCTCAGAGCACCTTCTTCCATACGTCCAGAACAGACACCCAGACGTTGTACAATTAATACCAATTCCTTGACTAAAGCTGCAGCTTCTTCTCCATCCTGGAAATGTTTAAAAATTAATTATTTTCTAAATGTGATTGTGTTTATAGCTAAAGCAGCACTATTTATTATTGTGCCTTGTTAATAACTACACAAATGACTTTACAATGTTTAATAGAAAGAGGACTTTAACATAGACACAATACTTAGTCTGGCCAAATCAATTTACCAATCCTGCCATTTCTACAATTTATAGAAACCAACCCCTAAATTAAAGCAGTAATAATATGAGTAATAGTAAATAAGACTTTTAATTAACCAAAAAAAATATTATAATTAGATTTAGCAGTTTTAATTTTATGGTCCAGTTATTTTAAAACCATATATTCACCTCTAAATCTGGTTCAAATACAATTTCTATAAGCGGTGCACCAGCTCTATTAAGATCTACAAGACTTTGTTTTAATTCTATGTCATGAAGTGATTTACCACTATCTTGCTCCAACTGTATTTGTTTAATCATTGAGCTTTTGTTATATGGCTTTTTATGAACTCCTGGTGTATATACCTGAAAAAACATGCTTTTATTATATATTAATAATAAAAAAATGTAATCTGAGTTTGAGTTTCTAAAATAATGTGCAGAAGTATATTTGTCATTATAGGAATGTCATTTTATCAAGATAAACCATGAAAACATAGTTTAAATGGAGACTTTGATAAAGACCCAAGAGTTTCGAAATATGTATGTATAATAATTTAACATGTTATGCAATATACCTGAAAATTAATAACACCATCATTAGCTAAAGGAGCTCTTTGTTGTGTTATTTGATATCCTGCAGGCAAATCAGCGTAGAAATAATGTTTTCTATCAAAAGTAGAGACTTCATTAACTCGACATGAAAAGGCTAATGCAGCTAACACACCAAGTTCAACGCATTTTCTATTTAGTACAGGTAATGTGCCAGGTATAGCAGCATCAAATAGGGACACACAGTTATTAACTAGTCCTCCAAAAGTATTTTGGGCGCCGGAGAATAACTTTGATTCTGTATTTAGCTGAGCATGAACTTCTAACCCCACGACACTTTGCCATTTTTTCGCAATTTGTGACGAGTAACGCTTATGTAATTTTAGATACTTATATAAAAATTTAGACCGCATTTTTATCTTACAAAAAATGTATACAACATTAATATTTGTTTTATTTTTACTCGTAAGTTCACACTTCACATTTGAAAATTGAATGCAATAAAACTGTCAAACGGACAATCACCTGACTGATATGACAGTTTACATTTGATAATCGGCCAAATCGAATTTAGCCAACTTGTGTCGTCACAACTGTCAAATTAATCATTATCGCCTTAAGATTTTAAATTCTCATTTTAGTTTAGTAAACATTGTGATCGACAATAATTTTACTTATTAGTAAATACCATGAACATCATATATTTATTAAATTCGTTATGCTGATTAAATATCTCTCTCGATGACAAGCGTTATTTATTTTTAAAAATATTATCTGGTTATAAACAAAGCTTTGAATTAAATCTTTGAATTAAAATGCCTTATTATTTATGTAAGAATAAAAGTAAAACAATTTTTTGGTGAGTTATAAAGTCTCATAATAATTTTAAAACCTGCTTTAAATCTTTTGGAATAAGAAAAATTCACTAGGTGCCAGCCTAAATAAGAATAAATTTTATAATTATCTATTTACATAAAATATTTTACTATCAACACTCACCATTAAATGATGTAGTCGAGATGGTGAAAGTTGCACAAATAAAGGTTAAATATTGCACATAATAAACTTCCTATTCATATTACATAAATTAAAATTGAATTGATTTCTCTTAAAACTAAAACCTTAAAACTTAAATTCTATCACAATTTTATTCATAATTAACTACGACACTAGCCCCGTCACAACTTCGAAAAGGAAAGAAAATAGGTATAACACTATAAACGCCAGTGTGACCTCGGCAATGGAGTACATTTTTATTGTTAAAAAGTAAAGCGCAATAAATACGAGGTTACCGAACGGAAAATTAAATTATACAGGTGCGTGCGATCAATATCAATCACTGGCTAGGAATGAGTGCGAACTGCAAACAGCGATGGGTGTGCACGAAACCTTGACGACATTCAACGTAAACATGTGGTAAAAAAGTATACCGTAACTAAAAATATTTATTTTAATTATAACAAGTACGCAGTAGCGTTCTTGTTTTTCAGTAGTTGGCTGATATATGGTTTAATTGTTTTTTAATTCGCTTTTTATCCACAAAGTAACAGTGTCAAGTTTCTCGCTTTTATGAGGTTAAATCTATTTCGTTAAGTATTCTGATGTAGAATTTGGTCAAGTTTGTTATTTTTACATTAGGTTTATGTTAAATAGGTGTGATTATGTTGCACAATCAATCTAATATGTTATAAGTATATCACGCCCACTAATTAATTATAGATTAGACTTTTTTCATGTCTTTGCGTCATATGTATACAATACAGATTTTTTTAAATGGATATGTTTTTTATTTAAAGCGAAGTGAAGCTTTTATTTGCTTTTTGCTAACATTCGTTTGCGTTATTAGCTAATATAAATTGTTTTTCTAGTTATAAAAGAGGTATACTCTTGAATAAAGAAAACGCTTAAATACCAGATTTGTTCTTGACGAATTCTTTATTATTTTATTAGGTACCTACTTAAAGCAGTGTTGGCCGTCGTGCGATTATCATGTCTGAGGTTCAATTCCCGGCAGTGCACCAATGAACTTTCTTTCTATGCGTATTTAACATTCACTCGAACAGTGAAGGTAAAAATCGTGAGGAAACCGGCTTGCCTTAGACCGAAAAAGTCGACGGCGTGTGTCAGGCACAGAAAACTGATCACCTACTTGCCTATTAGATTGACAAATGATCATGAAACAAATATCTACTGAAATCAGATCTAAAAAAGGTTGTGGCGCAACTGATTTATGTTATTTTAGTACGATTACTAAACATATAAAAATAAGATATCATTTGCCCTTAAATTTTCATATCTGTAAATTGACATGCGTAATCAATTTCTTTATCGATTATTAAAAAGTGCTTATAGATAGATATTAAAATAATAATATCCCAATAGTGGCGCCCTAGTAATCTGTTAAATTATAAAATAAATTGTAACGAGCGTCCCTCACAAACGTTTTTTCAAACATATTTACCTTGTAAGAACAATGAAACGTAAATGATCGGAATTGAATAATCAATAACTTATTCATAGGTCACGTTAACCTATTTGTTCAAATTATAAATTACACTTGGATCACCTTCTTAAAATTGATTTCGGAACAGAGCTTTTATAATTATAAAATGTAATCCTAGAAATGTTAGTTATAAGTTAGAATACTGTTACCAAAACGGATTGCGTGAAAGTCGATTTTTCCAGAAGAGACGTTTACAGAAAGCTGAAATGTGATTTATGGTCGTTTTATAGGCTCTATGACATATTAGAAAATTGAAATATACATAATGTTACCCTCGTTTTCAGATAACAATCTGTAACAATAAAGTGATAAGGTGTGGATATTGAAGACAAGTGATAAAGTACTGTGTGTGGTAATTAGTATTTTTGTGCACGTATTTTGCGCTTGTTTAGTGTAAATAAATTATTCGTTGATTTATTTGACAATGAACCTTTGATGAGATCTACGGCGTTCTCCTTCTGATCCTTTAGCTCGTAACAATACTATTCATATATATTTATTTATATAACACTTTGTTGCGTAAACACTATAATCTAACCATACAGTATAGTATAGTAGGATATATAATCCTACTAATTTAAGAAGAAAGCGATTAAGAGGAAATCTCGTTTATATCTATAAAATCCTTACTGGCCACTAGGAATTGAGAAGCTCTTTATTTTAAGTGAGTACACACATTTGAGAGATAATTCCTTAAAACTAAAGACCATTACAATCCAATACAAATTTCCTGAAGAATTTTCTCCAAAGGCGGAGTGGCTGACTGGAATAGGCTTTCGGAAAGTATAATTAGTGCCTCTTTGAACTCTTTTAAAAACAGGTTGGATTATTTCTCCAAATGCGCAAATACGCGCGCAGTTTATTAAGTTGCTTGTGTGTTTATCTACATAAATATCTGTACTACATCGATTGCAGGAAAAATAATACATTAATGCTGCAAAACTACGTATTACTTTATATTACATTAATTCTACTTCGTTTTTTAAGAAAAAACTAACTAGTTCTTAAAAGGGCGGCCGGCAAGTGTTTATACTTATATCGAGAGAACTGTCTTTTGTTAACATGGCTTTTACACATTAAGAAAACACTTTTTTAAACGGATTGAAGCTATTATGTAAATAATTATAAGTTTATAATAATAATACATAGCTTCAATCCGTTCAAAAAGTGTTTTCTTAATCGAGAGAACTGTCCGTTTGTTCTGTAAAAAAATATAGCAATTTGTATCAACTTTATATACCGCAAGTGTAGAATAAATCTCGTATGTTTTGATTTCGATTGCTGGCCAAACAGAATTGTATAGAAGGTACCTACTGCCTATCTACTTGCCAGAAATACCGGCAGCGCACCTACTGAAATGACTGCTCTTTTGGGCGTAATCATTAAAAAAAATATAAGGGAACCAGTAGATTTGCTGGCTAATCGTAGGTTAAAATTCAGAAACGAGACTTAGCGGGAACCATGGCTCCCGGATGTAAAAATCCATCACATTTTTGAATGCGACAATCGCACGCAATCTCATTCAGGGACTCAGATTTGGTGCTCGTTTCTGAATCTGATACCTCGTCCCATCAGGCTACAGAACTTCAAAGAATATCAGACTTAACGAAACCAATATTATTTTGTAAAATGTGGTGAGTGGTTATCTATAAAATTTCCATTTGAAGTGCATACAGCTCTGCGGATGTGAAGAAATAATTAAATTCAATTAAATCTGATTACATTGTCCTTACTTGTGTTAATTTATGCGCCTGACCTAGCATTCATTAGCAGGCAAGTATTAATCTTACTTTTGAATAAAAATCAGTTTAGTTATCAAAAAAATCTCTATATTTTAAATACAATAGTTACACATAGAAATCATACTTTTAATTAATATTACGCGGTCAATCCACAACTGTGCAGGATAAAGCAACACATCTCAAGGTAATCGGCAAAATTCAAAATGAAACATGACTTCTGTAAGTCAAAATCAAAACGTTTTTGACATACAGACTATGCGATGTCTTGTCTCTGAAACAGGCTGCCCATAAAGAAATTATCTATGAAACAGATATAGAAATCTGTGGCCTAGACTTAAAAGGCTTGCAACCCCACGTTCTCATTATGTTTTTTTTTCATAACCTCAATTGGAATCATCCACGCAAGTAATTCAGAATTGTAAACCATTTAGACTATTTAAGTAATTCCATTCGGCTCTCAAATTCTCAACCATTAAAACAATAGATTATGACATTAGTCAACGCAAACTCTTGCAGTTGAGAAAATTAATAAAGTTTCAAAATAGGAATTGTTTAAATGTACTTGTGGTCCCACTGTGCATAGTTATCGAGTAGTTAAAGTTATAGAATATATTTATATTCCTTAAACCTGAAACGCCCACGGAGCTCTGCTCAAGTATTTCATCATTCAGCTTCACTGTTCTATATGTCATTTATAAGGCAGTTTTGATCATAAACATAATTTAAAAATAAATGTAGCCATGTGCATAGTATAGAAAATAAACAAATTATTTTCATTTATAACAATGCAGGACATTTATTAATAGTAATTATGAAAAAAAAACTAACTAGTCTAGTCATAAAACTGTTACATAAAAACTTTTCTTGTTTTAAAATTTTTAATTATTTTGAATTTGGAACACGTATATTATTTTAAAAACTTCTTGGATTTCACGTATTCATTGTGTTGTGTTCATTATCAGAAATCGTCGAAACTCCATTAGGAAGCAAGAAATCTTATCGCAAAAAATGAAGATTCTGAAGTTTTCTGATGATTAGCATAGCAGTGTATCTGCTATCCCCTCTCAATATTAAATTTTCAATATTCTAGAGTAAAACGGTTAATTCGCCGTCCCACCGTCCCGTACAATTTCAACGAAATTGTTGAATTGTAATACTAATCTAGAACATGACAGTTGCAGAGGTGATAGCGGCACAAATTTCACATCTACCTTGAACATTTGTAAATCCGTCACTGGCGATAACTGCCCTTTTTGTGCGTCCCGTCGGCTCGTTGCTCGTTTGTTTATCTTATTAAATAGGCTAACTAACCATAAAATTAAATTTAATACTTCAAACGATTTTTCCGATGAAAATTAACCAATGAAGATGTGGTTATGTGTTATACCAGCAATAATATCCAAACCGGAAATATACAATATTAGACACGTCACAACCGGTTATTTGTAAACGTGTTATCTCGATATACTGTAACTAAATCGATGTCCTAGTTTTTGTGAATGCGAATAGAACTTTAGTTCATCTAATAGGAATGTTTCTATTGTATAAATAACGAATTGACTTTTTATTTGCGAACCGGAAGCCACGCAAGAGCTAATAAGTTAATCCTAATTACCCAAGAACGGAACGGAGGCAAGCACAGCCCTGAAGCCTCGACAAAATAGGTGACCCCAGAATAGACACTTCGGAAAAAAAGGTTTCAAATTCCGACTTGTAAACACTAAATAACTTTTATCTTAATATATTTTTATGTTTGTAACATACTGAAATAATGTTATGATACCTGATACCTAGTATCAGGCAGGACTGAATTTTTTTTAATGTTATTTTGAAAATAATTTGGGATCAGGGTGCCTCCACTCCTTTGTTGCCCGAGGCTGCCATACCTCGAAATGCGTGTAGCTATACTAGAGCTAACAGTTCACAACTTTGTTGTACTTAAATCACTTACACACTTACAGCTGATAATAAATATGAAAAGTTAATAGATAAAGCATGCAGCAGTTATCAACAATGTTGGTAATGCTATATCTATGCTAAATTATTTCACGTTCTCTTATTTTTTCTAAGACCAAGGCAAGAAGCTAGAAGAATCTAGATTTTTTTTTTGTAGAACAGAGGGCAAACGAGCAGGCTCACCTGATCTTAAGTGATATGGACACTCAATGCCAGAAGCTTTTAAGAATTAGTACGATCTTTTCTTGAAGTCGAATTGGTTTGGATATACTTCAGTAGTTCCACTTTAGTGGCGATGTGCGGCAAGATTATTCTGGTCATATTACGTGGCTTATTAATTGTTTAATGTCTGAATATATATATATATATATATATATATATCTAAATCACATAATGGGTAACCCAGATACGTAAAAATCGGTTTAAAATATATTTTATATCATCTGATTAGACGTACAACACATTTCTAAAGCATTTAAGTAATCACCAAATATATTTGGTATACTGATGCGTATTCAATTGTTTTCTGTTAATTGATAGATGTTTTCAATTGAATTCAGAATATTTATTTTTTAATCCAGGTCAAAGTTTTATTTATTTTAATTATTAATTGATTTTGTTCTTTTAATTACAGGGATTTCTCGTTTTCAAATGATAATTCTAATGTTAGAATTTAAACAATCCATTTATCGATCAATTTACCATCACGCTGCAACCAAATTTACTGTGTGTGAAAAAGTGTGTGGGTGAAACTGCAGTTTGTGAAACTCAAGATTATATATTAGGTTTGGTTACAAACCAAAATATCATTAATATATTTTAAACAATTTAGACTTATTAACGTCTAAAAAAATTTTATGTATCAATTAACCAAATAATACATAATACATTTTTTTCAAACGCAAGTTTCAGAAATAACACAATGTGACGTAAAAGTTCATTGCGCTCAAAACAAAGCACAATTTGCATTCGTGACGTCTATAATCTTTGGTTTTAATAACATACCAAAGACGAAATCATTACTTTACGAGACAATAATCTCACATAGATGATTAATTCGTACATTATTTTGAATTGCTGCATGAGTTTGTAAGAAATTAATGAAAACCTTGAAAACGTGTTTTAACTGTCTATATATTTATTTTATTATTCAATAGAAAGTCCACTGTCCATGTCACTGTACTCTGTATTTTTATTGTGAGTCTGTGGTCCTTTCGTACACATTTAAATGCATTTGGCGGACATAAATGTGAATTTTTCATAATTAAATAACCTTTCTAGAGCTTTTCAGCAGTCATCGGTCAAGTTGATTATTTGTTTTAACTGCTGAAAACAATATCGTATTTATAAGACTACGTTCAATAGTAATTTAAGCACACAATGAGCAACGATAATGTTACCTGCCAACTTATATTTGTTAACAATGTTATAAAAAATATTAGTACACACACACAGTATAGTATAGACAATTTCTCGTGATTTCATTCGCGATCAAAACATGCGAAAAAATGTTGTTTGTATTACAAAACGTGTTTGAGACGGGAGTTCGAACAAGGGCGGTCAAAGTCCACGAGATTTGCGGTTTGTAGTGATGAAACATAAATATCACTGTGTACATAGGTATTTTTGGAGGTGTGATTTTTAGTATAATAATCAAATTTACTCAACATCATTATTAATATTATAAACAGGAAAGATTAGCATGTCAGGTGATACGACTAAAATTGATAAAAAACTACTGAACCGATGTATACAATTGTTTCACTTTGATACATCATTAAGAAAACACTTTTTAAACCCGACGTTTCGCGGCAAAGGGAAAAATTTAAAGTTATGTAAATACATAGCTTCAATGCGTTTAAAAAGTGTTTTCTTACTATTTGATCATAACTGAGTAATATTTATTTCAAAATATTTTGCTATCTAAAATAAAGATAAATTTGTTTGTAAATGTTTTAGCTATCCATGTTTAAGCGTACAATTCTATCTGGTCCTAGGTGAAAGCCTTGCATCATACAAAGTTTTAAATATGTTTATAATAAACAATATTTCTAATTGACGTATCAGCAAGTGTTTATTCATATTAACGCACAATAAAAGAAAAATCTATTGGCTATACTGGGATTTGAACAGACGACGCCAACACAGCTGACAGAAGCCATTGTAATCCAATAAATGATTAACATAAATTGAAAATCATTCCAAGTAGGCTAAACATATTTATTGACTCAACACTCAACTGAAACTACTGAATGTATTACTCATATTCTTAATTATCAATATGTAAAAGAGTCAACTGATCGCCCTAATTCTGCGCTAACGCGCTGTGCTATTTCTGAAATTTTGTATTATTGCTTTAACCTAATTTTATCAAGTAGCAGTTTCCATAATACCTCAGTTTACGGACCCGTCATAATATTGAAACGAATTATAGCTACATTTATATCTGTGATACATAGTTTATTAAAACCAATATAACAATCAAATATACAGTATTTACAATTTCCTTAACGTACATATTAATAATAAAATTAATTTTAAAAAATTAAATCGATTTTAAAAAGTTTGGTGCCTGTGGCATTGTTCCACGCTGGCAATATTTCCTCGCTGTATTGGCATACTTATTCTTTGAGCGAAGGAAGGTACTATTTTCCAGGCGCCAACTGCAATCTTTAACTAGCGCCTGTGCACTTGAACCCCACGGTCCAAAGGGAATAAAATCGAAGTTGGAGGAAAGACTCTTATATTCGAGCTGTTTTTTATTTTCCATCCTGTCTGCGTATCCGAGGTTGGTGAGTCGGGGCTAACGTGTCCACACGAGTAGCCTGCCATACTAAAGCCCGTCGCATCTTACAAGGTATCAACGACATCCCATCCGGCCACTTGCTATCGCTCTAGATAATTATATTGTTTAAATGCAATAACCTGAAGTCAGTCATTTGTGAAATATTATTAAGTAAATACTAGTAGCAGGTACATATTTACTATTTTCCGATAATAGGAAGAAAGAAAATTGTAAATACATTATGTAGAAATAATTTAAAATCTTATCTTATTAAGATAAATAATAAAAGTAAAAATGCGTAGTTGTCGGTTATCAATAAAGTACGTGTTAGGATAAGATTATATTTAGATGATTTTATCATTCAGCAAAAAAATTCACTCCGCTTGTGGCCTCAATTGGATTTATAGATAAAAACACGGAACTTGTTATCAATTAGCGAATGTTTTTAAACTATCATTTTTTTATTATACAGACAGACGTTTGTTACAACAAACTCCCAAGCGGAATTAGAGAATTATCACTGAATGAATTCAAAAGTGTCGTTAAACGTAAATTAATCAATAAAGCTTTTTAGAAATTTGACGATTATTTAAATGATACTACTAATTTGCTCCAGTTCAAACAATTTGTATGAAATCAAAACTAGGCGATTTAACGACTGGCAGAGAGTTTCTTGCCACTTGTTCTTGCCCGCCCATTAAATTCCGAACTGGTAGTAAATATAAATTTAAAATCAATGTAACATCTTTTCTGTTGACGTTCATAAGTGTACTTGGTTACCTATATGAATAAAGTTATTTTCAGTTTGAGTTTGATGTTTGGCTACAATCCCACCTAATGTTAAGCAATAGGTGACGTATTGGAGGTCACGCCTGTCTATGCCTATTTAATTGCAGCCTAAATGAACCAAAACCTCCTCCTAATAATAAACTCCTGAGTCAAACTGTGGAGTATAATTTGCAGGTATAAACTGATAAATAAATAGTGATAGATAATAGTGGGATATGTTAATAAATGTGGTAAATCGAACCCGAGTTATCTCTGATCCAGTGCGGTATACTCTGTGTATGCCGTGTATATTACATGCAATTAGTTGCCTAACTTTTAAGTTAATGATCGTCAGTCATGATCGAATTTGGAAAAACAAAAATTTTCGAAAATTAATGAGGTTTTAAGAAGAAATTTTAATTAATTTCTATTATCGACATATACCACGTCAGCTAGTTCCACTCGTACTTGATTACTCACTATGTTCCCTAGCTGATATATGATATATTAGAACATTGTGTATTAAATTTCCGAAATCTATGGCTTATAAATTAATTGCTACGGAATGTTTATTATTGTGGCTTTCACTGACACAGCTGAATCGTAATGTCAAACTTAGCAAACAGAAATTAGGGTTTACATTTTTAAAAAATTGTATGTTATGTACATACAATTTTTTGTAAACACGCATAATATCACTAATGTATACCTGAACAGGTCCAGGTTCCGCAACTGAGCGTTTTTAAGGCAGATGCCGCGCAATACGTGAAGCCAGCTGCTGCCTTTTTGAACGAACTCTGCTCCTCAGCATAATGCTGAGCCAGCCAACAACCACAGCACACATGCATTACCTCCTTCCTTCAAGAAAACAGCGTACCAATTGTTAAACGACCGGCATTGAGAGTAACTGGCAGCGATATGCCTTAACACCAGGTGTGCTTCCTGAACGTATGGCCCCTGTGTAATTAAAAAAAACCTTAAAGTAAAGTAAAAGTTTCCGATCTTTATAAATATAGTACTATTCTTCAGTGGTAGTTAAACCTACACTTTAATATATTATTTATTAACGTATCTTAAAACACGTAATTAAAGAATATAAGGTATAAGTAGCATGGCTCAAAGTAAATAAGTTTTGTTTTTTTATTATTTTTGAAAAGAAGTCTACAGGTTTTCCGATGAGGTCGTACTTTGCACTGTGACGGTTATTGACGTAAATATCTGAATATTCCGTATTTAAAGAATATATTTACATATTTAAAGCAATGTAAATAATTAATATGCTTATAAGTGTTTTGTGACGTTATCCACAAACACAATTAAAATTATGGGACGGGTTGGCTTGTGTATTAAGAAAAAATTACCGTAATACAGCAATTTTGGCCTAGTTTCAGCGTTCGACTCTGATCCCTGAAGGTTGAGTTCGATCCCAGGATGTGCACTAATGAACTTACTATATGCGCATTTAACATTTCCTCGAACGCTAAAGGAAAATATCGTGAGGAAACCGGTTTGCCTTAGACCCAAAAAGGCGACGGTGTGTGTCAGGCACAGGAGGGTGCCTATAAAATTGGCAAATAAACATGAAGCAACTAACCAAGGTGGCGCTACAACCTTTTAAGGTTGTAGCGCGATATATTTATAAAATAAGTACTTAAGTTTAGTTTCCTGGCTCAGCAAATAAGTATCGCAATACAGCGAGGAAATGATCCCAGCGTTAAAGGTACATTGCCACAGGAAACAAACATTTTAAATTTGTTTTAATTTTATTTTTAAATAAGTTAATATATTAGTTTTTTTATTACTTTCATTCATTTGTTTGTCAATTCAGTCTATTAATTACTGCGGCATAACTACTGCGAAATAATTAAGCTCATAAAACGGTAGACCTATACTTACTCACCTACTTTACCTAGACCCACTCTTTATACACTGGGGTTACACGAAACTTAGTCAAAAATGTATTGGTTTTGACATGCAGTGGTCATACTTAGAGCTCTCGTTACTGAATACATACCCTTACAGCCGATAAGCCCATCAAACTAGAAATTCTTATTATGTTTCACAAGCCAAATCACAGATTTGTCAATAAAATTTTAATTAGTAAATAATTAATATATTTCACTGTAAAACAAAACTAAGTCGTTGTGTATTCCAAAATGCAAAGCAAACTGACGCCATCACGATTATAAGTACTTATAAAGCAATATTGCCTGTACTTTTTGTTGATTGATATATTAATATCCTATATTTACATATGTGCTAATTATGCAAAATCATTCTAAGAGAACTACAGATACTGGCAAACATCTTGAACAAATTGTCCTTGGCTGCGCAGAAGCGATTTTCAGGTATCACTGGGAGGGAGGGGGCGGAGGGAAGTGACGTGTCGATCGCGTGATTGGTTATTTGGTAAATCAGTTGACGTTTGTGTCCCGCGCTGACATGCGCAAACATTCCCCCCGCTCCCTTGTTCAACGGTCAAGAAGTTTTCCGGTATGTTCTATCCATGATTGTAAACATATATATAATCAATTGTAAACATTGTGGTAATAATAATAACTTATTTATTTCAGATTTTATCCCTGTATAGTTTTAGACTTAGTAACAATTCGATCTAGTTATGTTAGTATTAATAATTAAACAAAAAATTAATTAATAATAACCGTCCCGGCCGTCACTTGCCCTCCTTTTCATTAATTTAAATTTAAACTCTTTTTGTATTTTGTACAAAATATATTGTTTAAATTTATTTATTTGTTAACACTTCCTTGAAAATATACAGAAATATAGTACAATTAAGATAATTAAATGAAAACAACGAGCGAAACCTTCTAGGCAACCGCTGTGAGAAAAAAATATAGAATAAAAATGAAATAAAAATAATAACGTAAATTCGGCTGTATAGATGTGCTATATAGATGAGCTGTATAGATGTAATAGATGTGCGCTCGTGAAAACAAAAAAATGTATACCTACTATCTAGCGTCACATCCTGACCGTGGATTAGCACGACTGATTCTTTTTTAAACGTTTTGGAAACAGGTGAGATTCAGCGCTGAGTATGACTCCCGTACGTCAAAAACGTATTAGATTTTGACATAGAGAAATCGTAGTCTAAATATGGTTTATGAATCCCTAAGCCTGAGCCCTGAGACGGATTATTATTTATTTGTAAAGGCTTTCGGTAAGCGAGTCAGAAACAAAGTTTTACTCTTGTACGTCAAAAACGTATTACATTTTGATATACGGAAGACCTGGTTCCTCTCTGAATTTGATGGTTAGGTTAGATTAGTTCTAGATCATCGTATGGAATAATAAAATTATGTAAACATATTAGCATTTTACGTCAAAGACTTACAGACATTAACAATACACAAGTGCATAACACGTGATTTTGTCGTTGTATAACACTTGAGGGTAGCTTACTAAATACGTCATTTGTAAGAGGTGGGTGATAAACGTGTTGTCTATATTTCTATATTAACATTATAAAGGAAAAGAATATTATTGTAGCGAATAAACTCAAATTTTCACCATTACATCTTCTACATTCTGAGTAAAATACGTATATTCACAAGATATTTAAAAACATAGGCCGCCAGTCGAACCAAAAACAGATATCTAATAAACTTATTTTAAACTCGCAAGACAATAAATATAATTTAACATTTCTATCTTAGAATATTCAGGAAATTAGGCCTCGAACTAAAATTTCCCGAAGATCTTACAACGAAAATTAAGAAAGTTTTATATTGTCATCACTTGACTATTAAACGCCGAATCTGAATTCTCCTTTGTTACATATGGCCAATTGTTCTGTAGGGCTGTGAAGCTTCGACAATTAAAGAACATACCCTCCGGCGCTAAGAAGCATTTGAGATGTGGTGATATCATTGCATGCTCGTATAGCCAGGATCCAAAAGGTCTTTAAGAAGTTCTTAATCAGTTTTGAATGTCAAAAAAAAAAATATGCAGAACATTAAACAAAGGAAAGCTACCACTACCACCTCCTTCAATTAATGGGTAAATCCAGGGTAAATGGCGTGTAGAAGGAAAACATCATGGCTTCCCAAAGTTAGTGAGCGAGGATGCGGATGCTGCATCTAGCACAAGATACGCTTTAAGAGAGTGACGGCCATCCTCCAGTTATGGAGAGGCACTCAAAGAAGAGAGGCCGTAGAGTAATAACCTAAATTATTCATAATTTGTCAAATGGACCTTATATTCTTTATCACAATAAAATTTCAGTAGATATCATAAAATCGATACAGTACACTTTTAATTATAGTTGACATTCTACATACGCAAATATGGAAATTATGCACTTGTTCGCATAATTTTAATATTAATTATTATCAACATTGTATACTTTTAACAGCTAATTAAAATATAAACGTGATTTTATTAATATTAGTAAGTTTCTAGACATAAGAAATGTTAGATACAAACAAGATTTTTAAATTTACAGACTAGATATAATTTAACCAATTACTTATTTTTATTTATTTATAGCCGAAATACAAAATATGTATATTATAAGTATTCTTTTTCTTAATCTAAGATAACCAATTCTGTGTGCCTACGGGCAAAAGCCTCCCCCATTGTCCACCATTTTACTTTGTTGTACATCAATCTCGTCCAGGTCTTTCCAGCCATTTCCATGAATTTACGGCCCACCTTTTACATTGCCTACCTCTGTTTCTTTTATCGCCTCTTGGTTGCCATAGTGTTACAGTTTTGCTCCATTTATCTGCTCCTCTTATGGTATGTCCAGCGCATTTCTATTTTAGTTGAGTTTTATATGAAACGTCAACAAACCTTGTTATCTCTTAAATTCTTGTTACTTATTTTGTCAATTCTTCTTTTCTTTATAATACTTCACTCCATGGCTCTCTGGGAAATTACTTATAACTAGAAACAATTAGGAGTATTCTTTTAGTATATGTGTTATGGAGAAAGGTTCTTGTGCTCTTCCAATGAGCTAAATAATGCTTGATCAGTCTTAAGACTGGTCCCACTATGTTTATTCCCTACAGAAGCGCGAACTATGACTCCGACTCGCCAATTATAGTCATACGGCAAAATTAATCCTGAATCTTACCTTACGATTTCCTGCCATTTTTCCATTAATCTACAAGATACAGAGCAAAAGATCATTATTTCATTTTGATCGGATTATTTATACAGGCGCTAAAAATTTCATATAACTTGCTTGTGAAATGATAAAGACCAGTAAATACGTGTATCTATCACATTTTTTATAATTTGACAAATAACGACACCTTGTGTTTAGACTCATTACGATCTAGAGCGAATCGCACGTGTCAGGGTCACTCAGTCATAGTAATGATTTACACATTATGATTTACATCTTCCTGACAAGGAAGGACGTCATGACCCCACGTGGGCCGGTGTTATCCACTACTAGCACTATACTATCATATTAAACGTACATTTACATTAAGGAACCATCATACATTTTTTATTTAACTCTATTGCTAAATTGATGTCAGTTTATAAATTATAAATTATCATTAGTTTTTCTGATAATTAAAGTAAATTTACTTTTATCGTCTTTGGATGCACTAAAATGTCTTTAGTTCAAACGGTTTTCACATAATCTAGTTTAGGATACAGACATTAGTTGAAAGAATAATGTCGATAATTATAAAATTAGTTTTGATATGATATTCAGTGTAAAGTCGATGTAACGTCCCTCGCTTTAACAACGAACTACCTAAAACCCCTCAAGTTTGGTTAGTTTAGCTTGTCTTCCATACAATGATACACTCTACATAGCATTAACCATCCTCAATAGCGAGAAATAAATATAAAAAGTGCTTTTTATATACTTGATATACGCAATAGCGTTCAAATAAGACTTGTTGTTTTATGTAAAACAACATACATTTTTCTAATACATATTTCCAATTAACGACAACTCTTAACAACGTCAAAATATGCACAGTCCCTTGAGTGTTATATTGAGTTTACACTAAGATTTACACTAGATTACTGACTAAACTATTTATTTAACGAATTCAATAATAAGTAATTACATACATTAAATACTGTCCTTTATTTCTAATATATTAGTAACAAAAAGGTCATATTACTGTGGTCTAAACACATCATTTTAAAATATAAAATATGTAAGTAACCGTGTTCAAATTAAATATATAAATCGTAATAACATTCAAAAATTAAAAAAAAAACAAGTGAAGAAATACTTAAACCTCGGCTTTATTGTAATCTTGAAATATTAGGTTTTTAACTTTTCATCGTTTTAACCATACAAGCAAAAACTTAATTCAAACAGCAAAAACGCCTATATTTATATAACAAGTGTTTCGTACATCACATAGTATTTAATATAAGGAATAAATTACTTATGAAACCATATTTTGTTAGCAGGTAGGTTGTATCTTATTTCGGCCATACAATGCGCCAATGGAGAGATTGGTCACACTGAAGTATTTCCGATATAATTCTTTACTTTACTTAGGGTTCTTCAAGAAAAGGGCGTACCAATTCTTAAAAGGCCGGCAACGCACACGCGAGCCCTCTGGCATTGCGAGTGTCCATGGGCGGCGGTATCACTTAACATCAGGTGAGCCTCCTGCCCGTTTGCCCCCTATTTTATAAAAAAAAAAAAAAAAAAAATCAGATGAGCCACCTTCCCGTTTGGAAGTTCGTTCTATTTCTATTTATTTATTTAACAGCATAATATAATAAAATAATATTATGATACATACAAAACCGCTGTGGTTGGTATAAACCGTAGCAGTATTGTTTACGAACGCGACAAATCTATATAAAAGTAGTTTTTCAAGTAGCTTTTTATGTTGGTTTACGTTTCGATCCTATCCTAATCTAATAACTGACTGGGAAGTCCAATTATGAGCCGCGGTATCCAAAACTTCAACGTTCTCTCGCCATTTACTTTGTTTGCTCTCGATGTACAGAGCCAAACTTGCGTTACCGCTGGGATCTGTACGTCATGCTCAACTCGTATTTTTATGTTAAAGACTCATCGTCCTCAAAACGCTCCAGATGCTTCCATGCTGAAAACGAGCCTCAGACGTGAGCTGCCAATTGCAGAGAGAGAAATAGTAACATGACAAAGCTAAAACACAATTAAATGAAATAATTAATAAGAATATTTTTTTTTATACGAATAACGATACGTTGCCAATTGAACCCAAAAATTAAGAATGCGTTTCTTAAAGCAACTGAAGGTCAATTAATCACTAGGTCCCTGTAGAAAATACAGCGTTTGAAATTATATATAAAAGAGATATTTACTAAATCGCGTTTAAAACCCATATCATTCTTAATCGACACACAATATGGTTAGAACTAAGAAATGTTTTATAATTTTAAATTACTTTAACAAGAATTTTATTATAAATAGATGAAAATTAAATTTAGCAATATATACGTTTACTTATTATAAACCTTTGTGATTATAATCCTCTACTGAAGTACTAAAGTGTATAAATAATTTCAGATTCGCTTCTTGATAGCTCTGTTATTGGCTGGATACGTCCTCAGTGTCCCAGTCGATTCTAAAATCAAAGAGGCTTCAGAGGTCTCAACTCCAGCGCCAGCAAGAAATCTTGACACAACAAAAACGGGTGCTGAAAAATCTGCTCTGACCAAAGACTCTGATTTGGAAACCGAGCCCAGTGTGTGGTTCAGTTACCATCACAGCATCCATAGTGTTCCGGCTCCCTTGATAATTCCAAGGCCACGGTAACCTATTAATATATTATTATTTCTTTATTTTAAAGGGTTTTGTGTAAAATCAAAAGCAAAATATATCCCTTATCTTGTGCGATAGAGACGAAATTTGTTATGAAAGAGCTAGGATCCCTGACTCATGTATTTTTTTACTTAAAAGGGTTCCCAAATCTTATAAGCACGTTATATATATATTGGGAAAATAGAACACGTTTATAAGTATTATTTTTGCAATTCGTGATAAGCCTACTTATAATTTAACAACAAATACTGTAAGTTATATACGCGTGTTCGGGAATGGGAATAAGATTACAAAAGTGCGTGTGGTGCGGTAAGAGAGCCGGCGTGGTGGTTATGTCATACGTCAACTTATTACAGATAAATTAAATTTTTCATAATACGTTTTATGATTATTATTTTCGATATAGTGTTGTGATAGTAACATAAATCCCACGCCGGTTTTTAAAAAATATCTTTGGTAGTGCATTGAACAACTCTGCCATTGAATCTTTAACATTTCTTTTTTTTCCAGAGTTTACGCGTCATACTACGCTGATTACGCGCCTTATTATTCATACTGGAATACATGGTAATTGGTAATTACTACTAACGACATAATAAATAAATATATATTTAAATAAAACATGTATTAACGTCCTGAGTTTTTATTTATGATCATGATGGTGGTTTTACGTCGGTGGCTTGGTACAAAGAATTAATAGCAATATCGGATGACACAAAAGCCATAGACTTTGCAAGTGTTGCCAATGACAACGTGTCCATAACAACTCTATTGGCAACGTGATTCAATTTTGCTCCTTTTGATTGCGCAGTGTACTTTAAAGCTAGTTTTATAACCCTTTCACAAGCTAGAGACTTTGATGTTGCACTCTTCGCTTCTTTGCCCGCTTGTTGGGCTGCCGTTTTAGCCAAATTCATCATTAAATCTTGATGGTTCGACATACCATTTTTGGCATATTTTACTGACATCTGGACTTCAATTGATGCCGTCAACGCACGTCGCATAGCCACGACGCTTGCTGCAGTCAAATATGCTACATCACCAGCGTATAAAATTGCTTTTTTAGCTTTTATTTCCAATCTTTCGAGCTTTTGTTTCGTCTTCTTTTCATTGGCTACATCATCTTCTACTTCTGGCTGATCGATTTCCATTTCAGCTATGACATCTGGGTTAAGGGTGTATATTTTTTCTTTTGGGTCGACCCAATCATCAATAAGATTCGGTGCACTCATTTCCTGGTTGTCAAGTGTTTGACTGTCTTGTGTAATGACATGAGTGGTATTTAATTTATTCTGTACTATAATTGCATCCGTATCATTTATATCATCATTAACTAGTGCATCCAGAATTGTCTGATTTAAAAATCCTTTCGAGGGAGATGGCAGAGCTCGTTTTTTGCTTTGAATTATATTTACAGACTTCTTTGATAAATTAACAGAATATCGAGTAACATTAAGTAGTCTGCTTGGTGCTTCCGTTGAAGATATAAATATGGGTCTATTTAATATAATATCGTAAACTGTAGACTGGCTAGGTTGTGGTGTAGAAGCTACAATGTTAGCATTGTTGGGTAATATAGATCTCTTTTTACGCAGGGAAAGATCAACGGACTGTTTTTTCGATAGAGCTGTAGCGTAAGTTATGTCTCTTAGTGCTGATACAATTGACACTTCCGCAGCAATTTGAGACAAACCATAAACTAATCTGTGTAATTCAGGTTCTGTGGAAGCTCTTGTGATAGTAAGAATATGTCCTGATAAAGTTCTTGAAATGTAGTCAAGGATGCGTCGAGTCTCTATGGCAGTCATGCCCTTGGTTTTTCCTGGAGCGTCTAAAGCCTCGCGAGTTATTCTTGTTAGCTTATCTTGAATCTCGAGTTTAGAAAGTATAGCTGATACCAAATCTTTTGATAGTTGATACAAAGTTTCTTCCATTTTTGGATTGTGGGTGACATTTTTTGTCGCTTTTGTCACGGAATTATCCAAATGCTTGATGACATTGTAAGGTGAATTCATTGGTAATAATTTATCTCCAACTGAGGTTAATTGATTTCTAAAATCATGAACTGGTGATATCCCTGCATGGATGGTCTTGACCTACCATAGAAAATAAAAATCATAATTAACACACCTTACCGAGACATTATCCCTACAGTGCCTATCAAACAAATCATTTTCCCTGCGAGACTTAAACCGAGAATCTGTCGACTTAGGGTCCTTCAAGAAAAGAGCGTACCGATTCTTATAAGGCCAACAGTAGCGAGCCCTCTGGCGATGTGAGTGTCTATGGGCAGCGGTATCACTTAACATCAGGTGAGCCCCCTTCCCGTTTGCCCTCTGTTAGTTAAAAAGACGTGTGTACTTATGTACACGTGTTTGAAGTTATACTTCTTAGGCGCTAAAAATCTTTAAAAAATATATTATATTATTATTCTACATTTATATAAAAAACGACACTAACAATAGAAAAAAGGAATTTAATACATTGTAATGCTGAATCACATAATAAAATGTTGACTATAGCTAAAATCAGGGTGTCGGTTTTTTGTGACACATCATTTTTCCCTAACGCGCTAAAAGAAGTATAACTTCAAAAAATATCAAAGTCACAATTATACGCATCAATTTAAACAGCTTCGATGTGCTCTTCAATATATACACTTAAACTTATATATGTTTATAAATAAATTATCATGGATATGTTGCCATAACGAATTGACACCAAATTTGGATTACTCACAATCAACAAACCAACCACGAATTTCAACATTTTTATTCCAAATAGCGTTTGAAAAATACGTTATCGTTAGGAAATAAAATCATTTTATACAGTCAATTAGCTACGGTGTAAATTAATTGAAGTAATAAAATTATTAATGATTTCAGAAGTACTAGAAACGAGAGCGGTAGCAGCAACATATCAGCATCTGGTTTCGTGTTATAATTTAATTTTGTAGGAAAGCGATGTGCCAGGCTCCCTCTTTTGACGAGAATACTGATTTATGATATCTTTTTAGGTTTTTTTAAAGAACAGAGGCTCACCTAAAGTAAAGTGATATCGCCGCCCACAGATACTCATTGCCAGAGCGCTCGTAAATGCATTGCCGGCATTTTAACAATTGTTACGCTGTTTTTTTGAAAGACCCTAAGTCGGATTGGTTCTGAAATACTTCAGTGAGCAGATTTCATAGCGGTGGTGCGCGGCAGAAACATTGTGGAACGGCGGACGTCGAGGTGACATGGGTGGAATATCGTGTTCTGCCAAGACGTCCGAGGCTGTAACTCAGCTGCAATGTAATCGGAACAACTCCTCTAAACACACTCCGTGGTAAATGCTTTACACAAAGGCGGTGAATATTTAACAGAACAGATGTTTTTATTTTGTATTGTGTTACCCATTATTGTGATCGATGCGATAACAATCGTGACGGATCACCGGACGGATAACCGAGGCATTCCTATTTGAATACACCCGTCTTTCAAATATGCCTGGCCCAGGGCAGTTCCAGAATTTTATTCTACATATAATTCAGAATAAATTATCAGTGAAACGAGCGCAAATATCGCCATTACTCACTACGTTGGTCGCACACTCTTTAAAGTTGTAAATAAAATAATATTTACCTCTACTATCCTGCGAACGAATTGAACATCGTTATACGTCGTTTACTATGTTCTATTCTTCTATACACATACAAGGGCCGATAAACATATTCACTGTCTGCTGTATTTAAATCTTTTATACTATCCACATTTTCCATATTAGCTGTAGCCAATGATATTATAATCAAATACAAATAGAAGATCCTCATGATTCAGTGTTTGCGTATAAGAAAAGAGAATACATATATAAACGTTTAAGAAATGTGGTAATTAATAACATTTACTATATAAATAGATTAACATAGTTACCTATTTAGTGATAATTATTATCGACAGAGTGGTTAATTAAACCTGCTGCTACGTGTTCGATTTCATTTTGATAGATATTTATTTATTAAAGTTTACCACATCATACATAGTACTTTTACGGTATCTGTAAAAACTCTTGTATCTAAAAAGGAATGACAATTTAGATATACATAAATGTTACGAAAAATACACTTAAAATGTACAAGTTAAAATAAAAAATAACAGAATTTTTTGTTAAGCACAAAAAAATACCAGAAAAACAGCGGATGCTTTCATTAAAACCAATCAGCGAATATATCCAGCTCCGAATAAGTACTTAATCCGTTAGTGTTTAATCCGTTGCAATCGCAAAGTATTCGAGAGGTGGTGGTGAAACAGAGGTGCCTAAACTCTAAACTGGGACAAACTATGTAAATTAAATAGGTACTGTAAAATGACTCTCGGTAAGATGTGTTAGACAATCGTAGAAACTCACTGAAGTAATACATTTATGGGGTTGAGATTAAAATTATGGTTTTTCATTTTCTATGGGTCTTCAGGGCCATCCATGCAGGAATGTCATCAGTCAACGATTTTAGATTTTAAATCACAAGTTGGAGATAAATCATTAGCAATGAGTTCACCTTGCAATGTCCTGAATCATTTGGATAATACCGTGATAAAAGCGACAAACTTGCCAGTTGCAAGCAAAGAAAATTCGTATCAACTATCAAAGGATTTGGTATCAGCAATACTTTCGAGTTTCTACACTCGAGATTCAAGATAAGCTATCAAGAATAACTTGCGAGACTTTAGACGCTCCATGAAAAACCAGAGTATGACTGCCATAGAGACTTAACAAATCCTTGATTATAAATAAAATCAAGCTTTACTAAATAAACGTTTATTCATCATCTAAAGAACAATATTTATAATAATTGTTAACTTAAAGCTTACGCAATTTAAAAACTTATAGAAAATCGGTGTCATTAATTCATGCCTCATTACTTAGAATCTTCTTAATTACATTATTATCAATCAGCCTAGAAAAGCGGGTAAGACCTTGATGCGCCCACGACCCACCAGCGCATTCTCTCCAAACGCCGACACCTCATGTTCAGACTGAAGCAAATCACTTTCTTGACCGCCTAGATCCCTCTTCTCCCTGTCCGGTTCAGAAGATCCAGCATTTTTTTCCGAAACACCAGATGCCGCACCGTCTTTTTCTGTAGTTAACTGTGTTGCTTCTTGTTTTGGTATGTGTTGGATTGCCTCGTTTGGTGCGCAGACGCACGCCGCCAGCAATGCCAGCGACGCGACGGCGAAGAACATAAAACGCATTACCGACTGCTTCAATCTTGCTTGCTACGGTTAACTATATTTGAAATATAAATCCTGACATTTATAAATCCCGCAGTGATTACAGAACTGATTAGGGCCATGGCTAAATACATATGACTACCGGATATTGTTTGTTCATTTGAAACTGACGCATTATCAATAAATATATAATAATTTCCTAAGCACGACCGGTGGGTCATGTGATGTACGACGCAGATCAAGAGCATTTGTATAAACTTGTACGGGTATTATGTTTTAAAATTGACACGTAGCTGTTATAAAGAAATTACGACTTTGAATTACCTTCTAAATTCAGTTAAAGTAGATCTCTCAACTTATGGCAATAGTTTAAACATCTCTTAAGTTTCAAATTTATAAACCAAAAACTATCTGTTGTTTTAAGCTCCGCCAGGCGGAAAATAATAAACAGCTCAAATATGTTGTCGTTTTCTTTCCTCCAACTTCGATTTTGTTCCCTTTGGAGTAGAGACTCTTGGGATGTGGGGTTCAAGTGCACAGGCGCTAATTAAAGGTTAAAGTTAGCGCCTAGTAGATAGTTTCCTCGCTCAATCAGTAAGTATCGCAATACAGTGAGGAAATGCTGTCAGCGTTAAAGGTACACCTGGATAAACACCACGGACAACACCTGTGTCACAGGGACCAATCTTTTTAAATTTGTTTTAATTATCACTTTATTAATTTTCAATTATTTTGATTATTACTAAGTAGGTTAAAAAATTTAAATACTGTATAATTGTTGGTTTTGATTACCCATAAACAACCTTTTCTTTTGTTAAACTACTTTTTATTTTATGATTTATAAGAATGGTTAAAAAGTTATAACGATAACCTAACCTAACATTGGTTAAGCTACATATATATATTTTTGTAAATAATTATAATCGTAACCCAAACGTTAGCATTTATCGCACACTTGAAGCCAAAACGAGCCCTTTAGTTTTTCCCACAGTCATAAATTGTAATTTAACATTCTTGTTTCCGATAATGTCCAATAACTTAAGTGTCCATTTAATTTAAGGGCCTATCCGGTCGCACAACTCCAAAAAAGTATATTGTTTCTTTCCATTTCTTGTCATCGTCTCTCAAAGTTTGGCAAATGGAAAAAATATATAGTGGAGTTGAGTAGTTTATGCATCCATTTTGAAAGATCGAAAGACGATTTAAACAACTTCGCTCAATAGAAAAAAAACCAAACATAGCCAATTTTTGACACTTTGAATTCATTTTATGACGAAAATGTATATAGATCATGATTTTGAAATTTACACGATATATTTTATCGCAAGCCAAGTAATACATTTCAGAAAAAAAATGATTAAATTACATTTATTTAATTTTAAACATAACTAATTGTTATTACGGCCCGGCGCGCCTCAGCGCTCCAGCTCTCCATTGCGTACCGCAGTCCACCCGGAGACACTGACTCATTAATGAGTGCTGGAATAGGGTCTTAAGAACTCTTCAATAAGCCAAGTTAGGTTTTTCGTTAGTTATAAGCTCATTTTTAAACCATTAAAGCCAGTCACCCAGCTTCAAACAAATAGTAGTTATCATTTAACATACATTTGAACAACCCTCAAACAACCGGCATCGAACTTAACTCGATAATAATTCTATTTAAGAATGGGTTATTTTGAGATTAACAAACTAACGGGATCTTTAAAAAAAGTATATTAAACTGTACAAAAAGTTTGCTGACATAAGATAGGTCACAAATTATATTTATTATATTTAAAAGCGTTGCATCCCATTTGAAGCAGTGGATAGCGTTGTAACGTTAGTAAGATTAACCCTTTGGTTGGTTTGGTAATAAAATCCCATTTACATTTATTTTTTAACACTCTGTTTATTTATTACAGAAATACATACATTATATACATCAACTGTCAAACATTTCGCTAAAATTAACTTAAATCTAATACTTTTTTTTAAATAACAGAGTGCAAACGGGCTGGAGGCTCACCCGATGTTAAGTGATACCGCTGCCAAAGGACGCTCTCAATGCCGGATGGCTCGCGAGTGCGTTGCCGATGATAAACAATGGCGCAAGGTTTTTATCCAAACACCTGGGAGTTAACACCGATATTTATATAATATCTGTCACTACTTCAGAATACATAATACAAGTCTAAATAGAAAGATAAACATACTGTGCCCATGAAACGAATAAATTGTTCTGAGGTTTTATAAAAGGACATAGGTTCATGGTTATCAGAGGACTGTTATGATAATATTCACAAATATAAGACGAAATAGATGGCTGTCTCTATATAGATTTGCCATATACGTATCCTACAGTAAGTAGAGTACCTAAATAAGGTTACAAGAGAACAGTTCCTGGATATGTATGAAATTCCCTTATGGGGCAGACAATTTATTTAAATTTTCTTGACGCTGGCTTAATTTTAGGTATACAATATGATTCTGATGGTTTTTCTTCGCCGTATGAGTAAAGAAAAATGCGAGAGGCATAATCGGCATTGGAAAGTTTTTAAATTAAACGACATACTAAACTATGTACTGCTCATAAGCCTTCCTTGGTCCACAGAATACATTTTAATTTGATTGATACAAAAGCAGGCCACTTCTAGCTAGCTTTTTATGAGGCGAAGTGCGGGGAGGCAATGTGGGACTCCTTCATTGCATACAGACTAAGCCCCCACGGTGTCATTAACACTCACTCTAGGCGGGATATAGTTGCATCGGAGGCTTGTCCGTTTTTTTTTTAATGGAATCTCGCTGTTGGCCTTAAGGGCCTTTACAGCTCAGCTCGGGCTGTTTTGGCGAGCGTAGCTCGGCCAGAATAGCGTTTTATCCCACGGCTAGCGCAAGGGCGTCTCCTGTGAGACTCGAACATCGGCTTGGGCCGTCACGGGGTGGTCAATCGCCTGAAGGGCAGGACGAAAGCTCACTGGAGTAAGCGAAGTGCGAAGTAAAGGTCCTCGCCTTCCCCGGTGACGGCGGTTTTTTACCCTAATCTGTGTATTTTTATTATTATTATTGGCCGCGCCGGCGGCTTTTATTTTATCGTTTGCTACGGTAATTGGATCGTCCGGATCCGTTAGTATGTGTCGGGCCCTCTTACGAGCCCTTTTTGTCGGGAAGGGGGAGGCTTGTCCGCCACCCATCACGTGCTTTTATACCTCAGCTCTCCACGGCGAGTTGCCAGATCCTCGGCACGGCGAGGACTATTTTCACATCGGCCCATTCATCCTGGTGTGTGAGTAGTAAGGAAATATAGAACAATAAACAAGTATGTTATGTAGCTCTAGTTATAATAAGTACCAGTATGTAACCACTGTCAAATTGTGCATACTCAGCGTACTAAAGACCGAGGGACCCTTGAGTATACTCAACTTAGTTTTTAGTTATTAAGTTACTTAGAATTTATATATTATCTAGACTTTGTACAAACGAGTGCAGCATCGAGGTCCCACGCTTTGTAATGAAATGATAAGTTTTATTTTTTAAATAAAGTAGTTCTTAGAAATTGTTTTTCTTGACCTCCGTCGGCGTCTCGTGACCTATGTAGGATACATAAGTATAAGTTCTATATTTACTTATTTTCATAGATATAGCATTTTCGCATAACTGGGAGCATTATGAAGTTGTTTATAACCCATCTGATAAATACGTATCAACGTTATAATTTCAAAATAAGGAGGTTATATTTTTGATCTGTATATGATATTTAAATATGATAAATATAGGCATTTAAGCACATCAATATCAATCAATAGTATCAATGCATTTATGAAGAGGTCATGTGTATTTTATAAGTACCTAAGTAAATAATGTTAACAGATATTTGATGTCGGTTAAATTTATTTTAAAGTAAAAAAACCTAAACAATAAAATATACAGTATTTAGAATGTCTACGTAATAATAAAAATAATTAAAAATTAAAACAAATTTAAAAAGTTTGGTCCATGTGGCAGTGTACCTTTAACGCTGGTAGCATTTCCTCGCTGTATGGCGATACTAACTGATTGAACGAGGAAAGCACCAGTACTATTTACCAGTCACCAGTAACTTAAATCTTTAATTAGCCCCTTTGCACCCCACGGCCTAGGAGTCTCTACTACAAAGGGAACAAACTCAAAGTTGGAGAAAAGACTTTTTTTTAAATTTGAGCCGTCTATTAATTTTCCTTAAACTAGTGTGTATTGAAACAGATAATGTTATCAAAGCATCCATGATTCCTTTGGGGTCCATGGATGCACTGCATAAATGATTCACAAGTGACAACACTGGCATGTCTCAATTCAGATATATTAACAATTTCAAGAAAGTTACTCATTAGGATTAACACTGTTGTCTAACGCTTCGCATTACGGGACTTCAAAAACCGCAATCGCAAATATGTATACGAAAATAAATGAGTTTCCGAAAAATATTTATCTATGAATCAAGTTAGAATTCTTAGTCGCCTAGTATTCATGGTCATTATCAAAATATTTACTCAAAAACTTAACATGAGTCAGGCGTCAAAAACTCTGGATGACTTAACACAATTATTTAACTGCTATATATAACGACACGTTCTATTATAAGGTTATTATTCAAACATCGTTCAAGTGAACAACCCGTTAATACAAAACACGTAAATATGAATCAAACATTATTATTTTTGCTGGTCACGGCGACAATTCTTCACGCTCTACCAACACCGGACGACACTGAGTCAACAACGGTTGAAATTATTGAAGTAATTGGTTTCATTCCCCTTGTGGTGCCGTTGAACGAAACATCGGAAATAGACAGTACCCCGTCACACGAAGTCCAGAAGAGATCTGCTGTACCCGAAGATTTAATAAACAACGATCTTCTTGGAGAATCCGAGGCGTTACAAGACGACAGCAACGTTGCAGGACTTGATAGAAGAATCAAGACATTACCGAGCTGGGTTGGTTAAAAATTAAGCGTCACACTGGGCATACATATGACATATCGGTTTGACCCAGAATCCCCTAGAGTATGGAAGAACTTGTTTTAACTAAAATACGGTTCTGCTTAATACGAAACTCAATGTCCGATCATCTTTAGGGTGTTGGCGAATAATAGTTTTAGCTTCTGTAAATCCGCACCGTTTTTAAATATTAACCAAATGGTATGTAACGCCGTTAATCCCAACAATTTTATAAGATTTTTTTTTTAGTATAACAAAAATTTTACATAGAAACCTAATTTATCTTACGCTTAAAAGATTATTATGAGCTTTAGGTATTTCATATGTAATATACCAAAGTGAATTTCTTAATGCGTTTTTTTTATTTTAACTATAAGTATATTGTAAATATGTTTTAATAAATGTACAAATTAATTTTATTTTTTGTTTAATTTTCTAGACAGTTCCATTTTATAAACTATTAGAAAGGATTCAATGAATAAAACACAAAAACAGATAAATTATTTTTTATTTTCTCTTTATCAAAGTTTTCACTTAAATAATTGTCTCTTAAAATCAGAAAAAGGCCGACATAATTCATAAAGTAAAAGCAATTTACCAAAAGGCAAGGTAAAAAAATCATCAAATAAAGTTCTATACAATACATAATAATCCAATGGCGCTACAACCTTGATTTTTAAATAATCAAGTAAATAGCGTACCAATTCTAAAAAGACCGGCAACGCACTCGCGAGCCCTCTGGCATTGAGTGTCAATGGGCGGCGGTATCACTTAACATCAGGTGAGCCTCCTGGCCTATTGTCCCGTTCTATATTTAAAAAAAAATGTATATACGTGATCAAACTTCTACGTCTTCTACGTACTTCTACTGACGCGCCACGCTCTAACACTGCACTGTATGCATAAAATTCGAACCAATACAAAATCAAAATCAAAAGTTTTTATTTCAAATAGGCCTTTGCAGGCTCTTATGAAACGTCTAGTTGCACGGTTCCAAAAAGTGGGTCTCATTGAGAAGAACCGGCAAGAAACTCCATGGACACTCTTTTCAACAATGGTTTAGCTTACAAAGACTCGATTACAATAGTAATAATCGGCTGAGAAGTTTATATAATGCGAGGTATACAGAGATTCTATACAATGCAAAAGAAAATTGAGTTTTTACTATTAGTGTAAAATGAGATACACACACTTGCACAGCGCAAGTTGCCAGGGAAGCCGCACATGCAGAGATGAATTAGCGCCTTACATCTTTATCGTCAACATAGTCTTGGATTTTATAATACGCTTTTTTAATTAGGATTCCTTTGATGACGTTTTTGAACTTTTTAGTCGTAAGATCAGTTACACACTTCGGTAGCCTGTTGTAGAATCTGACACAATTCCCAAGAAACGCTTTATTCGATTTTATTAATCTGTATTTTGGGACTACTATTTTATGCTTATTCCTGGTATTTATAGAATGAATAACACTTTTGACAGTGAATTGACGCAAATTTTTACGAACAAACATGATATTCTCTAGAATGTAAAGGGAAGGCAACGTGAGTATATTAATTTCTTTAAATAATTCTCTCAGAGACTCGCGGGGGCCAAGATTGTAAATTGCACGAATTGCCCTTTTCTGGAGAATGAATATGGCATCTACGTCAGCCGCTGCGCCCCACAGTAGAATACCATAGGACATTATGCTATGAAAGTAAGCAAAATATACAAGCCTAGCTGTAGCAACGTCAGTAAGCTGTCTTATTTTTCTGACTGCATAAGCTGCAGAACTTAGTCTACCTGATAATGCTGCGATGTGAGCTCCCCATTGTAATTTACTGTCAATGGTTATGCCCAGGAAAACGGTTTCAGTGATGACTTCAAGTTTGTCACCATCGAGAGTTACGTTAAGCCCTACTGGGGTGACATTAGGCAGTGAGAATTTGATACATTTAGTTTTAGCAGAATTGAGAAGTAAATTATTCGCGGCAAACCATTTCGATAGAGTTACTAAGCTATCATTGACGTTTACTGGACTGGAATCTTTCCTATTGATTTTAAAAACGAGGGAAGTGTCATCAGCAAATAAGATAATTTCCGATATCTCAGACATCATATGCGGGAGATCATTAATATAAACAAGGAACAAAAAGGGACCCAATATGGAACCCTGCGGCACGCCCATTCGACTGAGGTTCCATCAAGAGCGTACGTGCGAGCCTTATTGTGTACGTGTGAGTCCATAGGCGGAGGTATCACTTAACATCAGGTGAGCCTACTGCCAGTTAGTCCTTCCTACCTAGTTAGATATTTGAGGACTGACCTAACGCCTAACGAATTTGTATCGAAATGTTCACGTGAGTCAATTAAATTTTGTCTCAAGCCTTAATAGTAAAACCATACTTTGATGTCTATTTGACAAAAGACTATGTTGACACTTATCATTACAAATTTAATTATTTCCCTTATTAAATAACTTATTTATTTATTTACCTCCTTATTTTTACAGCCATATACTAATACAATAAACAATTCATTAATATAATATGCTTATAAACGAAACAAGGAAACATAAAACCTCAACCTTTTTATAACAAATAATACAATTTTTGTGAATTCAGCCAGTGTGTAACTAAATATCTGTCTAACAAGCAATCACATTCAGGGTACGTAAATTGCGCTTCTATAAGTAGTTATACGCACTCGAGGCACTGCATGATTATAATAAATGAAACAATTATAAGTATTCTTACTAATTATACAAAAATTTTGATGAAAATTAAAATGAATCTCCGAATAATACTTCAGAATATAAGCCTGTGCGAAACAGACCGACTTGTTTAATAAAATTACTTATCGACTAATGTAAATAAAATAAACTTAGCCTTTATTCGAGTACAATACACTAAACTACATTAAATCCATTATGTTTTACACTAGTACTCAACCTCCGACAGAGTGAAGGTCACCTCCAAATTCTCCCGCTTGTCTGTATTCCTCGCGACAATTTTCCAATTCTGCCCCGCTATCTTCTTTATTCCATCTTCCCAAGTTTCTAGTAGGCGTCCTCTCTTTCTTCTACCCACTGACCATTTCAAGTAACGGTCTTCTTGACCCATCTGCCATCACAAACGCGGGCAATGCGCCATTTCCATAATGTCATATAATAAACAACTAAAATGCCTTTGGCAAGATATCAATTCTCATCACTAGTCGTAGAGATCTCAAAAGATTGGACCTCCTTGAAGGGACTCATCTGTCCCTATTAATTATAACGTAAACATAATTTGACAGAGACGAAAGACTGCAAGTAGACAATATAATAATTTTGTCAAGGTAAATTTAATCTTTGACACCGCAAACAGGAATTTATATGTAGCTATTCTATCGTCTTCATCTTCATTTTTACGTTGTTTATCATAACTATATAACCAGGGCTGGATTTAGGGGTGTGGAACCGGGGCTATATCCCAAAAACAACAAGAGAGACAATAGAGACTGCGTTAAAAGAAATGCTTTAAATTCCGACTAGTAACTTCCGACTTTTCTTTTGATATATTTGTTAAATACTAAAAGAATCTACTGATTTCACAATAAATTATGTATATCGCTCCTTTGTTGCCTCGATGCCTCCAGACATCTAAATCAGGCTGAGTATAAATCTATTTGACGCATTGCCCGTTCATGCCAAAATTGTTTTCAAAATAAAAGTAAACAGTCAAAGATTAAACATTTTCATAGTCTGTGCAGACAACCGCAAGGTTTTAGGTTACATATTACGTAAATACTCGACAGAAATATCTTTTGTGAATAAATGAAAAGACGCGTAAAAGTAATATTACGTCGGTTAATCCATACAGATTTTCAGATCCAGACATCTTATGATTTAGAGAGAGCGATATTTTTTGAGCGAATTGAAACGTATGGTACGTAAATTATTCGAAATACATTCTTACGCGTATATTTAAATCACTTCTTCGGGCATTTATACGAATTTATAACATTTTTTTGTCGCAACACTAGCACTAAGCGAGTAGGTTCTAAAAAATGGCCAATAACTCCCGTACGTCGAAATCCGATACGCTTTTGACGTTCGGGGACGTAGCGGTAGAACGTTCCTTCTATTGAAATGTTGCCATACGCCATCGAGTTTGCATTTCTGCATTTTTTAAATTATTGCTTTACTATTATTCAGTATCCCTATGGTTATCAAGTCCGACAAAGAAGTTTTTAAACAGTTTATCAGAAAGACTTAAGAAAAAACATTTTGAATAAACGCCATCTGTTGTTGTCGTCGAAGATTGTAATAAAAATAAATCAGTGGCGCTACAACTTTTTAGTTCTGGGCCTCAGATTTCTCTGTTACAAGTATGTGATCAGCCCGAAACATGCCGTCGGCTTTTTGGGTCGAATTCAAGCCGGTTTCCTCGCCTTCGTACGAGCTAATGATAAAAGCGCACATAGAAAGTCCATTGGTTCACGGGAGCTCGAAACTACGACCTGATGAGAGCATGAAGTCACTAGGCCAACACTGCTCTATTGTTTACAAATATAACAAGAAATTGTGTAAAACAAATGGCCATTTCGTCAAAGTGTATACCCGATCGTACGAGTGTTTTGAAACAAAAAAGCATTTATATTAAGAATATATGTGGCCACGGTGACGCACGCTGTAAAGCACGCGAAACGTCGGAATTTTTTTTATTTAAAATTATGTAAATAATTATAAGTCAATAATAATAATACATAGCTTCAATCCGTTTTAAAAGTGTTTTCTTAATGTGTAAAAGGTATGTTAACAAAAGACAATACTAAGAATGTATATGTTGCTTTGGGATGAGCAAGATTGGAGATACGAGGAAGCAAACTAACAGTTTCGCCCGTTGCTTGTTTCCCTCGTTTTCGAAGCCTTTATTGACCAATTTTTTCAGTCGAGTTTTTCAATCAATAATTCATTCTAAAACCAGTAGACTCTTTAAGTATTTAACAAATATATCAAAAGTAAAGTTTACTAGTCGGAATTTAAAGAATTTTTTCGAAGGTGTCTTTTGTGGACGCCCGGGGACTCCCCTAAATACGGCCCCGAATAATAGAAATTTGAGCAAGGTTACGGGACGAATTAGACCCGTATGTCGATACCACTGTATTGGAAAAAAAAGACGACGTGTATTTCATATTAATGTTAAATCTTAAAAAATTAGTACAAAGTTCGACCAAGCTAGTATAAAAACTAGTAACCATAAAATCTACTCTATTATAATGACATAAAGTCCATAATGCCTTACACATATAACAACAAATATAATTTGTCCCTATATCATCTGGGTCCGTTAAGACTCTTGATAAATAGGTACAAAAACCGGTGCTATTTCGCTTTGCCATTCTTGAAGCTGTTTTGGGGCGTCACCGAACTATCGGAAATACTATTTTGCGACCATTTATTGTCTATATACCATCCACACATGCGTTTAACGGCGTTTTCCCAACGGGAAATCGTGACGTCGTACGATTTTTTGATGTGCGCCCGCGGCGTAAATACAGTACCGATTTTGCGGAGGGATTTCAGTTCCTCTTTCGATTTGAATATACCTGAAAGTTAAAAATGAAAATTGTATTATTTATATGTATATAAATTCAAAAAGGATCATCCTGATATGTCTATGTCGCAGTTAAGTAGTTAAATCAGAGAGTTAATTGAATCTCTAGACAGTTTATTAAAAATCGATATTCAATCAAGTCACTAAAGTTCCGTCAGATAAGTGAGTGAACGAAACGTTTAACGTTCCTAGGCAACAAGACTAACCTAACCTAACCAATTTACAATAAAGCAAAACACGGAATTCCAAGCTCTCAGTTCTTCAGGATCACACCGAAATAACAAATGAAATAATCATGGCGGAGTCTTGTTTTAGATTGTTAATCAACACGCTGGCAACATATGTTTCCGAGAAATTTGTTGGCAAACTACTACTACTACATACATTAAAGAAATTCAGCTTGGATGCCTAAATAATAAAATACATTGCACTTTTCTTAAAGTACCAGTCGTTATTTATTAATTTATTTCTGTTATTATATGTGTGGAAATAAAAAATAAAAATCTAGAAATTAATTAATCACATTTGCTATCAGAAAAACAAAAAAATAAAATAAAAATCAATTTAGTATATAAACAACACATTAATCTACTCTTTAAAATAAGAAATGAATGAACGAATGAATTAACGAATAAATCAATGAACGAATGAATAAATGAACGAATGAATAAATGAACGAATGAATAAATGAACGAATGAATAAATGAACGAATTAATAAATAAATCAATGAATTAATAAATGAACAAACTTATGAATGAATTAACAAATTAACGAATTAGTGAGTAAACCAATGAACGAGTGAATTAATAAATGAACAAACATATTAATGAATTAACAAATTAATGAGTAGCTAAATGAACGAATGAACACATGTATGAATGAATGAATCAACGAATGAACGAATGAATAAACGAATGAATGAATGAATAAATTCTTACCTAAAGTGAGTCCAACTAAATGAGCACACCCAAGCGAAGACATTTCAACTTCAGCCGGTCTTTCCACTTTGAGCCCTGTGAGGTCCGCTACCAATTGGGCCACGAAATCATTGTTAGACACGCCACCGTCCATACTAAAATATATTCATTTGTCTTTACTAACACGTTCAAGGCCAACTATCAAATACAGGAGCGTATAGTGAATGTATAATTCAAAATTTTCATCGTCGAATATTGATAAACTTGACAATTTTATTATTTTGGTTTAATTAGAATAACAAAAACGTAACTTTCTTATAAAAACTAAATCAGTCAAATAAACAATTATCAAAGATTAAATATATAAAATATTCTCATGTATATCTGTAACAACACACTTCCGAAACGGCTTGTTTTGTTAAAATTTTCCAATTGGTACACAGAAAAGTTCATAATTTTTTTTATATAACTTGGCAGTAAAAAAACACCCTTTTAATAATCAGGACCGGATTTAGAGGTCTGAAGGCCTCGGGACAACAAAGGAGTGGAGGAAGAAATTATTTTCCAAATCAAAAAAAATACTCGAGTTTTTCAATTAATAATTTAGTAGATTTTTTGAGTATTTAACAAACATATAAATACATCAACATCAAACAAATAAATCAAAAGAAAAGTTGTTTACTAGATTTCTTAAGTCCGAAGTCTCTATTTGTGGAGACCCCGGGGCTATAGCCCCGGCTCCCATCATCTAAATCCGGCCCTGCAAATATTATCCCCCATTTTTTAAGTACAGTAATAATTTTTAATACCAAAAAATTGCCGAGTCGGCCTAACAACGATCAGAATCAGAACAAAATATACCTTACCGTATAGTATTAAACGTATAGTTCGTTTCCTTGCGTACACAATCATACAACTGCGCCGTACGGAAGGCTATCGCCTCCAAAACCGCGCGTACTAAGTGCGACTTAGTCGTCGAAGGCTTCATTCCTATGAAGCCTGAAGCCGCCGTACAATCGTTGTATGGGGGCTGTAAATACATAGTATTGTCTTTGGTTAACATAGCTTTTACACATTGAAAGAAAACATTTTTTAACCGAATTAAAGCTATTTGTATTATTATTATTACATCAATTTTAATGATATTATATAATGAACGCCACGGATAAACAATCCATTTTTTTTGATCAAACACCTCACACGTAAAAGGAGGAAAATCAGATGCTATAAGAAGTTTATACATGTGTGAAAGCGACATGAAAACTTAAGAAGGCGCAGCGCTAACCAGATCCAGGCATCAACTTTTACTGAAGTGAAACATCTTTATCGGCGTTGGAAAAAAATTACCGTCACATTTTTACGTTACGCGCCATCTTTTTCTTGACCCTACCATGGTTGATTCGAAGAGATTCGAAGCCATTAATAACAAAAATAAATAATAACGATAACAATGACAGTAATAATTCTATTACAATTAATGAAGTTCTGTAATAATCTTAGTATTATAAGGTAAAATGAAATAATTGTATTATTTGTATTCATGTCTATGATAATAAAAGGCTTTTGTTAAACTTTATCGAATTAGGTATTTGGTATTTCCGAACCAATTTGAATTAGGGTCCTTCAAGACAACCGCGTACCCATTCTTAAAAGGCCGGCAACGCACTCGCGAGCCCTCTGGCATTGAGTGTCCATGGGCGGCGGTATCACTTAACATCAGATGAGCCTCCTGCCCGTTTGCCCCCTATTCTGTAACTTCTGTAAAATTGCATATAGTAGATCATTTTTTGAAAAATAAGGTCATAAGGAAGTTTTACTTCCTTCGTGTGTACACTGCGTTTTTTTGTAGAACAGGAGGCAAACGGGCAGAAGGCTCACCTGATGTTATTTAATATCGCCGCCTATGGACACTCTCAATGCCAAGGGTCTCGCGAGTGCGTTGCCGGCTTCTTCACAATCGCGTAGCCCGCAATATCGCAGCACAACTTATAAGGGGACTCTTTGTATTGAAAAAGTCGCTTGGGTCCGCCTCGCACCAATTTAGTTCATTAAGTCGCCATACTTGTTTATTTTATAAATTATTCCAACCATAATCACGGGAATGGTTCATTTCTAACTTTTATAATTCATTTATTTGCAAGTTTATTAGCACAATCTTCCATAAAATGGCGTGCAAATATAAAAATTAAGACAATTTTTCAATTCAATTAATCAAAAATATATTTGTCTTAGTCAAAGAATTTTATATACAAAGATAACGTACGAGCCAAGGTATTTTGCTCACTCGGGCATTATTATACTTTTATAAGCGTGGGGATTTCTTGATCCTCGGACTTACGCCCCGAGAGTACAACCAGATGCAGGAGAGACGCTAAAGAGTAAAATAAAATGCTCTATTATTTAAAGAACCTCGATGACCCAGGAACAGTACATTTTAGTCCTTCGAGCCGGATCAAAAAATATCTGGATTCTGAAAATTGTTCTTACCCCTAGTCCACTAAAAGCCGGTATGAAGAACGCACCATCTGAATCCGGGACCGACATCGCTATGTCAGCTGTATCTTCTGGTTTTTCGAATAGGCCTGGAAATGGGACAATTAATAGGAAAATAAATTTTGATATTTTAAAATTTAATCAACGCTCTGCGGGAGTATTTGGAACTTTGGAAATCGAATTTATGAGGTATCAAAAAATATCGAAATCTCGAATTTAGTTTCCGATGTTTTTGTGGACATACATGCATATGTTAGATCAAACTGATAACCATTTTTTGAATTGGGTTACAAATTTGTCAAAAAAATTACAGCTGTCAAATTTACCATTATTATGCTAACTCAAAAACTTACCCAAATTATGGGCCCATTTAATAATACTAGCGGTGTCGTTATTGGCCCCTTCCGCCGAGAAGACCAATTCCTGCCCCAATCTCCACCCCACTACAGGATAAAGACCCGATACGCTGGCGTGGGGCGAAGAACCCGTGTTTATGTTGAAGAACGTCCCAGTCCCCATCGTTAGCTTCACGTCTCCAACGTCGAAGCAACATGAGCCCCACATGGAAGCTGTTTGGTCAGCTATCTGGAGGAAGTTATTGAGTCAGGAAAATACCATAAGCATCTCAAAATTCGGTCACATTATGTACGATGACGTCACGAATACGTCAATTTCTTGACCAATCACAATCCTTTCTTATATTCTATATACGGGTATACAATACCCTTTACAGTTCTATAGTACCCTAGATGGGTGTAGAATACCCACGTTCGTATTGATGTTGTGGAATCATAAATAAGACATAGTTGCCTTTACATAGTTAACTGCGTTTTTAACTAGATCACTTACGTACTATTTCTTACTATAATAAAACTTAACCAATTAGATTTAGTAATTATATATAAGTAACATTATTTACATGACTAATTTACGCATGTACTACACATGCGTTAACAAAATATAATATTTTTGTTAGTACGTTCCAACATTTACACAATAAGTCACTTAAGGTCACTCACACAACTCTTAATGGGTATAGCATGCCCCCATATCTCCTTCGATGTACTGGTAAAGTGGTCGCCTGCAGTGTCTACAATTGTGGGCAACATGTCTAAGGATATACCAAATATGGACATGGCCCACCCGGCCCACTGCATAGTGAACGGGTCGAAGAAACCCGTCGCTGACGCTGAAGATATATCAGTCATGTGTATTTTCTTATCTGGAATTAAAACGATTAATCGAATGAAATTCCTAAGCGATAAGGAATGCAAGCGTTTGTTGTTCAGTGTTCGCCAACTAGAGCGATTACCGCACCTTAACTTACTAGAGTAGTGGACTGTATACATGTCGCAGTAAAGTAGTTAAATCAGAGAGTTAATTGAATCTCTAGACAGTTAATTAAATATCGATATTCAATTAAGTCGCTAGCATTTTAATTTATATATAGCAGCGTCGAAAACGTTTAACTATCTGTCTGATCGAAAGCCAGCGTGTTGATTAACAATGTAAAAGATGGTAAAACAAGACTCCGCCATGTTATTTCATTTGTTATTGTTATTTCGGTGTGATCGTAAAGAACTGAGAGCTTGGATATTCCGTGTTTTGCTTTATTGTAAATGGTTAGGTTAGGTTAGTCTTGTTGCCTAGGAACGTTTAGGAAACTCATTAAACGTTTCGTTCATTCACTTGCCTGACGAAACTTTAGCGACTTGATTGAATGAATTTTTAATTAACTCTCTATAAATTCAATTAACTCTCTGATTTAACTACTTTACTGCGACATACATATTTAGTCGAATGTGACTGTTAACCAGTAAACTGAAAAAGATATTATCTACCAACAATTCTTCGGTTCTAGATTACGTTTTTGTATACCTCTCCGATATATATAGATATATCTCTAAAAACTATCAACCAATTTCGAGGAAAATTATCACTTTTTCTTTGTCCAAACAGAATGCAGACACAAAATTTAACACAACAATATCACAAAGGTAAAACTACTAAACTTGCTTTTTTTAAGTCGTTAAACATCAGCATACTAAGGCCTACAAATTGTACATAACTATAAAATTCTTGTTAAATTGTATATTAAAAAAATTCAAGAAAATCTCCTGAGTTTTGTTACATTAATACATTCCAGGTAATTTATATGTATCAAAATACATGTTCCTCTAATTGTTTCAGAATTTAAAAGCATGGTACAATTTTTTACAAATACTTACAATTATAAGGGCTATTTATAGAAATCATATCTTAAATATAATAATATTCACCTGTCATTTTATATAAAAGCCATGTGTCTAATGTGCCAAACATTGCATCATTTTTCTCAATTGCAATTTTCAATTCAGGTACATTAAGTAAAGCCCAATAGAGTCGTAGAGTAGTCTGAAAATAAATTTTATTGAAAAACAAAGATCATTATTTAATATTGTTACAATTACAACATAATAGACTGTATATCTTCAGTACTAGCTTAAAAATAGTTTGTCATATTTGGCTTTCCGAATGACTACTAAGTTTTTGGACTAAAAAATATCAATTTTATTGATTTTTTAACACATTGTTGCATTACAATATAAAAATTGAACATGAGAACAATGAGAGAAGAGAAAAAAACGTATTAAATTATATAAGGTAGGCAAGAAATGCAAAAACACATATAACACATAGATATTACTACAAATCTAAACAGGAACAAAAAAACAAACTAAACTAATGAAAAGGATACGTTAGTAAGAATGTTAGGGATACAATGTGGACAGGTAATGTTTGTACAGAAGAAATTTAAAGGAAGATAGAGAAGGAGCTAAGTGAATAGGAACGGGAAGTGAATTCCATAGTCTAACTGCTAGTTAAGAGCTGCTCGAGACTCGAGACGCTGCACTGCTAGAGAAGTTAGCATTCGCCAAGAAAGGAGGAGTTATGAGATGGGATTTCAAGGATATAGTTTTCGGAAGAGTGTGGGCGACAGCTATAGGCTCCCAATAATTTGAAGAATTTTTGAGATAGGAAGGAGTTTTATATTATCTATGTAACATTCAAGGTTGCTTTTGATTTTGCTACACTTTAAAACTATTTCAAATCCTCACCTGATTATTTGAAAATTTAAAAACACTTCCAGCCTTAAATCTTTTACTTCTTGATACCATGTATAATACATAAGCACCAACCTTTATAAACTGAAAAAATAAACATAAGAGATTTCAAACAATTGTACAAATGCATTATAAAACTGTCCTGTCACTGCTCTGCAAGACTACGATTTTGATAGTCTGCGACAATGAGAGTTGGGATGTAACAAAATTCAGAAAATAATTAAATACAATCTGGATTGGTTAAACTAAATTTTTCACTATAAGTTCATAGATTGGTAAGATGAGTTGCCATGATTATTAATAAACAATGGTGCTTGTAGCACATAACTTATTTTTTCAAATGCAACCTTATTTAATAGGTACAAAACAAAATGATTAGCAAAATAAATACAGGAAACACCTTGGCAATAGAGAATTTATGGAATTAACCCTGTATAATAATGATCATTATAACTTATATACATATAATGTATGTCATTATGTTATTGTTTGAACCTTTGCACTTAAGTTATTATTAATATTGAAGATTATGTAAATGTTCTAAAGATTCTTTTAGTAGATTATTAGAAAATTATGGTAATAAAATTGTAACATCTATCAAGGAATATTCATGTAAGAGCAATAAAATTTATGGCATGATTATATACACTTTTTTGCAACTTAACCTACTAATAATGTTTTATACACACCCTCCACAAATATGAATTATTCCAATATTTAACTAATTTATCAGCCCTTAAATCCTTCCATGTGATGAATCTATGAAATGGTCTTCCTGTTACTCTAGACCATGTGGTAAAAGTACTCCGCTGTGTTGAAATTCCCATCGCAGTTATTTGTCTAGGATTTAACTTGGCACCTGAATTTTAGAAAATTGTATTTAAAATGTTTAGCCTAATTTAAAAAATGTCATATTATCATAATTATTATACTCTTTAAGAAAAGTAATACAAACTATTTAAAGCCTTATTAATGACATCAACAACAGAGTTCCATAATTCATCAGGATCAATCTCTACATAGCCTGGTTCTGGATAGTGCAGTATTACCTGAAAATATTATCACCTGCCATATAACATTTCAAGTAAATATTTACCTAATTATTATAGACTACCATTTAAGAAGCCCCACAAAAGTAAACAGTTTGTAAAAACGTAAGATGTAATTGCTTAAGAAAGTTTTCAATTTATTATCAATGAGTATTATATAGCATTAAATACAATATTATAATATTTATCAATTAGGGTGGGTTCAATGGTGACGTGCATTTCGTTCGTAATAATATTAACTTGCTAAAAAACTAAAAACCATCATTTTGTAATGACAAAATATAAAGTTCTTTGAACATCAGACTTAAATAACTTTGCAGCATCACTATAAGTGCACTGAAATTTTATGAAACCTAAGCTGTGTTATAAGCATTATAATTTGATTAAACTATAAATTTCATATAAATTTATTTGATAAAAGAAACAATACATACGTGATCAACTGCCTTAGCTATAGTTTCTGTACGAGAGTTGTAAATAAATGCTCGTATGGTTGTAGTTCCAATATCCAATGACAGAATATATTTTTCTTCCATTATTTCCGGAAATTGCAAGTTCTATTTACAGTATACACAAAAACATTGGTATTTTAAGTTATTTCTCTGCGCAATGTTTATATTTAAGAGCATTAAAAAACTAATAATAATTGCACGTGGAAAATCTGTACACAGTACTGAAATAAAATATTTAATACACTATAAATGTTGTATTTTTTCCATTATAATTGTTACATTGAACTATTATTTATTTTTGGTACTGGATAGTGGAGTGGACAGCGGACACTGAACTTTTACTTGCATAAGTTACACAGAATATGAAAATATTTAATATTTTCTAATGAGTGACTATTCGAGTTTACGCTGTCAGTGACTAGACGAACGTCAGTGTCCGCGTCGTTACGATTATTGCTAGTGTGCTAAAAGAAGAAGTAAGCGATATCTTCCGTGCAATAAAATACTGTGGTCCATAAAAAACACAATTTAACATAAATTACGATACAGATATACAAACAAAGAAAAAAGAAAGAACAACAACAAAAAAGAAAGGTAGTTGGCTGTCAAGTATAGTAATTTATTTATGTTTCAACTGTGACAAACCACAGTATTTAATTAACAGTATACTGCTTAAATTGCTGTCTGTCGTCTGACACATATAGTTTGACAAGTAAGCGCGTTTTGGTTTTAGGAAGCAGGAACGCAGAAATTTGTGATGTAAAAAGAGAATAATAAATGTTTGTTGATAATCATGGCGAATCCTAGGAAATTTAGTGAAAAAATTGCCCTCCATAATCAAAAGCAAGCTGAGGAGACGGCTGCCTTTGAAAAAATTATGCGTGAAGTTTCCGACGCAACCAATAAGGTATGTCGCGAATCGCCTATTTACTCAGGCAATCGCTTCCTGGCCGTCAAAAGCGCTAGCCGACGTAAACAATAATTGCTACACTATAATGCTTTTTGCGACTTAACATCGTCTCGAAGTGATAATACATCAGAAGCTAGGGAATAGGATATTCTTGTTGTGTGTACACACACTAATAAGATGTGCTTTAGCTTACCGTGTCTACTCTAACACTAGAAATAAATGTTATCTGATACTTGTTTCATTCATATCATTAAATATTTATTATTGAACATTACATGTTTCTCACATAGTTTAGTTTTGGTACCATTCTAAAATATCAATCCTAGCCATTTCAAAAGACAATGGTATCTTGAAGCTAAATGATTACAGGTGAATACAAATAATAGAAGAGCAAGAATAAATGCTACAATAGAACTGAGTGATAAAGATTCGGAGACTGTTCAAAACCAACAAAATGTGGGTTCGTTCAGAAGCGGTTCACTGCCTAATGTTGCCGCTCCACAACTGCCCACCTCTGAACCAGAGATTGTTAAGGTTTCTCTTTTAGAAGCTGAGACATGTAGTATTGTTAGATTGTCCGTTTTTTTATCCCATGTTTGAACAATGTTTATTTTTTCTCTTTTTTGTAATTTTAAAACTTATTTCGTAGATTATGCAAATCAACTTATTTTGAATGGCTATGATACATGTTTTGTATGTAGATAATTCAGTAGGTTGCTAATAGCGTTATGGTTTTACATCAGTAAAGATTATATATATATATAAATATAAAGATTTATTTATTATCACTTCAAAGACAGTCCTTGAATGGGTATTGGCTGAACATGAAATTTGTTTTATAACATGTGTTCAAGTCAATATGGATTACCATGTGTTATGATAAACAAACCATGTATTTGTTGGACCTTATTGCTATAGGCATAAGGTCTTTTTAAAATGAAGTACTCTGATGTATTATTAAAAAACTAAATTATTTCATTTACAGAACATATTTGAAAGGACTTGAATGGGAATAGTTGTTATGTATGATAGTGCATGGGTAGAGAATGTTATTATTTAGTGTAAAATATTTATATTTACAATATCTATTTAATATATAAATGAACATGAAAAGTTTTCTAATGAAAAATAATCTTCTTTTTAAAATTATTAATTTAATGAATAACTGTTTTCTAATAACTAAAGTTAATTGATAAATCAATTATTTTTGTCAACAGCCAGAGGAAACACCATTAGTATCACAATACACAATGTCCGGGGGCAGGAGTGGGGGTATGTCACCCTCACCTCGATCCCCGGGTCAAAGAGGACGAGCCTCATCATCTGTTGGACCAATGAGGCGACCTGCAGACCGCAAGCATGACACTAGTCCATATGGTAGCAATGTTTATCTGAGGTAAGATTATTAACTATCAAACATAATATGGCAAATTCAGTATAAAAGAAGGATTGTATTTTATTTTTGAAGTTTAAAGATATATATTCACTACCACCAAATGTATGATTATTTTGCTTCTTGATAATTTAATTGATATGTACTAATTTAAACAAACTGACCATTGCATTAACTATAAATTTTTTGACTGCCACTCCTTCCAGGAACCAAGTGTTAGAAATTTTCTTTTCCTAACTAAACTAACATGAGTTTTAGCCTTGAAACTTCAAGTTAAATCTTATCCAATCCCAATACAGAATAATAATGTTAAAGATACTTTTAAATAATAATTAGCTGTTGCCCATAGCTTCTGCTGATGTTTTATTCTGAAATATTTATGGCATAGTAAAAATTCCTAAGGACATCTCAATACCATTAAGTTTAATTGTAGATATTTTAATATGCAATAATTTAATATTATAATAATTGATGTGTTTTAAGGTATTTAATGATGTGACGGGACGCAATCAGTTAATTTCTAAAATATTATATACAATAAGGTTTCATAATATGTATAATAGAAAAAAAAACATTTTATATCAAACTACCCAACAAACATGTATATGTATTTATACAATACAAAAAACATATAGTGTAAACTCCATAAAACGTCATTCGATTTAACGACGAACTAAAGTCCCTAAAGCCTCGAATTCAATTGGCTTTAGTTGGTTTAGCTTGTCTTTCATACAATGATACATTCTACATAGTATTATACCCATTCTCAATAACGATAACAATTGAGTAATAAAGTACTTTTTAAGTTGATAATGAGTTTAAAACTGCGCAGCTGTGTACGTTCCTTAAACTCGACTGTCGGCATGCATACGAACTTTGTAAGAAATTCGTTCTTTTGTTTACAAATTGGGATCGCTTAAATGTGTAGACTGTTGTTGACCATGGCTAAAAAATAAGAGTCAAACATTATCTATACGTTATTCTTCTTCCCATTTAACGATAACTGTATAACGCAATAAAATGCACAGTCCCTACATATATCGTCCGTCGTTATATACAGTTGACACTGTATATATTAATTGTACCATTTTCCCTGATTTATTTGTAAGATCATGTTAAACATGAACTAAATTGGTTTTACCTCGACTGTATTTCCTATTTAATGATATTATTTTTGCCATGTTGAAAGTAAAAGGCAGCTGAATGCCAAGGATGGCCTATAATTCGAGACCAATATTTATTGTTAAAATTTATATCATATTTATAGTAAATATTTCAAGTATTTAAAATTATGTTAAAAGATAGTATTTTTAGATTTATTTATGATGAATTAAATTTATATGTGCATAATGACAGTATAGCAATGTATGTCTTACAGAAATGTTTTTGGACAAGGTTTCTAAACCAAAATAATATTTTTTGCCATTCGCCAACTAGCTGAGTCACAAACGTAGCATCTACATATGTTTATTGCCTGGCACCACAGATTTGTACTGTCCTAGGATATTGCTAAAATGTTATTAAAAACTGCCCATAATAAATTGGACGTAAAAAGTTCATTTGAAGTTGTTGACAGCATTAAAATACGGAATCTTAACTATACCTATACAAATAAAGTATACTTTCATAAAAAAACTAACAGACAATACAAGAAAATTTACTAATTAATAAAATAATACATTAATACTGGTTGCGAGCTGGTGCGGAAACTGACCCCATGCGTAAAGGCTGTCGAGTTTAGTTTTCACGTCGGCTTTCCACACAATTACAATATATTTTGTTTATATTTAAACGAGAAACACATTTTGCTACGACAATCGAAATATATGAGAAAAAATTAATTCATAATTGAAAAACAAAGTCTTTTGTAAATATTTCGTCTAAACCGGTACAACTAGACAGATATGCAAAATGTATACGCATAACCTGTCGTAGGCCACTTTGACATTTCTTATGCGGAACGAATACGAAATTCCACCCGTATCACCACGACCTACGTCGTTCCGCAACTGAGCGTTTTTAAGGCAGTTTTAGCCGCGATCCAGCTGAAGTATTTCCGAACCGATTCGACTTAAGGTCATTCAAAAAAAAAACGTACTAATTTTTCAAAGGCCGGCAACGCACTCGCGGGCCATCTGGCATTGTGTTTTTGTGAGCGGCAATATCACTTTGATATCAGATGAGCCTCCTGGACGTTTGTTCCCTGTTCTATAAAAAATGTCGACATTAAAAATATACTCAGTCACTCCGCTGGCTCTGGAACCCTAAAAGTGTATTGGCCGCCGTAATGAGAATATTCCCGCGTTCCGTGTCCTGTGCCCACCAATTGCTTTTAGCTGCAGCAGGTCCTCCTCTGCTTTGATGCAGCGGTACCTAGGCCTACTGGTCAGGTTCCTTTACCGCCCGATCTTGGCCCATGCGCTCAAGGTGCCCAAGCCATTAGTATTCCCCTGAAATATTTTATTCCTGTAGATCACTTGGCCGATAGCATATTCATGTATCGTTTCATGTGAAAATATATAATATTAAATACATTTGAAAAATAATATCGAAGTCCCTCTGCGGACATATAAAGATCTCGGTAGTATCGGAGACAGCATGCAGTGAGCGCAACGGCTTAGTTAACGGGGACCTGTGCAATAGACTGGCTCTGGCTCTTGGTATCGCAAACATATTTCACCTTAATAAAAGGACAGAAAAGCTTCAATCCTATTATATTTAAGTAAGATGGTCTACTTCGTCTTCCAAACACGTGTGCTAGATTTTAAAGTGTACGTATGTCCACTAATTACTCGGAAACTGAAAGTCCACGATCCATGCATTTTGTTTGTGTAAATAATAAACTAGTGGCGCTACATCAACATCACCTTGATGGCTGGAAGACTTCCACGATCCGTTTCCTAGACTTACGACTCACAGGCTGGCAACGCACCCACTAAAAAGGGGTTTATGGGCTGCGATGACTGCCGTTTTTTGCGTCCCGCAAGCTCGTGTTATCGGGGGGCCCCTATTATAAATAAATGGGTCTAGGCCTCAGTTAGCATCCGTTTCTTCTATTATTTTTATTTTATAGATGGTGATCAGCCATATGTGCCTGACCGATGTCTGCCTTTATCGTAGGAGCTTTATTTTATTATATTTCATGTACAGCTACGACGGAGTGAAGCCCTCATCCAAATTCTTCCATTTGTCTGATCTTCTCTACTTTAATTACTTTTTCGTAAAGATCAAATATTTTCCATATTATATTCTTTGCGCTGAACGCATTTGTAAACGAACGGGTTGCTTAGAAGCGGAGCTCGTGGCTTGGTAGAATTTCCATTGTCATTCATTTGAGTTTCCTCAATTCCTCATTCATAATTAATAAATATATTGTTTGCACTGCGACAGATATGTACAGGAAACAATTTGCATTGGCATTGGTCAAGCAGTACTTGGAATTGGTTTAATCTTCTAGTCAAAGTTTTGGACCAACGGACTTTGTACTCCTTAACAATATAAATAGAGAACGAAACCGCGTAGCAAGCCCATATTTACGTCATAACTTGATTGTATTGTTCACATAATTATCAATTCTGAATTAAAAAGAACCTAAGTTTCCTTCCTTGGTGTGTTATTCGTACATATATATGTATTAAATAACAATTTGATTAATTCGTCTACGTAATTATTATGTAATAATATTATGATATAATTAACATTACAACAAAATTACGAATGGTTTTACAGTTTTAGTTTGTCATGCTTTGAAGCTATTGAAACCTTTTATCGTCCGATAAAATAGATGTATTTATTTTTTGCGCGTTAGCAGTTAGCAGGTGCGTGATAACGAGACTTTAAAAGCAGACTCCTTTAGTTCAATACGTAAGCTAAATTATTAAAGTCAGTTAGAATGTACGTGAATATTGTAATTAATGCAGTGAAAACAATTTATACTGAGACCGAGAAAGTACAACATTTCGTAGAAATAATATGGCCCTCTTGTGAAAAAAATAGGAACTAAAAACTGCTTGTCCAAAAGCAACGGGACAGTGGTTTAATTTAGGTCAAACAACAAAATGTTAAGTTGGCACGTTTTTTTACGTTCTGCTGCTCAACTTTTCGCGCGGTTTCTCAAAACGGGTCAATTTTGCGTCCCACAGTTCGGGGACACCGGGATTCGTAATTGGAAAAAAGGAGATCCCGTTAAAAACGGGACATCTGGTCGTGTATGTAATATAATATAAACAAAAACCCACTAAACTATATGTGCGTAAAATTATGTTGTTGGAGTTTTATTTTGAATCTTTAAATGGTGACTCGTAAGACATCACGTAATCTGCTTTTATCTAGTATTTACACAGATTATTTATTCGTCAAGATGTGAAAGTTTTGACTGTTACACAAGGAAAACCAATCATTTAACATCACGTAAGATTATATATATAATACTGCGCAAATGTTCGTAATGATTTATTGTAATATTAATTATATTACATTTCTATTTTTGGCCGAAATATTTATAGAAAATTCTCGTGTATTAAAGGATATCTGTTGTTTATTGGTACTAGATTGAATATGTAGGTACTAGGTTGGTTTTGGTGTAGTCAACATATTTAGAGGAAATGGGACATAATTTTTTTTATATTTAACTCATAGAAATTTGCCGAGCCGGTAGTCATTATTCAGAAAAGTATCCAAGACTGTGTTAGTAAAATCTTACCTACTATTTATTTGTTTATTCACACTTTATTAAATATAAAGAAGATAATACATACAAATTATAAGGGATGTAACGGCCGGCCTTATCGCTAACAAGCGATCTCTTCCAAGGCAACAATCTTTAGGGAAAAAACTAAACTAAATAAAAATATGATGCATAACCAAATCTTATTAAAAAAAATTAGAACCTTAATCTAACATAATACAAAAAATATTAAAATAAAATCAATTAAAATATGTTTATTACGGAATATATCTTATACAGGTATCACTTATTCCTCGTAATTATATTTGTATCGGTAGCTATATCCCTACTCATCGGCAAAGAAGACAGAGGGTGTAGGCCGAGAGAAAAACTCGGCGTAAAAAACTCTGGGTACACTTTTAAAGTATCAAATCACCATACAAAATGTCGCTCTTTATTTGTATTAAATTACAAAACTGAACGGAAACCAGTCGGAACGCAGTCCAGTTTCCGGAAGCGGCATCTGTTCACAGGCATGATGTGTGAGCCATCGTTTTACTCAACAATATTTCAGGGAATTAAACGATCCGTCAGACAACGAACTTAAAACTAAAAAGCTTAAACGTATTCATGAGTTGCGATGCAATACAATAGGAAAGAAAATACAAAAGTCACGATTGACCAGGATAGGAAGATTAAGAAATGTTTATGTAGAAGAGTTTTAAAAGATGTTAGGTAGGAAGTCAATCGTATGGACTTAGGCAGTCTATTCCACAATTTAATGGCGGAGATCCTAAACGAATTGACTTGGGATGAGCTGTGAGATGGAATTTCCAATAAGAATCTATTGGTGGCGCGTAACATATGGTTATAGGGACCTGAAAATTTGAATTCATTTTTAAAGATGAGAGGAAGTTTTGGGGAACAAAAGTTATAAATTTCTTTGATGGCAATTACACGAAGTCTTAACGTGTGTGAACCTGATTAACGAAACCCTTCTCTAAGGTACTATTATACATTTCCAGTCCACCTCCAGACAGCAACTGGCGCAGGACGAACAGTGACTCGGCACTGCACCAGTCGTGTGGTGAGCAGCAATCCACCGCGCCACCACTCTCACCCCACCACCCCTTGCATTCCCATGCGCACCCGCATATGCCTCATCAGAATCATAGACGAGGTAAGTTAGAAAAGATGTTCAGTACGATTTTGACGTTTCAGCGGGAGTCTTTCCGATTAATCTGTGGCGCAACATTTTTAGGTCTGCGCCTCAGATTTCTGTATCTGTTTCACGATTATTTGTCAATCTAAAAGGCCAGGTGATCAGCCTCCTTGGGTCTAAGTTAAGCAAGGTTTCCTCGCGATGTTTTCCTTTACCGTTCGAGCGAATGTTAAATGCGCACATAGAAAGAAAGTCCATTGGTGCACAGCCGGGGGTCGAACCTACGACCTCAGGGATGAAGACGCTAGGCCAACACTGCCCGTATTTGCGATTACCTGCGATAATTCCTTTGAGTGGTCTTATTTTAAATTTTTTTTTGCGTTGCGTGGCGCTTTTAAAATTCCAAGAATTTTAAATGAAACAATCTAACTGGTCCAAAGATCGACGGAGTGGGTCAGATAGATACCTAATCTGAGGGCCAGATCAAGAGTGGTACCGACACATTTGTTTTTTAATCTTTATTTATTATTTTTTATTATATACATGTGTCTTTACGACGACATCATGGAACATTACGATCTAGCCTAACTTAAGACTAATAAGTAATTTAAGTCTAACCTAATTTACTAAAAAGGATTGTTATCATATGTAAGTGTCCAATAACGCTACTTATAGTCTCTATTAAATGGAAGACAGTTATTGTGTTCAATTTTTTTTTATTCACTGTTTAGCACTTAATATTAAAGTACACTAACACTAATTCACTAGTTCAAATGATTTTAATATTTGATACTTTTTTGTTGGTCGTTTCTCTTCCTCTTGCCATTTGCCCCGACCATTTCCACTTAAATTTATTATTTTTATTATGACATCTGCTACCTTTGTTCTTGATGATGTATTCTTGAAATGAAAGCGCGTTAGAAAAACAATAGAAACTCGTGGTTGTAAATAAAATACTAACTAATGACTACTAAATTTATGATACAAATAGCATTTATGTATACACAGGAAAATTCTTTGGTTAATTTACGTTGATTTAAATAATATCTTATATGAAAGGCTTAGAGTATGTTTTCATATAACACACAGTCACTTGTTATCTTTTTAACTTAGAAAAAGTTGCAAATGTTCTATGAAATAATTATTGACCATTTCATTGTAATAATTCATAATCGTTGGTACTGTCTTACTTACTGTCGTTGTATTTACATACAACATTCAATGCTTCAATATGTGCCGAAATGGAGGCCCGGCGAAACGATACTTACTTTTTGAAGTATTTTGGCGGGTTAGGGAAAAAATATTAGAGTAATTTCTTACGATGCGCTAGAGCGCGGTGTTAGAACACCGTCACGAAAAACCGACACTCTGAAGTTATCATAGTCAACATTTAAAAAACAGTCACTTTCTTTGATTCTATAATATTTTTTTGTGATGTTTCAATAAAATGTATTTAACAAGATAATGCGTTATAAAAGCGCTCGCACACCGTCCCAAAAAAACCGACACCCTGAACTAGCATAGTCAACATTTAAAAAACAGTAAATTTTTTTGATTATGTAATATTTTTTGTGATGTTTAAATAAAATTTATTTAACTAGATAATGCGTTATAATAAAATGTTCTATGCATTAAATACCTTTTTTCTATTGTTAGTGTCGTTTTTTCTACAAACGTAGAATAAGGCAAAAGATAAATTTATTGAAAAGATTTTTATCTTGTTACGTCAAAGAAGTATAACTTCTAACGCGTTTACATAAATAAGTACACACACATGTTTTTTTATACTGAATTTTTATAGATATCTCTGAGCCAACCTTATCTGTTACGGTGCAGAACTAGCTTTATTTTCACTGGTATACAAGATTTCTGTGAATTAAAATTTTTAGCTTTCTTAGCTTCTTTTCTTATCACGTTACACTACATTACTATCAAAATTCAACCAATTCAGCGGTTATATCTTTTAATATTTGTGTGAATTAAAACTAAAGTTTGGTTATTTCTACTTCTCTCATGAGACGTTACAGTATAGAACTATAAAAATTAATCAAATTCAGCGCTTAAAGTAAAATTTTAGCGATTTAAATATATATTTTTTTCTTTTCCAGCTGCAAATATCCATTTAGATGTTCTAGCAACGTTCGGCATGAGTCCCTCGAATCGTCCGAGGTCGTCGTGTGAAATCCCACGGATACCAAATAATAACAAGTGAGAATATTTCCCACTATATATAGTCCTGCAAATGTATTTTGTCCCTTTCTATCGTATTGTGTTTACGCTGTGATGGAAAGGGAGATAAGTACAAGTACTAGTTTAGCAATAAGGCTGATTACTTGCTGATAATATATACTATAATACTAGCGGGATACTACAGAAAAACCTCACGACACGCGTTACAATAATGGGGGGGGGGATCCTTAATAAATTGCGTTACGTAATACTTGAACGCATTCATATTTGATTTATAGTCTGCTAGTAGCGAGATGTATATATCCTTTCCTTGATTGCTTTAAATTTGAGTGAGGGCAAACATTTGGGAGTACATATGTGTCAAATAAGACACTTCTCAGTCATGTACACCCGTATCACCTCGTCGTCCAATGTTTTTGCCGCGCACCACCGCTATGAGGAACCAGCTGCTCACTGAAGTATTTCCGAACAATTCGACTTAGGGTCCTTCAAGAAAAGAGCGTACAAATTCTTAAAAGGCCGGCAACGCACTCGCAAGCCCTCCGGCATTGAAAGTGTCCATGGTCCAAGTGTCAAAAAAAAATAGTACCAAATGTTTTTTTTTTGTAATTTTGCAATGGGAACATATACTCATACGTTGAATGTAATGTGAATCAGCGTGTACGAGAGCGGCGGGGACGATGGGGGCGGAGGCGGAGGTGTCGGGGGCGGGGGCCTGGGGTGCGGCGAGCTGCAGGTGCCGGGAGGCTCGCTGCCCGACCTCACCTCCGTGCACTTCCCGCCGCCGCACTACCTTCCGTTGCGCACCTCGCCTGACTACCACCACAGTGCGGTTAGTACTTTATAATAATGTACATTTCTGTATAGAAATACACATCACTATCCGTAATTGTGATTAATATTTCTTTGTTCAAGTGTTATTTGGGCCTATGTGTATTGTTAATTGAGTATGGCGCAACGCTATTTTGTAATTAATCAGAAACAAAACACTTAAAATTGGATTCCTGAAAAGTGGGAGCACGTCTGCGTTTCCATTATTCTGATTTCTACGATTCCAGAGCCCCAGTTCCCCTGGAGCGGTGTCCCCTGGCGGGGGCAGTATATCTCCCGCCACGGGGGGCCTCTCGCCCGCCTCGGGCTCCCCCGTGGGGGCCACAGTGCCCCTCTCTAATATGCACCCACCGGACCACTCGTTATACGACACGCAAGTACGTATACGCTTTAATACGCACACGTATACGTACGCCTCGAAACAGTTTTAGAGATTTAAGACTGTAATTTCTTAAATAAAATTAGCTCAGTGTTTAAAGCGATAGTTATATTTTAATATTCAGAAACCTGTAGGTTGTAGACCTATAGATAGTTGTACAAAAAAATGATATGGTAAAACCTTGTTATAATAATATATGTAACGCCTTTCATAGTTTTGTGTTATTTAGTCTATGGTTTATAGAACTTGTAGTAGCCATAGGGATACACTAGGTATCAGGGCTTGTTTGGCTATGAAGATATGTGTAGGCGCATCGGTACAATGTAATGTCCCGTATTGTCTTATGTGTAGACAGTAGATGCAAAAGCGATCCTTTATGCCGTTATCAAGGAACTAATTGCCTTAATCTGGGTAATTGGGAAAAAACATCAAAATTGGTTCAGTTAAATATCGAATTAAATTTATCAGGTTTAGTATGTAAAATGGTAAAAAATACAGTTACTGGTCTGTTCTAGAAATCTTGTAGATCGCATTTTGTAGTTTAACTTTCATAAAAAACTAAATCAGTAATTGCATTTAATCTAAGTGATCTTTCGTCTCTTTCTGGCGATTCGTATACGCTGTGGTGTAAAAGAGATGGAATCTTTGAGTTTGATTTATTTTTTATGAAAGGGATTTTGTTGTATCGTTTTGCTTTCGTGTCATATTGTTTTGTTTATTTCAGAATCACTTATCTGTACCAAACACAAATAATTATCTTCATCATAGTAAGGTTCGTTTTCTTTTGAAACCCTTTGATTAATGCTTTGGCTTTTGATTAACATATGCATGTATAAACTACTTTGAAAATCTTCAGATATTATCGACTTTCCAGGTGTTTTTTCTAACAGACATATATAGAAATCTATATATAGAAAATTTACTCTCTGGAATTCACACTAATTCCTAAGTTCGTTGGTAAGGCTAGTTTTCGAAAGAAATAATCGTCCATATTATATGTATTTATATAGCTTGTCTAAATACATACCAGTTACTATTTAATCAAGACTACACATTTTAAAAAGTCTAGATAAAAACAAAAATATTACATGTAAGAACTGTATGTCGCCGTCCCGACAATTGCTCACTTTCAGCTGCAGCAGGTCCAGCCGGTTTCGCAATTATTCGTTACAAACATACAAATAAGCCCCTTTTAAAATATTAAAATTGACTAAAGAGTTACGGCGATTATTTCTCTCTAACAATAAAAAATTCATTACACATGTTTTTGTATTATTGCATGATGGCACGTACGTACACGTCCGGGCACGTGCTCGTAAAAGATGGTTTTATTTGGTCCTTTTAAACGCATTGGCAATTTAACGCTTAAATGTAATGCCACCGAATTTGAGGGTTTATTAACATAATTTTTAATATATATTAAACATGTTTTTGCTGAAATTTTACCAATTTAATATTGTACTCTACTTAAAGCATGCGTTTAAATTTGTTTTTTTTTTTTTACTTAAATAACATTTTATAATTAACAACGATTAGGGTTAGGTGAAACAGTTTTGATCTAGTAACCGTAAGAACCAAGGGTTTGAATCAGTAACGAGACTTAGCTCTAAGTCTGACTTTTGTACGTCTCGGGACAACAGAAGGGCGCCATATTATTTCCCAAATAAACTTAACAAATTTTTTCAGTAGTTTGTTATGAAACCGAGTAGATTTTTCTGTTAATATAGAGTTTACTAGTCGGAATTTAAAATATTTATTTTCCAAAGTCTCTTTTGGGGGTTCTCTTCTGTGGAGGCCACGGTGCTGTAGCCCCAGTTGCCCTTCTCTAAATCCGGTCCTGTATAGGAGTCATAGCGTCGTTACTGAATCTCACCCTAAGTCTGACGTATAATATCCTAATATGGAAAAAGGGGGACAAGAAGCAGATACTGTATAACTAGCAAACGTCTCGTAGCACAAATTTATTGCAGTTGAATTAAGCGATTAATTTAAACAGTTTTGATGGATCATTTGGGATTGGAGTTAAACTTGAACCTTAAGGCCTTAACCGCATTTTATTTATAAATATTATCTTATTGACGTGACAACGTCTAATAAATTAATTGATGAACGCTTGCGTAAAAGTATGACTAATTGTCCCGTTACGCTTATTGTACGCTTCCGTCGCATCTCTTACGTTTTATTGGCCTAAGCGTCCAAGGATTCACTCCTCTGATTCAATTTTATTCATAAATTTATGCAATTATTTCATCAATGTTTTGTTATGACGTTGTCAATTATCGTCCGTAAACCGACTTTACAGACAACCATTTTTTTTTATTTCTATGACTTTAAATATCTTACTATATGGGTGTCACTAAAAAAACGCAAATTTATAGATATAAAATTGATTGATAATATATAAATGAATATATTTCAGAACATGTCCCCTTTGGATCACAGCTGGCTCGCATCGAGCTATCAGCCACACTGCAGTCCGCCTTCACAATATTCTTCGACTTCGAATATCCCTTCGCCAACGGTTAGTTTAACAAGTCATACATTTGTAGCATATTCCTTCATATTTGCCTTCTAAATATTCTTACAAAAACTATTTAACATATATATATATGATATATAATTTTATATAGAGTTATATATATATATATATATTATATATGATATATAATTTTATATAGAGTTTGATCAAAATTCGTGATTTATTATTTCTATATTTTTATTTCGAAAAGATGTATCTAACATTTTATATAGTGCGCGACTTCAGTCTAACAGCCCGTTGAGTGGACAGTCAAGCTAATAATTAACGTTTAGAGTTCTTTCTGATTTAGTTAATTATTTGATAGCATATCTTGTTTTACTGTTTATACACTCGTAGCAGTCGTAGACACTAGTTGCAGTCGGGTAAATTGCGAAGGCAAGTTTTTTCAAAGGTGGCCTGGAAGAGATTGCTAATCGTTGTAATTATTTATATATAATTTAAGAATCGTTAAACAAATATCTCTCTGTGACTTTTATTTTATTTATTTATTTACACTTCGTTACATTACATTATATAAAGAAAAACATATTTAAATCAAAAAGAGGGCAACTGGCGGCCTTATCACTTTCGAGCGACCTGTTCCAGGCAACCACTGTGAGAAGAGAAAAAAATGTGTTCAATTACATAAGATGGGCAAGAAGTACAAAAATACATGTTTTTATATCTGAGGTGTAAATGCATTTGCAATGCCCCAGAAAGTTGGCAGGGAATGTGGGCCTCGATCCACGCCAGCATCTCTCCTATTTAGAGACCTGAAACCACCTCGAGTAGTTCCTAGTTCAAAAGCCTCCGGTGCAGTATACACTATATAGGAGATGGGCATATCTTCTCCTATTTACTCCCCGTCTTCTAATTCTAGGATTTATCCAAAAGTTCTTCCTCCCTCATTCAGCTGTCCACCAAAGATACTACTGCATTACATATCTCGTCACTGCCGATCTCTTGGACAGTACAAAGCGAGCAAGGTTTGTTACCCATCATAGAACAAAGATTACGAGGTAGCTGAGATCACCTCGGAGACTTCTTCAATCACTCTGTGACCTAAAATACTGAACGTTTTTACATGAAAACTAAAATTAGTTGAATCAGTAATAATATTTTGTGGTTTTTTCAGATGGTCCACAGTCCCGGTAGTCCGGTGGAGTCACCGCAGACAGACTACAGCAACCTCCACCAAGTGCTATTACAACCCTTCGAGCAGATCACGATGGTGAGATATTTTGTTTAACCGACTCCAAAAAGGAAGTTCAGTATTGGAATTTAAGTTTTAGTGATATATTTGGGCTTCCATATAGTCAGTGTATCAACAGTCCCAATTCATCAGAATCGGTTTAGTAGTTTTTGAGATTCGTGTGAAATATGTTTATTTGATAGGTTTTTAAAGGTGGTTTAATTTGTATTAATGTAATAATAATACTATAATCGCTCTTTTAACGGATACGTATTGGTAGACTAAAGTTAAATTTAACTTTAGCAGCGCTCCGTGGTCATATTTGGAACAATAAAGGAACATTTTGGAAACCTTGATGTATTTTCTGTTAAAAATCACTACTTAATTGAAATCTAGTTAAATTGGACTACTTTATTATAATGTGTATAAGTAATTAGTTAACGGGGAATGGGAATTTATTTACTTTTATACCATAGTGAATTCTATCTCGGATGCGTATGCGCACGTGTGTGTGACTTTATTTCACTAAAAAAACAACACGATAATAATCAAGGCTAAAGGGTATTGAGAAAAAATATTTAGCGCTAACTATGACTCGTCTATGTCAAAATCCAATACATTTTTGACGTAAGGGAGCCCGACTTAGCGCTGAATATCGTTTCTGAATGTTACCCATGGATTTGATACTAATCTTAAATATGGTTTTGTGATTCGGCCGTATTGGACGTGGACTAATACATAGTACCGTCTGTTTCCATGGTTACCATTCGTATAAACAAACCAATATATAAAGTGGACTATATTTTTATATTACAGCCATTCAATAAAAGAGCGTACGAATTCTTAAAAGGCTGCCGCACTCGCCAGCTGGCATTTAGTGTCCATTTCTATAAAAAAAACTAGTGTAAACTGAATTACATACAATAAATCTTAATTTAATTGTTTTTAATAATTAAGTACTGATTTTAAAAATATTGTGCCAGCAAGTAAAATATCACACTAGCATTTTTAGACGTGAAGTGAAAGGTTCTTAATAATGGGAATTTAAAAAGTACTAAAGGTCTAATAACAAAATAAATGTATCAAAAATGCTTATTTTTTGTAATTAAAATAGTGGTGTGTGTATAATTTCATTGATTTTAGTGAGACACAAAAATTACGTCATGTAATAATTATTTAAAAATTCCGTTTTTAAAGTCAAAATTAGCTCAGAATAACTCAATAAGAACAGAAATATAAAAATAAAATGTGTGCGTGTACTAGTGTACACACGTAAGAATTGAAACTTCTATATATATATATATATCTACTATATGCAACTTTACAGAAATTGGTTAAATAAAGTTAAATTAGATATAGATTAACAAAAGGCTTTTATTATCAAAGACATGAATACAAATAATACAATTATTTCATTTTACCTTATAATACTAAGATTATTACAGAACTTCATTAATTGTAATAGAATTATTACTGTCACTGTTATCGTTATTATATATTTTTGTTACTGGCTTAATGGCTTCGAATCTCTTCGAATCAACCGTGGTAGGGACAAGGAAAAGATGGCGGGTAACGAGAAAATGTGACGGTAATTATTTTCCAAGCCGATACAGAAATTATTCTGTGAAGGTTATTTTATAACACTATTAACAAATTTCTTAATCTGTAGTAATAATACAAATTATTAAAAAGAATATTAAAAAAAATTTTAAAAGTTTCGTCCCTATGGGAGTGTACCTTTAACGCTGGCAGAATTTCCTCATTATATTGCGATACTATTTGTATTTATTTATTAAATATTGTCTATGATAATTATGATGTACATACATTTAAAATACGTTAAATCGTACATCAAATTTATCGTAATATTTTATTTAAAATTTCAATGCTTCAATGGAATAGCAAGGAGTTGTGAGTAATTTAGCTAATTTAACGATGCTTATAATTGATAGAAATAAATAAAAGTGATTTTCTCACAGCCGAGATCGAAACACTAAATAGAATCGCACAATGTAAGCACATTAAACGAATTTTTGGGTAACTAAAACATGAGTTTTACTTGCCCTGTGATAAACTGTTGAACTACGTTATTATTTGTTTGCGACTCTAAGATGATAATTATTATAAATTCTGGAACAGTGTTACACGAGCCTAAACCAAGTGAACACAGATTGTCTTGTGTAGTAGGAATTTGCGGGTACTTCGTGCTGTATTTTTTTTTCTTGACGGTAGTTTCGGGAGGTCTCACAATTTTATAGATTTGTGTAACTAGTATTGTCTTTTGTTAAAATAGCTTTTACACATTAAGAAAAACACCTTTTGATCGGATTAAAGCTATGTATTATTATTAAAACTTATAGCTATTTACATAATTCTAAATTTTAATTTTTTTCCGACGTTTCGCGTACTTTTCAGTGTGCGTGGTCACCGTGACCGTTTTCGTTCGTTCGTTCGATCCGTTCAAAAAGTGTTTTTCTTGATTTGTGTAACTATTTTAAAGATGGTTGTGGTAGGTGAAAATAAAGGATATTCATACTTTGTTAGTATAATACAGTCTTCTTCTTTTTGAGATTTATATATATCGTGATTCAATTACTATGAAATGTTAATTCATAAGAATTCAAAGACTTAAATTGTCATGAAAAAAAGTATATAGCATATGAACAATGATACAAATACTTTTAGGGCTAAAATTTCGTATGTAGATTCCTAAAATCTTAAGGAATTCTCTCTCTATATCCTCTCTATAATATATACATTAAATTATGATAATTTGATATAAATTAACTGTGATATCTTTTTGATTGTATGTGATATTTTGAGTGTAATGAAATGCCGTATTGATCCGATTTAAACAAATAGTAACGTAGTAGTTATATGTGGCAAAGTAAATGTATAACATTGGTGTGACGTTGGCCAAGGACTGGGCGCAGTTGGTGCAGAGTCTCGTGGAGTCGGGCTGGACCGCGCACGTTCAAGTCGCGGAAAACGTACGACACACACACACATATTACATTTATATTATATTTTTTTCTATATATATAACGGATCTTGAACGAATTTTCTTGTTTAATGTCGAAACGAGATAAGAAATAACTTTCCCTTATGAATCTTATTAATCTGTGGATTAACAATTCGAGTTCGAGAATGTGACTCTGTATCTTGCGTCACGGCATCTACGACACAGATAATAGAATACATACACAGTACTCGCAAAAATCTTTCTCCTTAATCTTCTCTTTTTGCCGCTAAAACACATTTTTAGCTAGAGAAATGAGTACTGGTAAAACAGTGTAATAAGAGTTGTTATATATTTCAAAGTAAAAGCACTTATTTGTCATAGCTTGACAATGACGAAAATATATAAAATTGTAACTTAATGTAATTTCTACTAAAACGACCTATTCGTTCACGATCCCTTTAAGCGTACATAAAGACACGTACGTTTCACTATTTCCTCTATAGAACACAAATTCTTACGTAGATAAAGGAATGAATTCTTCCAACAAGCGGGGCCATAGATAAAAAATGTTTTTGTACAAAGACCCTTATCTATAGCCCAGTTTTTTATAGGTTTTGACATATTTTAATTTAAGCATGTGTAGCAAAAAGCTGATTTATTTCAAGCTTCTACTAAATGTTAATTGTATTTAGAATTATTTGCCTTTGTTAAATGATTTGAAAGTTTAATAGTTTAAGTTATAGATTGTGTTTATAGACAATTGTCATTTTCACAAGCATGCATTATGAATATCACAGCTTTGTCTCTTGGTCCCTATGACCGTCGTTTGAACATTGCTGGTTAACTGTTATCTTGTTCACACGTCGGTCAACGTTATGTTCGCTGACTTTTAAACTGAAACTAATAATGGTCTGTGGTAACTGTGTTGCTCTGTGTCGGCGAATACAATTTCAACCTGACAGGAAAGTTAAGTCACAAATAACCAAAGCCTTGTCCTAAATAAAATAATAATTTATTTATTAAACATTAGTTTATAGTACGGTCAGTGAACGTATCGAAGGGATTTTTGTTATTGTTTTACAGGCGTTATGTGTGTTATATTTAGTGTCTGTTTTAGAGTATTTTATGTTTTCCAGCTGGATCCCCCGACGTCGAGTTACAACACGACGTATATTAATCACAGCTCACCTCACTCACCTCAGACAACGAATACGCAACACACATATTCAAGGGTGAGTATAGAAGATAGATTCTCTTCTTTTTTTTTCATCAGAGGACGTCGAGGCAGAATACAAAATTCCACTCGTATGAACTCGATGTCCGTCGTTTCACAACTGAGCGTTTTTCTTAAGCAGTTTTTGTCGTGAACTACTGGAACCAGCTGCCTACTGAAGTATGTCCAAGCCAATTCGACTTAGGATCCTTCAAGAAAAGTACGTACCAATTCTTAAAAGGCCGGCAACGCTATTGCGAGCCCTCTGGCATTGTGAGTGTCTATGGGAGACGGTAACACTTGACATTATGAGCCTCCTGCCCACTGCCTAAGACCGATCTGGCCGGTTTTCTACGCTGCCCTCTGCCTTATATATTAATTACTGAACATATAAGAGAGCGTTCAAGTATTACGTAATGAGAGGGGGGGGGGGGGGGTTGTATTAGTAACTTTGTTCACTTTTTTTTTGGAGCTTTAAAATCGGATTTCCATTATTTATTCAATATATAACGTGGACTGACTGAAAAAGTGGAAAAAAGGAGGATGTTATCTTCAGTCCACATTTGAGGCCAGCTAATTTATTTATTTCGTATTCCTACGGCTAACATAAAATCTATATCCAGTGGAATCCCTATAACTCGAATATCAAGGGAAATTCTAAAAAAAACGACATTAACAGCTGAAATTTTGACTTACAGAGGCGTGATTTCTGAGTCTATTTTTTTATTTGTAGACTCAAATTTGAATAACAACTCAACTTATGTTTTGTAGTATATATTTTTTTGAATGTTTTCATTCACTGCACTTGTCCAAAACAAATACAATATATTAGAAGCCAAGAACCCGAACATTCATTTTTATTTCATCAATGAAAATTATTAAATACATTTAAGTAATATTTAATTCTGCTGTTTTGAGTGTGTGTGAGGATATGTACGCGAGAGTGTGTGAGTGAATACGTTCTTTGTTCTAAAGCCTAACCAATAAAGGGAAAAAGCCTTCTATGGGGTCGCTAAATTAACTATGATTATTCACAACACTAAGTATTAAACACATTCAAATTTGAATGATACATTATTCAGAGTCCATTCCTCTGAAAAAATAAATAAAAATAAAATTTTGGCTTTCCGGCAAATACTTAATAACTTATTTAACTGGTATTTTATAGATTTGACATTTGAATGCTGTTATAACTCATAATATCCATGAATTTGACAATGCACTCGAATAGACAACACACCACACTTTGACAGTTGACAGATCGTTGCCATTTAAAAAAACATTGTTCCAATAGTTTTCAATATGGCGAGGTTTTTTTTATTGCATTGGTCAGGCTTTACCAACATATTTTTGGTGATATATTTTTACTACAATTATCGCAGTCGTCGACGTCCCCGGGAATCCACACGCAGACGCACACGTACCCGTCGTCGGGCGAGGGCCGGGCGCGGGACCCCGTGGCCGGGGGCTTCCCCCTCGCCTCACCCTCGCCCGCCACCCCCGCCACACCTGCCACGCCCGCCTCAATCCCCGACATCATACTCACGGGTGAGTTATTTATTTGCATTTTATCTTTGCGTGTAGTTAAAATAATTATTTAGATGGTGAGTAAAGGAGATAGTAATTATAAATGGTTTTATTGAGACAAATAATATCCATTGAAATATGGCGTTCTTTGTCGATTTTAGGCGATATAAGACTGCGACACAGGTCGCAAACATAGCCTCCACAATGGGCTAGTTTAACAGGTTTTGAGTGACTATAGAACCTAGAATTTTTTTTCATTCTTAATTCTCTAAAGTTTTTAAAATTCGAGTAGTATCTACAATTTCAAGATCCCGCCAAAACGCTTCTCTAGACAAGATGGCGTCGCACGTTTGACGTATCAAGTCGTAAACAAATAAACAAACGATTTACGTGTTAATTATCAGTCGAAAATTACACATATGTTTCGATCATAATCAGTCTGTGACGAAAATAAACTCCCTAGTATTAGGGTTTGATTGGCGAAGGAATTATTTACGAGAATGTTATGTCATCGTCGATTCGACTAATCTGTGACTTTTTTGTGTCACGTCGTATAAAAACAATTTGTTTAATTATGGAACTTTTGACACTTCATTATAGTGATATACAGATAACATAACTTTATTTTTACTACTGTCAAATAGTCCATTCGATATAAAAATTTGCGATAATTTTCCGTAGATTTGCATGGCAACTGGGTAAAACACCTTTAGACACGCGTATTTCACTTTATAATTATTATACTGTAGTTGCTGTAGGAATTAAGCTTCCTGTATTACAGAATGTATGTCGTCATCCTTGAACCCAAAATTATTTGTCTTGGTGTTGGTGGGGTACAAGTCTTGAGGAGGGTGAGCAATCCAAGTGGTTTTCAAGAACACGGATTCCTTGATATGTGCCACGGCAAAGGCCAATGTTGTTTGAAGAATGAGTTCAGTAATCGCGATATTGTGTTTCTTATGTATTTAATCTAATTTATTGTTTTATCTTAGTTAAAAAAAAATTAAATAACTCTCTACATAGAAGCTTATCATTAAAAAAAATCAAAGACACAACCACACGCAACACTCGTCGAGCGAGTTTGCTTATCTTGCCGAAGCCGCGCGCAAATTATTTGAAGAGGTCAAGTATGTCAGAATGAATCTAGTGGACTAAAATTGGGACGTGTATCTCGCTCGTATATACATAATGTGAAGTTTCTCATGTAAATAAAATATAATTTTGTAGTGAGAAAGTACAAAATTATATTTTATTTACATATCAAGTAGTTCTTTCAACATTAATTTTTTTTTGCATATTATCGTATTGGCTTAGTTACTTTAATGATAATATATGTTTTTTTATAAATAAATAATTTTTAGATTACTCGGGTGAACTAGACGCGAGCATATTCGGCGGCGAGGAAGCCCAGCTCCGGGCTGGCCTAGACCTGGACGACCTGACCCTGCTGGAGGAACCCAGTGCGTTACTACCTGACTCTTCCGTTGAACACGAGTTCAGAATGGACCGGATCGACCGCATGTTATAAGTAATCGCTATTTTGGTGTCGTCGAAATGGTTTTTAATAGATTTGGAAAATTGTGGCTGACGATTCTTCATTCTTAGCATTTACATCGTTCGATGCATTTAACATTTTGAATCAAGTGCAATTACGATGGGAATTATTGTTTTTTTTTTTCATGACAATTTGTATAGTTTCAATATGTGTTAGGATTGCCTGCCCTGGTTTAATTCATAATTGCTGCCGTCGGAAACGGCTCGTAGCAATTACGAGTAACCCGGGCTTAAGACACGGATTGTGGAATGATGATATATGATTGCCGGTACTCATCACACATTCCCCTATCGTTAGTACTGACGGAACAGGTTCTCGGATAGTCAATTTGAGAGCAGTACTGAGAAATGACCATACGGATATCAAGTTTATTGATTTGTTAGAACTCTGTGTTATCATTTAATCATTAATATTTTAATTTATAAAAAATATAGCTTTTTTTCTATTTCAAAGTGAAGTTAAAGCAATTTGATTTTGAATCTGGTCCGAACGTATTGTCAATACGTGTACACGGATGTTGGTACGTGTACGCGTACATTTCATTTTAGGGTGCAAGTATTTTAATGGGTTAGGTACTTCGATAGACGTGTGCTCGAATATCATTTCGTGTAAATATTGAAGATGTTCTACGAAATTGCATTTAAGCTGTCATTTGTACTTTTTATATCTTTCATCGTTAAGCCGTTGCTCAAACGAGTATTTTTCCCAATTCGCAAGAGATGCATGCTTCCTGATTATTGTCTTGTATATTTTCATGTAAATATTGAGATAAGCTTTTGTCGCAAACATATCTGTGTGTGAGAACTTTGTGGTCAATTTTACGAATCGGTGTTTGGCCAATTTACAAATATATAGTACATAGACTACTGACGGAATTTCAGGAATGTGGGACATTGTGCATGTGATTTTCGTTTGTCACCGTCAAATTTTTAAATTCCATTATAATCTGTCACGACAGTGTCAAAAATTGAACTTTTTCCTTAGATAATCCGTCAAATCCCGTCTTTCTGTCTGTAATCGAAAAACTAAATAAGCAACATCACAATTTTACGGTGACATACTATATATAATTTTGACGTCACGTTTTGCCGTCACTATGATTTTACAAATATTCAGATACACCTTTTCAAAGAAAACATTAATTTCAAATAATTATTGGTCTTGGTATCAGAAATCCTTTACAATAATGTTGAATTTAAGACATCTTAAGTCTACATTTTTTGCTGATGAGATAACCTCTATATAGAGTTTGCCCACAGCCATTAATCACTCACATAAATGAAATGTTATATATCTATGATGTCCGGGAATAAAATCACTAGATTTTGCTAAACAGTAGAATGTACTACTTGGTAATGTCAATATAAAACCCGGGCGTCTTATTAAAAGATTTAGATTTACGGTCGCACTCAGAGTTGTTGATTGAAACATCTAAGGGAGCGTTCAAGTATTATGTGACGCAATTTTTGGAGATTCTTGGAACCCCCCAATGCAACGCGCCGCAACGTTTCTGTTTCCAATAGTAAAACGCTTCGTGATCAACTCCAGTGACTTTTTAAACCATTATGTGGTGTAAAGTACTGGAAAGTGAAATAATATTAACAATAACGCGTAATTCAATCCCCGCCCCGCATCATAACGTTTTACATAAGGAGAACCTCCCGCCCCCCCCCCCCCCCTATTAGTTACGTGATACGTGAACGCACCCTAAACGCAAATCAATAATTATTCATTTAATGAACTGTGTCCGTTAACCATAACCATTAATCAGTAATAAACTTGTCAAAGGCGTTATTAGACTCTGAGTACGGCTGTACCTAACAATTTCCATACACTGGTTGTCATTTTAATATACATTTGTGCTTACAGTGTCCCAAAATAGATGTATGTATTGTTTCAATGCTCATTCTACGTTAAGAGTCTAGTCATTACGACTTAAGAGTTTCAATTTGACATAATATTTGCCCGTTATCCTACCGATGTTGATTTTCTGTTTAATATCTTGTTACTTTGCCTGGTTTGTTTACTTTACGAGTACGTATTTACGTACGCGTATACGTACGTACCCACGACCACGTACGCGTACGTAAAACCATATTTATCTTACAATACGTCGTTGAACAAGCCCGGCATTGGTGATGTGTAAAATTTATTATATATTTAACGAATATCCAAAGATGGTTAATTATTCAAAATTTATAAACTTAGTTCAATTAATTTTACAGTGTTGACATATTAAAAATTTGAATTTCCTCAAAGGTGATAAAACTGTATGACAGATGCTTGTTTTAATGTGATAAAGGAAAAGCACAATTATGCCTGGTCGGCTTTATTACATACCACTACTACGAAAGATATATGAAATGTTATGTTAAATCAAGAATTATTTAAGATTATATATATATATATATATATGAATTTGTTGGAGTAATGTCTTCCACGGCGTTTGTATCGGACTTAGATTCAAAAGTATTGAGAGAGGGAAACCATTTATATTAACGACTTCAATATATGATCAGAGCAGTCTCAAAAGGTTATTCAGAAGCTCGACTTTGCGCCAAGTGTGATTTCCATATATTAAAAACGTATTGGAATTTGACATAATTCTAGAACGTTGCTCAATCCCTAATCTACGTTCAAGAGCTGTCAAATCATTTTTCCATTTGGACTGTGTCATACTTGACAGCGCTGGAGATTGTGATTTGAGAGTCCATATTGAGACTAATATGACACGTATGTCACAATTGATGTTTATGGCGTTTCTAATGCTTCAAAGGCCAGTTACACACTGACAGCGCTCCGGTATCACTTAGATTCAGAGGAGCCTCTCTTTCATCCGTTATATTAGTCCGGGTGTCATATAGATAAGTCGCTCTGAACCTTACAGATTAGAGCAGTGTTTTCCAATGTGAGGCTCACGCCTACAGGGGGGCAATTTGATCCCTAAGGGAGCCCCCCTTCGAAAATTTATTAAAAATTATTTGTAATTTGAATTTCAGTTTTTGTTTTGAAAATTTACTTGCAGTGTTTCGTTTACAATTTGTAATTCCTTCCTCAAACCTTTTTTATTAATAAAAATTATGTATGTTACATGGGGGGGGGGGGGGGCACAAAAAAGGTTGGCAAACACTCGTTTAGAGAGTATCGTTGGTAATAATGGTTTCTCTACCTTTTATTACAAGGTTGTGACATCAACAAGACTAACTTTTTTACGCCATACATTACTACGATCTGCGCGTGGATAACATTTTTCTTCACATCGTTTCTCGTTTTCACCTTTCGAAATAAGTATGTAAGTGATGTGCTTTAACGCAAACACCAAATTGTGGATGGGGTCTAATGCTTTTGCAGTTTTGTTGCCATGGTAACGGTTCGAATTCATTTGTGATTGGTTAAGAAATGGATCAATAATAAATAAGCGATGCGAGTTTTGTATACATTGCCAATTTCTTAAGTTTTTAATACTTTAATTAAAACGATATTAGTACCATTGCCACGCGTTTGCTGAAGTACTAGTCTTGTCTCTTTCCATATCAGCGTAAACACAATGTGTCAATTTTGAGCGTTTTTTTTTTAAAAATAAAACTGCAAAAGCATGCGCTGGTCCTGGGCTAGGTATATTTTATATGACATTAAATTTAAGACATAAATATTTTTTCTCAAATATGCACAAACTTATTGAGGAATTTTGCAGTAAAATGTTTCAGTGGTTTGTTTTATTAAAACCAAATGTACATATTAAGTGTGATAGAGATGAAACGGTCTCATTTAAAAAATAAATTTTGTTGTAAGTATATCTGCATTTTGATTATTTTTTCCCCATATTTAAGATACAAATTTTACATATTGTTCAGAGATAAAATGCGCTGAACTGTTTTTGATTATATATATTTATTGAAAATAAATGATAGAGAAAGAGAAAATTACTCCGCAATACGTTAAACTATATATTTCATATATGTCGTTTTATATTAAGTCCAAAAAAGGATGGGAGGTCTTGTCCCTTAGATACGACTTTGATGGCCCGTGCAAGACTGACAATTATTATAATAAATAAAATGTTAATCATAAATAATTAAGTGTATTAAAATAATTTTTATTATTACTACGTAGGTTGAGGAACATTTAGGTTTAATAAACAATATATTTATTAGTAAATTTAATGTGTAAAACGCTTTTACTGGCCAGTTAAAAATTAAAAAGTTGATTGTCAAACGTCGCATCGTTTATTTGCAAGTCATTGCTGTATTTGCAGGATGCTAATTATAAATCTCTTGTTTGTTTTTGGATTAGTCGCGAATGCAGCGAGTAGACCATCCCAGGCTGAAAATGAAAGGTAATAAAGTACAACGTTGTTTCCATATTGCAATTTTGTTCGGTTCCCTGGCTTAGTCCCTACGGTTCCTGGGTTCCCAGCACAACAATAATTGCTTCGAGTTCACACAGACTTACTTGAAAATAATAATCAAAAAGTAAAATAGAACAAAATACTATTCTTACGTAATATATGTGTTATTTGTTATTTAAGTGAAGTGTATGCGGAATATGAAGAAAAGGAGCCTGCTGCTGATGAATACATAAATGAGAAAGATAAGGTACGAAGTGAATGAAATTTGTCTTGTTTCGGGGCTTGATGGCTCGGGGAAAATACATCTTATTATTACCGGTCATATAAATATTATTAATGTGAGTTATTTTATAGGACTCGCAGGAAATAGAAACAAGATCTGAAACTCAAGACGAGGGTGTTCACAGACAGGCTCTGACAAATAATGAGTATGAAAATGTGTGTAGTGGGTTTTCATTTTAATTTACCTATGTCACATATGTATTTTTAAAAGCACCAAGTATGTAGCCACCGATTCTGAACATTAACTACCATCAATTCCCTCATTTCCAGGTAATGGAGAGAAAACTATACAATATTAAAAATGAAAATATGGATCACGCCAGAGAAATGCCATTATCTGGTCGCTATAAATCTGATTCAGGACACGATGAAACCGAAGAGGAGGCAGACTTTTCACAGCCAGCACCAAACGCTCGCTTTAAAACTTTTAAAAGAAACCAAAATAATGAATATAGATCTGGTGATTCAGACGTTAGCTCGAATGATAATAATATGGAAAGTGATCGTCGCCTGATAAAAGATAAAAGCGATTATACTAACGAAGCCATAGAACTGCGAGACCAACCCCTGTATAAACAGATAACGTATTATAATAAAGTACAAGGCGATTTGTTCCACAAAAAGAAACCAAATAGCGTTTTCAGTTCAAATAGGGATAGACGGGAAACTGTTCTTAATCAGCAAGATAACCTCAATAATGTTAAAAATATAGAGAAGAAAGGAGTAGAGAATAATAATGAAGATAGTGTGTCTGCAATCAAAAGAAACATTAAAAAACTTTCGACAGAAGAACTTGAAGAGCTTCTAAATTCTCTTTCGGACGATAAGAGAGCACTTCTTAATAAAATAATTAGTAACAAATTTACTAACGATAACGTCAATAAGAGAGAAATTACCAAAAAAGCCGAAGCGGTGGAGGAAAATAATTATCTAGAAAATAGTCGTTCGGATTTGAATAAACTTGAAAGTGGTAGTTCTGTGGACTCACTTTCATCTTTATCTCAAAGTGAAACAACTGAAACTACAAAACAATCGGATAGTAGTGAAACTTCAAAAACAAAGGCTTCGGAATCTGATGATAATACTTCACCTAATAATGAAAGTAAAGATGAATTAAATGATAATAACTTAAACAACAATCAAGAATATCTGCAAGATAATGTCGCAATCTCCAAAAACAGTAACGGGAACGAAAAATCAAAGAACGAAAATAAAAGGGAAATAAATATTGAAGAAATGACACCAGATAAACCCGAGATGATTAACGAACCCTCGAATAATGAAAACTATTATTCAGATACAGATGCTAATTGGTCGGAATTGATGAAAGATGAATCTGAGTTGCATAAAACTTATAGCAACCTGTATAAACGAGATGTTGACGATTATTCCAATACAGCCGATGTTAAATCACTAGAAGATTCATTTCCATTGTACGAAGCAGAGAAAACAAAATCATCCTATTCTCAAATGGCCCCTCTAATCCGTGTAAAAAGAACAAATAATATTAGGAGATCTCAAGACCGTAGTCCAGGTAATATGAAAGTCCCATATTTCCCTGGTGCGGCTAATGACGATGACAACGAGAAGGATGAATTTGACGATGGATTTAACTTTGAAAATTCATACAACTATGAAAAAGTCGGAAAGGAGGACAATAAAAATATCGGTTACTATGATATGCATTCAAATAGGAACTGTCAATATACTAAACCAAGTCGTAAGTCCGAAAAAGGTTCAGCAAAGATTGGTTCAGATACTGATAACGTTCTTTCAAACGTTGAAGGAGTTGATGATAATTTGATGTACAATCATGAAATACGTAATAAACGCATTGCAGACGACGCTGTTGCAAATAAATTGCAACAGGAATCTCTGGACTCTGCAGAATCTTTTAACGAAAATAACATGAGTGATCCACTATCGAAGAAAGATTTACATTACCAAGATCAAGGCGCCATTGGCGCCATACAGCGCGGTGCTAATGAGGAACTTGGTCGATATAAAAGAATACGAAGATTAAAACAGTCGCCTCCACAAGAGAACATACAGTAATATTTAGTTATAGATAAACCATTTATTTAATGCTTTCTACGGTTCATCATTAAGAATTTTATTTTAATTTTCGTTATTTATTTTTGTCTACTAGTTTGTTTTAGTGACGTATAAGTTTAATAAAGTATTAATTGTAAAGAAAGTTTATATAATATTATATCTGAGCCTAAAGTACTTTTAACCCAAATTAAAGAATGTTTGAGTTATTTATCACAGACTTACACAAAGGGATTGAATGAGAAAATTAAATGAGAGGGAAATTACTAAGAAAACTGCTAATAGCATCTGTACGTTTAAACAAACGCAGAAATGTGAAATACATAAGGTAAAAATATTATCTGCAAAGGTATGCCTCGAATATTATAATTTTATGGCAGGAAAATCAAACTGGTTATAAATTGTTAGTTTACAATTTTTTCAAGTGTTTGACCGATTACTGCAAAACCTAGGTTTGTGGTATATATTGTATTGATTATATTCCTAATAATTAAACGATCTCTGTTACCTCAGTAAATATACCCTATTGAGTTTTTAAGCAAGAGGATGACCTAATATTCCGGTAATTCCCGCATCTGTTACACATTTTGTTGCATAGGTGAAACTAATTTAATGAATTAAGACTAAAATGTCATTGCTTGTGGTGGCGTCCATGCGTCAGGTTGACTCTCTCCCGGAATATATGTGAACATGGACGATGGCTGTCCATGCCTCGTGCTCGAGTACGGGTGCGACTTGTAATAACTGGTTGTGCTTGTGTTGTGTGCGATCGACTACGTGTTTGTGTATTGCTCTCACTATAATATCTATTTGAATTTTGTATATATATCAAGTGATGCATGGCGTAAGTGTTGTACTTCCTTGCAATTTTCTTGAACACCAAAACGTGTCAATAAAAAAGAGAGTTTCATGGCAGTAACGGCCTCGATTTGGGAATAGAAAATATAAATTTAGAATTTCATTTTTTAAATATTAACGTGTATAGTTTATATGATTAAAAAAAATTGATTGAATTGATCACTTATTAAAAACGTAAATCTAAAGTTATTAGTTCAGATTGAAAGTTAAAATAAAAACAGGGTTTTGTATTTTATAACGATTTTATTACATGGCATTTTGTTATAAATATCTTAATTGTCATAAATTATATAAAAATTCGCAACATTATTATTTTAAACATTGTTTAAAAGTTTAGTTAAAGGCACATTATATTCTTAAAATTAGTATTAACTCGCGGTTTTAACTCAAAGCATAAGGATATAATAATAAGGAATGGTAAAATATAAAAAAATAAAATTATAAAAGTTAATAGTTTTCTGCATTTTAAAACGTTTACGATAACGATTTTTTCTCTGTTATTTTTTCAGTGTAGAACTTGTGTTCCCGAGAATCACGAGAGTGCTTATACGGAGTCCGCGTAGATTCTAACAACGTTGCGGGACACGTTCCATGTACGTGGCCCCTAAATTCTTGTTTATAGAATGTTCCACTGCCATCTCCGAGAACGAAATGTGAATTTGATCCATGTCGCGATTGTCGCTCAACTCTTTCAATATGTTCGGATCGGTCAATCTTTTGAGCATTTTGCGATTTAGAAAAGCTTCCATAGCGGGCTTCTGATTGACCATAAAACTCACCGCCAACGTGTAGATTATCTTTTATTACGACACGAGGTTGTCTCTCTGTAACAAACGTGGATTGCCCGTCCCGTCGTTGTTGACGTCGATTATCGACACTTTCAGTGTGCTGAGATGTAACGGCTGTGTTGTCTCTAGCCGATCTGTGCATTGAGCTGATACTCTTCCTGTCTGCGCTTTGAGTCGAATTGCTTATATATTCACCACGCTCTGACAAATTGCTGATACTTTTCCGTTGTGCTGCTGCGGTAGAACTTGTAGTGTGATATGCTTCTGTATTTGAAGTAACACCTTTGCGATGAAGAACAGCGTTACTGGAGTTGGCATCGGATATAAAGTCGGAAGTACGCTTATGATATCCACTTCGATTGGAGTGATCTTGTTGAGAAAGCGAATTGTCCCCACCATGCATAGCTCTTTGGAACTCAACGCTAGTTTTAGTTACACTGTCGCTTAAGTGATTTCTATTTACTGTATGGTTTTGATTGGAAACGTGAATATGCTTTGTGTTATGTTCGTGGCTTTCAGTGGAAACATTTGCACCCTTTCGTATGGTTGATGTTTGATAGTCGTGTTGATGACCAGATCCTCCACGATTATTGATAATCCTTGTAGTATCACTTTTGTCGTGTATTGTTGATGTTTGATGGTCGTGTCGATGACCAGATCCTGCAGAATTATTGATAATCTTCGTAGTGTCGCTTTTGTCGTGTATTGTTGATGTTTGATGGTCGTTTTGATGACCAGATCTTCCAGAATTATTAATGATCCTCGTAGTGTCGCTTTTATCATGTATTGTTGATGTTTGGTTGTCGTGTTGGTGACCAGATCCTCCACGATTATTGATATTCCTCGTAGTATCACTTTTATCATGTATTATATGCTTTCCAAGGATTTGATCTCCACTACGTATATCTGAAACGCTCCGAGATGTTTGAGAGATCTGAGAACTGTTGTCGCTGATATGTGTAGATTTAATTTGTTTCGTAGAGCTAGAAACTTGTTTGGATGACGAAATATTCTCATGTTGCTGCTGGTTGGTAACATTTTGCCTTTGATGTCGGATATTGTCAGATTCAGTCGTGCCTTTTATAGAGTATGTTGTATTTAATACATCGCTATGATTACGATTGTATTGATTCTTCTGTGAAGAATGGAATTGATTTGACGAAGAATTACTTTGTTCCGTTGAAATCACCCTACCTGTATTCCCGCTTACACCTGTTTTTAAACCAGGCGCATGCTGAGGTTCAGAATATATGGGATGTGATTTTCCCGTGTCGGCAGTAATATTATTTACTTCAACCATCATAGTTACATTTACCCATTTACCCCCTCTTAATTTCTTTTCGGTTACTTGTTTCATTGTTTTTGTAGAAGTTGAAGATGTTGTCGTATTTTTGATTAATCTGGAATCGCTCTTATTAATCATATTTTTGTCATTCTGTTTAGTTATTGAACCTGAAGTACGATTTATTTTATTTTGATCGACTGAACTCGTCGACGATATGCGATCAACACTGCCGTGTCTAATATTCCTTTCATCTTGACTCAAGACTTTGGAATGCTTCACATCTTCTGAACGGTAAGTAGAGTTATCGACGTGTGACTGTATAACTTCATGTTTTGTCGTAGCTCCGTGATGATGCTGAGCGTATTGACTGTGGTTTTCATGATGTTGATGCCGCTGGAAATGATTTTCTTGCTGTTGCACATTCTGTAGATGATTTTGTTGAGTTCTGTTAACATCTATTTCGTCCCTATGTATGCGATTAGAATGATTATGACTTTCAGTATTAAGCCTAGATTCCGTCACATTGCTAGTGTGAATATGTGTATCACTTTGATTTTTCCTTGTGTTGTGAGTTGTATCTGAATCAACAACTTGTCTTTCATGGGAATGCCTATCTTGTCTATTAGGGCTTTCGCGGTTACCTTCTGTAGGAGATTTAAATGTTGGTTTACTTGTTTTATCAATTGGTGTTGAAAAATCAGTTGGCTTCCACTTTGATTTATCGGTTTGATCTTCCACAGGTTTCATTCTATGAGACGGCTTTTGAGAGTACGGTTCAGATGGATTTTCCTGAGGCTTTGGTGAGGAAGGCTGTCTGGATCGTGAGCCAGGTCGGTCATTAGGTTTAGGGTGTAGTTCCCCGGGACCTCCCTGACTCTGTCGATAAGTATAGTTTTGCTGATCATCAGTGTCAATTCTTTGATTCGAAGTTGTATGTTGTACTGAGGTAAGATGTGTGTTTCTGTTTTCTACATTGGTCTGGTCTATTTTTGTGAGTTGTCGTGGTTCACCATTATGTGGTTCATACTCAATGCTCTTAATCACTGGTTTACTACTTTTAATTATATTATAGTCATTTTTACGCGAAAGATCTTCAAAAACTCCTTCAATTTTCAAGTTATCTTCACGGCGCGTTAATTTCACTTTTTGCCCTTTTACAAGACGATAAGTATCTGAAGAGCGTATATTTTCCATTTTGCCTTCCATTTTCAAATTATCTTCATGTTTCACTATCGCTGACCTTTCACCAGTAACTACTTGGTAATCATTCTTTTGTTTCATATCTATAAATTCGCCTTCAATTCTTAAATTGTCTTCTCTTCTTATAATGTCAACTCTGTCAACTTTCTGACGTAAATCTAGATCATGTTCAATTTTAAGATTATCAACATGTTTAAATGGTTTTCGTTTTTCAGCTGGTTGGGACGGAATAATTTCAGGCTTGTAGAATTTTCCATCAGGTTTTAAATTATCCTGTGGCTTTACAACAGGTGCTCTATCTCCTTTCGTAGCATTGTAATCATTTCGAATATGCAAATCAATAAATTCGCCTTCTGTACGCAAGTTATCTTCATGTTTTTGAATTACTATTTTCTCAGTTTTTTCTACGCGTTTATAGTCATCCCTTGTTCTGTGAATGTCCATTTTACCTTCCATTTTAAGATGATCTTCATGTTTCACAACCTCGACACGATCACCTCTGGTAGCTGTATAGTCATTTCGCCGTATAACTTCCATATTGCCTTCTGGTTTAAGATTATCTTCGGGTTTCTTTTGAACAGGTCGCTCACCAATTGGTGCAGTCTTGGGTTTGTCAGGACGTTCAAATTTACCTTCAGGTTTCAGGTTATCTTGAGGTTTTTTAGGTGTCTGTCTCTCACCTGGCTGCCATTTTTCTGTCGTCGGTTTTTCAAATTCGCCTTCGGGTTTTAAATTATCTTGTGGTTTCTTTGGCTTTTGACGTTCAGCTGGTTTCCATTCATCAAGTTTTGGCTTTTCAAATTCACCTTCTGTTTTTAGATTGTCTTTTGGTTTTATTATTTCAGGCTTTTCTGCTGGTCTCCATTGTTCTCTAGTAGGTGTCTCAAAGTGACCTTCTGGCCTAAGGTTATCTTGTGGTTTCTTAGGAGTTTGACGTTCAGCAGGCCTCCACTTATCTTCTTTTGGTTTTTCGAAGTCACCCTCTGGTTTTAAATTATCTTTTGGTTTTGTTGGCGATGGGCGTTCAGCTGGCCGCCATTCTTTTTGTGTTGGTACTTCAAACTCTCCTTCCGGCCTAAGGTTATCTTGTGGTTTCTTTGGAGTTTGCCGTTCAGCAGGCCTCCACTTATCTTCTTTTGGTTTTTCAAATTCACCCTCTGGTTTTAAATTATCTTTTGGTTTTGTTGGCGTTGGCCGTTCTGCTGGCCGCCATTCTTTTTGTGTTGGTACTTCAAACTCTCCTTCCGGCCTAAGGTTATCTTGTGGTTTCTTTGGAGTTTGCCGTTCAGCAGGCCTCCACTTATCTTCTTTTGGTTTTTCAAATTCACCCTCTGGTTTTAAATTATCTTTTGGTCTTGTTGGCGTTGGCCGTTCTGCTGGCCGCCATTCTTTTTGTGTTGGTACTTCAAACTCTCCTTCCGGCCTAAGGTTATCTTGTGGTTTCTTTGGAGTTTGCCGTTCAGCAGGCCTCCACTTATCTTCTTTTGGTTTTTCAAATTCACCCTCTGGTTTTAAATTATCTTTTGGTCTTGTTGGCGTTGGCCGTTCTGCTGGCCGCCATTCTTTTTGTGTTGGTACTTCAAACTCTCCTTCCGGCCTAAGGTTATCTTGTGGTTTCTTTGGAGTTTGCCGTTCAGCAGGCCTCCACTTATCTTCTTTTGGTTTTTCAAATTCACCCTCTGGTTTTAAATTATCTTTTGGTCTTGTTGGCGTTGGCCGTTCAGCTGGCCGCCATTCTTTTTGTGTTGGTACTTCGAAATCTCCTTCCGGTCTGAGGTTATCTTGTGGTTTCTTTGGAGTTTGCCGTTCAGCAGGCCTCCACTTATCTTCTTTTGGTTTTTCAAATTCACCCTCTGGTTTTAAGTTATCTTTTGGTCTTGTTGGCGTTGGCCGTTCCGCTGGCCGCCATTCTTTTTGTGTTGGTACTTCGAATTCTCCTTCCGGCCATAGGTTATCTTGTGGTTTCTTTGGAGTTTGCCGTTCAGCAGGCCTCCACTTATCTTCTTTTGGTTTTTCGAAGTCACCCTCTGGTTTTAAATTATCTTTAGGTTTTGATGGCGATGGGCGTTCAGCTGGCCGCCATTCTTTATGTGTTGGTACTTCGAAATCTCCTTCCGGCTTAAGGTTATCTTGTGGTTTTATTTGGACCGGTCTTTCAGCTGGTTTCCAATCCTCTTTCTCTGGTCGCTTGAAATCTCCTTCAGGTTTAAGATTATCCTTGGGTTTTATAGGAGTTTGTCTATCGGCAGGCTTCCACTCGTCTACTTTTGGTTGCTCAAAATGACCCTCTGGTTTTAAATTATCTTTAGGCCGAGTTTGTACGGGTCGTTCTGCCGGTCGCCATTGTGTCTTTTCAGGAGTCATAAACTCACCTTCCGGTTTTAAGTTATCAGAGGGTCGTTGTACCTGTGCTTTTTCACCAGGACTCCATTTATCAGGTTTACGTTTTTCAAATTCACCTTCAAGTCGTAAATTGTCATCTGGCTTTGTTGGCAGAGCTCGTTCTGCGGGACGCCACTCATCGGTCTTAGGTTTTTCAAATTTACCCTCTGGCTTAAGATTATCTTGTGGTTTAGTTTGAATACGCTTTTCTGCTGGTTTCCATTCTTCGTGAACGGGTTGAGCAAATTCACCCTCGGGCTTTAAGTTATCTTGAGGTCTCTTTTGTACAGGTCGTTCAGCTGGAGTCCATCTAGTTTTCTCAGGTGTTGTGAAGTCACCCTCTATTTTTAAATTGTCTTCAGGTTTGTTTGCTTTTGGTCTTTCCGACGGACGCCATTCCTCTCGTTTTGGTGTTTCAAAATCACCTTCAGGTTTAAGGTTATCTTGTGGTCTTTTAAGTATTTGTTTCTCAGCAGGCCGCCATTCCTCTTGATGTGGCTGTTGGAATTCTCCTTCTGGTTTAAGATTATCTTTAGGTTTCTTTTGTATTGGTCGCTCAGCTGGGTGCCAGTGTTCCTTTTGGGGAGTAGTGAATTCACCCTCTGGAAACAAATTATCTGTAGGCTTTTTGGGTTTTACTCGTTCTGCAGGTTGCCAGTCTTCTTTTACTGGGGTTGAAAATTCACCTTCTGGGACAAGATTATCTTTTGGTTTTTTCGGAGTCTGACGTTCAGCTGGACGCCATTCTTCTAATTTAGGTTTTTCCATTTCTCCTTCAGGTTTTAGATTATCTTTAGGTTTTTTAGGTTGTTGCCGTTCATGCCATTGTTCATCACGAATCTTATATTCTTCTTGTGTAGTTGTAGTTGATGTCTCTGTATTTTGAGTTGAATAGAATTTTTCTAAATCTTCTTTCGTCCATGTGCGTCGCCTTTGGGGCCGTGATATGACAGTATTTTTTTCCGTATAATCTGTTTGATTTGATGTAACGAAGTCTATTTCACCTTCATGAATCAAGTTATCTATTCTTTTTGTTACTAGAGTTGTTCTCTCTACAGAATCTGTAAAATCAATGTATTCTGACTGTGAAGTTGTTTCTGTTGTCATGTCTCCTTCCAACTTAGTCCATGTATTTCTTCGTACAGGTTTTAGTTTTTCTATTGGCTTTATTGAGTATTCGCTACGAGAAGTTGTAGTATCTGTAAAAAAATTATATTTTAATGTTAGTTTATAGTACCCAACAATTATATATTTTCTTAACAATATACAATGTTGGTATAAAATAAATATAATTATTAGATAAAAAGGTTTATAGGTCTGGGCCTCAGATTTCGGTATCCGTTTCATGATTAGTTGTCAATCTAATAGGCAAGTAGGTGATCAGCCTCCTGTGCCTGACACACGCCTGCCTTTTTGAGTCTAAGGCTCGCCGGTTTCCTCACGATTATTTCCTTCAGCGTTCGAGCGAATATTAAATGCGGACATAGACAGAAAGTCCATTGGTGCACAGCCGGGGATCAAACCTACGACCTCAGGGATGAGAGTCGCACGCTAAAGCCCAACACTGCTCGTGATGATTATTAGATAACTATTCTAATAATGGAATAGACTGACGGGGTTAAGAAAATAATCAGTACACTACTAGTTTTACTCTAAGTAATATAATTACCTGTGAATTCTCCTTCAGTAATAATATTATCAATGCGTTTAATAATTTTAGCCCTTTCACCGGTAACAACTTTGAAATCATCTGTTATTGAGCGCTCAGTTGTGAAATCGCCCTCGGGTTTTAAATTGTCAACTGGCCTCTTCTGCTGTGGCCTCTCTGCTGGTTGCCACTTTTCTTTTTCGGGTGAAGTAAATTCCCCTTCAGGTTTAAGGTTATCCTCTGGTTTTTTTTGATGAGGACGATCGGCTGGACGCCATTCTTCAGGCTTTCTATTTTCGAAGACTCCCTCTGGTTTTAGATTATCTTCTGGTTTTTTAGGCTGCTGCCGTTCTGCTGGTTGCCATTTTTCTTTTATAGGTGTAGTAAATTCACCCTCGGGCCTTAAATTATCTTCGGGTTTCTTTTGTTTAGGCCTATCAGCTGGTTGCCATTCATCAGGTCTACGTTTTTCGAATTCTCCCTCTGGATGCAAGTTGTCTTCGGGCTTTTTAGGTTTCTGACGTTCTGCTGGTCGCCAAAGTTGTTTATCTGGCGTTGTAAAGTCTCCTTCCGGTCTTAGATTATCTTCAGGTCTACGAGTAGGAGCCCTGTCTCCGGGGCGCCATTCTTCAGGCCGCCTCTTCTCGAATTCACCTTCTGGTTTTAAATTATCTTCAGGGCGTTTAATTGGAGCTCTATCTCCGGGTTGCCATTTTTCTGGTTTTCTATCCTCGAAGTCTCCTTCTGGCTTTAAATTATCTTTAGGTCGTCTCACTGGAGCCCTGTCTCCAGGACGCCAATATTCAGGTTCACGCTTTTCAAACTCTCCCTCTAGATGTAAATTATCTTCTGGCTTTTTAGGTTTTTGTCGTTCTGCTGGTCGCCAAGGTTCCTTTTCGGGTGTAGTGAAGTCCCCTTCTGGTCTGAGGTTGTCTTCCGGACGACGCATAGGAGCTCTATCTCCAGGACTCCATTTTTCAGGCTGTCTCTTCTCGAAATCACCTTCGAGCTTTAAATTGTCTTCTGGCTTCTTGACTGGAGCTCTGTCTCCTGGTTTCCACTCTTCGGGTCTTCTACCTTCGAATTTACCCTCAGGGAATAAATTATCTTCTGGCTTCTTAGGTTTTTGGCGTTCTGCTGGTCGCCAAGGTTCCTTTTCGGGTGTGGTGAACTCACCTTCTGGTCTGAGATTATCTTCTGGCCGGCGGGTAGGAGCCCTATCTCCTGGTTGCCATTCTTCAGGCCGTCTCTTTTCGAAATCTCCTTCAGGTTTAAGATTATCTTCAGGACGCTTCATTGGAGCTCTATCCCCAGGTTGCCATTTTTCAGGTCTCCTATTCTCAAAATCTCCTTCTGGTTTTAAATTATCTTCGGGCCGCCTTACTGGAGCCCTTTCTCCGGGACGCCAATCTTCAGGTTTACGCTTTTCAAATTCTCCCTCCGGGTGTAAATTGTCTTCTGGCTTTATAGGTTTTGGACGCTCAGCTGGACGCCATGACTCATTTTCAGGTCTAGTGAATTCACCTTCAGGTCGAAGGTTATCTTCCGGACGACGCGTTGGAGCTCGATCTCCAGGACTCCATTTTTCAGGGTGTCTTTTTTCAAAATCACCTTCCGGCTTCAAATTGTCTTCTGGCCGCTTGACTGGAGCTCTATCACCTGGTCTCCATACCTCTGGCTTTCTACCTTCAAATTCACCCTCTGGGAATAAATTGTCCTCGGGTTTTTTGGGTTTCTGACGTTCAGCTGGTCGCCAAGATTCTTTTTCAGGTGTTGTGAAGTCACCTTCAGGTCTCAGATTATCTTCAGGACGACGTGTTGGAGCCCTGTCTCCTGGTCGCCATTCTTCTGGCCGTCTCTTCTCAAAATCACCTTCCGGTTTCAAATTATCTTCTGGTCGTTTCATTGGAGCCCTATCTCCGGGTTGCCATTTTTCAGGTTGTCTATCTTCAAAATCACCTTCTGTCTTTAAATTATCTTGTGGTCGACGTATAGGTGCTCTGTCACCAGGCTGCCATTCATGTGGCTTTCTCTTTTCAAACTCTCCTTCTGGTTTTAGATTGTCTTCAGGACGTTTGACTGGGGCACGATCTCCTGGATACCAATCATCTGGCTTACGTTTTTCGAAATCACCTTCAGGTCGTAAATTGTCTTCTGGCTTTTTAGGGCGTTGTCGTTCTGCAGGTCTCCATTGTTCCTTTTCAGGTGTAGAAAATTCACCCTCCGGTTTCAAGTTGTCTTCGGGGCGTCGAACAGGAGCCCGGTCACCAGGACGCCATTCGTTTGGCTGCCTTTTCTCAAAATCACCTTCAGGTTTGAGATTGTCTTCTGGCTTTGTTGGCTTACGCCGTTCGATGGGCTGCCATTGAGGACGTTCCGGCTCTTGAAAATCACCTTCCATATATAAATGATCTTCGTGATGAACGGCTGTTGTTCGACTGACATGTTTCTCGTCATAATCCTGTTTGTACGCGGAAACCACGCTCGTGGTATGCTCCACATCGAACAATGGCTCCGGGACATCGTTGTGTGGGCAACGGTGGTGCCTGAAAAACATTGATTGTATTGTAAATTTTTGTAAGCACTATTAATTAATTGCATCAGTACTACTACTCTACTAAATTGTTCTAAGACAATTTTTACCAAAAATCAAGAGTACGGAGCCTTAGGGCATATTTCCACGGACGTATTGTACTAAGATAGATAATTTTACATACTTTTCTTTATATTTTTTCTAAATATGACCACGAGACTTGGTTCTTTTCATTCATTAATAAAAATAGATAAAAACAATTATTCAACCATAGTAAAGTACCAACCCCTAAATAAACGTTTTGCATAAAATGAAAGCAAACAGTGTACAGTAATTGCCGACTATTACCTTTTTCTTCGATACGGATGGAGATACAAAGGAAAACGTCGTAGAATAGGTATTGGCGGTAAAGTTAACAATTTAGCCATCACACGGCGCATTCATTGCGCTAACTACATCTCACAGAAAATTTAGTTAAACCAAGTGGTCGATCTATCCTCAAACTAGACATTTACGAATTTGTGACAACAATATCGCACGGGTGCGACGTTTCAACGCGCTAGGAAAACTGCCGTATCTAACGCATCAGACTGTTAATAACTTGCGAGCCCTAAATACCGATTGTGTGATATAGTATCGACCAAAATCATAAATGCCGTAAGTCTTGATAAAGCTTAACATTATTGTAAAGTTAGCATTTGCCGATATTTTTAAACGATATTGAAATACATATACAGCTCGTTCTATCATTCTTAGATATTTCCGTCTAGCACAACTCCCTTCAAGACAAATTAATTAATGTTACGTATAGTGACGAAGAAAAAATTTAGTATTATATAAGAGTATCAAAATATGTAGTGTTTATCTAGTCTTTGATACCATAATAGCTTTTCTAATCTAGTCATAACAAAATTTCGTAACCATGGCAACGGCTGTCTACCCCATAATAAGAACAGAATTGCGTCGATTTAGGCAAAATTTTCAGACTTACAAATTCAGCAAATACTACCGAATTTGTCTATTGTTTAACTAGTTCTATCGTATCTTAAATTTACTGGAGCTCTGAGCTTGTAATCAAGTAAAATATATTATAGTAGTCGTTCATTTTAAGTGCTCGGGTATTCACACCAATCCCGATTTAGCTCTGACTTAGTCATTTCTTGAAATCCATCTCGCAGACATAATTGCCTATAATAAGTAATCAACATGCAAAGGGGAAAGCTGAATTTAGAATATGCGTTAATAATGCGAAATTTACCTCTTTTGGTTTTTTGAGCCGGTCAAAAAGACACGTCCATTTTGAAATGCAGATTATACAAAAAATAACTGTTATGACCGTTTTTATTGCGTTTTAATTATGAAATTTGAATATAGAATTTAGACATAAAACCTGACTATGAAATTACTTTACAAATAGCAATTATTATAATAAGGCAAGTTTCGAAGATGCAAGTAATATTTTGATTGCATAACACGTTGTAAAGGGATGATGTAAAATTCTCTCTGAAGCCGTAAAACTCGTCACATTATCCAATTTTTCTGCTACTAGTGCAGTTGTTATGTTACCGTTTAGAAGGTAAATTCATTTTAATACGTAGTAAATACAAAGAACTAAAATACGAATTTCTATAGAATATTCCAATAAATAGATAGTGTTATTACCTAATCACTGCATATTGTTAAAACAAACGCGTATTACTGTTCGCGATAAACTTAAAACTGAATTTTTATTTACTTTTTTCTACATATGATTTTCACGAGCTAAGACGGATAGACGAGGAGCATTTTCATGAAACTACAAGTTTAAATACAGACTCAAACTTAAAAGATTATGATCAATGTATATACTGCGTTGGTTTGTCTGACTTATATTGAAACGGTAATTCAAATGAAATCATACACTATTGGGGCCTACTCAATGTCTTTCTTCAAATTAAATCTAAGGCCTTATAATTATAATTAATGACTTCAAAAGACCTAAAGCAGTTGTTTACAATTAACATACATTAATTAATATTTATCGTTGTTTTACATAGAACGTTGCTTCGAAACTATGGAATACAGACAATTAATAACCCATAGATTTAACCATAAAGCATAGAAATGTATTCTCCTTCAATTGGTCAGTTTAGTTACAAGTAACTATATTTTTAATTTATTACTTTTGATAAATTTTTAATATGACGAATATTATTTTCTTGAAAAGCAATAAATTTATCGAAGCTATTATTAGAGATGAGAAATACTAGAGATATAAAGTAAATGCAATGTCACGACCTGTGAGATAAATTCTACAAATAAGCATTGAGGACAAAACAAGAAACCACGAGATAGGTCATACGATGAGGGTGTGAGTAGGCGACCGTGACACAAATTCTGAATTCTCAATAAAACCTCAGTGAGTAATAATACGCATATATCAACAAAAATGTTTTAACCAAAAGTCTATATTGCCAAAATATAGATTACAGAGTTTGCCGCAATTCGTCATATCACTATGAATCTTATCCCTAGTGGACATATTGACTGCTTAGGTGCAATGTCAAAAGAAGAATTGACTCGCGAACTTTCCACACAGCTGTCAGAATTAAAAAGAAAAAATCGTACCAAAAACAATCAACGAATAAAAGGACTTTTGAGCGACTTATACACATTTCTTTATTTAGAAGAAATTTAACGAAATAATAATTTTAAATGACAAATTGTAATAACAATATAATTGATTTCACTTGATGTTTCCAGATGTAACATGAACCATGCTTTCACAAGATGCACATATGACTCACTTGGTCACAAACGAATACTATATTGGGCTGGTTACTCAACTCTGCTGATGAGTAACAAACTAAGAGAATTTATGTGTGTTTTGATAAATTGTACTTGTGAGATGTTAAATGTAATTAATGGCATAGACATTGATAAGAATAAAATAATTTTATTGGACTGGATTAATTAATTATTTAAGAACCCACATTCTTCAAAGTCCGGCAACGCACTTGGGAGCCCTCCGGCAATGTGATTGTCTATGGGCGCTGGTATCACGTTAAGTCAGATAAGTTAGCCGTTTAAGTACAATTAGACTTTAAATTTCATTTAATGAAATACTTCATACACTGAGTAGGGCCCATTGTGTGATTTCATTTGAATTAACGTTAATTTAATAGTTTTTGTTCTTATATGTCGGACCTTATAGGCCAGCAACACACTTACGAGCCCTCTGTCATGGAGGTATACATGATAATCTTAACGCACTTATCAAACCTAAAATAATTACCAATTAGTAATAAAAACAATAATACAATACAAAATATAGATTAGATTATAGGTTCCGAACTATTTGACCTTTGAAACATCAAAGTAATCAACGCCCGGAAACAAATTTTATTTTGCGTAATTCAAGAACATTGAATAAAAAAAATTGCTCAAAGTTCGAGCATCAGACACCATATGGTCGGTGATCTTTGAGTCAAGCTGATTGATAAACTCCTACACTTGTGTCGCAGTTATACTTCGTACAGAATTAGAAAATGGCGGTTGACTTTAATAGAAAAAAGTAACATTTTAAAATTACCTGTTACAAATAAAATCTTTATCACAAACTCGCTAAAGACTTCGTTTATGTACAATTATATATATATATATAATTTTTTGTCGTTCAAAAACATATAAAAACTGTATGTCAATGCACTCGTAAAAAATGATAAAATTACTGTTATCTTTAAAAGCATTATTTAGTTTTTATTTTATAATAAAAAGAAGTTTACCAATTAGTATTTAGATATTGTATGATTTCCTACATAATTTTTACTTTTTTATAGTGAACGAGCCTAGGGGACGCCCAATAAGGAAACTCATCGCAGTCCATGGACACACATTTTAATGGCTGATGGAGTATAAAAATAGTATTTATTTAAATTTGTTCGTTAATATAAGGTTTGAAACGTTTTTGCAGCTCCTGCGAGCATAAATAAATGCATATATATTTAGCAAGACACAATTGTAAGTTTCATAAAAGTCCTGAGCCATGTTTGGTCTGCGTCTCGAACAACTTTCCTTATAAAGAGTATTGAGGTCGAGAATTTTTTAAACCTTATATGATAATGGGGTCTTGAGAGTTGCTACTCAGAATCGAGTTTCTCGAATTGATTTGTATTTATAAATGGATTATTTGGAGAAATTGAGCACAGATTATTGTAGTTTTTTTTTCTCTTTATTATACAAATTAATATAATATAATCAGAATATATTACATTACATGTAACCATAGCAGTCTTGTTTAGGAGCGCGACAATTGCATATAAAAGTAGTATTTTAATTTACTGTTTATGTTGGTTAGCGTTAGGCTATCTAATATCTGATTGGGTAGACCATTTATTAGCCGCGGTATCCAATACTTCAACGTTCTCTCGCCATATACGTTGTTTGCTCTTGATGTATAAAGCCAAAAGTTCAAATCGGCGCCGGTATTCTATAACGTCTAATGAGTTAGTACCACGTGATCCCAATACAGAAACTCGCTCAAACACTTAAAGTCTGGAAAGGACCAAAGGGAAGGAGGAGAGGAGGTGAAAAGATGAAACAGAAGCGTTATCAGGAGGCGAATGAAGAAAGAAAGGCATGGAGCCATTCCAAGATATTTGAAAAGCTCGAGGAGGCCTTTACCAATGAAGGGTTTCTGATCGTTACGGATCGAAGGACATTTGGTTAACAAGAACAATGTATTAATTATTCGAAATTAAACAGGCTTTTATTATTAATTATAAAACCAAGTCACGAAGTTGTTGTTGTCAAACAAAATGCTCCAGACCGACAATTTTCCATTTAAAAAGTTATATTAATTCTCTGTGAACTTAGTCGTGTGAGACAAGACAAAGACTGTGAAACTAGAGATAACTTAAGAAAGTAGGTGACATACCAACTGATCTTAGATAATTCGCGATTATAACGCTTCATTTAATCTAGACAACATTAATTCTTTGATCAACCGAAACATTTGTGTCCCCAAAAATCGAACCCAAGATTTTAGTTGTTTGGATTAACTACAATTTAATATTAATGCTTGATTAATTTAATACGTTTATTATATTTAGTTATAACCGTAATTAGTTAACGAATGATTTAGGGAAACCTTTAGGGGAGCTGTAAAAGATTTCTTAGGTTCCTAGGATCTATGGGTAGGTAAATATTTATTATCTACCTCATCTCAAATACTAAAACAAAATAAATTAGTGAAGAAACAACCTTTTTAGGTCTCGACCTCAGATTTCTGAATCTGTTTCATGATCATTTGTCAATCTAATAGGCAAGTAGTTGATCAGCCTTTTAAGTCTGACACACGCCGTCGACTAAGCCGGTTTCCTCACGATGTTTTCCTTGACCATTCGAACGGCTGTAAATGCGCACATAGAAAGGAAGTCCATTGGTGTACAGCCGACGATCGAACCTCCGACCTCAGGGCTTAGAGTCGCACGCTAAAACCACTACGCCAACACTGCACATAGCTATATTATATATTTTAATGTATGATGTGATAAAGTAATATAAGATTTGACTATGATGTGATAAAGTAATATAAGATTTGACTATGATGATGATTTGGTATGAGATTGATAATGTAATGTAATATGTAACATGCTACCTTTTAAGACGAATTTACACGCCATTATGTTTGGCAGAATATGCCACCATACTTTTGTGTACCATATTCTTGCAAATAAATTATTATTATCACGTTTTTTTCGAGTCTGAATACGTTAATCAAAGCGTTACTATTTATTCCAAAACAGTTAAATCCTCAAATATAAATCGTAAAGTAAACGACCTTTTGTTTCCTTTGAATCTATGGCAACCCAAATCTTTACTAACACAATTTATAACTCACGCAGTAGAGGACATCAACCCCCGACATGGGTAAGACGATACGACAAATTAACACTGGAGAAGAGTGTGATAGGGGTCACTTAGACAAAGAAACTAAACGTAGCTTAGTACAATATAACTAAATAAAAATCATCAAACAACAAATCTGAGTAGGACTGTAAAAGTTAATTGAAGAAATAATTCGAAAGTTAAAAATTGAATGACGTAATTTTATCCTGCGTTGGTTGTTGCAAGTAAATATGTAAGAAACAAGTTTGCGAGGACGTGGGCCCGAGCGGTGAGATCACCGCCGCGAATAGCTCAAGTGAGGTCGAAGCCTGCGCGTCTTTCTAATTGCCATACAAAATGTTAAACTCTACCAGCGTTATTTTTTATATTTAACTACAAATTGCCACGTTTTATAAGCAATTTTCGAACGTAAGTTGGTTATGCCAAAAATCCTGAATTATTTAGAAAAAACGTTTTAGATCGCCGTAAAGACCTATTGACGCAAAACATTCAAAGATCTAGAGCAGTGTTTCGCAATGTGGGGCCCGCAGGGGGGCAATTTGATTGGTAAGGGGGGCTATTCGAAAATTTAATATAATTTACTAAAGTGAACAATTCATTGTTTTGATCATAGGGGGGGGGGGGGGGTTAAGAATTTTAGATAGAATTTCATCCAACCAGCTCCCGCTTAGCCATAGCAAATCTATTATTGAATAAACATCTCTGTTACATCGGAATTAATTTGATTTAATGTGATGACGTAGTCATAAAATAATATAATAATTATGTGATAATGCTGTAATTTAATATTTAACCCAAAATCTTACGGTTTTTAAGACTTTACACGGCATTATCAATGGCATAATATGGACACTCATATTATCATGTTTGTAGCATATACTACCAATAACTAAGGCCTACTGGCACGGAGAGTGTTCATAAGTGGTATCACTTAACATCAGATGAAAAAATATACCTATATGTGAACATTTATTATTGTTATGTATCAATATTTCTTTTTATATTATAAACTCTAAAGGTTAGGACATACACTAAATGTACATAAAATAATAAACTGTACAATGTGTTTTTATATTTCACTGTATATAATTCCCGTTTATTGTCCAGATTGGTAAGGTCAAGACGTATTCAATTGAGGAATTGTGGGCGAGAGACCACTTTACTTATTATGCTATTACTCCAACAACTTTGATCATATAGAACTCGTTAAATACAACGAACAATATTACTCCCTGGTACATGGACATTACGGCATCCGCCTAATTAACACCATTTATATTGCTCGTTATAATAATGACTGTTATATCACCCGTATTGTTCCTTAGCACAGACTACAACAGACTAACGAAAAAAAAAACTTTCTCAACGAGGTTGTTCTAAGGAGTTCGGACTAATACCTGCACCCGATTAGTCCAGGCAGAATACAAAATACCATCCGTATCACCTCGACGTCCGTCGTTCCATAACTGAGTGTTTCTTAAGGCAGTTTGCCGCGCACCACCAATATGTGGAAGCTGCCCACTGAAGTATTTCCTAACCAATTCGAAGGATTCGAGACATTCGGGTTCTTCAAAAGAGCGTACCAAGCCTTCTGGCAATGTGAGTGTCTATACGGCGGTATCACTTAATACCAGATGATCTCCTGCCTGTATATATGTCGCAATACTGGCACTTGGTCATATGTCATTTGTAACAACTTGTTCAAACGTTCTTTTCAGGAATCATGTCTCGAATTTGTAGTATAGTGTAGCGAACCATTCGAAAATTATTTCAATCAGTTAGTTATAAAATCTGTATTGTCTCGTTAGTTGCTTTTCGTGACTCTGATAACTCCTCCCTGAGGTTCATTCCACGCCAAAGCACGCTTTCTTTCTACCTGCGTATTTAAAAGTCGGCGGCGTGTCAGGTACTGGCTGATCACCAACTTGACATATTATCATAAAACAGAAACCTGAGACCCATATCTAAAAAGTTTGTAGCGCCACTAATTTATAAAGTATGTAAACCAAAATGAAAGTGAGTATCGCTTATAGAAACATATTTGCTATTTAAAACCCGCGTACCTTATGTATAATTCACACTTATTTCCATACAATAACATGTATGTCAGAACGTTCTGGGAACGGATCGTGATGATAATCACGAAATCCAATGACGTCAGATGTGAAAACTTCTTTACATATATTAAAGTATTTATATGTCAATGACAGATGTGTTTATTTCCTTTATAACGTCTGGGTCTGAATTTATAACTTCCATTAAGAGACATTATATGTTCATTCTATTATATTTTATATAAGAATAACAAATATTGATTACATATATATAACAAAACAAAAGACTGCAAAATATACGCGGTGCGCAGTGGTTGACACGAATTGCTGAACTATCATAAAAATTTGGGGATTACCACTGTCGAAGAAGACATTACAATATCAAGCGTACAATAAAAGAGGAGATTTCAGCAACGCGTCAAACCCACTTTCGGGCCTCTTGGAAACAGCAGACTGCGTGTTTCGGCTGAGGAGAGCGAGACTGGCCACAGTTCCATAGTTACGGAGGGAGAGCAAATCATCGGATTTGTATTCCCTAAATACCTTACAATCTAATAAAACCTAGAGACCAACAATCTAATAACAACATTTGCTCTGATTTTAAATCAAAAAAGCATCGTAATCCTCCTCGGCTGTTGAAGCCATTAAATTTAGCGTTACAGTTTGGACAAAACCTGATTGATACAGCCTGCAGCGTTTGCAAAAGCGAACTAAGTTAGCATATAAAACAGGCTATCAAACTTGTTCAATCATTTCGCCTTAAAACGTGTTCAGAATGCCCCACAGGTAGTCTGATCGGCGATTGAAGTCACGTCTCTACACCTTGTAATTTAATTATTTATTACAATTACACGCGTTGCTACAACAATCAAAACGGTTATTGACAGAACTATTTTATTATCATATTCTTAACCTATATAATAATAATCATGTATAATAAAAATAATAAATAGAAAATTAAAACAAATTTAAAAATGTTGGTCCCTGTGGCAGTGTACCTTTAACGCTGGCAGCATTTCCTCGCTGTATTGCGATACTTACTGATTGAGCGAGGAAAGCACCAGCTCTGGGGTCACCAGTACTATCTACTAGGTGCTAACTAAATCTTTAATTAGCGCCTGTGCACTTGAACCCCACGGTCCAATGGTCTCTACTCCAAAGGGAACAAAGATTATATTATATTATTAACTTTTTCCGAGCTTTAATTCTGTTTCAGTAGATATTTTAGCCGCAATTTTGCGGCTCTCTATCTAATCTATAAGTATAATAGATACCTAATAATATGGAATGCAGCGAGAAAATGCTCCTATCATTAAAGGTACACAGCCACAGGGAGCATACTTTTTAAATTTGTTTTAATTTTCTATTTATTAATAATTATTATTACTATTTAGTTCTAAACGTACGATCAACCAGGCTCCAGAAGATAAACCACTCCTTTTATGGAAATTTTATTCGTTTTTACAACAAACTCCCTATCAAAATTAGAGAATTATCACTGAATAAATTCAAAACTCTCGTTAAACAAAAGTCGATTATTTGATTTGCTCCAATTTAAACGATTTGTATGACTAAAAACTTGGCGAATAAAAAGAGTGGCGGAGAGTTTCTTGCAAGTTCTTCTTGCCCGTTTTACGCCCTTGACTTGCGAACAAGTAGAAAATGTAAATTTACAACCAATTTAACATCTTTTCTGTTGACGTTCATAATTGGACTTACCCTATATGAATAAAGTTATTTTGAGTGTGAGTTAAGAATATTGTAAAAACTGTATATTTGTGTTGGAAATAATTATGAAATGTTGCATTTTGTGTTTAAATTTTTTGACGATGTACGACACATTATTATCAAGTTTTTTTCTTTTTACGGAAATAATGTTTTAGTTTAAATCAATAGTTATATTGCAAAGCTAAAAAATCTAATCCCATTATCATTACGTTCATTTTTTAATTATTTATATACATTTATAAAGCTGCTCTTTGGTTACATTCGACTGAATCCCATTATTAGATCCCAGAAACCTTACTAAATTAGCTATTATAACTGTGAATGGTGATTTTAATACATCCTACACATTACTAAAGGAAAGTTAAGTACATAAGACATAGTTTTGTAACCGAACTCAATATTTTAAGCTTATATGCCCACGTATACATTAATTTTATGTAGGCCATTTGGCCTGTCATTTTGACTTTATACCTGTAGCCACCTACACTTAAAATATATACACACAGAAAATACTTCCTACACAGTAATGTCACTGGGTTATAAAATATAAATGTTCGCTTTTTAGTTTGAAAACTAACTTAGACACAAACAAAGATAATGTACAAACATTTCGTTTAAATAATGTAATGAATTTAAAAAAATTATAGTAATATTTGGAGATCGATTTTTTCGATTCGAATTTTATAGTTGCGGTATCTGATGTGCCATGTTAGAAAAATGGCGCAAATAACTGAATAAAAAAGAAACCTACATAATTGTTCTATAAACTCTCTCGATAAGATGTAGAACATATATCAGAAAAAGTCTAGACCACAGAGTACCTTTATGTATTTTATGAAAGTCTAGACTTTTCTAGTACCATTTGTTGATTGCGTCCATTGATACGTTATTGGGGACAGTCGTGTCATCTACATACTACATAATATAATACCTATGTCATAGTTAAAACAACATATGACCATTGTAGTAAGTATAAGTACGGCTAGTCTAAAGGCATATGGGAATATACGACAACTAAGTCACAATTTTTTTTTCAAAAAATCCAAAAAAGTAAATTATTTCTCAGCTAGGAACAGTTTTTTTTAAATATTCAATTGTCGTTTTTAGTATTTTTCAAGCTGGTTTCCTTCACCTTTCGAGCGAATGTTAAATGCGCACATAAATGTTAAATCCTTCATTGTTTGAGCGATTGTAAAATATAGAAAGAAAGTCCATTGGTGCACATCCGGGAATCGAACCTACGACCTCAGGCATTAGAGTCACAGGCTGAAGCCAACATTGCTTTATATATATATATCTACCAAAAAATGTTGATTTTTAGACGCTATTTAATGTTTCTTATGGCGTTTTTATTCGCTTCGCAAACTTCAAAGAGGTATGTGGCAATGTTACACTGTGTGCACATGTTAATCTTCTGTTACGATCAGCTATTGTGTTGAGTCGACAGGTGAATTAGGTATACCTAGAGGGTTTTATAATTTAAAGTTAATAATGTGTCAAGGGGAGGCCTTTTTGTTCTTCAAACCATAAATTCAAGACCCAGTTTGATGTCCTTAACCCGTGTCACTTTGCCCATAATCGAATCTAATTGACACTTAACACATTTGGACAAGAAAGGCTTTATTTCATTACGTTCTTTGTTCTATTAAGGGTAAATTTCACATTAAGATTCAATGTTCATTACTTGCCTGATATTAACATTTTGACAAATTAAATCAACGCAGTTTTCAAAGACAATATAAATATGTACTAACTTTTAATAGTTACTTATTATATTAGCTCTTCAGAAGTGTTTAATTGTGAGCATATTTATGTATTTTAAGAAATAAACTAGGCTATCTAAGTAATTTAAGTCCAAATTACTGATTAGTAAGGTATGCTTGATCGTTATGTCAAATGATGAGTCAGTGCTGACAAAATTTATAAAAATAAAAAATAGCATCAATTTTGCTACGTTAGAAATCACTGAATCGGGCCGATTTTAACTCACACGCAAATTACACACAAACCCACACAAAACACGCATTCTCTCTGTACCCATTAATAGGTGGTTTGATTTAAAAAATATTTAGATTATGTTTTTAAATTTCAAAAATGCTTACTTAAATATATCATAGCAATAAGAAAAAACCTATATTCGTTATCAAATTCAATATATACGAACTCATTTTCAAACCTGTTTTAGCGATATCAAACTTTAATTACTCAAACTTAAACTGCCTTAAAATGTTTTTTTTTATATATTTTTATATATTTGCTGTTTTTTATATATTTACCTAATATATTATACAATTGACGTATAAAAATTTTATAACTCATAAACAAAGCTTAATTTATTCTTAGAATTCACCAAAACAATTTCAAGGTTATCCTCTGTTTTGTTTTTATCTGCTTATTAAAAGAAAACAAAGATATGCATTTCGTAATATAATACAGGTATGTTAGTCTGTGGTCAGAATTTATCTGTGGCGGACAAATATAGGTAACCTATCGAACATGACATATACATGAATAATAGAATTTCTGTCTAAGAATAAAATTTAAATCTTTGTTTATTTAAGGAGCTAGCATCAAGGTATTTTATTTCTATATTTAGAAAAATGGCGGCATGAGTCGCTTGTCTATTCGAAAGCATTTTCTCTTATTTTTTTTTCTCTACAACATTCCATAAATAATTGAAAAATACACGTAAGACAAGGTCTTCAGACTTTAGCCTGGCGGAAATTTCACACTGTTCAATGAGTAGAAAAATGTTTTCAGATTTTGTCTTTATTGTGGTTTAACAAATTTTATTAGAACCAATTCCTTTGCAAACCAAAGCACGAAGGCATTTTGTTTAATATTAAAAACTCTAAAAAAATGATAAAGCAGTTATTTTGTATAATAAAGTTAAACATTAAACCAAGACCAAATATACAAAAATCCGTCCACTAAATTAAATCAATTGAAAATTAAGAAAACTTATAATATTAACGGATATTGTTGGAACTTACATGGACTATGCATCATAGCACATAACTCAATAATTACTGTATATTTATGTATTGATTAAAGTTAATGAAACAATATAAATAATTACGATTCATAGAAATGTTTTCATATAAAACCTATAGTATATATATATATATATATTTATATTATTGAGGGCTTACAAAGGAATTGTAAGCCCTCGTGTATTTTAAGTCGGTGAATGTCAGTTCTCGCCAGATTTCTGTAATTATTTCATGATAATTTGTCAATCTAATAGGCAAGTAAGTGATTAGGCTCCTGTGCCTGACACACATTACGACTTTTTGGGTCTAAATCGTGGCGGTTTAATTCGGAGAGCGAATGTTTAATTCGCACATCGAAAGAAAGTCCATTGATGCACAACCGGGGATCGAACCTACGACCTGAGACTCGCACGCTCAAGCTTCTAGGTCAAAACTGCTTCAACAGGATGATAATTTAGTACATTTAAATATTTCGGCATAAAATTATTTCGAATGGTAAGTAGGTCGTTTAGACTTCCCAAGACGCCTTAGAACCTAACCTAACCAATCTTTATTACAAGGATCAAAATCTGGAGACTCATCAACGTTGGAATGCTGATTAGTTACACATTGGGTTCTGAAACACTTGTTCAATGATGACACTGTTTACTTTTAAAATCGTCTGCAAACAGAACAGCTTCGGCGCCCGAAATCCGATTCGAAAATAATTTATTATTCCGTTCAGTCATAGAACATAATAATATTTTATCAAAGCAGTTTTGTGGACATAGACTAAGAGAACTAACAAAATTAACATCCGCTTGATATGTAATTTTTAATATTATGGAATCAAAGTGTTATAATTATATGTTCAATAATCATCGCCTTATTTATTTATTTTAATTACGACGCAAAAGTTCTGTATGTTAAATAGAAATGTTTCGATAAACGCCTTAAAAAATATATGAACGAACTAAAAGTTCTTGTAAACAAATATAAAAGCTTATCGGACTGGAAATACTTGTTTCCAGCCAGTTTGCGATTTCTTACAACTGCTAAATGAGGCTGTTATCAACATCATCTTCGTTGTTTATGGTATGAAAAACTAATATCACATTTATGTTGTATGCCAACTTTCATGCTAATAATTTATACTATAATTTCAGTTCGTTAATAGCTAAGTATATTTAATACATACAATAGTTTAGTAATTCATTAAAAACCTATCAATGACAGCAATTTATTGGATCATGTTTAGTTGGAAAACACAGAGCCCGGTAACTCGTCTATTGTCTATTTTCCTTGACGTAAAAGCGAAATATATTGTACCTAAATGTAAAAAGTTTAAGATAAGGCTTGGGGCAAAATATCCCATTTCCGCTATGTAGTGCAGTACAAATACGCTGTGCTTATTAAAATCTTTATTACTAGTCGTATTAACTTAAGTAACCGTTTACGTTTAAGGAACGACTCTAAGTACTGCGTTTAGAATGTTAAAGTATTCAGTCGAATATTTATTACGTTGAATGACCTTGTGACGTCATGTCAATGTCGAATTGAGTCATTTAAAATTCGTGATACTCTCAATAGAACAGTCATCATACCAGACCGTAATCGTTATTTTTGCGGTAAATTAAAATTATAACTTGAAAAATCATTAAGAGAAGGTCATTTTATCACGCTTCAGTCGTCACACACACACGACAACACAACGTGTAATGTCTCCACACTACCATTAACTGACTTTTGTATACTAACTGCCCGGTAAATAATCACCTACAAAAGTATTCCTGCCGCATTTGTAATTGATGTTTGGGACTATAGGTATTTTTTATAGCCAAATATATCATATTACCTGTCAAAAACTATAATAATAAATACATAAGGTGTCCCTAATAACAACGATAGCGGTACGTATACAACAAAATTAAAATAGACACCAATAAATAGGCATAAGATTTATCTATATAAAGGTATAGAGATTATCTTAATTTATTTCATAAGCACAGATTAAAATTCTAAATAGCTCAGTGACATTAGTTAACCTATTGTACATATTCATCTGTTTCATGCCGGAAATAGATGCATTTGCTCGTCCATTGGAATGATGTCATTTTAAATGTACTGATTCAAACGGGTGACTAAAAGAAACGATAGAAAATGGCCTTAACGTAGGCGCCATGGCCTCATCATATACACAAAACAAATAGACGCATTTCCTTGGCCATAAAGGATCGAGTTTATCTACAAGTGGGCGAATGCTGTCAGCACGGAAGGAATTATGAAATCACGTTTCACAGACAATCTATAATAATACCATAAATATGTAGAGTGGTGTTATTTGCGCGCTAATCTTAGTAATTACTTGGTCGAATTTAAAACTTCTTTTAGCGTTAAATAGTACCTATATCCGAAAATCTTAGCCAAAATAATTAGAATTGAAATCGCGGAAAACTAGCTGGTTTGTTGTAGAATAAATGAGGAAATTTCATTAATTGGTTTAAACACAATACATACTATAATCGTGACTCTATAGACTATGGTACTATTTAGAACTGAACCTTTTTTTCGTATTCTGAATCTAGTACATTACGGGTTAAAAACCAGTATAACTAATGTAATAACGCCAAGGCTAGACGAAAGTAGATGATCGATTGTATAATATATAATAATTTAAATAATAAACGTTATTAAAATACTTCCGAGTGTATAGTTCTTTAAAACGCATAAAAGGCGTCTTTTAGGCACATGGCCAAATTCGTACGTTCTTTAGATATATTTGCGTATTTGCTAACTTTAAGATAGCATATTTTGACTTCGGATATGGTATTTTGGTCAACGCCTAGAAGATAACACAAAAAACGCATTACTTGTTTTAAGATAGGGACGCCTTAAGACGAGATTACGTGAACGACTTTAAAAGGTAATGACACAAGAATGTTGAGGTCATTCGAATTTAAGTATATAACAATAAATTGTTCCACAGATAATCGGATTTATTTAGTTTTCTCCGCCCTTTCCGCCTCAGCTCTTAGGTTAACAATAAACTTTCACATATCTTTGTTATTAGGAAAATTCCAAGCTTCGGAAGGGTTTTAGAGGTTATGTTTTTAAAAGTAAAAATTATTGTAATACGCTTGCTGGATGCAAGGAAAGTTATAAAAATTTCATTTTATGATTGATTAAGTTTTATCTTATTTATGTGATACTTATGATTTACTTATATAGTTGCACTGATAACGCAAGATAAAATACAAAATAATGCTCTCGGTCGTGAAGGTCGCATCGCAAACATTGATAGCTAAGTGTGTTTTATCTCCCGAATGTGTAAAGAAATCCCTATTTTTAAAGAAATATTCAACTTAATTTAATAGTCCTAGAAAGTCTTAAGATGCTTAAATAACTTACCCACAAGTACAGATCTCACAGATGCACTGCTCTTTACAGACTTTTTCTGGTTTCCTGGGACCACCTGGACCACCGGGACGTGGTCTGGTCTCGTCGGTGTATCTTTCGCGGATGACCGTTGTATCGTCTCGCACTGTTTTTCTATCATCTATGATGGTCTCATCATAGACGGAGCTGACGATATTTTCGCGTGTGGTATTAGTTGTTGCGTGATCGACCACGTCGTATTCGTAAACATCTTTCGTTGTGCGGACATCCTTCTAAAAATAAATAATCATTAATAATAAAGCACTACTGTAAAAATGTTACATTAAGTTGCATAACTTACCAAGTTTTTGATGTCTAACGAGCTGTTGTCGACAAACACATCTGTTTTGACTTTATCATCTTCTTTCGCATCTTCATATGTTGTTTCTTTCCTGGTAATACCATTTTCAGTTATGTATCTTGTTACTTCGATTTGACTCCTTGTCTTATCAACTTCAAATGATTTTTTCACCTTCTCTCCAGTTGTTGTACTTAAAACGGTCGTTTCTTCGGTATCAATTCCTTCATACAAATCTTTAACGTCCTCATTTATCTTTGTGCCAAAAGTAACTTTATCAATTCTTTTAAATGGATACTTTTTCACAGTTTCTAGAATTTCTTTCAAAACCCTGTCATCAATGTTTCTCCTTATCACGATATTCTTGTTGCTTACTGTAACATCCTTGTTTGTTTGTGATGTTTCAATGATTTTGCGCAAATCACTTATAGAGGTGAAATCTTTAATATCCCTAGATGATATTATAATATTTTCTTCTGTATCTTGACGTTTCAAGTGGTGCCGTGGTTGTTCTGATCTGCCAAACGGTGAAACTTGCTTAGGACGTTTAGGTCTGTCGTCTTCAGTTTCATAAGTAAATTTACCATTCCATGTGCCCGTGCTTCTTTCATACGATGTCAGGGTATCTTTGGTTTCACTGGTAGTCTTCGAAGAACTCTCTTTTGATATATTTTGCTTTTCATTAGTTATTAACTCCGTTGTTTTTCTAATATTGTCAGAATCTGTAGCATAAGTTGATACGTTGTCAGACCTGATATTTTGACTCTCTGTTTGTCTTCTATTATTTTCATCTACCAAGTACTTTTCTTCTGCATAATCAGATGGGTGTTCAGTAATAGCTTGTTTTTTAGTTAAATCACTGGCATATACATTTCGCTGGGAAGCGATTTCCACTCCATTCTTATACATTGCAGATTCTTCCGATATTTGAGATGCACTCTTAGGAATACCATCTTTGCCAGTGTCATAATAAGACTCTTTATCCAACACTTGCCTCGAATATTCATGTTCTGGTTTAATACCGGTGCCACTGATATTATGACTTTTCTCATGTGTCGAATGCTCTTTACTATCCCCCCATTCTCTGTGTGCGCTGTCGATTACTCTTTGTTTTCCATCGACAACTTCAAAAACATAAGATGATGACGATGCTTGCTGGGCACTACTGGTGTTACTTTTCAGTATCTTAGTTGAATAGTTTATATTTTCAGTGTTTGGAACCTGTAAGATATTTCCAACTTTCCTAAGTTGATCTTGTATGGTAGAATCGTAACCATAAAAGTTAGAAGAATCTGTGTGATTAACATTACGCTTTGTTGAAATTTGATTATTCCTGTTTTCGTGATGAGTTGATACATTTTCTTGTATATCTTTCTGTTGGATATTAGAATAGGAGGTATTTGACTGTATGTTTTTATTATGCATTGTGTTATAGTTAGTATTTTCAGAATTCGATTGAACATTCTGTAAATTATGAGATGCATTGTGAGAATTGTAATGATCATCAGAAGTAATCTGGTTCTGCGTTGACGTAAACTGTTGTTGTATGGAGTTATCATTTTGTGAAATTACACTTTCGTGGCTGGTCAGTTGTTTTCCATCTTTAACGTATTTCGAATCTTCTCTTACAGTCATTTCGTTAATAGGTCTTGCTCCATCTTTGCCAGAATCATACTTTGATTGCATGTCATAACTTTGGGCACTATAGGCAGATTGCGGCTTAATATCCGTCCCACTGACACTAACATATTCCTCATTTGTTGCATGTTCTTTTGCATCGCCCCACTCCCTTTGAGATTTATCAACTATACGTTCTTTTCCATCAACAATTTCAACTACATAAGATGATGAGGATGATTTTGTAACATTACTGCTCTTTGATTGACTGGAATGTGATGTACTGCTATATTCATTTGTTTTTTTATTCTTATCTAGGGTTCCTTCACCCCCATAGAAATTGTTTGGATCCGTTTTTAAGGTATTTACTTTTTCACTTGGAATATTCATGTGCCGTTCATTCCCGCGAATGTTCACATTGCCTTTTGAAGAGTCGCTATTCATGTTTGAACTGTATCCGGTTTTAGATAAATTTTGCCGTTCGGACTGAATGAAAGAATCAGTAGCATCAGCGCCTTGAGACCTTGACAAAAATGAACCCTTCGAGTTAGACTGATTGCCTGAACTATCAATAAAGGCAGTGTTTAGAGTTTGATTGGCAGATGAAGAATCAGCAGTCCTGTCAAATGTCTGGCTATGACTGGAACCGGAATGTTCAACAGTTGACGATGTCTGAATATTTTCACTTCTAGATGTTTGGTGCTGTGATGTAGAGGAAGATTGGTGCACAACAGAGCTAGAAACAAATTCTCCAGTAGTAGATTGAGCCATGTCACTTACTTGATTTTCATTCAATATTCTAGTTTGTGACAAATCAGAAACAGATGGGGCCTCCGTAATAATGTAGTGCGGGTGGCTGTTGTAATGCTCAGAGACAGTAGAACCGCTAATAGAAGCATGATCGCTAATGTCTGTTATCATTAATGGGTCAGGTTGTTCGACCTTAACATCGATGTAGCGAACCTTTTTACCAGAAGAGCTGACCTTCTGTAAAGTATTACTACTTTTCTGAACAGAAGTCGAAGTGCTGCTCTTCTGCACACTGCTCGATGCACTTTTAGATGATGTCACCTCAGACGTACCGGACTTAGTCTTTTTATTTTTTATAGTCATTTTGTCACTTTTTCAAATGCAAATTAAACTGAGATTCGTGGCTAAATAATTCTTAAAAGTAGAGATTAAATATTCTTATACGCGGAATCTTATCACATATTTAAAACTTTTGCCATGTAAATAATGTTTTCGCGAGAGTCGTTCGTGTTCGAGTATCGCTACGTGCGCGCGCGCTGCTTGCGACTGGCTCGCGGAGTCTGAGCGCTAGCCGCCTGCCCCCCACACCTTACGTATCACGACGCCCACTAGACCTTCACGAGTCACGACACGTAAGCGTTTACATCTCATTGCTGAACTCACACCAAAAAAGGCATAGAATTACTTAACGATAAACCCTTTCCAGTGAATGAATACGCAACTTATTGATTCCCCGCTAAAATGTGTTTAAAAGCCGAGGCCTTTAAGCGGAATCTTGTTAAGTAGCAATAATTCTAGTAGGACTCGTAATTAATTCTGTCCTTTATGGAGTTTTAATGGAAATTACGTCAGTTAAGGAAAAATCTAAGTTTCATATATATGTGTTCTGATGATCCATATGAAAACAATGTGTCATATGATTGCTTTTTGTTTGTTATTAAAAATAAAATTCAAGTTAAGATGACGTCTCTATATTTATAATTTTGTTTTATATAATAGGATGCAAACGGGCAGGAGGCTTATCTGATATTAAGTTATACCGCCGCGCATGGACACTCTTAATGCCAGAAGGCTCGCAAGTGTGTTGCCGGCCTTTCATGAATTAGTACGCTCTTTTCTCGAAAGATCCTAAGTCGCATTCGTTTGGAAATACTTCAGTGGGCGAACTATTTGTGTTAAAACATTTTTTATGCCATATATATATAAATATATAAATGATAAGTATATTAAAACACATGAAGGTCGTTAAAAGTCGCTGAAAATTACGCAACGTTTTGAAAATGTTTTCAACATTGTGTCCTTTTACAGAATCCTTTTAGATATATGCATCAGAGTTGCGGTTGCATTAACAACCTTTATTTACATATAACTTTGGCAATCAGTATATATAATGATAACTATTTATCAATGTAATTGCCTATTTATTAAAAGTAATCTTACAGCTACACATATACATATTATAAAAGAAAACAATAGACAATATACATAGCCAAAACAGATTACATTGTTAAACAAAATATACGACAGAAAACAAGTCAATTAAGTACTTTGATAAATTTAAAAAAGGAAACTGAAATTAAATATTGAACAAAGTACAACTTAAAAAAATGTTACTACTGCCAAACAAAGTCAAAGTATTATAGTACTATGGTAAGATGTAAAATGCCTACATCTTTATAATTTGTATTTTGTTAGCTCGTCGATACATTGGCGATTTACGCCTTACGCATTACGAGGCACATGTAAAGATCTTGTCGCATATGGGAGTACCTCTCCCGTATGCTTCTTAAATAAATGAGTTACTATTCAGTATTTCGGATATCTTCGAATAGATTTATTGTAACGCTTATCGGATGAATCTAACGTAAGATATTTATTATGTATACGAACTATATTGCTTTTTAAATACGTAGTTTTATTAAGATTACTTTATCCGTTGAAAATCCACCTTATTGTGAGTTAAGTTCGGTTGCGGTTGTTGTAGATATGTTCACGTATATGTTAAATGTAACACTTTGTTTGAAGCTGGGTGCTTAATCGTTTAAAATATGAGTTTATAACTAAGATAACATTAGGGGTAGTGGGGTTGTGACGCTGGAGTTACCCTAACTTAACTTATTGAAGAGTTCTTTAATCTAAATGACACATAAGTTATTGGGCGTTATCGGAAATGAGAATGTTAAATTACAATTTATGAGTGTGGCAAAAACTAAAGGTCCATGGCTTTTAATTATTAACTAAAATATATATATGTAACTTAACTAAAGTTTGGTTACATAACTGGTGTTTAAGCGTTTTTTAAACTAAATGTGTTTGTGAATAAGCGTGCTATAGACTGTTTAAACAAAGGTTGAATAACTCTAGAAATTGTGAGTATGTTTTGATTCGATTTAATGTATGTTAAACGTTTAATATATTATGGTAAACAGTTACTACAGATGGCAGACGGTCCAAATGGTTACCTAATGGACTGGCCCAAAAGCACAAAGAATCAAGGGCAGACCAAATGAGGGATGGGCCGTGGAGATCGAGAGGATAGCTGGCAAAAATTGGATAAAGGCAGCAAAAAATAAAATAATAAAATTGTAAATATATTTAATTTTTAACTGAGATGTGGATAAATAAAGGCTTATTATTACTATAAACAGTTACTACACCTTGACTAAGGACATAGCCTTTTTAATTGTATGTGACAGCCGTTTTTAAAATCGTTATTAGTGAGTGAAGGGTTACGTAAGTCTGTTTTAAGGTTTAAGCGGAAGCAAAAACTAATCCAAAATCATTTGTTAACTAATCATTATTTCTGCTTCATCTTTAGATATTTTGTTTAATTTTATGGACTACATCCCAGTAAATTATAGATAAATTGATATATATATACTGCATTGTTAATAAATTTAAAAAAAATAAACATGTGTGTGCATGTACACTCGTTAGAAGTTATACTTCTTTGTAACAAGATAAAAATCTTTTCAAAAATTTATAGAAAAACGACACTAACAATAGAAAAAAGGTATTCAATACATTGAAAGCTATATTGTAACGCATTATCTAGTTAAATAAAGTTTAATTAAATATTACAAAACAAATATTTCTACATAATTAAAGAAATTGATATTATTTATTTTAAAATGTTAGCTATGCTAACTTCTGGCTGTCGGTTTTTTGTGACGGTGTGCGCGCCCATCGTTCTCTCATCAATTTTTCCCTAACGTGCCCAAAGAAGTATAACTTCAAAAATCAAGAATAATCAACAACACGCCGACTGATATTAGTACAATTACAATCTGTAAAAAGTCAGTTCAATACCGTTCCAATGAATGAAGTATTATAAAACAATGAAGCCTTCGAAACCACAGACATTATTCGTACGTGGGTTGCACAACTTACCATTTCCAGAGTTGTGTGGGCGAGTTGCTTTTTGAATCATGCACCCACGAATTGATTGCATACGAATATCGCAGATAATAATTACCTGTTAGAGGGAATAAGTTGAACATAGTTTAAATTATTTTGTTACTTGAAAGTTAAACTACTAGAAAAATTGCACAACCAGACTCGTAATTGTGAAGTTGATGTGAGGAACTCAGTTTTGTATCAGCCCGAACAAACAAACGACCACTATTTAAGCCTCGATTTGTTTAAGCTGTCGTGGAATATGCTTAAAGGAGTAATAAGAATATCCATAGCGCTAAACCTGCATCATGAGCACACCCCACATACACACCATCACACAGTACAGCCGAATTAGGTATTACTTAGTTAAATGTATTGAATACTTTTTTTTCATTTTTTCCTTTTTAAGTTTTGTAATTGTTTGAGCCGTTCTGTATTATATATGTTGTGTATATTATATACTTATTCCATCTTTAGCTATATGTTTTGTTATATATAATTTATGTTTGTACGATAAACTATAAGTAACTTTCGCATGACGAAGTAAATAATAATTATTGATAGTCAAGTTATCATACTGACAATATCCTACCTTAGAATTAGTACTTTTCCTAATAATAAAACATAGACACATTGAACTTCGTTGATTATAAGTGTTTACCATATAATTTAAAAAAGTGCGTGCGTCCAAAGTACACATGTCAGAAGTGAAAGTTCTTTGTAAATTAATTATTACTAAGGTAAAAGCCCCAATAGATGATCATGTAAAAGTATATGATCACTCCATGTATTTGTATATCTATATTCACACTGTTTACACATTGTATACGTGCTAATGATAATATAAATAAATAAAAAATCTGCGTTAATTTTATTTACTGCCATACTTGTCATAAAAAGTTCTAATATGTAACTACTAAACGAATACTTTTAAATGTATTTTTTCTCAATCTCCCTTTCTCACTCTCTCCCAATCAGTCTTAATGGCTCCGTCCTTTTCCGTCCGACAAAAACGCGGCATATCTTGGTGACGTTTCCGTCAAAATTTTACCATCATGAGCCTAAAGAAGTTTCACTTCAAAAAATCCCGCCATTTGCGAGCTTAGATCTTTGAAACTACGTATCAGACTTCAATTACAAAAAGACGTAATGTTTTTTAAATTATTTTGTGCAATTGTATAATTTTAGTTCAGGGCTTGACGTTGCTTTTGTAATCTTCGCTGGTTTCCAGATTAAAGATGTCGCGCAATAGTATTTATGTTATATTTCAGTGTATGAAATTATTTTTATCAATCCGAGTGTGTAAATTTATTTAAATTAAATATATAAAGTATTACCATTATTTGAATAATTACATGTTAAATTGATAATCTCCTCAAGCTTGCTGCTATTTTCTTTTAACTGATATACCTTGTTTGTCTCTCTACATCAAAGTTAAAGTCATTGACACGTAGACAACTTTTAAGTCGTCATTAACGTATAAAACACTTAATAATATTAAAAAAGAAACATAAATGATTGTAGATTTAGATTTTCGAAGTTTCTTTAGAATTAATCTCTTAACCCAAAGGTTCGAACCCCAACGCATTAATGAACTTTCTGCCTGTGTGCGGATTTAAGACTCATGATAGCGAAAACATCATGAAGAAATGACATACCTAAGACCCAAAAAATTTACGGCGTAGTAACGTGTAGTGTATATTTGGACCGCACTTAGACGCACATTATGTTCGTTGTACGTTAAGTCGTGGTTAATTTAGCTCCTTCCAGAAGTTCACGGCTTGTACACATACAGAAATCTGAAGCTAGCCTAAAAGGTTGTAGCGCCATCGTGTACCCAAACCAGTCGAACATATGGTTCATATTTCGTATTGAAAACCGTGTTCAATACGAAACTGATATGAAAGTGAAATCGAATAGTACCTCTAAACTAACTGTTCTGATTTTGCAATTTAAACAATAATGAATGAATAACTCATTCAAATTTAAGAAACATTTCATTGTTTTTAAGCTAAAAATATGTTTAAAAAAGAGTTTAAGACGATTTTCAAAGTACTTTCGTGGTACATCATTCATTTAAATCATTTAAACGTACTGACTTCAATACGTTTAAATATTACCTAAATGATGACGTCACGACGAGTGGATAGATATGATATGACTTTGGAAGTATTTTCGCGTTTGTAGTTATTAAAAGAAAAATCAATAGCGCTGCAACCTGTTTAGGTCTGGGCCTCAGATTTCTGTATCTGTTTCATGATCATTTGTAAATTGAATAGGCAAGTAGGTGATCAGCCTTCTGTGCCTGATGCACGCCGTCGACTTTTTGGGTCCAAGGTAAGTCGGTTTGTAGTTATTATCAAATAAAAAATCCTTTTTATTCGTTTACACACAATTTAAAAATTTGTTAATAAAAACAAACTCATACAAAATAAAAGAACTTAATCCCAGTCAAACCTTAATAACCTCTTCACGAGTAAAGGCTTTCCCAGGTCAGTCCATTTTTCCCTATCCTTGGCCAGGTCTATCCAAAATTCTCCCCTCTTATTACTCTTTGCTCGATCCTGCCCTAGTTAAAGATTCTCTGAAGTTTTTTATTTGGCTAGAGACGTATAATATTAGGTCTTTACATATGAAATTGGCGTTTTGTATGGGAGGAACAAAAAGTCGAATATTTTTAAATATAATATATTTAATTAATCAAAGTATGAACCATTCTTTTCTATGCACTTTTGCCATCTCATAGGTAGTTCATTGATCCCTTTACTAAAAAAACCAGTCGGACGGGAATCAATAAAATCTGTGAAGGCGATTTGGACTGCCCCATCGGAGTTAAATTTTTTCCCTTGCAAGAAGTTATCCAAATTTCGAAAAAAATGGTAATCTGGTGGAGCAAGGTCCGGGGAGTACGGAGGATGTCTTAGACATTCCAATTGAAGCTCTTCTAATTTGGTAGCCATCTGTTGTGCAGTGTGTGGTCTAGCGTTGTCGTGAAGTAGCAGTGGCGTGGAGCGATTGACCAGCCTAGGTTTAGCCGCTAGCTTTTCCATCATGGTCCAATTGTTGACAAAAGACATCAGCCGTAATAGTCTGGCCAGATTTGAGTAAACTGCAATGAAGAATACCAGCACTAGTCCACCAAACGCTTACAAGTAACTTTTTTGGGGTTAATTTTCGCTTGGGGCAGGATTTGGCTGGCTGGCCAGGATCCAACCATTGCGCTAAGCATTTCCAATTATCGTAAAGAATCCATTTTTCATCACAGGTAATGATTCAGTTTAAAATACCTTCATTATTGTGCCGGTTCAGTAATGTAACGCAGCAGTCGACGCGCGTTTGCAGGTTTGCTTCAGTCAATTCGTGAGGTACCCACCTTTCAAGCTTTTTAATCTTCCCAATTTGCTTCAAGTGAATTAAAACAGTTTTATCACTAACACCGCAGCCTGCAGCTAACTCGGACGTGGTTTTCGATGGATCTACTTCCACAATACTTCCTTCAATACTTCATTATCAACTTGGGTCTCAGGCCTTCCACGGGGCTTGTTCGGCAGGTCGAAATTTCCAGAACGAAAACGTTGGAACCAAAAACGAACTGTGTTTTCTTTTGCAACATGACCGCCATACACATCATTCACCCTTCGAGTCGTTTCCGCAGCACTAGTGCCACGGCGGAACTCGTACTCGTAAATAATGCGATACTTTAAGTGTTCCATTTTGTAAAATGAGTGACGCAAACAGAAAAAAACTAATGAATGACGGTCATCGAAGCACAAATACATGAGTAAATAGCTGTACAAATTTGAATTTGAAATTCCTAACCAAAGAGGAGGTATTTGAGGTCAAAGTGGCCAGTACGACAAAACGCCAATTTCATATGTAAGGACCTAATATAAGTCATTGGATATAAGAATCCCTATAAGATCAAACCTTGAAATTTAAAATAAAAAAACATGTGTGTGTTGTCGTTGTTACTTATGTACACGCATTAAAAGTTATTCTTCTTTGGCGTAAAAAGATAAAATCTTTTAATTTTTTTAACCTTTTTGGCTTATTCTACGTTTGTAGACAAAAAGACACGAACAGTAGAAAAAATGTATTTAACATTTAAAGTTTTATTATAACGCATTATCTAGTTAAATAGATTATTTAATTATCACAAAAAAAAATATCTACATAATTAAAGAAATGGTCATTTTTTATTTTAAATTGTGGACTATGCTAACTTCAGTGCTGTTGTGACGGTGTGCGCGCGCATCGTAAAAATTTACTCTCATCACTTTTACGTAACGCGCTAAAGGAAAAATAATATCAATATATAGTTTCATTTCATAGTAAATTTGAATGACAGTGCAAATTGTTTGACAAATGTACCTTAAACTAACTTATGTTATGCGTGATTCTTACAATTATTACTCAAGAATTACTCTTTACGTTACCTAATCACTCGGGAGTCAGGTCCCCCCCCCCTTTATTTGCAGACAATGCAAAATAGTGATGTAATGAGTTATTGGTATTTTGTATAAAATACATTACTTTCGCATTAGTGCCAAGTTTCGTGATTTTGGTAAATCCAAATTACTCAAAGGAGGTTAATCGACAACTGCTGTGTCGAGGTCCATGAAAATCAATAAATATCGGTCCTTGAAAAACTTTGATGTTGAAATTCTTCGTTTTGATAGTTTCATCAGTTCTACTATAGACATTTTTTTATCTACAGAATACAGACTGATTAAAAAAGAAATAACTTATGTTTAATCGTATCTATATATAGCTTCCTTTTATGTTTGTGTCGTCTAGAAAATATATTAGTAGTAACTTAATATTAATAATAAACTAACCAGTTTGTTTGTCTGGTTGAACATACTTTTAGAAATTACTGATTCGAGTTGAAAGAGTATTTATGTATTAGATGACTAATATTAAGGAAGGATATATGATATTAGGTACACTACTACCACATAAACACGATTAACATATATATGGTACTTAGAAGGTAGTATACGCTGTCTATCTTCTTTTTTAGACGACATATGAAAGGATGTAATACAAAATTTCCTATTGGCTATTTAAAATAAAATATTTCTTTTTTATCCATGCTTGCAGATTGCAATTTATAGATAATTTAAAATTATTAAAATAACCTTCACTTGCTTATTTATTTCTTCGCAATTTAAAAAGTATTTTAATAATAATCTATCGTTTATTAAAACCTAATCATAACAATAAAATATACAGTATTTACTAGTAATAATAATAATAATTAAAGAAAATTAAAAAGTTTGGGCCCTGTGGCAGTGTACCTTTAACGCTGGCAACATTTTTTAATAATTATATACATGAAGCATATAAATAATACATTTATGTCAAAAATGCGCAATAAAGTGTTCTGTACGTGCGTAACGTATAGTGATAAACGTGACTTATCCAACACATTGTTGTATATGTATATGTTGTTTACAACATGACATCTTGTAAAACGATACTAAGAGATATAAATCAAAATACAATAAATTTATTTAAATTCATACTAAATAGGTAATGGGACAAAATATTTGTGGTATGTGCTGTCAGGAACTATAATAAGTACTGGTATTTAATTCTTCCCTAATATATACTGAAAATATGACTTAAGAAAGAAAATGAAAATACAAAAAAAAACATATTAAGAAACTATGAATTGGGTGTACTTACTTATGACAGAAAACACGTAAACTACAATAAAAATAATTACTTTATAAGACGTATAGAACTTAATTTAATTACGTTTTTATTACTAATACTAAAAGGGCTAAATGATTTCCATTATTGCAAAGCAAGAGAACATGCTTAAACTACAAAAGTTCAAATCTAAACGCGGCTAATTGCCTTCCTATTCCCAACAGCGCGTGTGCAAGTTTATAAGTCTGGCAAATGAAAAACCCGAATCTTAAATTCATTACAATTCTCTTTTATTAAACTTTATTACTTTGTGAGTTTTGCAATATAATTTGTTTAAATTTTTATTCATATCTGTATCTAAAGCTGTGCGTAGAGTAATTTCTTTAAAAGTAATTCATCCTACAAAACATACCTAGTAATAATCCTTAAAAATTGTGCATCAGTTAGGTGCATCCATCTATCGGCAATTATTCGTACTTTTTGGATGGCCAGATTTAATTATATGCTAACAGCACCATCTAGCGAAATGACATACATTTCGATTTCAAAATAAGCGCACTGTTTCATGATTTTCACAGCTATCTTGACATAGCGTAGTATATGTTGAGAAATAGATGGCACATTGCACCTATGTCGTCAATAATGGCCGCCTGCGTCACATCACTGCGCAATCAAGCACGGAAATAACAGCTGTTCAGTGTTCTACAATATTCGTTCGGGCAACTCAGCTACAGCAAGCAGCAGCTGTATTCGGATAAAAACGCAGCCGTTTTCCTTGGAAATTGCGATTGTTTGGGTAGAATAGTCGCTTTGTCATTGTTTTTTGTCGAACGGTAAAGATTACTTTTCTTTAAGTTTGTCAAGTAATTATAACGGTGCTAGTGTGATTCATTACATGCGTGAGATACTGATGATGTTTACCAAAATTTGCCCGTTGTTATTGTGACTCGAATGGTTGAAATGCCTCGTGAATACGTGGACGCTGAGGTGAGAAGTGTGTTATGTCAATAGAATCTCAACGCTTAGATAGCAATATTAGTGTTAAAATTGTTATAACTAGGACGAAAAGTTAATAAAATGTCTAGTATGGTGCCGACCAGTTCTGCTCTGAGAGCTTTGGCCTTAGAATACAAAAGCTTACAAGAGGAGCCAGTAGAGGGTTTTAGGGTGAAATTGTTGGGAGAGGACAATTTGTTTGAGTGGGAAGTGGCAATATTTGGACCACCAGATACTTTATATCAAGGAGGCTATTTCAAGGTAAGAATCCACTTTCTTTGTTTTATGGTAAATTAATTTAAACATGATATAACTACAGTTTCATTCCTTATAAGTTACACAATGTACTTGTATATTAAACATAAGCTGTGTATGTACATGTATATTCTTATTAACCTATAAATAGACAAAATAAACATGGTTTTACCATTAAAGTGTTTCAAGCTCCAACTTATATGATTAAGGTTTGAAAATGTAGTAACAGACATTATACTGTGCTAGTTCTGTTAGAATCAATTGTAAAGGGATCTCTTAAATTAAATTTCATATGATTTATGTATAGTTATTTTGTCACAGACTACATACTACATGCATCTACCTGATATGAAGAAAACAATGATTTAAGTTTCAAGTCTACTAATTGGATAAATTTTAGAAAAAATATTTATGGATTTTTTACTTTAGCCAACTTATAACTACTCTTAACTAACTGTGTGTATTGTCTCTTTCATCCAGATAAATCACAGAATTGTTAGATAATCAAATATTTGGAATATAAATATAAACAAAACATGTTTTATTGACAAAACTTACTCAATTTGCTGAAGATGTTTAGGCAACCTACATTTGGATTTCTTAGTAACAAAATTACTGTTGTGTCTACTACACCAAAACTGTCTTGTTTAAAATGGACAGTTTCCTGGGAAATATTTGAGTTATAAGAAAAACGAGAAAGAGTGAGAGTCCATACTTAGAACTTAATATGACTCCTGTATGTCACAACATTGAATTACATATTAGAATTATTTTTCTTGTTTCAGGCATATATGAAGTTTCCACCAGATTATCCATATTCACCACCAACAGTACGGTTTTTAACAAAAGTGTGGCATCCAAATGTGTATGAGGTAAGTTTTATAAATAGGTTTTTTTTTATTAATGGCTGTATTTGATAAGCTGACTAACTGTATAGAGATATTTTCTGTGTGTGTGTTTATATCATGAGACCCTTTATTGCATTAAAATTATTCTTAATTGTTTAATTATTACTTAATACAATTAAATAGTAAAATATTAAACTAAAGACAAACTTAAACCTTTAGTTTACAACACCTTTACCTCATCATTTCTTATATTATTAACCAATTTTAGAAATAGAGGTTATCAGTTTGACGGTATGTATGTGATACAATAGATTTTTTTCAATATTATTTTAAGTATTATGATTATAATATTTTAACTTGAATTCTGTACACATATTTGTATTTATTTACCATTACTCATCTACATAGTTTTGTATATATAAACTAAACATTAAATTATTTGCGTTCACTTTGTTATTTAAATATTTACAAACACACTGAAATCATACTAGAAGATACTTATGTTAATTTATTGAAATCAGTGGTGCTACTACCTCTAGGTTGTGACCTTAGACTTCTGTATTTGGTTTAGATATTTTTTTAAAGGCAAGTAGGTGATTAGCCTTTGCCATACCTCATTCTCTCAATATTTTTTCTTTTAAAAGTAATAATTATTTATACTACATATATAGACAATAATATCAGTAGAATTAGTTTATGTTAATGTATAAGGATACCCTTACACACATTGAGAAACTACATACTTCTTACATTTATATTATGATTATTATATATGAACAAGTTATCTATTTGGTTCAGAAGAAACAGAATTGTAAAAATATTTTTCATGTTTGCCATAATCCTCTAGGGTGGCAAACACATGATGATTTTAAGACAAGAACAAGGTTTTCGTTACCACCTAGAAGCTGTAATGTATATAACCCGGTGGGTTAACTGCTAAATCACAGAACTGGTTAAACTTAATAGCGACTTCTATTAAATTCTATATTGATAGGTGCTAGTCGATATTAATTTGGTTGCCTCCCTCCCTTTTTTTTGGTTTTGGTAGATATTATGGTTTTGATATACAGGACATTCTAATGAAACTATTCAATATTCATTTTTTTTTTAAATTGAACTGAGACAATACCATTTATAACATGCTTGTAATATTATAAGTTTTTTTTTTTAATTTTTAAAGGGGTCCAAAGCGATCCGCCTCGTTAATATTACTGGGGGTACTACATACAAATCGTAAATAACGATAGAAAAAAAAATTGGGGCTGTTTTAAGGTGTCGTGATTCGACAAATTTACCCAAATTTTACATTCCTTATAAAGTATATAGTTTTAAAAAATACAATCTATGCAAAAACGAGAGCATTACAACAAATAGAGAAATCTTAAATGCATGCCAATTACACATCTCAGTTACAAATCAAATTAAAATTTCTTTATTCCATAACAAGTTACATTTTTAGCAGATATTGGAGCCCCTGAACTAAGTCTAAAGAGACCTGTACATCAGGGTAACGCTCTTCCAACAGTTTAATGAAATTGTAACTTAACAATCTTTACCAAAATATTGTTTAAAGAAAAATAGAAATATATACTTCAAAAAAAGATACAGCGTTACATGGTTGAGACGTTTGTTCACACCAGAAGTGAACGACTGTGATAATAGTATTGTCTTTTGTTAACATAGCTTTTACACATTAAGAAAACACTTTTTAAACGGATTGAAGCTATGTATTATTATTAAAAAATTTAATAGTAATACATAGCTTCAATCCGTTTAAAAAGTGTTTTCTTAATAGACTGTGATAATCTTAGGCAAGAGATGGATGTGATGGGAGGTGGAGAGTGCTAGTCTAAAAGAGTGTAAGTGCACTGTGAAAATTAAACATGGTTAAATTATTCCTGGCCTAGTAATTCAGTTTCTTCATGGTTTAGTGCACAAAGCCATCTTGTAATTATTGTTTTAATTTCTTTTAATAACTTAGATTAATTACTAAGGAATGAAGTTTATTGTATACCTGACTTGATAGATAGGAAAATTGGCGTTACGCAAACTTAGTTTTACCTTGCAATTTTCGGGTGACATGTAATCATTACAAAGTTAATATGTACAAAAAATTATTAACGATTTTTAAACAAATTGTGACTTTTACCAGGAAAATACTCGAAACAGAACCAATTTGAGTGTACGATCAACCAGGCTCCAGAAGATAAAGCACTCCTTATATGGAAATTGTATTCGTTTATTGTATTACAACAAACTCCCAAGCGAAATTAGAGTATTATCACTAAATAAATTCCAAGCCCTCGTTAAACGTAAATTAATCAATAAAGCTTTTTATAAATTTGACGAATATTTAAATGATCCTAATCCTTGATATTGATTTGTTCCAGTCAAACAATTTGTATGACTCAAAACTTAGCGATTAAAAAGAGTGGCGGAAAGTCTCTTCCCAGTTCTTCTTGCCCGCTTTACGCCCTTAACTTGCGAACTGATAGTAAATGTAAATATACAATTAATTTAACTTCTTTTCTGACGTTCATAAGTGTACTTGTTTACCTATATGAATAAAATTATTATGAGTTTATAGAAGATGTATATTTTTGCAAATATTGTTAACAGACTACGCAAATATGAAAATCGCTAAAGAGGTATATTGTACTCCGACTAAAAACCTTGTTCTTTTTTTTATTATCTGGAAATCTGGGCCAGTTTGCTGCGCATGTTGCATTGTTTTATAATCGAGGCTAAAGATTTAATTAATTTTAATTTATGTTCACGCGGGATTGATCTAAAGATCTCGTCTGGATTTCAAAACGCTATTTTACAAATGTCGTTTGTTCCCACCCTTCTGAAATTAACGAACGAAATTCTTCTCGCCTTCTGAACTAGTTGTAAAATTCGATATTATAAGACTTTGTTGTTACCAAAATTACGGTAGGAGATAGTACTAAAAAGTGAAATGGATACGAAAATCTATAAAAGTGTTAATAAGTTTTGGTTTATTGTAGGAAAATATTTGATATATTGGCTATCAGATGGAGATAATTGAAATAAAGCACGCTTCGATATCGTCAAAAAATCAGTTAATCGATTGATTAACGTATTTATATGTGATATCAATAAAAAAATTGTTGAGCGTACCCTTTGGCACTTTGTTCACTACTACGACAAACTATTAACACGGCAGCTATTAACACATTAACTGATTATTTATAAATGCTAATTATTGTATCTTTTGATTGAATTTCGTCAAAGAGCCATCAACATTGACCTGATTTAGTGCGCTAGATAGGGGCCCGCCCTACTTATTTGATTTTGTCATTGGATTATTTATAAACAATAGAACTACTGGACTTACGAATTTTAACAACTAAAAGCATGCAATGTTATTTGATAATACTAAAATTGTGTACAATTAATTGTTTTTCAGTGATTTATAATTATGATGCGAAATTACAATATTTATTTATTTACACTTCGTTACCATAATATACAAAATATAAATATAAAAAAAGCAGGTTACATAAGTTATTAGGCAACGGGCGGGCTAGATAAAGACTGTTGTATCATTTGTTTTCGAGGTTGTTTATTAATGTAATAATAATAATAATGAAAGCCCGTTTATAGCCAATCATAACAAAAATAGAATAACAGCAACTTCCCTCAGTACCATTGATCGAAACCCCTTCACGAGTCCTCCTCCTTTTCCAAATATCTTTGTCCATGACTTCGTTTCTCCATTCGCTTCCTGCTGCCGCTTCTACTTCTTCTACTCACCTTTTTTTGGGCCGCCCTCATATCCTTTTTCCCCTTGTTATATTGCTGTCTTCAAAGTCTACCTTCTATTTGTGCTTCTCGCTATATGCTAAGTTCATGAATGTACAATAAAATTTAATTTAAAAACTAACGCCTTAGTACCTCATGGCGTTTAGATCAAACATTCCCTGTATTCCTAATCTGTTAAACAAAACACGAATGGCGTCACTTAATCTTGTTTTTCGTGGTAGTTTAAATACCGTTACATAGTAGGCATCCGAGCCAACAGTAATACTATCGGGTCATCAACCAAGCATGATTCACAGTGACACGATGAGTTTACGGCCCGTTTTACAAGACTACCCGTTTTTCTAATGTAATAGTTTGATTAATTAAGTTCGAGTTCGTTTTGTCTATACTGATAATTTTGAATTTTGATCTGAAAATTTTAAAGAATTTGACGAACATTGAACAGATAGTACTTAATTTATGCTTGAATCTTAAGAAATTGTTTACAAGGGAACCAAAGAGTCATCAACAAGTATTCCACGGTCCGCTTCACGAGACATTTTCTTTTGCCAACTAGCGAACTGTGGTATCCACTCCCGTTGGGGGTCTTCCCTGGGAGATGTGACCTCCAATTGTTTAAAAGACGAGCATACATCAAGGGCCGGCAAAGCCACTAAAATAGGTGTCCGTGGGATACAATGACAACCTTTTGTGTTTGCCCACTATCCTATAAAAATAGTTATACAAGTATATAAAATCTAGAAATAAAGCATTCTCCATAAGATATTTAGTGCATACGAACAAGCAATACCCAGAAACGAAAATACACCAAAGTTTTGGGTTTACACCATATTTTTCCTTAACCTATAACTAAAAGTACAAGTTGACTACGAAGACTGTTTGATTTTAGTGTGGCCATCATAAATTTTAAGACCGTTCAAAAATTAAATCATTTACAATATCTCTACAGACCTGATTTGATGATAATCTGTAATAATATTATTATAGCGATAAGGATACTTTTGTATATAAATATAATTTGTTATGACAATGTTTTTAATAAATCTTCATCTTCTTATCAACAGATACAGAAATCTAAGAATTATCGCGCTATCATTGTTTTGATACTTTGTTTTACTAATTTATGAAGGGATAATGCAATGAAACAAATTTCAAATATCACTTAAAGCTGATAAAAAATTATATTAGTTACCTAGCAACTGCGAACTTAATATGATTTTTTATTTAGCCTCTAGTTAAGTTCGGTGGTGGTTGTTGTAGATATGTTCACATATATGTTAAATGAAACACTTTGTTTGAAGCTGGATGGATGTCAACTATCTATAGCTTTTATTCTTCGACGATCTTGTTACGCACTCCGGGCGTATGCTCTCTTTGGGTGGTGTGCTGGTTTGTGCCCTAATAATACAGGGCGGTACGTGGGCGTCCTTTTAGCCCCTGGTGACGGCATACGAGGAGACAGGGATCATGTCCGGAGGAGTCAAAGCGGTGAAGGGCAAAAGAGTATTCACGACTTGGCCTGGCTTAAAAATCGTGAGCTTATAACAAAGATATAAAAGGTATTGTGGTTGCGACGCTTGATTAACTAACTTGACTTCTTTAATCTTAGGGACACATAACGAGAATGTTAAATTACAATTTATGTTGGCTACTAATTATTAGCTATAATATATAAATATGTAATTGTCATTGTTTTCAGATTTATTCTATTCAAGTTTAGAAGTTGTTTGGTAAGCTGTCGGTTGACTGCTGGCAGAGCCATTTTGGACTGTCTGCAGCCCGCACCTTGTGACCAACGTTGATGTTGAAGCTCTGTGGATCTCTGGCATACCCAGGCTCGCACCTGCGAGAAGGATAAGGGAAGGAGCGGATACGGACCTGCAGGCCTCATCTCCGAACCTCTTCTCGCAAGCTCATCGGCAGCATCGTTGCCAAGTGATCCACTATGTCCCCTGATCCACTGCAGGGTAACTCTGTTTGTCAGGGTTATTGCCTCCAGTGCATCGTGACACTCCAGTATCAGTCTACTGTTGGTCTTTTTGCTTACCAACGCCATCAGCACAGACGCACTGTCGGATACGAACTTACAAAAGTTATTAATTCCTAACCGCTGCACGGCTCTGGCTGCTTCAGTTATAGCGACACATTCGCACTGAAAGATCGAGCTCTATGTGCCCAAGGGCAGGTGTATGTTGATGTTGAGATCAAGAGAGAATATGCCAGCTCCAGAGCCACAGCCTGTTTTTGAGCCATCGGTGTATATGCGCAGCTCATTCAGGGGTGATCTATCACATTCCTCTTCTCTCATTTGCACATGGTATCTTCTGTTAAGTATGTTCTGATTTGCGATCCTATCACATGGAGCGGCTAATAGAGGTTGGTACTCTATCACCCTGTTAAGAATCGCTGTGTGTGTGCTGTAGTGATTTTTGCCCCATAGATCTAGCACCTTCAGCCTGATGGCAGCCAGTGCCGCCTCCTGCTGTATGTGCAGGTCCAGAGGCAAAACTTGTAGGGCTATCTCCAAAGCTGCAGTAGGCGTTGTTCTCATGCAGCCGCTTGCAGCGGACAACGCAAGCCTTTGGAAGCGTCCAAGTTTGATTACTGCCGTTTGGAGCTCTGTTCTTTTGTAAAGCGCAATCGTTGCCTTGCTTAGCTTGTATTCCAGGTGTTTATTCCAGAGCAGTTTACTGTCGAGAATCACACCTAAGTACTTCGTGTTTTCCTTTAGTTTTAATTCTGTGTCGAAGAGTTTTGGTAGTCTATGCGGTCCAAGGACTCTTCGGTTAGTAAAAAGGATCAGTTCTGTTTTTGATGGGTTGACAGATAGCTCATGTTGACTGCACCATCTCTCCATCAATTTGAAAGCCTTCCTCATGAGGTCACATAAGGTACTTTCAAAGTTCCCCGATACGAGGATTGCTATGTCATCTGCATACCCCACAGTGTAGAGATTGATAGCGTTGAGTTTTATGATGAGCTCATTTACCACTAGATTCCACAGGAGCGGCGAGAGGACACCACCCTGTGGGCAACCTCTACTGACAATACCGCGTGTGGTGGTATTCACGGTAAATTGTATAGCTCGCTGTCTTAACATGTTGTTGATCCATTCTGTAAGGGTCGATGGTACTCCACATGTCTCGAGTGCTCTGGTAATGCTTGTGAAATTGGTTTTGTCAAAAGCACCCTCAATGTCAATAAATGCGCCTAGGGTTGACTGCTTTAGTTTCAGGGAGTTGCCAATGCGAGATACAACGCTGTGTAGTGATGATTCAGTTGATTTGCCGGAACTGTAGGCATGTTGATTTGGATGAAGGAATTCTGATAAGGTTACCCGACTGCGTATCTCCAGGTCCCCCAACCTCTCCAGCGTTTTAAGAATGAATGAGGTGAGACTATGGGTCTGAAGGATTTTGCCCGGGTATAGTCGTCTCTTCCTGGTTTCGGGATAAATATTATTTTTACTTCCCTCCATTTCAGAGGTATATAGCGATGTGCTATGCAGGCTCGGAAGACTGAGACAAGATAGTCTACTATTAAGTTGGCACTCCATCTCAGTAGACCAGGGAAAATGCCGTCCAAACCGGCCGCTTTAAATGGTAGGAACGAGTTGATTGCCCATGCCCATTTTCATTCGTGATTATTCTGTCTGCTACTTGCCAGTCCGAGCTGACCGTGGCTCGTTCCGAGTAAGGTTGCCATGACTGCTCATTAGCAATTATACAGCCTGGAAAGTGGGTTGCCAGAAGTAGTTCACAAGTTTCTTCATCTGTTTTAGTAAATGTGTTGTCAGGTTTTTTAAGGGATCCGATCGAGTGGTTTGTCACTTTAGACAGACATGATTTCACTCTGTTAGCCTGGTTGTTATTTTCAATACTAGTGCAGAAGTGTCTCCAGCACTCCTGCTTCCTAATACGTAGTAGTTTTTTGAATCGCCTTCTCGCGATTGTATATTTGTCCCAGTCGGTTGGCAGCCGTGTGTTCCCTGCTCTGTTGAACAGCCTCCTGACTTTCCGACGGTGTCTCTCCAATTCGGGGCACCCCCAGTTCTGTTTGCCACCCTGTCTTGGTATGGTAAGCGGACACGACTGCTCATAGCTTGTCACGAGTAGGGACGTAAGTTTGTTAACATGTGTGTCTATGTCCTGTACATCTATGGTTGTTGGTATTGTTAGTTTGGCTACTTCTGAGCTGAACAGTCTGGAAAATTTTACTGAGTCAATTCTCCGAGGTATTCTTCTTGGTTGTGGTTTTGGTAGATCCCCTTTGATTGCGAAGCGGATCCACCTATGATCTGAGCAGGATAACTCGTTGGACACGTGCCAGTCATGTATGTGATCTGACATACCTGCTGATACCATTGTTAGATCTATTATGGTTTGTGCGCGCGCGTTAACAAATGTTGGTTCTGAACCGCTGTTGGCTAGGATAAGGTTATTGCTGAGTATAAAATTAAGCATTTCCTCATCTCGTGCGTTGGTTTTGGCATTACCCCATAGCAAGTGATGTGCATTGGTGTCTGCCGCGATGAAGAGCTCCAGTTTTTCCCTCTCACAGTATTCGGCCAGGAGGCTTAGTTCCGGAGGGGGCACGTCCTCGTCGCCCGGTAAGTAGGCCGACGCCAGGACGATGTCTGGATACTCGTTCCTGGGTAACCTAACAGCTGTAAGGTCCCTTGAACATAGTTCGCTTATTAGTATTGCTGGTACATGTTTGGGTATTATAATGCAGGATCTTGGGTTACTTACGGAGGTGTCCAGTAAGGTTTTACCGCCGGTGTTACCCAGTCCACATATCTTGCCATTCCTGATCCACGGCTCTTGGATCACAGCAATGGTCTTGGGGTTGGTCTCCAGCAGTCTGCGCAGGGAAGCCGACGCTGTTTGGCTGTGCTGGAGGTTTGCTTGGACAAAGCCAGTCCGGCGTAGGGGAGGAGCGCAGACAGCTGTCGCTGAGTTCACTCCCCCCTGTCTCCTGAAATAACTCATCATCCGAGGTTAGTTGTGCCGTCTCCATGGGGGTCTCGACTGCTCGGTTGTCCGCGGTCTTCCCCGTCTCAGACGTGGGAGGCACCGGCCCCGATGTCGCCGTCCCCGATGTACAGGCTGTTGTTTGAGGTTGGGCGGGAGCTACCACTGAGGACACCTCTTTATCTAGAAGTCGGATATATATGTTCCCCAGTAGATAGTATATGCGCCTTTCCTGGGCTTTTATCGTTATTATCTCAGACTCTGGCACACGAAAGAAGAGGGACACGCCAGTTGGGTCCTGTGTCAGGGTCCACGATCTTACGTTAAGGTCGCGGTTCTGCCTCGTGATCAGTCTCATCAGATTCTCCGTAGTGCCAGTGTACTCTGGTACGTGTAGGAGACAGGTAACCTTTTTCGGGATGGCCGATTGAGGCCGAACCACCAGCTTGGTGTCTGGTATGGGGTTAGTGATGACATCACAGACTCCGGTCAGCCAGCTCAGTGAGAAAGTGTCCTCGCACCAAATTTTGAGGACACCATCTGAGTGATGCGCTTTACCCCGGAACCTGATGTCATTGGGTTCTTTTGTTAGGGAAGCTTCAAAGTCCGCCATGAGCTCATCGTGAAGCTTACCCTGTATTTGTAGGCGGATATTTTCCGCCTGTTCGTGCGTCAGGTCTAGGAAGGGCTCAGCCATCACAGCAACACAGAATTCGTTATTCCTGTACGATGCTGCGGCCTCCGCATAACTGGCCGAGGTCCCTCCCACCGTTCGGGGTCTATTAGGTTTAATCCTTTTTCGTTGCCCCGTTGGTGTCACGGAATCCTCTGGCCGTTCGCGCTTTTGGTCCTTCGTTTCCTGGTTGACTCTAGTTTTCTTGGGATTGTTGTTGCTGTTAGGGTTTGTGTCGTGCTTAGAGCCGTCTGGCTTTAGCGCGGCATTAGACCCTAGTGGCTTCGGTGCCCCTTTCCTTCCCCCAGATGCCTTTAAGGCTCCAGGGGTGGATTTTGGGGCCTCAAGTAGCCTCTGAGCATTGGTTGCCAGCTTCTGCTGATCCGCCGCTCTTCTGGCTTTCTTGAGCCGTCGCCTCTTTGATGAACTCATAACTGTGGTCATGGTTGGCTCCTGAATTGCGGATTTCAGGGCCGTCATGTCCATAGATGAGGATGGTGCACTGAACGTATCCTCCGTTGAAGCCTCGGTCTTCCGCATCGGTCTTACCGCAGATGCCTCACCTTCGGACGCAGACAGTTCTGTAGCATCGTACGGAGGGGCCTTCTTTGGTTCAACCGGCGCAGTTGACCTGGCCGCAACGGTGGTCGCGTCCCTGTGCGGTGGTGTTATTGATCCAGTCGGAGAGGGTACGGTCCTGGGCGCAGCCCGGCTTGGCGTAACCCTAGTCGCTTCCCTCCTTTGGAAGCTTAGACGCTGCCCGAATAGGTGCATCTGTGCGAGTTGCAGGGGCATCACAGTCTCGTGCCACTGGTGACTTGCACCGTGACCCGTCCTGAGACGCAGCCCTTAGTTTTTTGTTAGTTGGCGTATTTTTAGGTGCAGCCTTGTTTTCATTCTTTTGTTGAGCCTCTTTATCCATGAGGTAAAAGGAAATATTTCACCGTCAGAGCTCTCCACCCGCCTCGGAGTCCTCAGTCAGGGACGTCTCCTACTCAGCAGGTAGACGCCAGAGCTACTCCTTCGGTATAGAGCCAGGGCAGACAGACGCGTCCGCACGCTGCGAGGAAGTACGGAGCTGTTCGCATCACGAGACGATGACGCAAACTCACCCCGAGTCCCGTGCTGCGCCGACGCCTCACTCAACCACCAGGACTCCTTCATCCCCCCGTACGGGTCCCCGCGCACGGCACAAACACGCCGGAGGTCATTTACTGTCCACCGTCCTGTTATTTTGGACGATGAACTTGCAGGGACATGACCTCTTCATCCCTGCAATGGTTCGCCTGGTGGTTTTAGTTGCGTCTATTACATAGGGTAATAGACCAAGAACGGGGTCGGCAACCTTGAGAAGGTTAGTCCACCAGACTTGCCTTGGGGATCTCAGCGACTTGCGCTACACCCAAGACCACGCCTCCCTACCCATCAGAAGGATGTGGTAGGGTGGGCCTACACCCGTGCTACCATGCAATGCAAGCAAGTCGTACTGGGAACCGTAAAAGCATGAGCCCAACCCCCCCCCCCCCCCTTTATAGTATACAACACATAATATCGACCATATTATGTGTTGTATACTATAAAGACTAATTTAATAAACAAAACTTATCGGGAACCATGACTCCCGTATGTCCGTATTCAATACATTTTTGACAAATGAATCACACTTATTGCCATATACTATCCTTGAACTCTGAGGAGATTTTTGTGAGGTGGAAAATTAGATAAAAGGCTAAGTGTAAAGAAGTCATATTAATGTGAAAAGTTTCCAGCAACTTGTTAACTAATATAATTTATTTTTGTCAATGTGGTGGCAATTAAGAATTTTCCTTTATTATTTTTCCTTTTATATTGGTGACAGGAAATTCCGTATTTTAAGGTTGTTTGATGTTATTTTAGTAAGTTTCTAAATTTTAAGCAGTATCGCAGAACCATATCACAAATAATGAGTAAAATCGTTCAGTTATAATAAAAGTAGTATATTCAAGTACATAATATAGTATATATATATAAGGATTACATAAAATTTATCTAGTTTGTTTCAAAATTTTCCATTTGTCTCTCATCTCCGGTACTATATTCCAATCTACTCCGCTATCTCCATTCCTATAAATGATGTAAAATAGTAATTATTTATATGAAATAAAACAGACATACACACACACAAAAATTAGATTTTGGTAAGCGCCGAGAAAACTCCGCTTTGGCCTTTATTATTTCTTAGTTCGTTTGCAACGCGGAAGTCCAAGCTTCGCGTATCAAATGATTTTTTTAGATTTCCCGTTTTGCCGGATACGATAAAAGTTTTCTAGTTATCGTATATTGCTCGTATTACTCGAATAACTTAAATTACGAACGGGTAGATAAGAAAATTAAAAGTATCAATAAATATGATCTAAAAACAGTGTTGAATCACGATCGTTATAGCTCGTAAAATGCATGCGGAAGTCGTATGGTACGTAAGCACAATTCATGTAATATTGAACATTACCTCGTATTTCCGCATTTGCTAAATCTTTAATTAATAAACTAAACCTCTCTTCGAACCTCTTTCGTTTCTTCTGTCAAATTATGTTTACGCGTTGTTTTGTGTGTACTAAGTGTTTATTTTACTCTGAATCAATTACATTGCAAGGTTTTATAAAGAGCTGGTCGCATCAAACAGGATGTAGTGTTGGTTGAATGACCTCAAGGCAATGATTAAAGACAAAGACGTCTTCGCCAATAGTGTAAAAAAGTTTTATAACACGTGTCCTTGTTGAACACAATTTGTATGTTTTATATTTGATTGGATCAAAACCTTTCTAGTTCCGTAATAAAAAAAATATATACTCGTGTCGTAATTATCAAAGCTAATTATCAAATGAGATGGATGGACTAGTAACAAAAATATTGATATCTTTCGCGGAGGGCCACGACTTTGAGTCGACTCACTGTCAACAAAACAGCGTACCAATTACTAAAAGGCTGGCATTGAGAGGTAGCTATGTTGTTAACATCAGATGAGCTTCCTGACCATTTATCCCCTGTTGTTTTAAAAAAACATCTTGTAGTATATATTGCGATGAAACTAATTTACAGTAAATTTAGCTCTGTGTACGTTTTTAAAATATTACTCCAGTGTAAATGCAGAAACAAATAAGAGTCTTTTGTTTGTCTTCCTACTCAAAGGAAAATTTTGGCACCGTGGCAATTTGACGCATTATTCGATGTTTCCCTAAAAGATTACCTGAAAATTGGCACGTCCAGGCCTTGGGGTAATTAACTTGATTGTCATGGCATTGGCCGCTATGAACATATACGGACATATAAAGATCTCGATAGTGTCGGAGCTGTTCTCCGTTATCATTCAGTAGGCGCAACGTCTCTGTTTGGTTTGTGGTTTCTCTTCGCACTTAGAATCTCAATAGGTCCGTGTGCGTAGCAACGTCTCTGTAAACGGGGATCTGTGCAACAGACCGGTTCTGGCCCTTGCTATCGGAAATAACCTTGGCCGTCGCACGTATCCCCTATGTACAAAGAAACTGAGTTCTCGGAGAACACTTGGAGTGCTCACCACCTTGCAAGAATTTAAGTGAATAACCGACTGTAAGTCACGTCTTGTTTTTAATTTATTGTACCTCACCATAACTATGATAATAAATCATGAACCGTTGCCGATCACGTCTAATAGGAATATAGGAAGAGAAGTTATCTTATCTCTTATCGTAGATTTAATTTTTTCTGCCTTTGGAAAGAGAGAATTGATGTCCAGTATGAATCGTTGGTTCAACAAGTTTTGCCGACTCAGACTCAACATCTGTATATAGCTCTTATCGTATGTAAATACGAGATATAGTGACCAAGAAGTTACTTACACTAACTAGGTCCGATCATTCATACGCAAATAATATGACGATGTCTCAAGTACTGTGTAATAAGAAATATTTCTCAATTCGGGAATACAAATGTCGAATTTTAAGTGAAGAGAAACCATGTTTTGTATGCCAAAACAACTCTCAAACTTGGCAAGTCTATGATGTCTGGATGTACTTTCCCCATACGATATTTTATCGTATTGGTACCGACATAATTTTTGAATTTTTGTTTGAGTGCTATAGTTATTGTTATTTATTTATTTCAGATTATATTCACATGTAGTTTTAGTTAGTGTTAGTTACTATTTGGTGGGTATTTGTTAGTAAACAAAACAAAAAGACTTAGGAAAGTTTTTGTTCTATAGGTAGTAGGGCATGGCATGGAGTGAGAGGGATTTCTGTATTTCAAGATTACTTATACAATTTATATAGGGGATCATGTGTTTCACGTTAGGGATATTGCTTTGCCCTCATTCTTAGCTATGTGTGTCACACGATCTAAACTTGGTTCGTTTTCGGACACGTAAAAATTACAGCTAAATAAGTTTGCTGAATTTATCGGACGTGGAGGCAGAATACGAAATTTCACCCGTATCACCTCTACGTCCGTCGATCCACAACTAAGGCTCTATGTGAGCACTGAAATATTTCCGAACCAATTCGCCTAAGGGTCCTTCAAGAGCGTACCAATTCTTAAAAGGCCAGCAATGCCTTCTGGCAGTGTAAGTGTCATCAGGTCATGCTGCTCCTTTCCCCCTGTTCTATAAAATGAAATCAATAAATTATTTATTGCTATTATTGCTTAACAATCGAAATTAGCCCATTTGTGCGATTTTATTGCGTGTTTATTTCTGGTTGAACATAAACGTAAACACGTACTCGATAAACGATTTATGATATTGCGATAGAGGTGATTTTCATTCCAATTCAAAGGTTACAGCTGCAGAAATTAATATTACAGATACATCGGAAATTGCAAATGGAATATCTAGACTCCAAAAGTAACTATTAAAGACTGCTCTAAACGCTAAGCCAATAGCTAATTTTTAGTTTTTTTTTATGTATAAAAATCACGGAAATATATACAATCTGACGTGGTGTAAAGACGCCATTTGCAAAATTTGAATTACATTTGTTAAGCCGTTTGGTCGTAATATTTTTTATTCGTTTTTACTACAAACAACTTGTACGTCATTCATCTACAAAGTAAACAATCGTATCCTATTAATCTAAATTTGTTATGAATTCGACACAAGTGAACTTAGCGATAATATCTACGTATTTAATTTATGGTGTTAAATTTATCGACTAATATTATCTCAATTTGTTTGTATGGGAGAATAGGGATTTTAGTTAATTATATTTCCTTGTGAATATTACAATTATGCCCTTGCTTGATAAAAAAACCATAACGTGTCTTCTACGTTGTATCTATAGACATATGTATGTGTACGCGTAAAACTTTCATGACTATATCAGATTCGTACTAAGAGATATTTGAAAAACTAAGTTTTTTCATAGTAAAAAATTAGTCGGTAAATGAAACAGACTACTGAGATTACGGTACCTACTTAATATTACGTATATAAGAAGAGTAATTGAAAATTATTTTACTAATAGAAAGCCACATCCTTTCGTTCCTTCAAGAAAAGAACGTACTAATTCTTGAAAGGCGCACTTGCGAGCCCTCTGGCCTTGAGTGTCCATGGGCGGCGGACACTTAACATCAGGTCAGCCCTGTTCTTTAAAAAACTTCACTCCATATTAAAGGATAGTCGTATTCATAGTCGTAAAAGTACATATTTTGTGTGGTTTTAACTGCAGTTAATAAATAGCTGATTCTAATAGGATGATACCGTAAGTAAAATTCAGTTCCAAATGTTTTTCGGCGAGGATGTGGTTAATCGTTACGCGAAGCCAAATTTAAGCCGAGGGCATCGCACCGATCACGGATGATGCCATTATGCGCTATCTCGTGGTGTTATTTTTGTTAATCATCTCAATTTTCGTGGACTTTTCCGAACGTTTAACTTTAAGCAGTAAACTCAAACAGCTTAAAAGTATCGTTTTTCAAGGGGGGGGGGGGGGGGGGGTCGAGTTTGTTATAAAAGGGGGTCGCAGCCTGTTGAAAAATTATAAATACAAACTACATAAGGGTACAAGTTTCGTTAAAAACAGCGCAGCGCAAAAAAAATTTACAGTGACGGGGTCGCATTACTGTTTTACTTAACTTTTTGGCTTTTTCGTGAGTCCGACATAAAAATGATGCCTTTAAAAGATGTTATAAAGGGGTCAAAGTCAAATCATTTATTTCAATTAGGCCTCTTAAAAATGCTCTTCATGCCATTGTTAATGATGATAAGTCATTATGTCGTGCATTATCATCATTAATGGCAGTATTGTAACCCATCCGTATTTTGAACCAACACAAAAGTGTCATCAGTATTTTCGCAGTTTCTCGTCTTATGGTTTTCATGTCCTTTGAAACTCCATCCCACCTACGCAACCTTGGATTTCCCTTTGGTCATTGAGAATTCATAATTATAGGGTGCTGGTTTTCCATAGAAATATTTTCCAAACTTAGAAAATAAAAATAGTTTTTTTTATGTAACAGGAGGCTTACCTGATGTTAAGTGATACCGAGCCCATGGACTCACATTGCCAGAAGGCTACCAAGTGTGTTGCCGGACTTATAAGAATTCGCACGCTCTTTTTTTTAAGGACCCTAAGTCGGAATACTTGGTTCGGAAATACTTCAGTGGACAGCCGGTTTCATATACTGGTGGTGCGCGTCCAAAACTGAGGAGCCTGAGGAAACCTCAGTTATGGAACGACGGACGTCGAGGTGATACGGATGGTATTTCGTATTCTGCCTTGACATCCGATAATGAAACTAATCTGCAGGTGTTAAATCTGAACAACTCCTCTGAACACTGGTCTTTATTCAAGTAGTACATTAAGTCCATGTCACTATGTTTTACACTAGTACTCGACCTCCGAAGGGGTGATGGCCTCCCCTCTTGTCTCTCTTCCTCGTCACAATTTTCCAATCCTGCGTTCCTTATGCCAAATTAATGGTAGAGTCATGAATTTCAAACCGATGCACTACTGTCGTGTAATTATTGAGTAGGTAAACATAATGGCTATATTAATTGTATGAACCTATAAGTATTGACTAATAAATCAAGCTATTTCGTGTTCAATAAATAGCCTTAGCAGAATTGTAAAGTTAGGCCAAACATCGCTTGCTTAACGGTTATAGGTACCGTTAATATCTTCCGATTAACATTAGTCACTATGTTTTTTTAATAGGAAGCGAGATTATTGTATGAATAGCAAAAAATATATACTTATTCTGTGACAATGATATAATGCCTATGACATGATCTTAAATAAAATTAATTGTAGCTGATTTCTAAAAAAAATTGAAAAATTTCACTTTGTTGTTGCCTACAGATACTGGCAAACATCTTGAACAAATGTCATTGCCTGCGCAGAAGTAATTATTAGGTATCACTGAAGAGTGACGTGTCGATCGCGTGATTGATAAACCAGTTGACGTATGTGTCCCGCGCCGTGTACGATGCGCAAACTTTCCCCCACTCCCTTGTTTAATGCTCAAGAAGTTTGCCGGTATCTGTATTGATTTCTTTGGTTTTGTAAATGTTTGAACCTTTTAGTATTATGAATTCCATCTTTGGCTAAATGTTTAGTATAATTGTTTTCTATACATAATAAAGGTTAACTGTAGAATTACGAAATACATAGAAATCACTCGGAAATTTTTAAAAAGGGTGAACATTCGTAAATTATTGAAATAGCTGAAAAATTAGCATAGGATGAAAACTCCGAATTAACGAGAACAAGATTATAAAAAATGTTTAAAATATATTTTATTATGCATTGTATGAAACAATTCATATAGAATTTTTGGTAAATTTGTCGAAACACGGGTCCATCTTAAAACAGCTCCAATTTTTTTTCTACATATTTTCACCACTCGGCAATGGTGTACCATGCGATAATGTGGTTGCGCATGCTCTTTAATCCCATACATTTTTTTGATAAAACATCGTGATTTGAATGAAAGAAGATACACATTTTTGGCTTTAAGCTAATCTAACGTAATGTATTTGACTGGGAACTGAGACAATATCATTTACATCATGCATGTAATATTATCAGTTTTTAAATTTTTCTTGTGGTCCAAAGTCATTGGCGTCCTTAATATTTCTTGAGGTACTACATACCAACGAGGCGTAAAAAACGATAGAGAATTTTTTTGCTGTTTTAAGGGGGAGCCGTGATGTGACAAATATACCATTATGTCTAATAAACTCTATAAAAGTGGAAAAACTGAATCTGAACCATGATAGAAATCTGAAAAAGATGACGTTAAAAATATATTTTCTTACACATTGTAAGAACAATTCAATATAAATTTTATTGTGATACAATCAGTATTGGTTTTCCGATCAGTTCTGCTGATACAAAAACCAAATGATATAACCTTCGACATACTTTATCGATCTTTTTGGAACAATTGGGTTTGGTCGTATTGTGCATTTCAGGGTTAAGTTTAAAAGCAATAGGATTTTTTTTGTCAGGGTCGTAAGTCATACAAAATGCATCTATATAAAGGCCGGCAACTCACTTGCCAGCCCTCTGGTAATATGTCTATGGGCGGTATTCCTTAACATTAGGTGAGCCTCCTGCCTGTTTTACTCCTATATCATAAAAAATGGTTCGCAAATCTTACACATAATTAAAAACATTTTTTTAAGCTTATTGCAGTACTAATGAATAATGTTCTAAGTGTTTTTATTAATAAAATCAGTCGTCAATAATTTTGTATTAACAATAGAATAATTTATTGCGTTGGTTTATTTCCTATATTTTTTTCTATAATGTAATTCTAATAATTTATTCATTCAATGAAGTACACACAACCTATAGTGATACCTAATATTTACCATTCGGTGTCGTGTTTAAATAGAAGTTTGTATTTTCAAGGAAGAATACGCTCTACTTATAATATATTATATTTTATCAAAGTAATAGAGTGAAACCTGATTGATTATTGAGACTTTAATTAAGAATTTTGAATTATAAACAGCATTTTATAAAGGCTCTCACGTGGCCGAGTCATAAAGCTAGTTTTTTTAACCCTGATAACTCGGACGTCTTGAAAGCGTGGTGGGGAAACGTTTTGTTCAATTGTGTTAACACTATGAAGAAATTGTCAGTTAATCAATTCATATATACGGAATTAACATTATTAATTAGGTCGAAACGTGGCGTGCCTTACGCATATCAAAAACGCATTGGCATACTGAAGTCATCTTAATGCTATCTGATCTTAAAGTAAATGACGCTCTACAAAAAATCAAGAAAATGCCTATCAAGGAAGGTAATTCCAAGTGGTTTGGATAAAAGAAATACTAATTTTATATTAAAACCAAATAAGGTAGGCCTATGCCAGAAGACCACGTGACCAAACTAAAATTAGTTGCTAAAAACGTTAACTTTTGTTACCTATTTGTTAATATAGGTCAGAGTATAATAGCGTTGTTTATATTTATTTATTATTACTCTAAAATATACTATACTTTTTATTTAAAAATTCATACTATATAAATTATATTTATCAGATTCGTAATTATTCAATTACGTAATAAAACACCAATTAATCAGAGAAGCATTTGTTACAAATTATATGATTGTGTAGATTGCAAATGATATGATTATTCAATATTTATCTATCAATTACAGTCATTTGTCTGATCATCTATTTATATGTAATATATTTGTCATATCTGTGAAGAACGTTTTAATACAAGTCTCAAGTTTCATTACGAGTACGTGTGTGATATTGGCCTAAGGGCTTCGGCGTCTGACTCTCATCCCTGAGGTTGTAGGTTCGATCCCCAGGCACACCAACGGATTGTCTATGTTCGCATTTAACCACTCGTATTGTGACGAAAACATCGTCAAGTAACGGCATCCCTGACTGAGACTCGAAGTCGAGTCGAGAAGCCTTGCCTATTAGAAAGGAAACACGAAACAGATACACTTTCTGAGGGCCAGACCTAAAAGATGATTAAATATTATTAAAAACGTACTTAAAACATAGTGAATATATATAAATAAGTCCGGGACGTCTTCCTAAAATAATAGACGGAGCCCTACGGGTAGGATCAGAGGTTCAAGGTGGTGATACTTTCTCAAAGCTGTCGGGCAGGCTCATCACGATAATTCAGGACAAGAAGGAGTCTTGCCACTTTGAGTGGAAGACACAAGAATAAGACAGAATAATATTCAAATCTGATTTATTGTTATATAACATCTTTAATACGAAAAATACTATTCACACATATAAAATTACTCTCGTGAGCTGTAAGTTTATGTAGCAGCTATTAAAATTTAACGTGTGCCTTGTCAGCAGTTAGCCAATGTTCAAGTGAATTCTGAATGGAATACTTTAGTTAAAAGTTTAAGATTGTATAAAACTAGGACAAGTAATAAATAAAATCTAACTTTTCCTTAGATAATGTTACAATCACAAGTTAACAGCAAACAAGAATAAGCCATGATCCTTGGATTGAGAACATGTCAAACAACGCGCCTTTTTTAAAACATTCAATATTTGTTTCAACATCGATTTATTTACCTAAACTTATAAACCAAGACTTATAACTTAGTGGTTATGCATTAGATACTACACTGTTAAACATTTATGTTTTCTATTACACTGTATACAGTAATCCCGGAGTAGTGTTGGCCTAGTGGTTTCAGCGTGCGACTCATCATCCCTGAGGTCGTGGGTTCGATCCCCGGCTGTGCACCAATGGAGTTTCTATATGCGCATTTACCATTCGCTCGAACGGTGAAGGAAAACATCGTGAGGAAGCCGGGCTTGCCTTAGACATAAAAAGTCGACGGCGTGTGTCAGGCATAGGAGGCTGATCACCTGTTTGCCTATTAGACAAATGATCATACAGAAATCTGAGGCTCAGACCTAAAAAGGTTGTAGCGCCACTTATTAAATCCCGTGCAACCTGAATCGCGAATTCTCGTAATTCTTCTTCTTAATAATTCTTCATAACAACACAATTGAAACGGATGCAAGGGTACGCAAAACTAATTATGGACTTGACAAATCATTATAAATTTCACACTACAGAAATACTGCGTTATATGGGGGCGAAAATCGTCTTATATGAAATTGCATTAGGAGGCTCGAAACGGTAACAAAAACGATTGCCATATAGATCCAAACATGCCGAAAGATTCAACGACTTGTTGTCATCTTCATATATGTATATGCTCACATAACATTAAATGTTTCAGAATGGCGACCTCTGTATATCAATTCTTCATCCACCAGTCGACGATCCACAATCTGGCGAGCTGCCGTGCGAGCGCTGGAATCCCACGCAGTCTGTGCGAACAGTGCTCCTCTCGGTGATATCACTCCTGAACGAGCCAAACACCTTTAGCCCAGCTAATGTTGATGCTAGTGTGATGTATCGCCGTTGGCGTGATTCGAAAGGGAAAGATAAGGAGTATGAGAATATTATAAGGTGGGTATTGTATACATGGATGATTTTCTTACGGCCCGGAGACTAGCTTGATATTGATATTGACCATAGACTCTCAATGTCAAAAAGATTGTCTTGGTACGCTCATGAAAGACCTTAAATTGCATTGGAAATTCCTCGGGCTGGTGAACAGTCAAAATCAAAGTCGAAAATGCTCACCGAATCCCCAGTTCTATAAAAAATAGGGTCCTTCAAGAAAAGAGCGAACCAATTCTTGAAAGGCCGGCAATACACTTGCGAGTCTTCTGGCAATGTCACCATGGCCAGCGGTATCACTTAACATCAGGTGAGCCTCCTGCCCGTTTGCCTCCTATTACATAAAAAAATGTTATAGTTCTATAATCAATCGGGTAGGATATTCATCTGAAGTTAAGTGATATCGGCCATGGAGACTCTTAACGCCAAAGGGCGAATGCGTCGCTGGCCTGAATTGTTACGCTCTCTTCTTGACCCTAAGTCGAATTCGTTCGGAAACACTTAAGTGATTTTTTTTCTATTTTCACCCTCAGTTCTCAGTTGGATTCCGAAAAGATTATAAATACATAATAAAAACGTGTTTATTTATTATAACAATGTGTAAGATTTGGAAACCCTTACAAGTAAAAAATACATGTGTCAGTGTTGTCAGCTCTTTAATTCATTCAATATATCATTGTAAAAAGTTTTATCAAATGTCCCTTGCTTGGTTGGTCATAAGCATCTTTAATACCATTTCGTAATTCAGCAGATGTACGCCGACGAAATCGGAAGCTAATTTCACAACTATATAAAATACATGTTATATTACAGAAAGCAAGCACAAGTCGCGCGTATGGACGCGGAAAAGGAAGGAATAGTAGTGCCACTTACGTTAGAAGATTATTGTATTAAAACTCGCGTCAAGGCGACGACACAAGAGCCGCAGGTATGCTTCCTATGTCTTGGTGTGATTTAAGGCCTTAATATGGGAATGCCGGAAGTTGTTTCTGGCCTCAAATTGCGCGAATGATTGAAATATCGCGGATTTTTTTATATTGTTTGTGTGTGCAGCTTTATGTTTAACTATTTCTTTATAAAATAGGGGGCTAACGGGCAGGAGGCTCACCTGATGTTAAGTGATACCGCCGCCCATGGACACTCGCCAGAGGGCTCGCGAGTGTGTTGCCGGCCTTTTAAGAATTTGTACGCAATTTGAAGGACCCTGGTTCGGAAATACTTCCAGTTTGTACCAAATGTATTTAATATTATTTCTTAACAGCGGAAAGCCAAATACTAAAATTTTAGATATACAATTCGATTTACGGACATTTCTTTGGTTGTATATGATATTTTATATTTTTTGTACTTCAACAGATTTCGTAAGGTAGAAATCGAAAAACGAATATTGTTTGAATTTGGATTAAGTTTTCGAGTTTCAAAATCGATTAAATTGCTGTTCATTGAAATCATCGACTATGTCAAAAATATAGTAGATTTTTTAGTTAATACAGATTGTATATTGCTTTGAGCTTACTTTGTTAATGCATTTAAAGGAATTGTGTACCTTTTTTATGAACTCCATTGAAATGTATAGATTAATTTCTTCCACATAAACTAGCAATAATCATAAGTTCTGTAGGGTATCAAGTATCTACGGCTCAAGAATATTATTTTACATTTAGACAATACAAAAGAGAATTTAATGAAAGTGTATCTTTGTCTAATTAAGATGTAGTATTGCGCAGTTGGTGAAATTCATATCGTCACATGATTTGCATAATCCTCAGCGGAATTAGTTTGTGTGTCATTTCCATTGATTCATTTATAGTTAGGTACAATAACCCTTTTACAAAGTAAAATTTATTTAAGCGGGATTCAAACAAGACCGTGTGACACAGAAGACCGATCACTCACTTCTCTAAAAAAATTATCAAGAATTGTGTTACACACAAATCTGGACACGTCATTGTTTCATAATACGTTTTCTTTTTCAGTTGGACATGACAGACTTTTATGATGATGATTACGATCTTGATTCGGATTCGGAAGAGGAAATCGAAGGTGGTGAAGATGGAGACGACAGTGGCAACGGAGAGTCGTGAGGCTACCGCGCTAACAGGACAGCTCTGACGTCTGGCAGATGGATGTCAATTATCAGATTGACAGCTGTCCTAAGCTACTCGCGTCACAACGAATGCGATCTCCGGCGACGCGTACGGGCGATATCATAATATATTACATGACATGCCATTATTTAAACAGCCTGTATAAATATGTATCTAGGTTTTACAGGTTTTAGATGTCAAACGATTCTTCTCTTTGACGTATTGTCATACTGACAATTGACAGTACTGAAAACACGGTTTTGAATACGGACGTAAATCTTATGATATAGATTATTGCTATAAAATATATGAATTTGATCGATGATTTCGATAATAAACCAAAATTAAATCGTGATAAATTATGCAAAAAAAGTGTTTGTCCAAATTTTGTTGTCATTCGGAGATAAAAAATCTAGCTATAACAATTTTTTTCATGAAACAGTCAACACTGTTTTATCTTGAACTAATCTATCATTGCATCACAGCATTCGAGAGAAAGACACTTATAATTACTTAAGTATTAAACATGATATTCAATATAAAATATAAAAATTATTTTTCTATCAAATATGTATAGTCCGTACCGTTCGCTTAATGTATAGATGATTTAACACTAAGTAAATGATACATTAAAAAAGCCCAAGCCGGGCAATTGCTAGACAATTTTGTAATTATTTTTAATTCGTAACATATTTTCTGTGATTAATTATTAATTGCCTATTTTAGATGCCTTTAGTTATTATATAACATTTTCATTTGCCATCATTTTTCAATCTTACATCACATTTAAGTAGTTCCTGTTAAAATGAAATTGTTTTCAGTGTTTTAAATGTTCTAATAAAACTGGCAACACTGTTTTAGTAAATTACTCTATATTTTTTTTTTATAAAAATAGCTTTGGAGAGTGCATAGTGCTATATTATTTTATATAACACTTGAAATCTTTAAATATATGTATAAATGGCCTGTTAAAAAATGCAACGGTGTTGCCCTCTTAAGGGGCGACATTTTATCCCTATTTGGGCTTACTATTATTACGCTCAAATCAGAACTGTAAAATAAATTATAAATATAGTACATTCTTAAGATATATTCAAAGCATATATTATAGTGATACGTAAATAAACGAAATTATATAAGTTATGTATAGTTTGCATTAAGAAAACATCTATTGTCATCATTGTGAATTTATAGGGCGTACATAAAAATATTTTGCAATAAACTTTACCTGAACAAATTTCATACAGTGTTTTCTATTTAATAAAAAAGTGATGTGATTTGCTTATGTTTTCTATAGTGTTTAGTAAATTAGTCGTGGAATCTAGGAATAAAAAACAGTAAATCACAATTTCACCGTTACAACTTAAAGTACAAGTTAAAATAAATTATCGCTTTACAATCTGTATTTTATGGTTATAATGGGACATGATGAATCTCTGGGGTCCTCATATATTAAAATTCTTATGAATTGTGACTTCTATTCTTCTTAGCGAGTAACAGTTTCCATGTGCATTATGGACCCCAAATGATGTGTAACCAAAATTATTCAGAGAATATCCAATAACGGTTTATTTAGTTAAGGTTTAAATAGTAGAAATGTTCACAATGAAGATGTCAATAACTTAATAATTAGGTTTATTCAGTAATAAAGAGCATGTGTTTTGAAAGTATTCTTTTTTTTGATGCCCTACTTTTAATATTGATCTTGTTTTAGACCATACTTGGTAATGAAGTGAAAAGCTATCTATGAATGTTGCTTAACAGATTTAAGGTTAAATAATAATAAAATCTGGGCGAGCATTAATATTGTATGTAGATTATGCATGTGTGTATTTCTGTTTATGTAAATTGACTGTTATTGCTTAAAAACTAATGGATGGCCTCGAACCCCGGATGGCAACTGCAGCATATCAAGTCCAAACAGACGCGACATTTCCGTCTTTTGTTTTTTCTATTTCGACCTTTGTTTTTATTCTGACCCTCCGTATCGATCAGCGATCTATATAATGAGATTGCACTTAAAAAAAATATGTCTATAAAAGAAATAGCCCTTGAATCATGTATATTGTAATGTATCTTTGTCGGTTATTTTATGTTTTGAAGTCGTTTGGAAAATAATATCTTTAATTTATAGTAATCATTATGATTGCCTCGCAAGACTTCATAAGAGATGATAACTCCAAGTTAATTTGATCTGTGATACCAGGTAATATGACAACTGCCCATTAATTGATAAATAAAGAGGTCACGTTATTATTTCGCGGAGTTAGGTTGGGGAAAAAGTCTTTTCTCATTATACTCGTAGTAAGTATGAACTTTTAATAAAATCTATTTGTATCTGGCTGGTTTTGGTATCATTTAAAGTTTAAATTTTAAAGAAGATGATAATTCTAATTAGGAAAATGTGTGTTTTTTATTAATTTTTCGTACTGTCAAGATGAGTGAATCTAATGAAGAAATTCGATACATTTTAAAATTTTAGTACAAAAAGGTAAAAATGCATCGCAAGCCGCGAAAAAAACTTGCGATGTTTATGTTACAAATTTGGTTTATGCGTTTTCAATCAGGATATTTTGATGCACGTCGGTCTGGTCGCTCTATTACTGATAAAATTAATGCCGTTTTTGAAAAGGCGGAGCAAGATCGGTATATCAGTAGTAACAACGTAGCTGAAGAACTGGGAATTAAGCACAAAATAGTTATGGCGCATTTGAAAAAAAAACTGGGTACACAAAAATACTCCATGGGTACCTCACGAGCTCACTAAAAGAACCTAATCGACCGTGTAATAACTTGTGATTCTTTATTACGACGTAATGAAACCGAACCATTTTTGAAGAAGCTGATAAATGGTGATGAAAAGTGGACCATGTACGACAAGAACGTGCGAAAAAGGTCTTGGTTAAGGGGTCAGGCTTCACACCCTGTGGCGAAACCCGGGTTAACTCGCAACAAGATGATGCTGGGTGTGTGGTGGGATTGGAAGGGCATTATTCATTTTAAGCTGTTACCACTAGGCAGTACCATCGATTCTGAACTCTAATGCGAACAACTGATAAGATTAAAGCAAGAAGTTGGAAGAAACCAGATGGAATTAATCAACAGTAGGGGTGCTGTTTTTTATCTTGATAACGCTAGACCTTACACATCTTTAGCCGCTCAGCAAAAGTTAAGAGAGCTTGGCTGGGAGTTGTTAATGCATTCGCCGTAAAGTCCTGACCTTGCACCTTCAGATCACCTGTTTCGGTCTCTTCAGAATTATTTAGGCAGTGTCAGGTTCACGAGGACTGCCAAATCCAATTGTCGCGGGATTTTGATCAGTAATTCCAAAATTTCTATAGCAATGGGTTCTCGTCCCTACCTACAAGATGGCAAAAAAGTTATCGAACAAAATGGTACCTACATAGTTTAAATGTAATATTTTTTTGTGAATTTTCTTAAAAAATGAAAAGAAACTTCCCCAAGCTATTATTAATTTTGGCAACGAGACGGCGTCTTATTGGTCATTCACTTTTATGTTGTCAGTTTACTCATGACTGTTGGTACATTAGTCTGTGCTGACTGCTGACAAGTAGTGGTGAACTCTGAACAGTGGTTAATGGTATCGGTTATTGATAAATATTGTTTCTAATTACATTTAAATCTAAGCTTTCTAATTGAAGTGTATGATAAAGTTTAGTATATTATGATGAAATTTGCGTGTGATTTGTCTCAATCAAGTGAATATTTGAGTTTTAGGAGTAGTGTCCCGTTAAGAAAGATAGTTGTGGATTCTGATGGAATCAAGGTAAACGAATTACTTAAACTTCATTATGTGCCAATGACCCACTTTAAAACATATGCTTTTTTAATATTTGTTTAGGCTTGGAAAATATTTGATAGTGGTCCGAAGTCTGTTACTTGTCCCTTGATATGCTTACCTCCTGTTTCTGGAACAGCTGATATATTTTATAAGCAAGTAATGGGACTTGCATCTAGAGGTGTTCGAGTCATTGCTGCTGAACCTCCACCTTATTGGAATATCAAAGAATGGTGTGATGGTTTCAAAAAGCTTATTGACTACCTTGAACTTGATAAAATACACATTTTTGGAACATCTTTAGGTGAGTCTAATAATCAGGCAGTACTTTTTTATATGCACATTATTTTTTGTGAAGTATCAATAATAAATTTCAATACTGTTATATCTTGTTTAATTTAATTATTCTATTTCTTTTATTGAACTATTTTGACAATTTTCATAGAAGGTGAAGAAGATAACTTTGTCTTTGCCTCCTTACTAATAATATTTTTTAAATAATTGTATTTAATTTTTTCAATTTCAGGGGGTTTCATTGCACAAAAATTTACACAGTATACTCAGAATTGTCCTCGTGTAGTGTCACTTGTATTATGTAACACATTTACAGACACAACAGTGTTTGAGTACAATGATTCAGTTGCATTGTTTTGGCTTCTACCTTCACTAGTTTTGAAAAGAATGCTTATGGGTAATTTTGCTGCTGATAAAGTTGATAAGAGAATTGCAGATTCTATAGATTTTATGGTTGAAAAGGTATGATTTATATAACTACAAAAACATATAACAACTTTCGAGATAGATATATGATATAACATGAACAGTGAAAGGTTGTGGTCCTATTGACTGCAAATATTGTTTTCCAAGTGCAAGGCAATCTTAATAATCATCTTGACCGAACTCCAAATAGCAGGACATTGCTTTCTTAAATTATTTTGGTAATAAATAATGTTTTGTTTCATTAGTTTTGTCTAAATAACTGTGACATGTATTTCTGCGCTTACAACATTTAATTTTTTTTTTTCTTACAAGTGAACAGGTGCCATCCTTTTTATTTAATTATGTTGATTGTATTATATTCCTTTATATGCAACAAAGTGTTAATAAATAATTTCATGGTAATATTCAACAATACTTCATTAGCAATAACAGAATTAATTCATATTGTTTTCCCATTTATAATTTACACTCCTATTTCAATTAGTATAGATAAGTAGCAGGGAATGCTACTTGCATAATCCCTGACACTATAAAAGATATGTTTAATGAAGTACGGGCAGTACATGTTATTAAATATTTATTAAAAGTTTCATATTGAATTTAATAAAATAAAATTTCCAAATACAGCACATATGTAACCAAATTGAATATAAATAATTCAAGGTAAAAATCTATAAATATTAATCTAGCATGTCTCGATGTAGCCAGATCTAAATCTATGTTATTGTTATTATACATTTGTGGTATTTTTATCAAAAGGAAATTAGTTTATTGCCAATTCCTTAATTAGTTATCTCTAAGTATGTTATCTAAAGTGTTTTCATTAGAATATAATAGCATACAATAAATTAAACACAATAAGTTAATGGTCTATAATTGACTTATTGACAAAAAATATGGCCTTATCAAAGCTATCTAAATGATCGCCTACTGAATATTTATATTAAGTGAAAACATATCACGGTAATAGTTTGCCTTTTGCATGAAGACAAGTGGGAACTACTCTACAATCTAGTTTATTAATGTGTTTGTTTTATTAAAAAAACAAATATATTTATATATATAAATATGTTTGTTTTATTAAAAAAACAAATATATTTATATATATAAATAACTTCAGTTGCAATTATTGTTATCATTTAGTGTGAAAAATGTTATGGCAGCTATAGATTCAACTCTAAATATAATTTGCACTTTTTTATAAAGTTGCATAACTGCCATTGCTTGTATGATATAAAGTGACCTAGTTACAACATTTTGCAAAATACAGTGCTACAATTATCATTCCAGCTGGAATCTTTAACTCAATCAGAGCTAGCATCCCGATTGACCTTAAATTGTACTCCATGCTATGTTGAACCACAACATCTGTATAACCTGCCAATCACTATTATGGATGTTTGGGATGAAAGTGCCCTTAGCTCAAGGGTGAGAGAAGATCTTTACAAATCCTATCCACAAGCGAAACTAGCACATTTGAAAAGTGGAGGGAACTTTCCTTATTTAAGCAGAAGTGACGAGGTCAATTTACATTTACTGGTAAGTAATATTGATTATGCACTTTCTTATTTTATATGGCAGAGGCCATTCATAACACACGCGTAGCGCTCGTCCTTGTATCTCTTGAATAATAATTGTTAATATTCGCCCTGTCATATTTATCCATATTTAGTCATATTTATATAATGTGAATTTTAAAATAATGTGACAATAACGATTAGTTACTACTCTTTACAAGTAATTTCTTATAAAAAGAATAAAAGATTTTTTTTTCATTCTTAAAGTCAAATAGGTGGTATATGCTTGAATAGGTCAAAAATAACAATTCATCAGTCAGCTGGTCACGCATAACTGTGGAAACAACTTTCTTAAAACATTACAAATTAGAAACATTTTTAAGTATATTATTTTAATATGGTGTTATTTAAGAATAGAGAAAATTTAAGGCGACTTTTAGACAGGCGAGATCCATCTTTTACGTTCCATAAGTAAGGTGCAGGCCTGTTTATTACTCTTTTTTTTTAAATCCTTAAGGGTAAAATTAAGATACAACACTTTAAGTTTGGCTCCCATGTGTCAAACATTTATACCGACAGTATTTTCTAAACCAAGAAAACCTATTCAAATTTTATTTGTAAGTAAGTAGTAAGTAATCCCCAAAATTGGAATCAAATTCGAATCAGACTTTGTCATATCATATAAATATCCAAATAAATTTATGTCATTTATTAATTTTAAACTTTTAGTGACGCCTACACGGAAAAGTAATCTTATTAATTTAATTTGTATTTCATGTTCATTTTAGATTCATTTGAGGCAATTCGATGGTACAGACATCTCGGCTTCTTACTTAAGTTTACACAAAATGCCAGCTCACAATCAAGACAACCCCGAGGAAGGTTCAGTCAGTTACTTCAACCAAAGGGATAAGTTTGTTAAAATATCGTAAATGTTTTATATTATTATGCGACTAACGAATTTAATATTAACGCTAGAACATTCCTATTACATATGTTGGGTGTTTAAATTCCTATAAATGGAGTTTCTATGACTAGTCTAAACGAAATTGAATTCTATAATAGTTGAATTTCAGGTTAGATAATTTTATAAATTATTTAAAAAGAATATATATAAAATACATTTAAATATAATATCTGATAATTAAGAGCAATTGATGACAAAAAGGTTATTTTTATGTAATTTTAACTGGTTTTTTCACTGGTCCAGTATAATTTTTGCAGTTTTGTTACTTTACTAAAAGTTTCCTAATATATACAAGTAGTGTTAAAAATTAATCTATGATCAAAAACTCAGTGAAGTTTAACTTCCATTTGGATTTAAGATAATATTGAAACATATTTTAATATGAACACTATACAATCAATTAATCTATTATGACAATAACTGCCATTAGCAATTATTTATTGTATTTAATATTGTTACTTACAGTTTAATATCAAGATAATTAAAAAACTTAAATCAGTCAGACACTTGTCACCAATAGTTTTTATTAGTTCAATCTTACTGACCTGACTAATAATAAATTTGCAGATTAACTCTTACTCAGATGTATTAGAACTTTCACACACTTTCAATAAAAATGAAATCTAATTTAATTAAACTCTTTCTGTCAAATGGTGTTTACGCTGTGATGAAAAGAGACAAGAGTATGTTGGTTAAGACTGCAATTGAATTTAGTTTTCTAGGAAAAAGGGGTGATTTTAATTTTTTATAGTTGCCGTGAGCAAGCTCGGAGAACTTATTACATGTATTAAGACTGTCTTAGGTTTTATGAATCTTATGGAATGTTGCGGTTAAAAGTTACGAAATATGTATTTACTAATTCTTTTAGTATATTAATGTATGAATAACTTAGGGAATTCTAAATCTTGTTAAGATTAATTATATGACCTATATCTACCAAAACTTTTTTTGGTAGGTTTCTAAATGATAAAAACATGGACTATGTTTTGTCCTTCTCACTCTAGTGACAATCGATAAAGCAATTGTATAAAAACGTAAACTTATAATCGAAAATGTTTTAAGCATACAAATTGTTATTTCGAAAACTTATTAGAAGCTAGATTTTTTACGATTATTAAATAAAACACCAAAGTTAACGATAGTTTTATTTAACTTTTCTTAATCTATGTTTCCTTTTCTAATTTTTGCCATTTCTTCTTTTCTTGAGCCTTTAACGCCTGTTCTCTTTCTTCATCATCGGAAAAGTACTCCGCTAAATCATTCTCTTGAGGGATGGGTTGTCCGGCCAACGTGGTTCCCTTTTCATTAAGTGCGGGTGCATTTAATTTGAAAAGTGGGTCTTCCGACATAATTTCCGGGATTATTGGCTCACCATGAGGTTGACTTTGACTATTGTGAGCGGAGACTGTTGAATATATTGACATTGCCTGAAACCAATTTAAAAAAAGGTAGCAATACGTTATAAAGAAAAACACGTTGAAACCTCCTCGACTATGTTACTTAACGAGGTTAACGCAAGAGGAACGGATTTTGAAGTGAAACTCCTTTAGAATTGTATGATTTCAAATCGGATGCAACGGAAAAAGAGAGGGAAAATAAATTCATATTTAATAAAATTAAAGTTTGATATTAAACGTTATAATAAAATTTAACACAAATTTTTTGAAGTGAAACTTCTTTAGAATCGTTGTGATTTCAAACCGGATGCAACGAAAAAACGACAGGTAAGAGACACAAATACAAAAATGTGTAGGATGAAGCCAGGGGAAAGAATGAGACAGAAATATACATACAATTTGTATATTATCGGTCTCTCCTCTTTGTGCCATACTTCGTAGCGTCCCCACTCCCGTCTTCTAAGCATAGTCGCCTGTAATTTGTGAGCCAGAGCGAGAGAGCAGATGTCAGTGTGTATGTATATTGCACACTGTTTAATACGTGCTTGTATTTGAGCATTTAACGTGTGTAGTGCATGTGAAAACTACGTGAGCTTACTGTACACTGTATGCGGCTGCGTATTACAGCGTTTTAGTAAGATAGCGTGGTGTGTTATTATTTAACTGTTTGTGAGTATTTTTTTCTAATAGGCAATGATCAGGCTTCTGTACTAATAGACAATTAAAGAAACACATAAAAAAACCTTAGATTCCTTGACTATTGAAAGCGATTGGAAGTGAAACTTATTTATCGGCGTTGGAAAAAAATTACCGTCTCATTTTTGAGTTACGCGTCACATATTTCCGTTACGTACTATCTTTTTCGTGTCCCTACCACGGTTGATTCATTAATAACAAAAATATATAATAACGATAACAACGATAGTAATAATTGTATTACAATTAATGAAATTCTGTAATAATCTTAGTAGTGATAAGGTAAAATGAGATAATTGTATTATTTGTATTCATGTCTATGATAATGAAAGCCTTTTGTTAAACTTTATCTAATTTAACTTTATTTAACCAATGTATATAAAGTTGCATATATTGGATCATTTTTCGAAAAATAAGGTCATAAAGACGTTTCACTTCTTACGTGTGTACACTAGTACACGCACACATTCTTTTTTTTTTTTTTAAAGAAAAGTTTAATCCTACATTTATATAGCGAAAAAAGTAAAGTATAATTTACATACAGGGTGTCCCAAAAGTCGACGTCAAGTCGAAATTTTCTCATAGGTAATGCCACACCAGTTATCAGAAAATATTTAAAAAAAAAACATGTATTTTTGAAGTTATGGAAATTTTCCTTTTATTCCAGAAAATGTGACACTTTTTTTTTTAAATATTTTCTGATAACTGGTGTGGCATTACCTATGAGAAAATTTCGACTTGACGTCGACTTTTGGGACATCCTGTATATTATATAAACATTGGTTTTCAAGGTTTCACTTCTACCACGTGTGAATTGCACACATGTTTTTTTTTTAAATATGGTTTTCATTCAGATACTCCTAAGGAACGTTTAGGGTGTATAGTTGTTTTTTTTTAAATTAATTCACTGGAATAAAACAATTATTGTAGAAGGTCGCAAAAAAATATATATACTCGAGGCAATGTTCGAATAATCGGGAAATGTTCTGATCGAGTCAATTGGCCCTTGATTTTTATTGTTGCTTTGGTTAATCATTGAGATTCCTTCAATTACTTTTGAGAATCATAATAAATTCGATTTTTTTTATTTAATCTTTTCAAAGTTTGGAATCATTATTGATTAAGAGTACGAATGTTGTTTTTTTCTTCTTTTTGGCTATGGCTTAACGAATATAGTTACGACCAACCAGAGGAAACGCCATCTTGAGTTTGGACAGTGCGTTCAGAGAATGCAGGGTAGTGCTGGTTTAATATTCAGTGGAGCATTGTGGTGATGAGACGTTGAACCGATTTGAGTGTATTAATGGTTGAGTAGATTTTGAGAACCACTGCTCGTTATAATAGCTAAAGATGTTACTTGTAATGTTAAAAGGTATCTAAATTAAATACTGTACGATCATTATTCGTGTCTTGTGCTTGTACTTTACCCACTAAGCCCGATAATGTCGATGTCCATTACGATGGAGCGACGATATTTCTCCGACATATATGTTTATTTTTTTTATTTGTGTTGCATTGACTAGTAAGGATATGAAATTATTGAATCATTTTTATCGATATATATATATAAAAATGAATTGCTGTTCGTTTCCCTAAAACTCGGCAATGGCTGGACCTAATAATTTTGATCTTGGAATATTTGTGAAAGTTTAGCGAAGGTTTTAATGTAAAATACAAAAGCATAAATAATTTAATTTTCCAATACGATTCGTTTTTAGCTATAAAACATTTGATGTCTGTTATTTAGATCTATACTCTTGTTTGTAATTAACCTAAATGGCTGGACCCGTTTTGATGAGTGTTCTCGTGAAATCAAGAATGAGATTTCTTTATGAGGCAAACGAGCTGCAACGGCGAGTGCTAGAGTGCGTCGCCGACCTATTAGGAAGTAGTACGCTCTTTTCTGGAATACCTCGTACTAGAGTATTTATAAGTTTGATATTTGGTATTCGTATGTCGGTTCCGCTAACATAAAAATCTCACCTGAGCCACTAAGTTGGAGACATCACCTGCATTCGCGGGCAGGATGAGCGTATTATTGGTGCGAGCGAGTTTGCGAAACGCGTCCACGTACTGCTCAGCGATTGACAGAGACGCTGCTTGCTTGCTGTCCTGTTATTGAAGTTTATTAATATTACTATTGAAAAACCCAACTTATGCCGAAACCATTACCAAGCATACATCTGGACAGAATACTGACCTGTGCTACTAAAAGCCACCTTGAAATTCTAAGACCTATCTTGGCTTCTAAGCCAGCAATCCAGACTGATTTGACTCAGTAACAAAATGCTTGTTTACAAGGCCATCATACAACCAATCTGGACATATGGAATAGAACTCTGGGGCTGTGCAAGCAATACTAACATCGAAATCCTCCAAAGATTTTTATCTGGAGATTCCAATCGTAAAAGAAGTAATCCGCAAAAACAGTAGTAGATATGCATCTACTCTATGTGGAAAGGTTAAACCAACATACAAATGAACTGGCTATGAATTTGTTAACTCCAGGAGATGATGTAACGCAGTTTCTTCCATTGGAAGGCACCGTATAACACCCATTAACCACAGAAAATATCTGATTATGGCCGACTGCAGATGAACGAGAAAAAAATGCTCAAGTACGACTCCCGTATGTCAAAAACGTTCCGCATAGTTCACTATATGACATATTATATTAATTGTATATGTCGCAGCCAACTAGCCTAATTAGCCATTCAACAGCCTAGTCTCGTTATTAATAGCGCCGTTCCACTAGCGGTACTCACATTGCCAGAAGGTTCGCAAGTGCGTTGCAGGCTTTTTAGGAATAGGTACGATCTTTTCTAGAAGGACCTTAAAAAATCTATGTAGGCAGCTAGTATAAAGTATATTTATGCCACTTGGTAAAGATTGGAAGTGCTGTTACCGTCCCATTGTTTGACAAACATTGATAATTACTTATGATTAAGCCTTTCTGTAGCAACAATTGTTTCGGGAAGACAACCCAGGATATCCATGAATCACTTATCACAATTTTATATCATAAAATCATATGAATAAAAACAATATGATCAAAGCAGTATAAAACAGACACAGAAATGTCCATACCGGATATGAGAGAGCTGCGGCCACAAGTTTGAGTCCGCGAGCACGTGCTTCAGCCACGGCTAACATCGCTTGAGCTTCTCCCGATGCTTTGTTAATTTGTTCTTGCTTTTCCGCCTCTAAACAAATATATATAGTATATACAATCAAATGTTTATATTAAGCATCGGCTATTTGTTTGAAATATTTTGATGTATTACAAATGTACTGTCTCCGTTAGTATTGAAAATATTACCTGAAGCAAGGATTCTAGCTTGTCGCTTTCCTTCAGCCACATTGATGTCAGCCGCACGCACTCCTTCAGACTCAAGTATTGCAGCTCGCTTGCGACGTTCAGCCTCAACCTGCATTTGCATAGCTTCATGGACACGGGTTGGCAACTTTATGTCACCTGAAAAAAAAATTGATTACATTACATATGAATTTTAAAAAAAGCTATAAAGAAAATCTTGCCTTAATAAAAAAATTCTGTTAATATTTTACTTACATTAAAGATTACAGTAATTTATTTTGTTTATTAACACTTTTTTGCTTTACAATATAAAAATTGAACATAATTAAACTGGCGGCCTTATCACTTTTGAGTGATCTCTTCCAGGCAACCACTGTGAGAAGAGAAAAAAAAATATTATATGAGATAAGGTAGGCAAGAAGTGCAGTACACCTATGTATTAGGTGTTCTATATATAGTTGTTAAGACAAAACTAAACTTAAAAAAAGTATACATGAACCACAATAATTTAAGTTTAGTCTCACATCTGTTAGTAAGAAAGTTAGGGATACAATGTGGACAAGTAATGTTTGTACAGAAGAGATTTAAAGGAAGAAGAAAGGAGCTAAGCGAATAGGGACAGGAAGCGAAATCCATAGCCTAACTGCAGAGACCTTAAAGGACTCGCCAAGAAAGGAGGAGTTATAAGATGGGATTTCAAGGGTAAAGTTTTCGGAAGAGCGTATTTTTTACAATTACAGATTAGAAATCAACAAACATTAATTAACTACATATGTTTTAATTTATAGTTTTATAAAACATAATTTTTTGAGGCCATTTCATAATATACTTACGTATTTCATATCTCAGACATGCTATACCCCAAGCTTCACTGGCCTTGTTGATAGAATGTACAATAGATACATTCAGTGACTCTCTTTCCCTAAATACTTTATCAAGAGATATTTTCCCTAACTCTGATCTCATTGTAGTTTGAGCAAGCTGTGTTATTGCAAACTCTGGATCCTCAACACCGTAGGAAGCTAAAATTAATTATTATAATTGCTTTAAATGAATTTTTACAGCAGTAAATTTCAAACTTATGAAACTGTTGATCAAATTAAAATCAGTTTTTCTTATCAAAATATAGCAATAGTATAATGAAAACATAAATGCTCTGCATATGCTATACAAAAAATAATGCATTCAAGGTGCTGCTGAGGCTGTGTTATGTTTCATTTAGATCTAACACTATGTCTGCACACTCTTTGCATTATAGTGAAAAGATGGCTTTGTCAGTGGCACAAGTACATGGTAGCAGTAACAGCTTTCTGAACATGATTGCAGATAGGACTAATTGTTCCCTGATGATGTCACTTGTTCAGAAAACACATATGAAACATTAAAAAATATAAAAATAAAATTACAATTATATCTACTAACACTATTGAACACGTTATTCAAAATGTTTTTTTTTTAAAGTAAATTAAGGACATTTACCAAGGTAAGGGTCCATTATACGTAAATATAAGACACCATCAATGCTTAATGTGACATTATCCGATGTAATCGCACTTTGCTTTGGCACATCAATAGCAATTTCTTTTAGACTTTGCACATATTTTATTTTATCCACTATAGGCCATAAGAGATTTAACCCTGGTTCCAGGAGTCTATGAAACTTTCCCATTCTTTCAACAATCCATGCCTGAAATTTCGAGAAAAAGTTGAGTGGTTGTGGTCTGTGATAACTAACTATATAAATAAAAATAATCCACATTTTGTATTAGAAAACAAACTAACCTCTTGTTGCGGTACAAACATAACAACTGTATTAATCGGAGATGTGGAACGGTACCGTGCTGCTGAGACGCTATAAAGAAATCTGCCTTCATTTTGATATTCCTTAAGAGTATTCTGAAAGTTCCAATATGAAAATTAAATTATTATTAGGCAATGTTCAAGTATTTTTTTTAAATAATTCGAACCTTTAAAGGAAGCGCTTTTGATAGGAATAACCTTGTCCGTGAGAACATTTTTATTTATTAGAATTTACGAGACTTAAGTAAAATCTTGTAAGATGATGAATAAATTCATAATTATTGTAACATGTAAGATAACCCGCAGGGTAAACAGAAAATTGCTCAATTACAATTGACGATTCCCTGTTTCAGAAGTGACTGGCAGTTGACCAAGAAATCTATCAATGGCTTTCAAAAAATATTGACAATTGACAAAAGTTAATCTATCTCTACTCCTTCATTCATACTAAAGAAGGACGAAAACATAAACAATTTATTTATACATGTATAAAAGACTAACTGTACCTTGTGCCCAGTTGGCATAAATAAAAGCCATAAACAAGAAAAAAAAGACTAACTATTCTTTGTGTCACTGTTTCTATGCTGTAGTCACCGAGGAAAAATCTAACCACAGGAGGTACGGTACACCTTTTCACACGACACGAGTTTAATCAACGATAAACTGGGTAATAAGTAGTCGGCGGCGATTATTGCCCTTCCGTAACTTACTGACTTTTAACTTTGTCCTCTAAATGCATAGCTTTCAATGTTCAACCTAGGCATGAAATATTTTTACTAAGTTACTTCTTATGTTACCATAGCAACCAAAGGTAGCGTTAATGTTTACATATAGCAACAAGCTATTTGTTAATCATTCGCGAGTATAAGCATCCCATAATATAACATATACCTACTTTAAAAATCGTAGCCTAAATAATGGAAAAGGAAAGGATTAAATCGATTGAATCGTGTAGTAGACATAGCGATGACTATGAAACTGATCAAAGCCGCATAGGTGCTAAACTGAGAAGATTAAAAATCCAGGAAGAAATATTGACCACGTCAACCAATAAGATTGCATTAAAATTTGACATGGTAGATAACGGCTATACAGAGAGTGTAGGACTGCGAAATTATTTACACAAAATAAAAAGCACTTATACGGAAATTAAAACTCTGTATCAAGATATTAAAACAATTACAAAGGACCGACATAGTTTGGAAAATACTGGTAAGATTGATCTATTTAATTTGAAAAACTTTTCTAAGTGTATAACATAGCTGAAATTAATGGAATATTATAAAAGGAAGTAAAAAAAATACTTAATACCGAACAAGTAACCGATGATGTTTGACATTTGACGTTTGATAACTGCACATGGATTCACATCAATGAAACAGAAATGTGTTTTACTCTACCCGCATATGTAACACATCTCTTTGTCTGTTACAACTTACAAGTCCGTATCGTATTGTTACGAGCTAGGGGATCGGATAGAAAATGCCGTAGATGCCCGTTCAATGGTTTATTTTTAAATAAATCAATGCGGAATTTATGAACACAAATTACTCGCAGAAATGCATTAATTACACATACCAAACACAGTCACTAGTTAATTTAATTAGGACACTTCACACTGTACTTTATCACTCTATTCGCACTTTATCTCTTAAAATCGCATTCGAAACCGAATGCATTGGTCGCATTTCGGCTCGCTCGAATAATTTGCTACTGAGTAGCGATTGTACAATTCTAGAACGTCCGTACTCTGTCACTTTCGCACATTGATCCGGACTTGTCGTACGGCGTTCTAGAGTGCTCAGTAGCTTCGAGAAGGTTCCGATCTTCCCTCACTCTCGCGTCCATGTCCCACACCTAGAAAATTATATCTAGAATATTCCTTCATCAAAGGGATATAACTAAGCCTGAAAAAGCCTGAAAACCTTATGAAAATAACAATTTCCTAATATGTAATTGACTCTCTCCTGAAACTGTCAGGAATCACATTTCGCCCTGCTCTAACTAGTGGAAAAATCTAGAAACATTGCAGTCAACCCGTCTTCGTAACAATATGCATTACACTACTATATTAGGTACATAAATTGCCTTTATTATTAGCTTTAGGGGTATCAGAGGAGTTAATTATATTTTATTTTCTCAGATATTGATGATGTTAGAAAATATATATTGGAATTGGAAAAGAAAATGGGCGCATTAAAAGAATATTCTCATACAGAAATCGGTTTACTGAAGGTTGCGGAAAAGGAGCTATTGATACAAGTACACTCAAAATAATAACCGAATAAGAAAGGCCAAAGTATACCTATGCTAATCGGAGATTAAATTCCAAATTCGATTTTTTTATGCAAACCGATTTTCATGAATATTTTGCCGTATTTGATTTCTACATTTACAGTCGTGATAAGTTCGGTAACATTCAACCACACCCATGAAATTAACTTAAATGGTAGTGAATGTATTCAAAATGTCCGATTAACGACTCATTGAAAGAAGTATAGGGCTGTAGATTTTAAATTCTAATTCAGTGAACGTTTCTAACGTTACTAAATTATTAAACAAACTGTTAATATTTGATGAACGAGTACGGCTCACTAAATAATTTCAAAACCAATTCGAATCGGGTCCTTCAACCAAAAGCGCACCAATTCTTAAAATGCCGGCAACGCACTCGCGAGCCCTCTGGAAATTAGTGTACATGAGCGGCTGGTATCACTTAACATCGGGTGAGCCTCCTGCCACTTTGCTTGATCTATAAAAACAATTATAAGTTAATCTTAACTTTAGCTAGGTTAAATATAGGCCAACAATGTCGCATAAAAAATTTAAAGTCATAACATATTATAAAGTTCCTTTAGTTTTAAGTTTATTTTGTGATTTTTTAAGCATTTCTGGTTTAAATTATAATAACATATTACAGATAAATGAAAGCTCTGATGAGAAAAGGTTTAAAAATACTCGGGTAGCAACTAAACCATTTAGTGACGTCGTGCCCAGCCCCGTACGAGCACTAATTAACTCACCATTTAAATGTATAGTAAGTAAAGAGTTACATAATGCAATTCATTCATATTTTAACATATAAAATTGCTTTGCTTGTGGCGGCATCCATGCGTCGGTTTGTCTCTCTCCCTAAAATATGGCTGGTCATGCGTGATACTCGTGAACGGGTGCTACTTGTGGTGACTGGTCGTACTTGAATTAGCGTATGCGGTGATGTTAGTTATTTCGGCTATGTACTTGTGTTTTGTTCCCACGATAATGTAAGCTGTATAATGTAATGTGCTCCTATTTCACCATGCCTCCTGCTGACACACAGGAGTGGAACATGGTGTAATGGTTGCAGCTCCTTGAAGCGATTTTGACCGCCCGTTGCCATTATTATTTATAATTTGTACTCATTTTTGCAAGGAAGTATTAAAAGCAAAAAATATCGTTTAATTATGTATATGTACTTAGAATAAACCAAAATGATGGACGTTTCTGTGGCGTTCTATTGATTAATACAAATATTTAGCGAGTTTGAGCTTGGAGGAGGATTCAGCTGTTCTAATATAGGATTACATAGTTGCCTCATGAATACAGCTTTTACCTTTAGCATAGGTTTCTAGCTACTTTAAGAATGTTCGAGTTCGAGTCAAAACTCTTAATTAGTAAATAAAACTCTTTGTTTGAAGCTGGGTAACAACTGTCTTGAATGGTTTAAAATATGAGCTTATAACTAACACAAAATTACGCTTATAATTTTTACATAAAATATACTTATGTAATTTAAGTAATGTTGGGTAAGCATAAGTATGGATATGAGAAAAAAAATGTCTTAAATTTTTATCCAAGTCTTTTGCTTATGATGTCATATGTTTCACAAGTTGTATCCGGCAATCTTTTGAAAACAAAATAAAATTATTTTCAGGAAGTTCAACGATTCCAAGAATTTATGAAAACTAATAAACGTTACGGTGGATGGGACGAGTACAATCACAATATCTTTGTACACATATGGAATAAATATTATGGAGACGACGTTATTGAAAATCCAGACAAAAAAGATCCACCATACCTGAAGTTTAAGGATGAAATTTGCATGAAAATTTTCGGTAATATTAGCGGTCATCCAACTTTAAAAACGTATAACATATTTTTAGGTTATGCTTTTATTTAAATGTACATGAGCGTGCTGCGTGCTTTTTCGGGATTAAGGTTATTTTTCTTTGCTTTGTTGGACAAAAAATCATTAATATTTTTAGGAATCAATTCAGATGACGTACATTCTCATACACAGTGGTACAATGAATACCTTAACCTTAAAAAATGTCAGGAAGCTGCTTTAAATAAATGGCGGGAAAATAAACATAAAATTAAATGTCTCCATAAAGTGGAGAGGGATAATGTTAAGAATGACATTTTAAAATTGATAAAAAAAAATAATGCTCCAGCAATTTTCCCGCAAAGAGGTAGATCAGGTGTGAAACGCTTTGTAATATATTCATGATACAGATATTTGTTAATAAGAGCGAAACTTCCGTTCAGGGTAACAGTAAACTTTAGAAGAACTTACCCTAAAACTTTATAATCTTTCCCAATTTATATTTCCTACCTAAGCCCAAAGAGGGTCGTGACCCACTGTACTTCTGTAATCTGTATCCGCTTGCTAATTTTTTTTTAAACGACACTGAAGATTCCTGAAAAGCACTCGAAACGTCGATGTAAAAATGCAATAAAATCGCATTGTATCCAGTGGCGTAAACCTAAGACTTTATTATATTTCTTTTACAAATTATATATATAATGTTTTTACAATATTTGCTGATACCAATTTTGAACTTTGTAGCAAAACTATCAGAAACGGAAGATGAATTCTCTTGCGACATGTATGTAAGGTAAGTTGTATATGAATTCAAATTCGTCTAATATTATTATATTTCGTTAACCTAACAATGTGTGTTCACGCTGCCGCCTAGTTCTATCCAAATATACTCGGGTAACTCTGCTCAAGTTTTGCATACAAAAATGACCGTCACACAAGAAACTATTTTTTTTTTTGTACAAAACATTTACGGTACCTATATGTTAGTTTTAAAACTCCTAAAAATAGTAGGGCTATTAGGGTACGAGAAGCCTAAATATGTCTTCAGTATAGTGATGGGATTCGAGCTGCTTTTTACTTGAGTGACTCGAGTAGTTTTTATAGTAGTCGCAGTCGAGTTAAATTTTTAACAACTCGAGTTTAGAGTGACTTGATGACGGGAACATTTTGATGCAAAACTTTCGGAACGTACTACAAATCAAACATCATTAGCCTCGGCTATTATATATTAAATCGTTTTTAAGGAAATACATTATTTCTGTTCTTTTGTAAGTTTATTTAAGTTAAAATTAAAGCATTTTATTATTACCTAAGAACACAATAAAACTGTTCATATTTGGCTCTCATGAAAGTTCCTAGTAAGAATAAATTAAATTGGATTAGAATGTATTAGAAGTAGATTATAATATTTCAATTTGACTTATAGTTGATATAAAAGGAGGAAAATTGTATTTATTACATTTTGTTTAGATTTTTTCGAGTAGCTTTTACATTAATGCAAAAATTAATATTGTTTTATTCGTTTTAAAATTTTGGTCACTCGAGTTTTATATTCCAAGTGACTCGAGTCAATAAAAATCACTCGGGTGTCACTCAAGTGAGACAGTTACCAGAGTCGCATCACTACTTCAGTATGTCTATTAATTTTTGATATAGAAGAATAGGGAATGTAGTTAGGGCAGACTAGGACGACGGCGCTTCTCCTAAAATTATTTTGCTAGCGATAGGCGTAAAGTCTCGAAGCACAAAGTATAACTCAAGTGTGTTAAAAAATATTGCATTTTGGCATAGGTGAACCATAGTTCGCGCTAACTCATAGACATTAATATACTTGAATTTTGATTCCAAATTATATTTTAGCTTATCTACGAGTTATTTTCTTAATAATTTTTATATTTTCCATAAATGTATCATTTAAGTACGGTTGATGAAAGCTCATCGGAAAAAGGAGTGGGTATTGGTGGCAGAATTAAACAACGCTCAATTTCGCATTTGTATAATTCTACAAAACAATGGACGAGGTGTCAGAATAATGAAATAAATGAGAGTAGAAATAATAATATCGATGGAATTGAAAAACTGTAAGTATCATCACATCATAAGTTATTATTTAACATCGAAATCTATATAAAGAAACAACTCGAGAAGGCAGTGAACCGAGCAATGAATTCAATGATCCAAATACTTCTTTGGGGCGCTGCTTAAATTTTTCATACTGCTATCAGCAAGACTTAAATAAATGTCACAAATCCAAAGACAACTTATTGTTTTACTTTTATCACTATAAAACACGAAATGTGAGTACAGTTTAATAATTTTACATTAAACAAAATAGCTTTTAATTGTACAAAATCAATCTATACTTATACAATCTCAAAAAATCAAATACTTTACAAACCTACCACCTTACTCTTCAAAACTCAATGTTTTAAAACATTAACTAATAATAGAACTATGTTCGTTACTATGGTTACGACAATTTTTAGATGTAATTTTAACACCAAACTTCAGTGCATGTTTTATTATTATGTGAAATGAGTCTTCAATTATACTAAGACTGAAATACTTTTAAGAAATAAAGGCATTATATATTACCATTTTTTTTTTTCAGAAAGATACCAAGCTGGCGTATTAATTTATAATAACTAAATTTTTTAGTATCAAATTAATGATGAGCCAAAAATGTATTAGATTAAAATGAATATATTTATTAAACAAATAAATGTGCATTGTGCAAAAATTTAATTAGTTTAATTGTGTTTATAAAACAAATCTCTCATTTTTGAAAGTGTTATAAACCCATTGCATTTTTAAAAACTACAATTGGCTTATAAATAACAAGGATGTACATTTGCCGTTAGGCAATATTTTGTGACATACCTCTTCATTATATAAAACTGTATGGGGAAGACATAAGCATAAGGATCACACATTTGTCCAAACTTTATGTTTCACATATTACTTTATGTGTTTTTAAGTGTTTAAAACTGGAAAATCTTTTATCACAATCCTCACACTTATATTTCTTCCTACTTAGATGTTTCAGGAAATTTTTTCTATGGGTATATGAACGACCACAGTACTCACAAATGTATACATTAGTATTGTCTTTATGATGTTCAACTAAGTGTGCATTCTGTTCAGAAACTGTGTTAAATACTTCTGGGCATAATATACACCTTATGGTACTTCTTTTATGAACCAATTTATAATGTTTAGCACGATATTTGTCTAAAGTGAATACTCTTTTACATTCTTCACATTGAAACTCCCCTTGATGATGTACTTGTAAATGTTTCTCTAAACGACTATTTGCAACAAACGTATCCCCACATGTTGGGCATATGTAATTATTGTAATGGGCATTCATATGGCCATCAAGGTTGTGAAAATTTGGGAATTCATCATGGCATAACACACATTGCATTGGCTCAGATAGATTATAAGGCACAACTTTAGTGTATGCTTCATCAAATTCAATGCCATGTTGCGAGTCAAAATGATGGAACATTTGATTCCAGTCTGGAAGTTTAGTATTGCATATGGTACAAGTTAAATTCAAGACATCAAGCTTCAAAATTTCATTAAGCCAATAGGGTCTCATGAAATGATCCACTTCCTCTAGTCGTTCTTTTTCATGAAACTTTGTGTGGATTCTTAATTCATCTGCATCTTGAAACATGGGACCACTGGTTGAGCAATATGCACAGTAGTATTTTGCAGATTTTGTTTTAAATGGTATAGCATTTGTATACTTTAATATCATTTTTATTTCTTCAATTCGTCTAAAGTTTTTTTCCTTATTGCTCTTATCTTCACATGAAACTGGAATAAATATTAACATACAAGCAAATTGTTAAATTTTTAAGGACAATAATTATACATTAATTTATTATTTATAAAATAAGTATAAATAATGGTTGAAAGAGGAATTTGAGTATTTACCTTTTAGTAAGGTTTGCAATTTTAACACTATGTTCCTTTTGTTAAAAATAAAGTATCTTGCAGCAATGTTAAATATAAAAACTTACCATTATGATCTTCAGATATAATATCTGCTTTTCTTAGATGGCTTTTGAGTGTGTTCCGGGGAATGTTGTATTCAGCACAAGCTTCCTTAAATGTCATGTTTTCACTTCTCACAGACACAATAGCTTCTCGTAAATCCAACTGTGTATATTTTTTGTAAGCTTTTAAACGGTCAGCACCTTTTCTCTTTTTAGGCCACTTTCGTTTCTGTGTTGATCCAAGATCTGTTTGATCACTATTTTCTTTATCTAAAGCAGATATTTCTCCTGAAATATCATTATAGTAGATTCATTAGTAATTATGGTATTGCAATAAAACTATAACTAACTAAATAAGCTTAAATATTTCAATTTATTATTTTTGTCCTATGTTTAGTTGTTCTACCTTCTGAAACTTCAGTCTTAATATCCACGTTTTCTATATAGTCATTATTGGCAAAAATTGAATCTTCTTCTGTGAAAACTTCAATTTGTATGTCCGATTGGAATAAAAAACCTTTAAGAACCTGCTCAGAAGCAATTATCTCTTTCTTAAAATCCAAAGCACTCTGTAATCTATCCACACATGAGCTGCAAATATATTCCAGCTGATCACCTTCATTTTTTGTTAACCACTGTAACACAATTATTTTTTAAATATCCATTAAATGCGTAAATACTTAGACACATTAATTTTAAAAAAATTACGACAATAATAACTTACTGGTAATGAAAAGCACTCTATTAACATATTACCATAAGAATCGGCTTGGTCGTTGTTGGGAATCTCCTCCCACATGAGATGTAAATCTACATTATCCAAACAACATCTGCAGCGATTTAAAATTTCTTCTTTGACTAAAACATCCATATTTAATTATGAATCTTAAATATAAACTTTGTTTATACAAAACCAAACTATATTATGTCGATGATAAAATAATCAAATTCAAAATTGTATAAAACTTGGCACTTAGCAGGTAAAATCAACCGATAACCTGGGCCAAAAAAGTTACTCTGTGCCCTGTGGTTGACGCTAAAGATACAGAATAATGTAATCCATAGAATATATATAGAGTCAACAATCGACATTGCAGCGCATCAACGCCGCCTAGGGATCGTTGTCCTAGTTAATGTACTACCAAGAGGCGATTTGTGATTTAATAATACTTAAGTGTAAACATTTAAATAATAAAATCAAAGCTTTTGATTGCATTAATGTAAGAAATAAAAATGGAAGCAAATGCATCTAATAAAATATCCTTTATTAACTTTTTAATTGTTTTTAGGTTTTAAAAGCTGGTTTACATACCATACCTAATAAAGACTGAGCAATCTATAGTATCATTTAGATTCGGCTTGTGCTATTAATCGGCTCAATATCATTGAATATTGCAATACAAATATTTTTGGAACCTATATGCTCCTGGACATCGGACAAATCTAATAACTTTATAGCTTGTTTCAGACTGGTTGCAATGCAAATGAATAAATTGAAAAAAATGTATTATTCAAAATAAAGCCGACAACTGCTCACCTAGGGGTGGCCTTGTATATATCACATTTAATAGACCCACTTGTTTAGATATACTTTTATTTTTAAGTTGCATATTACCTTCTAAGGTTGAAGGAGTAGAAAAATCCAATTGCACATTTTTTAGTTTGCTTGTTGGAGCTAGAATGGGACCATTATCATTACCAAATAATTTAGGACCTAGAATATAGATGATAAAATGAATTTTAATGATAATTTTTGGGTAACAATATCTAATAATTATGTTTAGATTTTTGAACTTGAACTAATGTTTGCCTTAAAAATGACAGAATTTTTTGAATAAATGTTGTGTTCAGAGTCTAAGGACTGAAATGTGAAGTGTCATGAAAATTAAGAAGTAAAAATTTGATTTTGTGTAATTTATGTATACTACTTAAGTCAAAGCAGGAGTTCTCACATATTGTAAAATCTTCTAAATTTCTTTGGATATGTAATGCCCTACCTGGTAATAACAATCTCGGCACAGCATCGGGGCTTAACCTCTTGGTCCAAGTTAAATCTTTTGATTCAAAATGTATGTGACATATTTTGCGATATTTGAAAACATAATGTGCATCCAATGATGTATCAAGGCCAGCTGCTTGGAACCAAGCCATGAACCGAAACATATCCTTTTCAGGATTAGGAAAAGAATGTAAAATTATATCGCTTTGTTGACCTGAAATGGGAGTGGCAATTAAAGTCTGCTGTACAAAACTTTGCCATACCGAAATTCTTACCTTGATACAATACATGTAATTAATCCTATGAAAATATATAAATATCAGTAAAATCAAAATCACAATCAATATGATCCTTTACTCATTAAACTTTATTGTATTATAAAAAATAAAACAAAAGAAATAATTAATGGACATTTTCTTTATTAACGTCGCGTTAGTATTGTAATAATATTAATGTACTCTATGCGTGAAGAAATCCCAAATCGATTGGTTCTAAAGAAAATTCAAGCCTGATTCCTCAAATTATGTCATCGTGGAATTAATTTAAGAATTTACTCACGAGAGCTTCCACATTTTAATACACAACAACTTTTTTCTGAAGGCATTTTCAACAGAGTCCAGTCCAGTAGCAACTTGGGTATGGAACAAAGGTATGCAAATCAAAATAAAACTCAAAAATAATAAAAAATAGATCTAGCCGAGTTCACATCATCATGGTAGACTTCAGTGTCATCTACTGCAAAAGGTGGTAAACAATCGCAAATAAAATTATAGAATTATGAAGCGTTGAATATTTGTTACAATATGTAATCACTGGTTTTTTTTTAAATTTATTTATTAGCCGGATACAAAGACCATTAGCACTTAAAAAAAATTATAACAAAATATCTTACACAAATAACTATACTATAGTGCGTTTCACGAGATAGTTCCTTTCGCCGTTAGGTTGGTTTGGTAGAATTGTAATCAGTGTTGCTACGGTTTGAAGAAATGAAATCATCATAATATTTTATTTTAGTTTTATGTTATTTTTACTTAGAATTTGGCCATGCATGGGCTGTAAATAAATAAATAAAATAAAATCTTAATTAGAATTGACCATGATAGCCCATACATCATTTCCCTTGATAGCCCTGTGAGACGGCACCCATTTAAATGTTACTAGAGTATCGAAAGATGTCAATGCTTCTCTAATTTTATACAATACATAATTATTTCTATAGTGAAAATGACATTTGTTTAAAGCCATTAACACACTATTTGAATCTGAAATTTAATGTAGTTATCATCATTTTGTAAACTTTGTAAGTACAATACAGCTTGCTAGATAGCATAAGCTTCAGCTGTAAGTATTACTTAACATAAAACATTTTGAGGTTTTAGCCTGAGGATCATAGTAACCCGATTTCACTGCAGATGAAGATTTAGATCCATCAATGTAGACTTTGTAACTTAGGCTTGGTACAGCAATAATTCAAAAAGTCTAAATTATCTACTACAGTATATCTATATTTAATTTACACAAAATAGCTTTATATTAACAGAGATATACAGGCCATAGTTCAGATTTGTGCATATTATCAGATAAACAGTCATAAAGCTCATAATTCCCAATAATTCTGGGATCTGGTTATTGAGAACATTAGTCGCAGTTATACTAGAAGGCAAATCCAGTGTATTATGGGATAAGAAAGTTTTGGAAGAAGAACATCATTTTGAGAAGTTATAACTTTCGAACAGAATTTTTAATAAGTAACAATAAGTAATCGCCGAATACAAAGTGGTTCTACACATGACTCAACCTCACCAGTACCAGTAACAATTCAAAGAGCAATATTTTGGATAACATCAAGCTTTTTTAATAATACAGGACTAATATTCATATATGCCAGACAACTAATGACTACGTACTAAGCTTTTATCGTACTTCAATTAAGTTCCGAAATCACGAACGTGATATATAATAGTATTTGGCGTGTGTTTGAAATTTCCCCTAAAAAAACCCAAATATTCTTTCCCCCAATTCTGGCCCTTACTTGGTTGAGAAACCCCTAAATTGAGGGGGAAATCCTCTGATCTGGCAACACTGCCAGTATGAAGCATTCAATTTAATATAGTATAATAGCGCTGGCAAATGGCAATGGGGGGAAAACTGCCAAGTTTTGACAAAGGCGGCGCTGGTTTACTTTGACTCATAACAAGTGATATTAGTTGTCAAATTCCATACAAATAATTGTAAACAAAACCTTTTGCGGCTTTTTATCAAATAATGCCGCGTTGCGTAGAGGTAGGTTGCAATAACAATGGAAACCATTCATTTCCCGAAGATATACAAATCAAAAAACTTTGGGGAAATTCTAGGTTGTGTTCAAATCATTTCACAGAAGCAGACTTTCAAAGCATAAGTTCAGCTACAGGTTCATATCTTTGTTCTCCTATTTATATATTTTTGTTTATGCCAGGAAGATACTCTATCGAGAGTGTTTATGTGTAACCTTAGAACTATTAACGATATTTATACTTTCAGGATTGCCTCCACTTCATCGATTTTTAAAAAAAGACTGCAATTCCAACGGTTTTTGTGTGGAACAAAACAGCAATTGCAAGGGAGCAGCGATATTTTCGCTGTAGTTATAGAAAAGAACTGTTCCCAGCAACTGCTGCTCCTCGAGTTTCAAATGAAAATTCAAATATTTTATCTGATGAAACATTTTTACCTGATTTTGAACATGAAATTGAAATAACTACAACTACTGTCCATTGCTCACCAGTTTCAGCAAATCAAACAATTTCAACTCAAACACCTCACATTCAGACTTTTTACATGTGAAGATATGTTATCTGATCCTAAATCAGTGCTATTTTATACAGGACTAGAAAACATGCATAAGTTTCTCTTGGTACTATCAACACTACTACCCATGGCAAATCATTTACATTATAGAGGTAGCCAAGTAGTAAATGTTTCTATTGAAGATCAGTTCTGTTTAACATTAATTATATTAAGAAGGAACAAACCAGACTGAGCTTTCAAAAATGTTTGGCATTAGCACAACTGAAGTTGGTAACATATTTATTAAATGGGTAAATTTTATGTTTGAGCTATGGTCTAAAGTAAATATCTGGCCAAGCCGTGCCTTGGTTGATTACTACATGCCTAAATTATTTAAACAACATCATTCATCTACAAGAGTAGTTGTCGATGGTACAGAGATATCTATTGCTAAACCTAAAAATCCTATTTCTCAACAAGCCACATTTAGTAGTTATAAGCATCATAACACAATAAAAATTTCCCTCATATCATTCTGTTCTGAGGGATATGGAGGTTCTACTAGTGATTGTCAAATAACAGAACGAAGTTCACTTTTAGACCTATGTGAAGAAAAAGATGCAATTATGGCAGATCAAGGCTTCAATGTTCAAGATTTATTTGAAAATAAAAATGTATCAATTTATACTCCAACATTTCTGAAAGGTTTGACTCAACTGCCTGGCATAAAATTAAAGCATGATCACCAACCAGCAAAAAGCCGCATACACATAGAATGCCTTATAGGATTAACAAAAACTTTCAAAATATTAAAATCAGATATAAATGCTTTCTATGTTCCGTTGTTGTCTAGAATATTTTTATTTGTGTAATGCTATGTAATTTTAAAGAAGGAATTGTTAAGTAAAAATATACGATGCTGTCTTATTCATGCTAATCTAAATGTTTTGGAGACAGGCTAACTTCAAACTGTGTAGTGGGTGGAAAAAACTTCCAGAAACTGTTGAAAAGTGCAGATTCAGTAATTATTGTTACAGTTGTTTATTATATTTTTATTTGGATAAATCTATGTAATTTTAAAACAGGAATTGTTAAATAAAAAAATGTCAGTAATAAAAAAATATCATGCTGTATTTTTTATTATCTCCAAATAATTCTTGTACATATACTTATTTAAAATATTTGGCATAGAAATTATCAAGAGATAATAACATTTCATCAATAAATGATTGATCCCTTTCACAAAAATTACTATCATTTCCACAAAAGTAAAAACAATCAAGTTACAATATTTTCTGTCAGTGCAGTACATCTGCCCTTGAATTTGATAGTAGCATGGAGACCCTTTTTTCAATTTTAAATCTCCATCATGGCATACTAAATATGGCACAGTTACACTAGTGATTTTCTGCAATCTGCTGCTATGTATGTATGTGTGGACTCTGTTTTCGCACTTAGACGCTCAATAGGTCAATTGTGCATAAAGTCCTGGCTAACTAAGCCAGCCTAACTCCTTCCAGAAGCACAGAAGTCTCCTGGGCACCTCGCAGCGTCACGGAGCGACCTCACTGTTCCGAGGATTTCTACACGTTGCTTCGTCACAGCCTCGCATTCTAGGACTACGTGGGTGACTGATTCCTCTGCGCTGAAACAGCCTCTGCACAGGGGGCTGTCTAATCTGCTGCTATATGGACACTTGACTTCTATTATGGTCTCATCACCAAGGATGCCATCAGGTGATGCACCTAAATATGGACATTCACTTGAAATGAAAAAGCGACATTCGAAGACCTGTAAATTTGTTTCCTCCATATATTGTTGAAGGGCCACTTTTTCATTAATTATTCCATGATTTCTAGATCTTGAGGTAAACTTCTGCTGACTCAAAAACTGACAAGCGTAGCGTTCTTGGTTAGAACTTCTGAGGTGACATATTGTGTGGAATTTGCTTGCAGTGATCCTCACTTCACAATGCTTGCTCCACATATTATTTTGAGCCTGGCCACGAGTCTCAATCTCAATAGCAGCAACTTGTGCTGGACTTATGGATAGGAGGTTAAGCATACGTAGCAACTTCTCCTCTGTACCTTCTTTGCTGTAGGAATGATCCCATTCAATTGCATGAGGATTTGCAGGTTCATAAAGTTGTTTCAGAGGCCTGCTTGATGAAGGATAGTTTGTAACCAAACTCCTGAATCTTTTATTATATTCTTCAGTATTCTGTTCATTGAACAAGGTGAAAATATAATATTATCAATATTTCTCTTAGATGGAAGTTTTGAGGTTTGTAATGGAGTAGATGTAAATACCTTTTTGGGAACATGGAATTTTTGTAACTTTTCTGTTGGAACTTGATGTCTAATAATAATCTTTTCACATACCATATGCTCTATACCATATAACACAGTGGCTACATGTTTACAGGGGCAGTGATTCCACTGCCTGCCACACATTCACATGAGCACTCATCAATTTGGCCACTTGTATGAACTGTTATGTTTACTTCATACTGCAACCGTTTCATTGATGCTTTGCATATACCTTTTACAAAGGTGTGTCATTGACAGATGCAGCTCTTATTACTATCAAATATCTCGATTGGTACAGTAAGAGACCATCATCAGGCTTCTTTCCAAACTCATTATAAAACATATTAATATGTTGCTTGGTTAGGTTAGGAAGCACTGTGCTACTATTAACATCATGGTAACACTCTGATGGTGGCAAATCAATTATTGGATCATCAGTTTCATGCTGTTGTGGTATTCCAAAGTTCAGATTACGATCAAATGACTAGCCTATAACAAAATTGATTAAATTAGAGGTTATATTCGGAAAGTTCACAAAATAAATTTTTTTGCTAAACAGCAGTATTTGTACACAACAAAAAGGATTTCTTTGGCATAACAAATGAAGTTATTGAAGTTTTTGTTGAAATAGGGCAATAATCTCCGTTAAAATAACAGGAAAATACGAAATAAATACCTCTTGACCAAATCTGCTTTTCGGCCTTTTAAAGTAGCTCCTCGTATCTTAAGTTCAGCTTTGAGCTGTGAAACATTCCACAGTGAATACATTGTTCTCACAAAACCAAAATACGACTAGTTACCAGTAATTTTCTCAGAAAAACAAGCAATAATTTTATTGTTATGGGTCAAACGAATGCAGCGCCACCTACATTCATCTTTGCGTTTTCTTCCCTATAGGCTCTTTGCAGAAGATAAAATTGAATTATTAATCTACAGGTTAAATTAAAATAAGCCAAGAAAGTACATTTGACAGCTGACATTACAGTTTGAAATCCAAAGATGTCGAGCTAATGACAATAGGTAGTTTTTTTAAACTTTTTAGTCTGTGTTAATTACTATGAGTAAGACTAGGGTCTAGGTCCTAGGACTTAAGTCATAACCAAGTAATAGGTGATCATTGTTGAAAATTGTACTAAAGTTTATTTAAAAATAACTATGTTGTTAAAGTTTAGACCGTATTTAAGAAGACTTTTACAAATCAAATTACAATATAAACCCCTATTTCCTACAAAATTTTGTAGAATAATAATTCTAAGAACTGGTTTGCCTTGCACTGTTGGATTCTCTATTTTAACGTTGATTGGATTAGAGAAGAAACTGAATGCAGAAGATGAACTAATTATAATGATAAAACATAGTTTACTTTTTATGCAAAGAAATGAGTATGACAAAGCTGAACAGTTACTGCATGTTGCATTAAGGCAAGCACAACAAATGCATCATGATTTAGGAGTCACTTACATATATGATTTAATGGCTAATTTGGCCTTGCAAAGGGAACGTCTTGATCAGGCAAAGAAGTTATTTGTATCTGTTGCTCAAAGATTAATTTCTAGCGGTGTCCCTCAAGATGATTTACGTATCGTTCAGGTCAGTGTTAAACTAGCAAGAGTAAGCCACTTGCTAAAGGAATATGAGACAGCACAATTAGGTTTTGATTGGTGTTTAGAAAGAATAAATAATGAATACTTAAGAAATCCTACAGAAGAATTAAAGAAACTCTTAGCAATGACCGAGGATTGGTATGGAAGATTATTTGTTGAATGTGAAAAATATGACAAAGGGTTTAATTATATGCTTAATGCTTATAACAAAATGAAGGAACTAAGCGATGTTGATCCTGAGCATATAGCGGTGCAACTCAATGACATAGGTACAGTTTGTGATCAAATGGATCGCGTGGACGATTGTATACTATATGTATCGAAAGCACTTGACCTTGGAAAAACACTTCCAGAGATGGAAGACTTAGGAGCTATTTATGTTAATTTGGGAAGAGCTTACATGAAGAAAAGAATGATTGAAAGTGCTCATCAGTATTGTGGGTATGGCTTAAGATTAGCTATATTAAATAAAAATAATGACATTAAACGTGAAGCAGCACAATGTATTGCTGAAATAAAAAATATTGTAGTATGAATGTAAATAAATATGTAGGTATTATAAATCAATAATATATTTGTCTATTAAAGATATTCTTATTATTTCACTCAATATTTATTGAACTTATAATATTGTTTCTAGTGTGAAACTCATAAAAGAAAAATTATTATTGAGCACTTTCTTTTGTGACACTAAATGGCTCTGAAACAATTTCAGCGTCAGTGTTTGTAATAACAACATCCTTTACTGGGCGATCATTGGCTCCAGTTACAGTCTTCTCAATCTTGCGCACTACATCCTGCCAACAATCAAACCACTTGTATCTTTAATCAAGCAAAAATGGTAACTATATTAAATAATATAAGGTATAAATTGTGTTCAATTGATGCCTTAATCAGTAAATAGGTTATCACAAGTGGGACATTGCAAATTGAATAGTATGATAATTTTTACATGACGATGCATAAACAAATTTATATAATTACATGAAAATATGCAACATTTACAATTATGGTATTGCTTACCATGCCCTCAATCACTTTTCCAAAAACCACATGCCTGCCATCAAGCCATGGGGTCTTAGTGGTAGTAATGAAGAACTGAGAACCATTGGTATCTTTCCCTGCATTTGCCATAGATAACCATCCAGCACCATAGTGTTTCAACTTAAAGTTTTCATCTTCAAACCGTTCTCCATAGATGCTACGACCTATTAAATTAAATAATAATTAATCACTATGTCAAAAAAATATAGTTGTCTTTTAACAAACTTATTAAAAATCGCCAGTAGAGGTTACATATTGATATGTATTCTTTTAATATTATTAAATATTACAAGGCTTGAATAAAAAATACAGTAAAGGCTAGTTTATTTATAATTACCTCCAGTCCCATCTCCTTTTGTGAAATCACCACCTTGAATCATGAAGTTATCAATAACTCTGTGGAATTTACTGCCTTTGTAACCTTCTCCCTTAGGTTTTAGGGCTAATTGGTAGAAGTTATCAGCTGTTTTTGGTACTGTTTTTCCAAAAAGACCAATTGTAACTGTTCCAATAGCTTGCTCCCCAATACTAATATCAAATTTAACCTGTAACAAAATATTCATGATATTTAATAAAATATGGGTTACATTTTATTGAAGTGAAGTTACAAACAAAGGTGGTTATGAAACCATGAAACCATGAAACAAGGCGACAGTAATATGATTTAGAAATAATAAAAAAAAAAATGACAGTATTATATGTAACTATGAAAAAAAAATAAGAACAAAATCTAAAACGTATACAAAGCTTTATGGTACGTCATCATAATTCGCTTTGAGTATGAGGTCACCGACCTTGTAAAGCTCCTTTACAACCCTGGGCGATTTTTTTAAGATGGTATATTATTAATTTGTACAATACTTATATATAGTAATAATAACGATTTTTGCATTTTTATTATCTAGTCAAGTATTATACATTAATTACATTACCTTGTGGGTTACTTTAGGACCCTTTGGAGCTTCATCTGACCAAACAGTGGTGACAATTAATAAAAGGCCAAGGGTAGTAGCTAGAAAACCCATAATTAAAACAATTTTGGTCTTCTTTCTGAGAATTTTTGATTTTTTTTATAACTATAAAATGTAATATTTACAACCGAATAGCCGGCACTTTCACACTACGTCTATAATAAAAATGATCGAAATTGTTAAAAAATAATTTGACTGATAACCACAAGGCATCAGCCAGTAGCCACTTGCACTTCGACACGTCAGTTTAAATTTACAGACTACAAAAAGCTAAGTGTAGTTTCTGAGGAATATCACATAATATTATTTTTTATAAAAATTTCAAACAGCTACATACCCAGAACGCAAGGGTGAACTGAATAAAGAACAATTATTACATCATGCAGTATACATTACACTCGATATAAGTCCAATCGCTATTAGTCGCTACTAAACACGCTTATCAAGATTCGACTTTCTATGGAGACCCGAGTCCGGCCGTGTTGGATGTCTATATGTTTATTTTAATAATGCGGAACAGATAAAAATCGCATCCTGACCGAGGCCGTTGATGAGTCAGTGAGCATTTAGTACCGGCACCACACTCTTGCGAGGGTCCCCGTTGAGAACCTTAGCACGAATCTTGGCGAGATGAGTCTGCACGAGTAATAGATTTTACCTCCTTGTTCTTGAACATTTTGGAAACCACAGTTAGCTGCCAGCTCTTGAGGGCCACCAGCTGATCAGTACGGCTTTTTATGGTTGCTCGGCCTTGGTAACATTATGTGTGTGTATGGGCAGATGTAATTGAGTCCAAGGGGAAGGCGTTAGCGGTAAGTTTGGATATAGTGAAAGCCTTTGATCGGGTGTGGAATAAAGCGCTTCTCTCGGTGCAGCCTATCGGTTACCCGATAAATTAAGCGACTAGATCCGCAGCTTTCTGGCTGATCGGAGCATCAAGGTTATCATCGACCGAGCATATTCTGACCTTAAACCCGTGAACGCACACACACAAGGCTATGTCCTATCCCCGACCCTATTTCTAGGCATTGCTATGCAGACAATACTCTTTACACTGGCTGGGCAGGTATTTCTCGGGCAGTTGTCGATGAGTACCGGAACAAACTTGTGTCTGAAGTCAAAACTATACTACGTTACTATGCTAGGGAATCTCGGCCTGGTGTTGACTAAACTAGTACAATTTATCCTCAAGAAAACACAAGCTTGCTCGTTTTCCGCTATAAAAACGCTCTTTGTCACTACTCCTTTTTAAGTTAGTTAAGTTCTCTAGCATTGAGTGACCATGGGCGGCGATATCACTTAAAACAAAAAATTCCATTCACACTCTCGATTTATTTAATTTCTCGCTACATCTACTAAACGATGGATATGATTTTGGATTCCATATGATTGGTTCCTTTGAATATAATATACTCTCTTGGCTCACCCCCTCGCGGAATTGCGACCCAAAATCCGATACAAAACGGAGCGGCAGCCAGGCCAGGTAAGACGAGCGGATACGAGTCCACCGTTCATTTTCGGGTATAGCTACGATGTAGTCAGTCAGTAAAACTTATGGATAATATCTAATAGAATGATTGTCTGTGGACTTATTTCTGTATATAATTTTACAAATGATGTCAATTGTCAATTCTTATAGACTAATTACAGTCCAGATGTGGTCTGTGGTAACATTTACGTTAATGTTATATATTTCAATTTTCATGTTAAAATAAATATAATTAAATAAAGCTAAAGGAAAACAACTTACGTAGAATAAAACATCAAAATATATAATTTTTCTATATAATGGTAAAACATAGCTGACGTTATAATGCAGGGGATTTTTATTTGATTATTGTGTTATAGGACATTAACTAAAAAAAAAAATACTTGTGGTGCAAGTGATGATTTCTTTTCGAGCTTCAACATAATTTCGTAACTATCTTAATGGTCACACTTTAAAAAGTGACAAAATGTTTAGTAACGGTACTGATTTTCCACCCGTTAAGGAAGATACATTTTGCAAATATGTTTTGTATTACGAGATAAACAACTCAAGGTAATAAGGAGATTCGTGTTTTGATACAATCATAATGCAGAATGTTCGCCACCAATTACTATTATGTTTTTATTTTTCAGGGTACGCATATGGGATTTAATCATATTAATACCAAATGCTTTATTTGTGCTCTTCCTAGTTGTGAGATTTAACAAAGCTCAGTTAAAACTTCGTGCCACGAGTAGTCCCATATTTCTTACATTTTACACTCTTGTATGGGGAAATGTCATAATCAGTCTTATAAGATGTGCAGTTTCCATGACTGTAAATGCATCAGTACCTCTTGGGGGTCTGATTGATAAAATTTTATGGGTTACTGTAAGATTTTTTCTGCTTGCAACTGAAATGAGTGTCGTGATTTTTGGACTTGCCTTTGGTAAGTTGTTGTTAAATTTAATAAAGTATTGTTTTTAATATATTTAATAATGTGTATATACCTGGCTATATAAGAAAACAACAAGTTAAACATGCTTTTGCTATTGGTTATGTTAATTATTACTAAATTTTTTTAGGCCACATGGATAGTCGCAGTAGCATTAGATATGTTCTGTTGGCTACATCACTAATTTCCCTTGCCTTTACTGTCACCCAGGGCACACTAGAAATAGTGATGCCAGATGACATGTTCCATATTGATACAAGGGATTATAATCTATTTGGACATGGTGGGATGCTCTTTTGGTTTACATCATCATTGGTCTTTGGGATTATTTACTTCATTATTTTACTTCTACCATGGACACCTTTGCGGGAATATTTAGCTTTGCCAAGTAAGTATTTAAAATTATAGTAGCATATTTCTCTTAATGTTGTCTCATAGTATAAGAAATCAATAAATATTGTTTATTTTTATTGTTATTGATGATCATTTTAATTTTGGTCTACTTTTGTGTCTGAAGTTAGATAAATTTATAATATTTTTACAAAATTTAACAAAATCTTATTTTGTTATATAACATTAGATATAAAATATGTTTGCTAAAAGAAATAAAATTCTGTTATATAGATATCTAAAGTCAAGGTCAAAGCATATCCTACTTTATTAGTGATTGAACAATTGAAATGGTACTAATGAGACTACTTATTGAAGTTAATGTGACTATCAAATGATAAAGAAGTATTAATTACTTTTATTGAAAGATGTAGGTTGAGGTATTATTTATTATTATACTTTGGTATAGTTGTTATTTATTTTACTTTAACTATTTATTTGTGAAAAATAGTCCACATTGATTTAATATAAAATTATTTCAGCAAAGCTCTCATTTTATTTTTATATACTGCTACTCACCCTACTTGATATGACCCAGTCGGTGGGTACTGGGTTACTTATGTGGGGATCTATGCAATCAGGCCTTTGTGTTGTTGATGTTACCACCTGGCTTTACTTCTCACTGTATACGCCACTGGTTTATCATACATTTTTAAGTGAATTTTTCAGGTGAGTATTATTTCTATATTATAGTGTACTGCCACTAATCAATTATAGTAATGGCCAAAATCCTTCATTGAAAATCTATTCTAGGGTTTACTCTAACATTTGCTCCTCTATTGACATGGATATAATGAATTACAGCTTTGATAAATTAACTTATTTTTTCTTGTTTAGTTATTGAAACAAAATATTTCTGTGAACCTTATCCATTGTCTTTGATTTCTATAAACCTGTAAATCTATCAAAACATTATGTAACTATATCAGTTATATTTTGTAGTAAAGAGTAGTAGTATAGCATAGGTCAAACTGATTAAACTCAAGTCAACAGGATAAACTAATTTAGTCCTTTATATTGATGAATTATATGCATGTAGTAGTTATAAATAAGTTTATTTGATTACTTATTAACAGGGGTTGAATGTGTGCAATCAATTAGGAAACAATTTACAATTACATTAGTACAAGGCAATACACAATCTGTAACTGTAATCTTAACGCACATGGGATTGTAGAGTACCTAACCACTGGGTTAAACCTGTTCATAAAATTCCAGTGTCGCACAACCAAGCATAATGTTCTCATATAAGGCTCAGATGGATGAGCCAATGGATGATGACCAAGTCTCTTTACCGCATCAACAAAGCTTCAGCTCACTTAAAACAGATTCAGACTACATCTATCAAGTAAGTTTGTCTTAAATGCGAAACACAAATATATAACGGCAATTAAAGAGTATATACATACATATACATATATTATGAGATCTATAATGTTGGTGGTGCTAATAGACACTTGTTTATTTATGTTTAATTCCAAGTCAAGTTGTAATGGTTGTTTAGCATCCTAATAAAATAGTATAACCATGATATTTAATTTAACCGTTATTGTAATAACGCGAGTTTTATTTACGTACTTATTGATAAACATTCGAAACGTTAGATAAATAAACTAATTTTTTTTTCAAATTGAAATGTATTAAATAAGTATATTTTATTATATAAAGTGATCCGCCTTTGTGTCACTCGAATGACTACTGTCATTGAATTTTAGCGGGAATTCATCTCTATGAAGCAAAAAGGCGGGAATCTAGTACATCAGTATCCTTTAATTCCAGAGTAACAGTGTCTATGATAGTACACTGTTTGAAGCGGGCGGAACGACCCCAATGAACCCTGTGTATAGTGCATCCTTACAAAGTCCAGACTCTATTGCATCTGGTCAATCGATAGACTTACAAGCCGGCTTTCCGAACAAAAATATGCTCTCTACATAACAATAAAGATAATTCAATTGTATAATTACCACTTGTGTATAAGAGCCAGCTCATGCGGCGGCTTGCAACAGAAAAATATGTATTTTAAACTCCCTTGGGGACGCCCTTGTTTGTATCGGCGGTACTAAAAACATTTTCGTTAGAATGAATTTAGGGCCTACAATTTATCCCATTTTAAAAAGAAATCTCGTAGAGAGATTTAAGTATTACAATTCTGGGATGCAGTTAGAATATGAATTTTTATAACTCATTTCAATTGTTAATTTTTTTTTAATTTACATGAATTGTGTTTTGTCTTGCTTACAACTGTCAATTCAAGATTCTTGTAAGATAAAATATAAAATTGTAGGCCTTAAGCTAAAAGTCAATTTTTTTAAACAGTATGAGAAAACCAAATGTCGCAATTATCGGCACATGCTGGTAAAGTAGTATTGTACCGTGGGGTAGATACATCCGCCAAGCCAAGAATCGAACCCACGATAACTGTATACTAAGCCAGTATTTGAATAAATAATCCCTGAAGCATCCAAAGGTTAGAATTAGAATTATTTTCTATATGAAATGATATGTATTATGAATCTCGTGAACTATGTCTTAGACTGACACACCATCTCCGCTTTAAGCTAAGTAATGGATCCATCCACACAATTTTCACGTTAGAATAAGATTATTGGAATAATTATTATATGTAATAGCTAATTTCCAATGCTAGTATAGAGGTTTCCTCCATTTCCCTCTGTCTTTTAAAGCATGGCAATACTAAAGAAATGGATCTAATAAACGTCGGATCAGGTATTTGAGCCTTATAATCTGTCATAAAGATCAAATTCCTGAACTCTTAATGTTGTCTCACACGGGCCAGTCCTCGTATGCCAAGCAATAAGTGTTCGAAATTAGCTATAATGCAATACAAAATACACAATAATTAGTCAAGTTTTATAAATAAGAAAAAAAGGTTTCGAATATATAAATTTAAGTACTTTATCTTAAATCTCATTTAAAATTATTTACGGTAATTAAATTTTGCTGGTTTCTTATTTATAAGTTATTTGGTGTAAACGGTAATTATAATGTGTATTTGTGAGATTGTTTTTCTATATTACGAATATGTTGGAAATAGTAACAAGAATTGAATCCAATCTAGCTTTAAGGCGGAAATAGATTATTATAACGGAAAGCATGTCGTGACGACACCCAATTCGCCACGTGCACTTTACCAACACGCGATTGCATTATTGATTGGATAATTCAAGTATTACGTAACGAATTTGGGGCGGGGGCGTCCTTTTGTAAAGCGTTACGATGCGAGGCGGGGATTGAATTACGCGTTATTGATAATATTATTTTCCACTTTCCAGTACTTTACACCAAATAATGGTAAGTTTTAGGTATAAAGAGTCACTGGGGGTGGTCACGGTCACAAACGTTTTACTATTGGATACAGAAAACGTTGCGGTGCGTTTCATGGGGCCAAGAATCTCCAAAAATTGCGTGACGTAATACTTGAATGCTCCCTAACATGAAGATTTCTAAGTTACAAAATGTGGATAAAAGAACGAAGAAAAAGATAACTTGGCGTTAGGATATAAATAAAACAGAAAATTTGTTTGTACTTTCGGGGAGCTAAGACATAATTTGTAGAAGTTACTTCCGCTTCCGGTTTTTATGAATGTTGTATTCGCCTTAAAGTGCCTATTAAAACCATTTTTTTATTATGTTGTAATTCGGAGAGCTTACTCTGTGAATTCCAATAGCGGCAGCCAATACCGATTCTAACGTTTTTGTATACAAGTTCGATTGTCGGATTTACAAATTTTCAAGGTTATAGGCTGTGAAGTTTTTGCCGCACTTGCCTCTACACTTGTCATGTTCTGGATTATTTTTAGAGACCAACAGTTTCGTTGAATGTAAAATAATTTTTGGGTTTGATTTTTAAACACAAAATTATACACAAACCATCGAGTTCGCAGCCTCCCACAAGTAGTAGGACTGACATGTATAGGTTAATGGGGGCAAGAGGATGCAATTTCGCATCTTTTCAATCATACAACTGTGTGAACTGAGGGCGCAGAGCTTGATTACTGGTTGAGGGGTTGGGTAAAATTTGTTGCAGACTTCCAACTAAACACCACAAATCTTTTTGTGTCTATGAGGTAGCAAAAAAAACGGTTCTCAAATTTGCCGTCCTAGGCTCCACCTGGAAAATCCGCCAGAGTTCTCTTCTAAATATCCGAAACGCACTCAACATTGGGATGCTGTGGGAAGTTATGCAGTTACGCGCCGCGTTTCAACGGGTGGCGTCACGCTTTAAGTGTTTTTATGTCATTCTACTTGTATAAATATGATTTCCTCATCGTTTTACTGTGATGTTTTACCTACTTATTTTTTGTTGTTTATTGATTATTTTATGTCTGTATAATGTCAAGATACAGCAAAGCTGTCGTATTTAGGTTGTTCATAAATTAGTCATTTTTAGTGATATCACAGTATGATTAGTTTTGTGCACTTAAACATATTATTTTTAGTAAAGTAAATTTATGGGTGTTCTTTATGTGCGATTTTACGAATGTTGACTTTTTTTAAACGCTATATTTGTTTAGGCCTTGAAAGCAATAAAATCCGTGTGAGTTCGTTATACAAGCAACTCGCCCCTTAACTGGTTGTACCCACCAATTTTGGTAGCTTATACATATGATTTATTTTGCCTATTTTAGTTTTTTGAACACCATGTATTTGTTAGATCAAGACGAATTTTATGTTATATAGATTGATACGGAATTTGTCAGATGTAGCTAGTCTTAGGTTTTATATAATAAGAGATTAGACACGCTAAAATGATGAGTTTTGAAGCCGTAGTTTTATAGTGACTAAAGCTAATTGGTACTAATACATTTCAAACTTAAATATTGAAGTCCTCTGACAATTAACATATACACCATAATTGTCAATTTATGAAACCCAAAGTGCCGATTGTCAATTTTTCCTTTATAATGTGATACTGAACATGCTGTATATTTATATACTCGTGTAAAACCTTAAATTAAGTGATATTGGTTGAATTTGTAGCTATATTTTTTTCGTTATTTTAAACTATATGGAATAAAGTAATGTATTTACAAATGCTGTTTTATTATTTACCCTAGTCCTAATATTGAGGTTAAATGAAAGATGTTGTAGGAAAAATAGTTTATTTTTGATTGAGCAATTTAGTAATGCAATTCTTCTCGAATGAATGGATGTTTTAAACACTCATTGACAGATATCCGCTGAGCAGGATCCAACATTAACATTTTGTCCAAAAGATCTTTAAGTTGTCCAATCTTTTTTTCTTCGCCGGGTGACATTTCTTTTCTAGCTTTCTTTATTTCTTTCAGAAGGTCTCTTCCAATTGTAATGTTAGATACTTCCTCACATTTTTCTCTTCCGGAAAATTCATCTTTTCTGTGATATAAGAAGTTGTTGTTATAATTGAAGTGTTGGTCTTTAAATTTACCCTTTTTAAGAAGTCTTGTGGGAATTCTTCCTTTAAGGTCCATGAAACATTTCAACATTTTATTGTTAGAATTGCCTGTAAACAATATTTTTCCTGTTGCCATTTCGTACATAGTGCAAGCGGTCGACCATATATCCACACCATGATTATAAGTTATGCCTAAAATAATTTCTGGGGCTCTGTAAAATCTCGAGACTAAGTATGGTGTTGGCTCATTCTCTTCCACTTTAAATGCTGAACCAAAGTCACATAACTTCAAAACATTTTTTCTATCATTTACTAAAATATTATCTGGCTTAATATCTGCATGAATATATCCAACTTTCTTAAGAAGTCTCAAGGCTAGTAATAATTGCACAGAATAACTGTTAAGGGCTTTTATGTTCAGCCCATGTCTGCCGTATTTCTTTAGAACCACTCTTAAGTCCATATGAAGAGATTCTAAGACCAAACAAAGGTGTTTTTTGTGCATAAAGTGGCAATCTAACCTAACACAATGATATTTATTTGTTGGGTCTGCAGCATTCATTTCTTTTAATGTTGCTATTTCTTTTAGGCCCGTCTTGTACATTAAATCATTGTTCCTCATAATTTTAATTGCAACTTCAATGTTAGTTTTGGTATCTTGAGCCCTAATGACATTCGCAAACACACCTTGTCCCAGTAAAGATTTGATGGTGTATCTATTGTTGTTAATAATATCTCCTATTTTAATGTTATAATAACCCTCTTCATCATCCCAATTGTCTGTTAGTTGAACACTGTTTTTGCTGTTGTCTTGAGTTACTTTATCAGTTATTTGTTTAGCAATGAAGTCTTCCTCTGCAAACATATCAGTTGTCTCACTTTTGATTTGGGTTTTATTTTCATTTGAGTTTGTTATTTCTTGCAAATCTTTTTTTGTTATACACTTTTCTTGATTACTTTTGTTTTCTTGTTCAGCAATATCTTTACTATGCGTAAGTTGTTCCAATAGCCTCTTTCTTTGTTGTCTTCTTTGCTCAATAATAGATTCTTCATCTTCAGAGTCTACCTGCGTATAATCAACATTATGGACCGGTGAAGATTCTACATATACAGTGGAAGAAGAATTTTTTTCACTTTTAGATCTTTTACTATTTTTATATTTATGAAGATTGTCAGAACTAGACCGCTTTTTGCCATGATCATCATGCTTGCTTTTAGAACTTGATTTAGAATGTTTTGAGAATTTTTTAAGTTCTTCTTTTAAGGTCTCTCTCTGTTTTATCAGTTCGTCAATTGAATTACTTTTAGATGAATATGGTGGTGTTCTAGGCTCATTTAGATGGTGTTTAGTATCTTTACTCCTTTTTGCACTTTTATCTCTCTTTGAATCTGTCCTATGTTTTGAGTATTTTCTGTGATGATCTGCCATATTAATTAATGAAGAAATTTTGTTTTGTATGGTCACCTAATCTGTAAAGATTAAATATTTTACATATTAGACTGGTAAAAAAGTAAAATATATCTATGTTAAAGTAAAAAATCATTTTCTATGTATAAAAATTGATTTATTAAGACAGGCAAGCATTTTACATATAGTAAATCAGATTCATGATGTTAAATTTTTGAATTATGACATAAAATATAGAATGTGATGTAAATTTGCAATCATGGATCTGACATTTTGATATAAAAAATGTAATGTTAACTATAGCACTGATTACATTTCCACCCAATCTCGACATCTGATGTGTCAACATTACTAAGTGATTGACTTTTCATGTTGCTGTTATGTAAGTTGCCATTTTAAGGGTTGGCTGCATACTCATTTTACTTTTCCATCCATTGTTATCTATTGGAATGAAAAATATGTATTAGTCAAACATAATGATGACAGAAACCTCATATAGATATATCAACTTTGGAAATAATATTTTACACAAAACAAAGTGTAATTCTTTTACTCATCCTTTTTGTCCCAAAGAAATGAACATTTTTTATAGCACAGATATTATGAAATATGCAAAACCTGTTTTAAAGTAATAATTTCCTGATTTCCTTACTTTTAAACTCATAATAAGTGTGCTACTAAAATGTTATGAGTTATTCTTGAACAACTCTTCTGTAGTTACTCAATATTTATAAAACCAATTTCACCATAAGCTTTTATAAATGTTGAAGCCGATAACATATTAATGAAAATTTACACTACATGGCCTCAGAAGTACAATCTGGAATATAAGAAAAACATTTAAAGATTTCGTAAGTATAATGATAACCCAGTTTGTCAGTTCAGACGAGGTTCAGGCACATTCAGAAAGATTAAAGCTGTGTTACATCATAAAATCATTCTGCTTTTTTCTTGGTTATTTATTCAAGTTTATTTGTAACAGGCCGCATCGTCTATACATATTGAACTTCATGAAATATTATTTTACATTTAGAATTAATATACATGCAAGACTTACCTATTTTGTTTGAAATCTTATAGTGTTACTATCTGCATTCATAAATAGTTGTACTAATCAGGCCATAATTGTTAAAATCGCGTATCCTCATAAATATGCCGTTTAACTTAAGTTTACCGAAGACTCATAGAAATCAACCGTGTACATAACATACATTAATAGTGTACATATAACACAATTTGTCAATAAACTAATAAACAAATAATATAGGTACCTAACGTTGAACCCAAAAATTACTGTACATTAGTTTTGTTTTATTGCCAAAAAGTTAGCCATTACTTTTTGATTTCAATTTGACAATGGACTAGTAACTACAGACTAAAACTGCAGCCATATATTTATTTACGTGTGTTTATTGTTTGATGAAGTATTTAGTAAAATCAGGCCATCAAATTAATAAAAAAAGTACTTAGTAGATTGGATCATAAAAAACAGGTAAAATTATTATAAGACTTTATAAACTCTCAAATCAAATGAATCTATTTTATGTCAGCATTTTGCGAAATGTATTATTAGTTTACATTTAAATACTATTAGTTAAACATTTCTTTCTAGAATATCCTATTCTCCAAAAAGTAAAGACTTAACTATGCAATATGTAGGACCATATTGATTGCAACTAACATAGTAGACTTATGAACTTGACTTGCCTGATTAAATAAATAAACTATTCTTATTAACATATATACATCTAAAGTGTAAATGGTGACTTCACGCTTAGTAATAACATATTTAATAGAAAGACCTAATAAAATATGTATGTATACTTGTATAAATGAAGTTTTAGACTGATAGAGTTTTGTAAAACATATTTTTATTATATTTAAATGCATAGTGAAAAACATTTTGTCTCTCAAGGTTTTATTTACTATTGAAACTGAAGCATTTCACTTTTTGAGAATAAGAACAACATTATGAAACTTACTGATTATTTCAAGTATAGTTGGGTCTCTTACCTTGGACGTATGATGCAGTAAAACTTATATCGACTTTTTTCTATCTTCCACCATTCCACTGATAGACTGAATAACAGGGTCTGTAGAATGTTGTATCACATACAACAGTGTGCTCAATTGAGACTTATGCCAAAACTTGACAATTAACATGATCTAACCTATAACCCGGAAAATTACTTATGTTTAATTTAGAATAAATTTACAAAAAAGTATTTTAGTTGTTTTGTATAAATACTACAGTGAAAAAACTTTTCTAAAAGCATAGGCATAATGAATATCATCATGAATTCAATTTCAAGAGCTTCTGCTCAATATAGTTTTGGTATGAAAATGCCATTACGAAATTTTCACGTAACAAAAGGTGAGGCATGGTTGTGTTTAATTAAATAACAAGTATTCTGTATGGTTATTGATTTTGTTCTTTAACCTTTTATATTTACCATTAAGAACAAAATACTTATGTTTTAACACAGAAATAGTATTGAAGGAATAAAGAAATAAACCTTGAATAAAACAGTTGCTATAGTTACCATTTATATCATTTCACTTTTTGGGTGGTTTTTTAAGTAAATTTTGTTTATTATTACAGTACAATGCTTATACTCACCATCAGCTCTGGGAATTGATGGATATCTGCAGACCAGGAAGAAGATAAAAGAACAATTTGCCCAATTCACTGACACTTTTAGAGCCAAAATGAATGACTTTGTACATGATTCAAAACATATGATTTTTACAGAAGATCTTAAGAATATGGTCCACATGGCTGAGCCCACAGACTTAAATTTAGTACTTGATATGGTCAAGAAGTAAGTTGTAATTTGATGAGTTCTTATCTATATCTATTATAACTATCTTGGCTGCAGCTTATTGTTCACTTATTTAAAATGTACTGCATATTGTTAACTAACAACTGTTAGTTAATGATACCAGACCTGCAAAAAAAAATTTGGGCATTTGTCTTTTAATTAATTGCAAACAGACTGCGTAATTTAAAAAAAATATATAATATAAAAGTTAAACATGGTGTTGCGGAATTTTTTGTAGCTATTATCAAGCTCTACAACTTTTTTAAAACTTAATTATACATCTCTCACTGTTAAGGCGTTTGTAAAAACATTTTAGCATTTTTGTTCAACTGTTTTGTCTTATTTTTAAGGTTTGACAGTTATGTGATTTTATTTTTGTAAAATAATTTTTAAAATTGGTTCAGTAATGTCCAATATTATTAATAGAATGAAATTATTAAGGGAAATAACCAACTGCTCATTGCTTGATAATTTATTTATTTGGTTCACAATTATTCTACAATTTATGGAATATCAGATTAAAATCATATACTTAAAATGTTTTGTAACACATACATGGATGTAGTGTTAGGGCTCAATAGGTTGGACCAATTTCGAAAGATTTTTTTGACTGTATTTATTTTTTCAGATTTAATACACAAAAATCAGAGTTTAGATTTGGATCGTTTGTGTTTGGACCTGTTGTGATGAGGATGTTCTATTTTCTAGATGCTCCAACTGAAGCTTTAAAGGTAAATAGGCAGAGGAATGGTATTATTTAAAGTTAGGTCAAAGTTTAAAGTAATTTTATAGTGGGGATTATCAGTTACTGTACTGTTAGTTTATTTCATTAGGTTAGGGTGTATGTAAAATCTGTTACTTTGCATCTTAGTTGATGACTCAATTTGCATATTATTCAAAAGTTTTGGTTCTCATATATACAGTCAAAAGATATTATAACAACAGCTAAGGGACTAATTATATTTGGTTGTAAAAATCAATAGTTGTAACAGCCGATGACATTGTTATTAAGTACCTAATTTACTCTTTGATTTTCGTCAATATAATCGTTATGCTGTTCTAAAGTCTAAACAATGTCGTCGGTTTTGACTGTAGGGGGACTGAGGTGGAAAAATGCAATACATAATCTATATAAAATAAAAAGTTAAAAATGACTGAGTGACAGAATTCATATTAACAAAAATATACTTAATACAAATTTTTAAATATTTCCTATAAGGAAAAAAATAAAATAGGGAAGAACCTAGGCAAGGTAAGGTTTGATACTGACAGCATGTTGTATTTGTTTTAGTTTTGTAAGAATTTGAAATGTTTACTTATATTATAGATAATTTTATTATTTACTATTGGAAATACTATCAGTAAACATTTTTCTTTTACAGTGTTTTGAAAACCCAGATAATGCTGGCTTCTTTGATCAATTAGTCAGTTACCAGATATTATTGGATCTTCTCTACAATCATGAGATGTATGATGAAATGTACAAGATATTTGAGAAAGTACAGGAACGCCAGTTGAATATGACAAAATATCCAAAGTATCCAGTTGTTTTAATACTCGCTGCTTGTTATAAACAGGTAAGATACATACCATAGTATTCTAATACCTACTAATAGTACACACTGTCTCTGCATATTGCAATAATTTAACTTTAACCACAAATCCTTAGACTTATTTGGACAAAAACACCAATAATCAGATATTAGAAAAAAATATAAACTAAAATATTTGTTATAGATACAGAAATGTATTAATTGGCCAAGGCTCACATGTTGACACATAAATATAAAAATAATCTATGCTACTTTGTAGTAGAGAATGAATTTTAAGTTTAACAATCTTTAGACTCTAAGTCTAACTAATCTAACAATTATTTCCCCTTGAAGCGTCTAAATTTTAAGTAAATTAAGATTTCTGCAAGGTATTTAATTTCATCAATATTTGTTCTGTTACTATATTTATTCATTACCATAAGACTTTTTTTACACATAATACTTTATTTTCATACAGATTTTTTAGAAAGATATTCTAAATTATGTAGAATATAACTTGTAATACAATATATTAATAATAATAAAAAAGTATTTTTAATAACATTTTGTAGTATATTTTCTTAATATCACTTTATTATTATAATATATATTATCTTTTCAGAATACACCAGAAAGCTATGAATATGCAAAGAAATTATGGAAGGACATGTCTGCTCTAGGGACCTCCCCTCTCCGTAGAAGTTGTACATTCATGAGCGGTATGTAAAGTGTGTCTTAAACTATACACCAAAGTTTTGTTCATAGGTATTCAAACTGAGGTGTTAAAACTTTTAAGATCATACAATGTTATACTTAAATATAAACATAAAAATAATTTAATTCAGACCATTATAAATCCAAATATTGTTACCGATTCGAGGAACCGGGTACATAAGCATGTATATGGACCCAGTGTCTCAAAACAGCACATTCGGGTTTGTTAGCTATAACCATCAGGATATTGTTAGTACTCGTACGAACCCCACGCATCAGTGAGGCTGGCCGTTTGCAAAAAGAAAGTCAAAAGAAAAGAAATAGTCATCCACGTGTGCATCCGCAAACATACCTGATGCGCTACAGTCACGCGAGAGCCCCAACAACATCCTGAAAGCGTTATTATATTGCAATTATATATAAAAATAAATAAAATTCGATTTAATAGTCTAATAGCATTTTTCAAATAATGCTTTTAATTCTAGAGAACTTTTTTTTTCTAAAAAAGCCCGGTTCCTGCCCACATATAAGGCTCTATTAAATCTAATGATAGTATTATTATCTAGCGATAGTAGTATTGTCGCTTTTTATAAGATTAATTTTTTTACAAAAATATATTGATTAAAAAAATTTTTTTTACTAAAGTACTTTTCTCTCTTTTCATCATAGCGTAATTACCTGTTATTGATAAAAAAAATCTTATTCACAGAAAAAGATAGCTAGACTGATTTTTTTATTGTATTTCAGCCATGGCTTTAAGGAATAATGAACCACACATAGCTCTAGAGTGCATATCATTACAAACTCCGCATTACGTCACAATTAGGAATATTAAAGTGAGTACTTTGAAAGTCTGACGTGATTATTTTTTTCTATAGGCAAGTAGGAGATCAGTCTTTTTGGCTCTCACATCCTAGTCGAGATGTGGCGCTTAGTAACTCTCGTATGTCAATTAATTGATTTTGACATATATGAGTCTACCGCTTGGTCGAAACGCTTAAGTCTTGAGGGCATGAGCGGTTCTCTTAAATATCAAAATACAGTATGTTTTTGACATCGCGTATCTGTTAATATCTAATGATGTCTCGCTTCTTTCATTAAGCCAATTCCTTCACATTATCATAGAAAAATCACGATTTTGACAATTTATTTGATATAAAATATAGCCTATGATAGTATGAAGTAGTAGTAGAAATGTGTTTTTTTATAGAGCAAACGAGCAGGAGGCTCATCTGATATTAAGTGGTACCGCCGCCCATGGATACTCAATGTCAAATTCCCGCGAGTGCGTTGCCTGCATTTAAAATTGGTTCGCTGTTTTCTCGAAGAATCCTAAGTCAAATTGGTTCTGAATTACTACAGTGGGCAGCTGGTCCAACATAATGGTGGTGCGCGATAACTGCCTTAAAAAAACGCTTAGTTGTGAAACGGGTGGAATTAGGTATTTTGCTTCGACGTCCAATGATGAACTAAAGTATTTTAATGGTGAAAAAATGACAAAAAAAAAATTGAAATATATTTTTCCAGGTCATAGCTTTATGCCGAATGGGCAGGATTGACGATGCCTTGCCAATTCTAAGAGGTGTTTTGGATGTAGACTCTCCGAGTAGAGTAGACAAACACACATTCTTTGCAGAGACGGTAAGTTTGTTTTACGGTATATAATAGATGTGCTCTCAGGTGTTAATGGGGTATATGCATGTTTAATTTGATTTAAAAATTCGACCCGTAATTCATGTAATCGATTACTAAGTTTCCCCCTTTAAAAAATAGAAAGCTATTCAAAGATATTTTCCCGTTTCTGCAATATGTTCTATTTATCGCTGATAATGTAGTTTATATATTTATTAATCTTTGTCACGGTTTGGTTAAATTGTACATAAACTGAGCTATTTACAAGTAATTAAATAGAGTTAGAATTAAAATTTATTTATTCATATTGATAACTATGAACATTTTTAAACATATTTAAAAACCTCTAAATTTACCAGTTCCTAAGTCAAGACTGTGGAGCGCTATTATTATTATACAAAGCGAATACTTAAAACTTAAATTTTGGTCCTTCGAGCCGGAAAAAATTGAGAAAGTTTTTTTAGAAACTGGTGTTTTGGAAATATATATTATATTTGGATATAATTGAGCAATCTCATGTCAAATAATAATTACGATATGGCGAAACATTGACAATTGAACGTCCAATTTATGCTTATTTATAATATTTTATATGAAAATCAAAGTATAATATAGTATCTATGGATAATATAAAAATAAATTTAACGTAATAGAAATCATTGACCGATTCGGTGGCGGTTGTTGTATGGATATGTTCAAATAAAACACTTTGTTTGAAGCTAACAACTGGCTTTAATTGTTTAAAACATGAGCTTATAAGTACGATAACGCTGGATTAACAAAAAACTAACTTGACTGTTGAAGAGTTCGTAAATCTAAGTAACACGAAACGAGAATGTTAAATTACAATTTATAAGCGTGTTAAAAACTAAAGGGCTCATTTTGGCTTCAAGTGTGGGATTATTGTTTACATTTTGTTTACTTAACTAATGTTAGGTTACATAATAATATTTATTGTGCAATTATTATAATGTATAAGATTGTAACATTAATTATTTTTATAGATAACAGCAGCGCAGGAAGCGGTAAAACAAAAGAATGACAAAGATCTTGAAAACTCGTTTGTAAATATCGAAAAGGCTTTGCGGGATCGCGACCTTATAGATGATCAGGTATGTACAAGTACTATGCCTGTCATTATAGCGGCAAATATCTGATTTGGATCTTTCTTGTCGACTACAGACAACAATTATTGAAATGTCTCGTAACCAGGCCATATAATCTTTAGAAATTAGCAATTATTTCGGGATTCTAAATTTGAATACAAAATTATGTCAAGAGTATTTTTGAAGAAAAAAATGTCACGCTAAACGTTCCAAATTTGAATGTGACGGAATTTAAGAATTTAACTTATTACTAGAAAACGCTGCCAGTGTTAAAGGTACACTGCCACAGGGACCAAACTTTTTGTATTTTTTTCTTTTAAATAATTTTAATGATTACTTTGTAGTTTAGAAAATTGTAAATATTGTTTGATTGTATTATTTAGCGGTACGAAATAAAATAAACTTTCAAAAATCTAAAAGGTTATAACTTTTTTTGTATAAATTCACCAGCATGACCATATACATATCATAAATTTGTCATTCTATGTAATGGTTCTTTTTCGTAGTGTTGGCCAATTCTACGATCGCGACATATAGTAATTATATTTAAAAAAAATATAGATAAATATGGTAACAAAACAGATACAAAAATATGCTACAACATATTTGTTTTTTTAATAAAACAAAAATCTTTTGCAGACTTTAGACAAGTTGGTGACAAGCGAGATTATATTATCTGTGAAGAAATACGACAAACCTCGTGGTATGCCTAAAATGCCGTTTGGCCAGAGGCAAAGGAATTTGAGCTAATTATAATACTAAATATAATGCAATATATGATTCGTACTATGTGATAATATGTAAAATTAATGATACAAATTAAAATGTTATGTACACAAGTCTTTGATTTAAACGAAAATCCAATTTAAGATATTTATTCAAATATACAGAAAACGTATATCTAATGACATCGTAAAATTACATCCATTGCCATATTGCGTCTTTAATTTTATATTGTATAAATGGTTATAAGAACAAAATTCCAAACACACATAATACTGTGAATATGTATGTGTTTTTTAACCAACTTCAAATGAGACATTTTAAAATCGTTTTTACAAATACATTTAATATTTTGAACGAAAAAAAATCTAATAGGTTACTCAGGGATAATTTAGAATTACAATTGTGAATGACAGAGTTCCAGTAATTTTTGAGTTTGATATCAACAAATAGTTCCTTTTCATAGTATTATTATAGATTTATTACTATTTAATATTGCTGTTTATGTAGTACGAATCAATTGTACTTACTGAGAAATATGTATTTTGATGTCATATATAACAGATTTAGTTGTCAGAAATGTAAATGCGTGCGAGATTGTGAATGTTTAAAATTGTTCAAAATAAAGTGTTGATTTAGTATGTTTATTATTTTCATTTATAATCCTTTCATTGCAAATATGAAATATATTGTCGCGATTGCCAACTGTCAAGATGGGAACTTTCTCTGTTGGCGCGAAATTTTATATTAATTTTATAGAATTTTTTTTTTCGCTTTCCGGCCAGGCTAAGGTAAGTAGACCCTACCGCCTATTCTTGCGTATTACACATACAGTCAAAACTGTTTACGACGACATCGTTTCTATCAACATACCAAATTATATATTATAATATAATATTTGACCATATGAATATATGATATTGACCAAAAACAAAGGTCCCGGCTGAATTTTTTGTATTAGGTACTTAATAACAACGTCATCAGCTGTTACGACTATTGGTTTTTACGTTTTATGACGGGACTTTTGTTCCCGTTGCATGAAAGACTCTTGGGCCGTGGAGTGCTCGTGCATAGACGCCAATTAAAGATTACGTTTGTGGTTGAAAACTGAATAGATTTTGTTTTCATTTGTTTTAGCTTATGTATTACATTCTCAAATGACCAGACCTAATGCTTCAAAAAAATGTGTGTGTGTGTAGTGTACACACGTAGGAAGTGAAACTTTATGAACTTATTTTTCGAAAAATGATCTATTATGCAACTTTACAGAAGTTGCTTAAATAAAGTTAAATTAGATAAAGTTTAACAAAAGGCTTTTATTATCATAGACAAGAATACAAATTATACAATTATTTCATTTTACCTTATTACTAAGATTACTACAGAATTTCATTAATTGTAATATAATAATTACTGTCATTGATATCGTTATTATATCTTTTTGCGATTAATGGCTTCAAATCTCTTCGAATCAACCGTGGTAGTGACACGAATCAACAAGAAAAACATATTTTACAACAAACAGCGCGTAACGGAAAACAAATTCCAAAGTCGATAAAGAAGTTTCACTTTAATAAATTATCTTAAGATAATAATATATAAAATTATTTATATTTATATCCCATCATACATAATTACGAGGTATATAGGTTTTATATATTTTAATATAGTTTCAGATATACGAATTAACCTACGAGTGGAAGTCACAGGTGTTAATATTTAAAGTATTGAGTAGAAAAGGTCGCGGTCCTTTATATAAAGGTGTATCTAAATATAACTTAAATGAAAGGAATCTGAACGAAGCGTAAAATTCAATGAGTTAGAAAGAATAGTCTTTAGTACTTGTATTCGAAGGTTTCTTTTTTATATTTATACGAGAATACGATTTTTATTTTTTTATAAGAAGCAGTAGTAAATCTACAACTAGTCTTACTGTTGGCTTGTGGACTAAAAAATGGCAGATAAGACTTTATCAGTTCTAACTTTACAAATGAATCACCAAAAAACCAGCCAGTGTATGTTGATAAAGACATATTGCCGTTCTAAAATTCAGCTTTCGTCAATTCAAAATATTAGAGTACAGTAAAATAAACAGACTACTTGGTTGCCATTTCACGTTATCAATACAAAATACACAACAGTACAAACAAGTACTGATTCCTGTATGGATTTATGCCTGCCAGCTGTGGGGCTGTATCAGTAAGAGCCACATCCATATATTTATTTATTTATTACAGAAATACATACATTAGAGACTATGCCGATATGATAATGTCGAGAAAAAAATAATTGAATTATAATAACGTATTATATTAAACACATAACATACACAATATCGCTACTGTGAATTCACTTTGTGAACATATAAATATGTCGATGGTGTCGGAGACAGCATTTAGTAACGGGGATCTGTTCTAGCCCTATCGCAAACAAACTTGGCCTTCGCCGTCGTACATATCCAATAGGTACAAAGAAACCGAGGTCTTGGAGCACACTTGGGTTGGGTTACATAGTAGGCCAACTGTAAGTCCCGTCTGGTTTACAATTTATTGTGCTCCACCATCCCTAAGATAAATATTGTTGGGAAACAATAAGTGATAGTAAAGATAGATGCAGTCTGCTATAAAGGTTTCGTGTAAATTTATTCTGTATACGCTGTAACATTAGGCAATATTTTGCCTGATGCGGAGCCCAGACAGACGAGTTACACTCTAACATACTTCTAACCAAAGCGTGGTTTTTCCAAGCTTGAGATGGCGTATATAATCCAACGATTCCAAACCAAAATGGTCTGAGGTTTATATACAAGCTTATAATATATTACACATACTAGTAAAACTTACACAGTAAAAAATGTATGATTTTGTCTATAATTTAAAATAAGATTTTGTTAGCTCTGTTGTTCAGTAATTGCGAATTTTATCTCATATTTTAGGCATTGTCGCTGTAAAAGCTGTAATTCAATTATATTAAAAAAAAATATTTAAAATTCAGATTAAGGATAGTTAGCGACAACGTAGTTTAATATGCTTCTAAAGCCTTTCAAAATACAAGATAATCCTGCCAGAGGCTTTGACGATTTTAATACCGTGAAATTATAGATTTTCCGAGAATACGGTTTTATTTTCACAAAAATATTTTTTTTAAACACAGTACACGATTTTTTAAAGAGTTGGCTAAGTGGCTTCAGCATGCGACTCTCATACCTGTTAGTCGTTCGATTCCCGGCTGTGCACTAATGAACTTTATTTCCATTATCGTCTACTTGCCTATAAGATTGACAAATGATCATGAAACAATCACAGAAATTCGAGTCCTAAAAAGGTTGTAGCGCCACTTATTTTTATTTGTTCTTGATATTGCGTAAATATCAATATTTTTTAGATCATCATTATTTTTATGACAAAAAAAGAAAGAAAGAATTCATTTACAACATATAAATAAAGGAAATCATAGCAGTTGCTTAAGACCAGCACTAAGTATATAGAGCGGCATTAGGAAAATTGTCAGGCAATTTTCCAACAAGAAAATCATTTTTCTTATTCAATTCAATTTCCTCTGATTTTATAAAAAAGGGAATATTAAATAAAATAGTCTCTTGAAAATTTTATGTATTTGGAATTCGTCTGTAGTAACACATTCCCAATAGAATGTATAAACAATAAAAAATACGTGGAAGAAGAAAACATTTTTTATTAGATTTTTTTGGTCTGGGCGTCAGATTTCTGTATCTTTTTCTTTTTTTGTTTTTTCTAGGTAAGTGATCAGCCTTCCATCCCTGATACACGCCGTCGACGTTTTAAATCTAAGGCATGCCGGCTTGCTCATGTTTTCTATGCGTCAATTCACTTCTCAGACCATCTGCGACTGTAACTTCCAATGGCGGAAAACGGATCGGTACTATCCGGTTTTGTATTATTGTAATTAACGTTTCGACTTAAATTCTCTCAATATCGGTAGCCCTGTCGCAAATGACAGCGTGTTACAAAAATTATTAAAATTCTGAATTCGGCATTTCATTAAATTTCTCTGATAGAAAACTTTAAAATACTCAGCCTCAGCCCGGCGCTACAGCCTTATTAGGTCTGGGCCTCAGATTTCTGTATCTGTTTAATGATAATTTGCAAATCTAATAGGCAAGTAGGTGATTAGCCTCCTGTGCCTGACATAAACCGTAAATTTTTTGGGTCTGAGGCAAGCGGGTTTCCTTACGATATTTTGCTTCACCGTTCTATCGAATGTTAAATGCGCACATAGAAGGAAAGTGGTGCACAGCCAGGGATCGAACCTACGTCATCAGGGTACATACTTAGTTAAATATATATATGTTAATATAGTATTCCATATTTATTTATAATTATTTTATTATATTATATAATTATTTTTGTTATACTTACATAATTTATGTAAGCTGTGGAGGTTACGAAATAAATAATACACAATGTGTTTATGTGTTCCGAAGGCGGAATCTTCTTTATATAGAAGAAAATCTTTAATATTTGACTTGTAAGTGATCCCGAACATTTTATTATTCAAGGAATACATTTCTATCGGGGTTGCACTTAGCGATTTCCTTTTGAGAGTTTAAAATGATTCAAATATTCAATTTCTTAGATTGATTTTCCATCTACGGTCCTTTGATGATTGCACAATACATTTTCCTTTCCGCTCTATATTATTAACTTCAAAGCTGCCTTTGTGAGAATATGGACTGGGTTTCTATTCAGATGCAGGTAGTATAGCTAAAAATTGGATATAATTTTATATTTTTTTAAGATGTCACGCTTACCTAAAATATGCCTATTTGTATATAAATATGCCTTCTTCTCTTGTGCCCATTAAAACTGTATTAAAAAGCAGACCCAACCAGAACCGATAAAGTGAACCTGTCGTGCAACCAGATAGGAACCTGGATATCCGGTGGTTAAAAGGTGGTGGTGGTATCAGTTGAGGGAGAACCATGCTAAAATGTAATTGTCAGAAAAATCGGTACTCTTGGATTTTGATTGTTGAACTAGTGGTAGAAGCCGTTCATCATTTTAATAGGTACCAATTGACTTATTCGTGACTACCTTAAGAATCATTTTTAATTCCACTTACTATAAAATAGTGTTTTAATCATAATTTATTCATTAAAATAAATAATGGTTTTATACGGAAAGCAAACAGAGAGAGAGAGAGAGATCCGTATCACCTCGACGTACGTCGTTCCACAACTGAGAGTTTTATTCAGATTTTACCGAGCACCACCACAATGTGGTACCAGCTACACACACCACCACTATACACTTCAAGATAAGAGCGTATGCATTATTAAAGTACCGATAACACACTCGCGAGCCCTCTCGAGCATTGAATGTCCATGGGCAGCTATCATATCATCATAGCATATCACTTAACATCAGATGCCCTGACCATTTGCCCCAAAGAAGAATCCGAAAAAATGAGGAAAAATATTGAGGATTTCTTTTTATAGGGGCTCTATTGGTTATCTCTCACTTTAGCTCAGCCTCTGTCCTTGTAGCTAAGACTTGTATTATTAAGTTTTTAAATAAATGTCAGTCATTAAATTTCATTTGTTATGTTTACTGAATGTGTTTTGTTTTTTCTTTATATATGCTTAAGGTTTTATATGCGTCCGTACCTCTCAAATAATATTACCAGCCAGCAAAACCTTAAAAAATTAAAAGTAAAAAGCACGTCCTGTCAATTTACGGGAGTATAATAAAATATTGAAACATGAGAGCGTCGTAATGGGTTCATTACTTTTAATAACATTGTAGGACTTCGAAGATATGAGGGTGCTCAATGGTAATGATATTTTCATTATATTTCACTTAAGTGTTTGACGCTTGGAGTATTGCCTTTTTATATTCACAATATAGAGATTTTTTATTGCATTTATCAATTACACCTTTGACTTTAAATATTAAACTAACTATGACTTTAATTAATTATGTGTTTCATATTAAATGAGAGACATTTCTCCAATTGTTTTACAATTTGTTTGTGTTCTCCAATGATGTAGATGGTCTGCTTTTGATACCTTCGAAACCTTCTTCACAGCCACAAAGAATTTGTTTTTATTAAAGACTGTAAGTTAACAGTGCATTCCTCACAATATGGAATTTTTATTATTTTGACAAATACCACTTCAATACCAGTTAATCCACCCGAATCGCCCCGACGTCCGACGTTCCACAACTGAACGTTTTTTTAAATGCAGTTTCTGCCGCGCAATACTATGTGGAACCAGCTGCTGTTGCTGCTCTGAAGTATTTGCGAACCGAATCGACTTAGGGTAAATGCCGGCGACGCACTTGCGAGCCCTCTGGCAATGTATGTACTTAAAATCAGGTGAGGGTTTGCTCCCTTTTAAATAATAACAAAATCTTTTCATTACACTAATCAAAACAATAGATAGGATATGTTCCATCAGACATAGTTATTTTTTATTATTATTATATTTTATGTATGTATTATACACACTATAATGGTGTAAGCATAGCACAAGCATAATGATTAAGGTGGTCTGGCGAAATTAAATTGTAAAAATATGATAATTAAAAAATTACGTATTGGGTACACGTAACACCTATCATGTTTGTCGTTTCTGTATATTCTTTTGGGATCCTCTGATGTCATAGAAAATCAGTTCACGTAGTAAATATCTGGTTTTATAGGTTGTTTAAAAAATATTTTTTTATTTAATTAATTTATTATAGCGTAAAACAAAATACATTGTCCTGCCCAAGAGCTGTGAACAAAGGTCTATGCAAATCTAAGAAATCGAGAATCCATTATAATGGAATTCAAAAGGCAAGAGCTCCAGTTATTTACTTCACTCATAAATTAATCTAAGACTTAATACATAAATTTTCATGATATCTCTTAAAATTTCCTTATCTGCAGTGATATACGCTATAATAAGTGCAGTGTTGTGGCTTCTCCGCGCGACTCTATGCTATACACCAATGGATTTTCTTCCTATGTGCGCATTTAATATCCGCTCGGAGAAGGAAAGCATCGTATGTAAACAGGCTTGTCCTAGACTCAATGACTGGGTGTGACAGGCACGAAGGCTGATCACCTACTCGCATATTAGATTGATAAATTATCATGAAACAGATACAGAAATCTTAGGCCTAGACGTTAAAAGAATGTACATATTTAGTCCATCGAGGTTATTATTTGGAGAAATGGGTTTTGAATCAAGATCTAATCGGTCTATGGGAAAAAGTTGGTACTCACTGCTATACAGATTGAGCATTTTAATTAACGAGCTAGGTCTGAACTTGCATTAAATTTTTCTTTAATTTATATAATTTTTAAATCGATTTTTATTTCTCATCGTGTTTGTTTTCTCTTTGTTGTTGTGTTTGCTTATAAGTGTTTGTTACATTAACTTGTTTCTTTATCTTTATACCAATGTATCAGTGTGCCAAGCGTCGGCAAGCTTTAAAGTAATTACAAATTTTACAATAATTTTGCATATTACATAAAGGCTCTACACACAGTTCGATAACAGATTTTACAGATCATTAATGAAAGATAAAAATCGGTATGGCTAACGTTATGCGCGAAATACAAATAAAAATCACTAACCCCATATAATGGGTTTGGAATTTACTGCTTTTTCGTATTCGGTAATAACTGGTTCATATTCGATAAAATATAGTTCCAGAATATAGATATTAAATATTTTTATCGTTTATCCACTTAGCTATATAATAAATAGAGATTCTAAGCAATATACGTTAATTTATTCATGCAAGTTATGGTTAACTGAACCTGTATATATCGGCTGTTAGTTTAGTAACGTATAGTTGAATTAATTACTGCAATATGTGGTAATTGTCAGCCACAAATTGCTGACATTATGTCGTCTTTAGTGTAATTACACTTGCATAACCTCTGCGACGAGATGGGAATGTTAATTTTCCATTTTGTACACGTTTTGAATTCCTATCAATAATGTGATCAAAAATTATTATATTTTTTAAATATATTATTGTTGACCTAGTGGCTTAACCCTCCACTCTTAACCGAGGTCTTGCGTTGGAATGACAGCTTTGCACCAGTGGATTTATCGTTATATGTAGCAATTCAGACATCGTGAGGAACCATGTTGACAACCAAAACCTTATTAGCAACTTGTCTATAAAAATAAAACGATCAAAGAAGCAGACGAAATATGAGGCATGAGGGCATAATCAACAGGGTTGTAGCGCCACTAAAACAGGTAAAAACCTTGTTCCAACCCTAAAGTCATTTATCATAACAGCCTTTCTTTTCTATATGACTAATTACTTGTTTGTACCGAAAATATTGTGAGGAACCGGTAAGTCGGAGCAAAAAATCGTCTTCACCAATTTCTTTGTAAAAATATTAAATGCTAAGTCCCTGAAAGTTATTAGCGAGATTGTTTCATCGTTACGTACTAATGACTGTATTTTACTGTGCTCGCTGTGTTGCCTGGTTCACTGTTTTCAGACAAATAAATAGTATAAATAGTGAAGGAGTAATTAAACAAATAGAAAAGCTTGTATTTTAAATATTTATTAAACATACAAACATTTATATATTCATATTGTATGAAATGTTATAAATATCGCGATTACAGAGATGAAGTGAACTTTAATGATTCAAAGCATAGAAAATATAAATAAACAATATGTTAGGAACTCAGAGTACATAATTTTTGCTTTTAAGTAATGTTTTTAAACTTACAATATTAGTATGTTCTAGATATAAATGAACGAAAGTGTAATTTATATTCGCTGATGTCTTATTTAATAATTTGAATATTTCAAACCTATATATAAATTATAATTACGTACTGAATTTTTGTATTACACACCAGACATCCATTCTTAAAAGTTATTATAACTAAAGACTTATAAAAAAACTCTAATATAACGCAAACAAAATATACATCACGTTTTAGGATTTTATTCTTTAGGACACATCTTAATTATAAGTGATAGACACACACGACAAATATGGAAATACAACGGTCTTAGAGTATTTACAAGACAACAATTAGAATTCATAATTAAATAACCATTTGTTTTACAGAATATCTCTAATAATTATTAGCAAATAGCGTTTTGTTTCCCATTTTTTTCTTATTTGTTAGATATTGGCAATACATTAGTTAATATAATTTTTACAATATTTTATATCTAAATTTGCAATCAAAAAATAATTTAGCCAGAGTCGTAAATCATTTGTTGTTTTTATAATGTGTTACGAAATGAAAATTGGCGATTCTCTAAAGCTTGCCAAATTACCTTCCGAGATATTTTAGTTTATGTTCTACATATCTGGAAAATAGGAAGTTTGCAATATATAATCCCGCGGACGCTGCGCTTCAGTCTATATATCTATTTTTTTTTAACTAATGTTAAACTTACTAATAAAACATACATAACATATAGACAGGAATAATAAAATTAGCAAACACGGAGTCAAACAATATTATTTTTTATACCTTTTATTACACTTCTTTTTACTACAATATCATTATGGCAAATCATTTATTTTATATAATAGGGGGGCAAACGAGCCTGCGGAACGCCCAAAAAGGGCAGTCAGCGCAGCCTATAGACACCTAGTTTTAGTGGGGGTGTTGCCGGCCTTTGAGACTGGAGTATCATGATTTGGAGAAATCGAGAAATCATGTTCACTCTGTGGTAATACAGGAAAAGGTAAAAAAGGGATTCTAATAAAATTAAAGTCCAAGTAGTGGCTCCGTTCGTTTCGCTGTGATTGGTTCAGCAACATCTCCTGATACGCGACCCTATACGTCAGGTTATCAATCACAATTAAACGCATGAATTATTCTTTTACTCACATCAGCTTCTACTTTATTCATAAAATACCCATATTTTGAGTACCAAACACTTATATAACAAACACTGTTACCCATTAATACAGATCTTACATAAGCTATACACAGCATATAAAATATTTTTTATATAGACTATATTTTATGATACATTCACAGTTATGTAAGAGGTATTTTGTTTAAATTAGTTTCGTACGATAATTTCAATTTATATTAAATTTAAATTGTTGAAATTTATACTAAAAAATTACCGCGAAAGAAGCCAATTATATAATCTCTCAAAGTAATAAAAATGTATAAGTTGCACTGGATTCAGATGTATTTTTTTTATGATCATTTGTCAATTTGATCAAATAGCCCGAATAGCCAAGTGATCCGGACACAAGCCGTCGACTTTTTGGGTTTAGCCCCAAGGCAAGCTGGTTTCCTCACGATGTTTTCCTTCACCGATTGAATGTTAAACACGCACATAGAAAGAAAGTCCATTTGTACACAGCCGGGGTTCGAACCTACGACCTCAGATGAGAGCTCGCAAGCCTCGCTAAAGCAACCAGTCCGACACTGCTGAAAGTAATGAGAACGCCGTGCTATCTTTCAAATGTGTAGGAATAATTTCTATTTACAAATTCGCAGAATCATTAGTTGCTTGTCATAGCAACACATATTTATAGATTTTAAATGTTATAGTATATTTTGTTTTACTCCTTGAAATCTTTCCATTTTCGCTTCGGAGAAACTAGGATAAATCCTAATATGAATTAACTCAAATAAATTATTATTATATTTCTTGCTTTCACGTATTGTTTTTGGAAATTACAAAATTGTTATAGACTATGAGTTATATAACGCTCGAAAATATATCATATTAAGTAAATTATAACATTCATGTTTTAACTATATACAATGAATGTTAGTTCTATGTAATTAACATAGAAAATAGCGAGTTTTACATAGACATATAGAATATATTTATGATATTCAATTCATTTGTACATCGTGTATGTATCGAAACCTCAAGCTGTACACTGAACCACTATCTTTTAACCTGGAAGATCTTAGTTAGATTCCCGGTGAAAAATTGTTCTGGTAAGCAAACACGTTGATAACTATTTCCCTTAATCCATCAACGAGACGCAGAAATATGAGAAGTTCCATTAAAAGGTAACGGGACACCAAAACCACCATAAAGATATTTACATATATTTATACATATTCCAAAAAAAAACATTTATAAAGTATTGCATTGGGTACTCAGAGTTATCAATTATCAATAATTTCATAATTTAAACCAACAGTAATAACGGAATTTTTAGTATTTACATTTCACGTGCAAGTAGATGCTTCAAAACGGCATCTTTGATTCTATTTGAGGTGAATTTGTAACCTTTAACTCATAAACAACGTCTCTGAGTAGGAATTAATCATAAAATATAAATTTATATTAAATGCTACTTCGTCAATACAAAGAGTCGCCTTGTGAGTTGTGTGCTGTGATATTGCGGACTACTTCGATTGTGAGGAAGTTGAATGGATCTGGTTAGGGCTGCTTAAGTTCTCATGTTATTTTCACACATATATAGCCTTTCATACACACACACATAAGTATCTTATTGTCCTTCTTGTAACATGTGTAATCTTGTTCCTCAATACATCAATTAAATACAGCGCTATATGTTAGGGCTACTAAACTCTGTAGCATATGTGACATTCAAATGTGTATATAATCTATATGTAAATATAAATAGTAAAACGATAGTTTAGTTGAATTGATCTCGCCCTTGTCATGAATTAGTTGCCACAACTATCGCTGATTTATTTAGTACGAGGGACGATGCTTTGGTATACCACAGGATGGTATTTCGTGATTATGTAATCGTTGAATAACAAAGAGCTTAGAGCTACCTTCACTGATACAGAGAAATGTACCTTATAAGGTTTGATTCCACCAGTGTGCGGAACTGTGCGGTATATCAATGTTTGTTTTGGTAGACTCACTCAAGCACACAATAACAAATTGTACGCGAATATTTTAGCTAACTTCGCGCACAACTGTGCACTTGTGTACGGACACGGTTCAAGTAATGGACACGTGTCGACGCGCACACACTCCTTGTTCCCGAACTCAATCTTGCTTCCGCTACCAGAGCGAACATTTAATTGTGCGCGCACTATGCCAAGTAAATTTGAAAGAATAACTTTGACCATATTAGGAACTGTCGGCAGAAAATCTTCTCAGTGGACAGGTTTGTAAATACTGTGCGCTCACAAAAGTTCCACACGGCATTGCCGGTGGAGACAGAAGCCAAACGCAATACGCGCTTAGTTCATGTTCTGATATAGTTTTGCACATAATGTTTGTAAACAAATGTGCTGCAAGCCATTTTGGTGGAATCGTACCTTTGGATATAAAAAGAACAAACAAGAACCCAATCATTTAATCCTATGTTATAGAATATTAACAATACGTTGTATGGATACTCTTGCGTATTATGCAACTACCCTTACCGCCGGTTTAATCGGCCCAACGTATGCCAGTTCGATGCAGTTGTTTTAATGTCTGTGGCACTGTTGTTATGGAATCGCGCGGAACAAACACTCATTATTGAGATTGGAATCACGTTAAGAAGTTACAGTTTAAGGACCCTTAACCGATGAAAGTTAAATACTTAACAACTGTAGTCTAGATGTAATCATCTAATTATTTTAAATTAAATTAATTACGTTATTAAATTACCTACTGATTCTCAAGTGGTAACACATATAGACCATTAAAACATTTCGATCTGAGATCATTATCGACGGGAATAGACACTTCCACAGATGATATATCTAGAGTTCCTTTGAGGGACGGTATTTGTTTGTGATCTAAGGCGGGAGGAGCGTCCTCTTCGGGCAAAGTGCGCAAACGCCTCTCCCGCCCCCCTCCTCACACGGGGGATTGCTCGCCGCTCGCGCTACCACTTGTGATGTAATCCTGCAAGATTTAAAAAAAAATGGTTTTAATAGTGTTAATAAAACAAGAAATAAAATGACGTTACCGACATATCAAGATTGTGATCATAAATAAAATTATCTATTAGTAGGTTAGCTTAGAGTATATTAAATCATAAAAATAAAGGTCACATGCAGTCCATTGCAATGACTCATGTAAGGGATTCCATCCCACCCATCCAGACTTCCCGCTATCGACAGCATACTGTTAGCGCTCCCCCGCTCGCGGCTTTGATTTACAGATCGCTTACGCATCGTGGCGTAAAAATACCTGCACAACCATAGATTGTAGACGCACTGCAATAGCAAGAGAGCCCTATCAACATTCTGAACTCATTATTGAACTGAACACAAACACGTATGACTTTTTTTGTGTAGCAAGTCCTCAGGCTGCAGGCATGAAATGATGTTCAATATCCTCTAAGAAGCGTAATTTTTGGCCTCTTGCAAACACCGAGCAAACCGCCGAAGCATTTTTGCTCTATAACATGCGAGGTAACGAAATTTACTCTCTCTAATAGTATACCATTGAGATAAGTGACTTACGATTTTAGTTACAAACTAATGTTAAGTTACACTTACGGCATGTAAGTGCTTAGTGTCGTAGTGAGGAGCCAGCGATGTCCTAGGTACCAATAACGTTGTGGTAGTCGTCTCAGACGCAGCTGATTCCCGTTTTGAAGGCTGGCTATATAATCTGTCCCATATTTTACTTGTTAGACTATATAAAAAAAGTTTTATTAATCTCTGACCTCGTACAACATATTATAAACATATAATGTACGTATCTACATTGAATTCATCTTCTGCAAATAAATAGAAAGGTAAAATTTGTCAAACAATTCCCATTCAATAGAAATGTCTAGTTTCGTATGTGTAGCGTTCGTTTGGACATTTAAAATTAAAATAGGTGATATGAAGCATCATGCATAAAGCGAAAAATAAAAGATAAAAAAGCGTTTACATCAAATTTATTATAATAACAAATTAACAAAATATAATCTAAATCCACGATGGCGCCTCTTCATAAATGCATATCCAATGGCCACGTTCAAACGGTGAGCCTAGTGAAGAGAAATTGATGATCAAACATGAATTTTGGGTGGATATCCTTAAGCTATGGTAAACATGCATAACTTCTACAGTTTATGGTTATAGAATCCTTATTTCTACTACAATTTAAAATACCAACATGTATATATATTTGTTAAAGGCTTCGATCGGATACAATTTATTACTGGTCAAATGGTGATCGGATATTGACTTTGAGCTGATACTTACTGAGTGTACAGGTTTACGCGATTTTTAAATGATTATACGTTAAGGTAAATAATCGTATCAAGATGCGAATTTGAAATTATGTTCTATACACTAAACTAAAACTGGTCTGGGCCACATATTTTTGTATTTGTTTCATGATCATTTGCCAATATTCAAGTAGGCATCAGCTTCCTGTGCCTGACTTTTTGGGTCTAGGATAAGCCGGTTTTCTCACGATTTTTTTCCTTCACCGTTCGAACGAATTTTAATTGCGTATATATACAGAAAGTTCATTCGTGGATCGAACCTACGACCTCAGGGATGAGAGTCACTATGCCAACACTGTCCTATACTGACAGACTATAGACAAATATTCAATATAGGTATACTCAACACAATGTTTTCTTTAAATGTGTAAAAGCTATGTTAATAAAAGACAATACTATGTAGAAAGTATTATGTTTGTCCTATGTGCATGGCTGTCGTTAGTACATGGGAGTAATCGTATTCAAAATACTAAATAATAATCTTAGGATTACATACAAAATTCCCAAATCTGCCCAAATCTGCCAAAATCCGAACACCATTTGACTTACTTGTCCCTGAAAAGTATTACCCCACAATAAATTATACATGTAATGGGGAATTATTGCGTGGATAGAGGTGTAATAATTGGGGTTAATAGTTGACATTCATTATTCAAAAGCTCGACTAATGTATGCATGCAATGTTACCAAGGGATTCCTCTTAAACTTTTTGTTATACAAAATGTGCTCCTTCTACTTAATAAAGTAGGGGGCGACATAATAAACAAGACTATCAGAAATACTTACCGAATGCTCTCCGTCCTTGACCTTGGAGACCAATCCTTAGAGTAGGACGCCCCCCTTCTCCTTCCCCCGCCAATCGTTCGTCCAGTTTTCCACCTCTCCACATGGTACCGAATCGCATGCCGGACTTCCGTGTTCATAAAGCAGTAGAACAACGCAACTGTAAACCCCTGGAGAGAATAAGGAAAAGAAAACTTAACAGCCTTTAAGATAACTTGAATGAGGACGCTGCCTGCTCCTTAAACTTATCTTAAAAATAATAGGGATTTTGTCTATGGTTTAGTAAAACATTAAGTTGCAATTACATTATTCAGTTACGAATGGAAAAATTGCATAAATGAAAATTACAGATTACGCCTTATCTATTTGTATATATAAAAATGAATTGCTGTTCGTTTCCCTAAAACTCGAAAATGGCTGGACCAATTATTATCTCGAAATATTTGTGAAAGCTCAGAGAAGGTTTAAACGATGGAAAACATAAATAATAAGTAAAGGAAAATACTAGAAACAAGAATTGAATTTTCCAATAAAAACTGTTCATAGCTGGGAACTATTTAATGTCGTTTGTTTGGTAGAAAGAAGAAATTGTCACGTTATAGCCTTGCCTTCAGAAAATATTGTTTACCGGGTCATCTAGAAATAATTAAATGGACGATTTAGTACTTTTACTTTTAACACACACACATTCTTCTATTGCCATCGAATTGAGTTCACACTGTGATGAAAAAAGACGATCACTTATTTCTCTTAAGAACATTGACGTCCAAGTTCCATTTTCTCGATGTCGTGCTCAACTTGCGATTCAATTAGTTCACTCTTCAATTACTTTTTCTAAGTAAGAAAATCCCCGACATTTTCAGTGCAGTTGCACGACAACACAATTGTTCTTTAAAGAGATTTGTAAAGGTAGAGGAAATGAATTTAATTAGCAAAATTAAAAATTCTGTAAAGCCATCCTGGGAGTATTATTGTTTACGAATCGTAAAGATTCCATAAACAACTGCTGCACTGTCACTGCTGTATTGGTTAACTGTTATCTATGGTCCGTTTTATATTAACTGTAAATTGAGAGGTAAGTTTTTATAAACGGTATTATTAGAATATGTAAATTGGTATGATTTAGGAGGGAAAATATATTGTTACCATTTTATTAATCTACATAGTAATCATAAAAATAATTAAAAATTCATAAAAAGAAAATCTTAATGGTTTGGTCCCCGTGGAAGCGCCGTAACGCTGGTAGCATTTCCTCGCTGTATTGCGATACTTATACGTTGACCGGTACTATCTACCAGGTACCAACTTAAATCTTTAATAAGCGCCTCTGCACTTGAACCCCACGGCCCAAGAGTCTCTATTCGAAACGGATACTCTGTTTTTATCCGGCAATATACAGTATACATACATTGCGATGACACAATCTAACTAAAAAAAAACTAAAACTAAATAGAAACTTAAGCTGATTAAGAGCATGTAAATATAATAATACAATAAACAAAGTTACGGTAAGACTTGTATATCAATATTTCATCAATGTTAGTAATTAAGTTGTAAGAGCGAGATAGCCTATTCACTGGAACATTAAAAATAGCAGATATGCGAGCCGTAGGTAAGTATAGAAGACTTTTAGTTCTAGTAACATTGGGATTACAAAAAAATTAAAATAGAAAAAGTATCTCCATCCGTGGGTCTAAAATAATTATTAACCATCGAAGACATTCAATCACTGGCACTTGATTAACCATAGATAAAGAAATATTCGAATTCTAAATTCAATTTGTGTCAAGTGTCAGTAGATTTTCTTTCGTAAGAAGTTGTAATTGAATACCCATAGTTATAAACAATAATTTCATAATAGTCGTACAATGATTAAGATCTCTGTCTAATTTGATCAATCCGTCAAAAGCAGACGCCTATTTAATGTTGAATAAGCATTTTCAACGTCACGAACAGATTTTAGCGGTTTCCATTTATATAATACAAATTAATGTTTGCTTAGAAATAATTGTTTTCAATATTATCGTGTATTATTTGCTAAAGTATCCTTTTGAATAAAATACTCTGTCAAATTGTGTATACGCTGTGAATATTAGTTAAAAAAGTATAGTAAATAAGTTGTCTATTATTTTTATACATGTTTATTTGTTGGAATCTTTAGAATTGTTGGATCCTTTATTTGAGTCATATATTCAATTTCAAGTGAGTCTATCTCAATTATAATGAAAAATACAATGGCTTCGTAAACAACTAAAAAGCCAAGCAAAAAAGATTACTTTCTTATAATTATGAATTCTAAGCCTTTTGAAAAGAACACTCAAGTACTCAGCCCACTGATGTGTTTTCTTTTAAAGTCTTTGTTTGTGTTACAAATAATTCACAAAACCTTACTTACCTTTGATTGCTTTCATGCCAGGAAAGCCTCATAGCGTAACTTGACAAAACTAACATAATATTTCCCTACCCTCATGGCTTAGATTGGTTTGTAAAAAATATATATTTATCATGATACGTATTGCACGTTGCGATCAGACAGTTTTAATTTCGTAATTTTAGTCTTCTGGGCTTTAATGTCCTTTTAAATATGTAAATATTGCGAATTTGACAGTAGTTCATTAAATAATTGCACAGCGTTATAGTTTATGGATTTCTGAAATTAATTTGTACACGGCTGCGAAAAGACATGCGAATACGTATAGTAGTGGTGTTTATTTTTATGTAGTAGGAGGCAAACGGTCAGGAGGCTCACCTGATGTTAAGTGAAACCGCCGCCCATGGGCACTTACATTACCAGAAGGCTCGCAAGCGCACTGCCGGCCTTATAATAATTGGTACGCTGTTTTCTTGGAGGACACTAAGTCGAATTAGTTCGGAAATACTTTGACGTCGAGAGGATACGGGTGGAATTGGAATTTCGTATTCTGCCTCGACATCCGATGATGAAATATAAAATGAATTCTTGAAAAATTAATCGATTTTGTCTTTTTACAACACAGTATATTGCTCACCTGTGTGGAGAGCATTAGCGCCCTACTATAGTCGAAGGCATAGGCGAACCATGAGTCATCACTTGGTCCACAGAGTACAAGCAGATTGGTGATGCCCAGAAGTGGAATCAGCACTAAAAGCGCTTTCGTCGCTTTTCTGTACTGCTCAGTTTCGAGAGTATTCGCTGAACGCAGCTTCGTGATTAGTACCTGAGGAAAATATTTCATAAATTAATGATGCTACAATCTTAGATCAGATTTATACCTACATATAACTTAAGTAAATGGGCGAGAAGACGGTAATTGTGTTATTTGTGAATAGTTTCATTTGCATAGCTTTATACGTATAAATTGCTCAATGGATAAAAAAAAGAAAGAGAGATCATTTTAAGTTTACTCAACGTCAGTATTTACAATATTTTAATTAACAATATTTTGCTTACAACAGTACACTTTTTTTTTGGAATTCATAAAATTTATCTGTGGATTGGTCCAATTAATTCAAATCATAATGTTTTGGGTAAAACTTTTCGGTCGGTGTAGGCAAATACTCACCCACATAATTCTTATTAAGAAAAATAAGTTGAGCGCAAGACCAATTAACGCTGGTGCCTTGTGAATCCAGTCTACTTGATGTTCATGAATCCATGTGCACATTTTGGCATCTCCAGCTAGTGTTAGCTGTAACAATGAAAAGCTTTAAAATCATTGGGAAATTTTATTCTTAAGATATTTTTTAAGCGGCTCAAATATGAGAGTTTTTCTTCCAAATTTGTTGGTCCTAATTTTGTTCCCTTTGGACCAGAGACTCTTCGGCCGTGGGGTATACAGGCGCTAATTAAAGATTGTATTGATTGGGAATGAATGTCACTGTTGGCCTGATGGACCTAGACAGATCAGATCGGACTGTTTTAGAAGATGGAATAGACCTAAATGGCTGAACTCGGCGGTAGCGAGTTTCACGGTATGACGTCATGGCGGTGATTTGTAAGAATGTAGATGTCGCTACATCATCGACGCTACGACATCATAGCGACTAACTCAATAGAAAAACAAATAAAACAATGGGCCTTATTATAAACTTATAAAAACAAATTAAGGAAACACCTCAGCCTTTAAAAAGAGATTGTTGATAATGCAACCTTAACTTAGCCTAATAAGATCTTAGAAAAACAACTAATTAACTAGAAATAAATTGTCGTAATAAATGAAAATACTAGATACTAACTACTGCAAATCTTACATCCAAAAACAGTTGTGTTCTAGCAAAAACTACTGATTACGATACCATTAGACCCTAGTATATTTGTTTTTGGTAATTGTTGTGTACAAACTGTAAAACATACTGTATGTTCAGACTTAACGCCTGCGGAAATATTACGCCAAAACACCATCGCGGGAAAATTGCCGTCACCCACATCCGGCGCTTGAAGATTCTTCATACAAATCTGTCTACTCATGTCACTTGACCTACGATGATTGTACAATTCACATCCTTTTTTGAATTATGTTAATTTATTAAGTATCTGGGCATTTAATTTACATAATCTATTCGCTAAAGATAGAACACTGCATTAAATGTGTAATGTAAACCGGGAAACTGAACAAGAAATCTGAGCTACAAGGTCAAATTTCCGCCGACTTATTTTTACAATCCTACAAAACATTGATATGTGTGGTTTCAATACAAGTTGAAAACTGAAAAATGATTTTTCCCAATTAAAACGTTTCACTTTTAAATCCCCATCGTAACGAGATTAAACCTTCCCTTAGAAGTGCACAACGATTGTGTTTTTCGTTATGTCATATTTTTATTTTTCCTTTTTTATTACAAATATATGCTAATAGCCTGTTGGTATCAACATGTTTATGTTTTAAATGAATTTCTCTAATGATTTATTTAATAGAGCTAGAAAAAAGAGATGTAATACTAGGCCAAGATCTATACTATAGATCTACGCTATAATATTATAAAGAAGAAAACATTTGTGTTTTTTTGTATGCTTGTAACGTTTTCTCAAAAAAACTACTGGACCTATTTCAAAAATTCTTTCACCATTAGAAAGCTACATATTAACTGACTGACATAGGTGTTATTACATTATATTACAAAAATAGGAATCCCTAACAATAATGTCAAAAAAAAATCCATAAAAAACCTGACATCGCGTGGGCTGTGGAAACTATTGATGATAGTACAAAAAAATGTTGTACAGTATTATAGAACGTATGAATATCTACAAAAATAATGTTTTACCCATGGGCAATTGTATGTTGGCCTATCCCGAGTAGGAACTCCAAAACATGAATTTATTTTGTTGCCACAAAATAAAACTACGTCAAATGTTGTTTTTAGGGAAGTTTTACAAATTCTCTCTTCGTAAAAATCTCTAGACTGATGAAATAAATTCTTCTATTACCTTCTTGAAAACAAGAATTTTTCAATACCTGTAGAGTATTTTAAAAAATACTAATGTCGGTCATTCTACGTAAATGATGATACGAATTTAAAAATGTATATATTCGTTGTGAAGTGAAAACTGTATGTTGATTAGATTATGAATGTGTGTCTCTAATACTAGAATGGAAGTAATTAAAAACTAAGAAAATTAAGTTAAATAAAACTTTTATAATAACAAAAATCTTGCCTATCTTATGTAATTTAATACATTTTTTCCTTACTCACAGTGGTTGCCTGGAAGAGATCGCTCGAAAGCGATAAGGCCGCCAGTTGCCCTCCTTTTGATTTAATTATGTAATTTTTTTAATATATTGCAATGTAACGAAGAGTTAATAAATAAAAATATATCTATTGTCCGACTTAGTAGACTTTCCACTACCACGATCGGTACCAACGCGAGTGTAAACGTTCTTTATATTGTTACGAGCTAGGGGATCGGATAGAAAATGCCGTAGATTTCTTCAAGGGTTTATTTCTTGGTAATCAACGAGGAATTTATGAACACAAATTAATCGCAGAGATGCACTAATTACACACACAAAACAATCACTAATTACTTCACTTATGCACACTTTATCACTTGTAATCACTTTATTCGCACTTTATCGCTTCGGTGTTCCTCTCTTGTTATCGCATTCAAAACTAAGGGTGACTAGTCGCGTTTCGGCTCGCTTATATATCCCTGGGAATAATTCTAAACAATATTCGAGAACTCTCTAGGCGGGCTTGCTACTGAGTAGCGATTGCACAATTCTAGAACGTCCGCACTCTTTGTCTCTTTCGCACGTTGCTCCATCCTTGTCGTACGGCGTTCTAGAGTGCTCAGTCTAGTTTCGAGAAAGTTCTGATCTTCTCTCTCTCTCTCGTATCATTTCGTCCTTGTCTCACACCTAGAAAGTTTGGTCTAGAATATTCCTTCATCAAAGGGAAGGACTAATCTAGGCCTGAAAACGCCTGAGAACGGGTCTCCTGAAAAATGTGCCACTCTACTACACATGTTCAGAAACCGACTGAAAAAAGGTTTCAGCTTCCTGAAAACTAGGGTAACATTATGGAAATTACAATTTTCTAATATGTGATTGACCCTCACCTGAAACGGTCAGAAATCATATTACTGCCTGCTGAAAAGTTCTCTAACTAGTGGAAAAATCTAGAAACATTGCAGTCGACCCGTCTTCGTAACACTACCCCCTCCTTAGACATGCTCGTCCCGAGCATCATTACATCCTTTATAGGAGCCAATCGATTTATGTGAACGACTTATCGATTGGCTTAACGAACGAGCTACTGTAACTGCCTCTTGATTGGGAATAGGGAATACTTCGGGCCACTTCGTAAAATAATCCATAACAACCATGATGTACTTATTTCCTTTTTCTGTTAACGGAAATGGTCCAGCTATGTGTTGACTAGCAGTTGTGCTATGCTCTCCCATGCTCCGACATTGTATTTCTTCATACTCGCTCTAGTTCTCGACTGTGGGCCTTTAAAAGCTGCACAAGCTTTACATTTTCGAATCCAGTCTTCTACATCTTCGCGGCAATGTATCCAATAAAATCTCTCTTTAATTTTCAAACGAGTCATTCTTACAACTAAGTGTCCGCCTGATGAGCCGTCATGAAACATTTCCAATATGTTGCGAATCTCGGATCTTGGCACAACTAACTGTAGATGAGATGCATCTCCAGCGTTTTCCCATTTACGACATAACACCCTATTATGGAGAACTAAGCTATCCCATTGAGCCCAGTAACTCTTGATCGTGGTGCTAGTAGATGCAACATCATTCCATCGCGGCTTTATAGCTGAAGATTTTATCCAGTCCAGAATTGGTTTAATGTCAGAGTCTTGTTGTTGCTCTTCCTGAATTAATTTACCACACCAATCTGGACTAATGGTATCCGTTCTTAGTATCCTCACATGGGCAACCTCTCTACCTTCGTGTCTTGTACAATGTTTACATGTGAGGAAGACTCCTCACATGGCCTACGAGACAATGCATCTGCGTTCCCGTGCGCTCTACCCTTGCGATGTTCAGTAGCAAAGTCATACTCTTGCAATTGTTCGATCCATTGAGCCACTTGTCCTTCTGGGTTCTTGAACTGAAGTAGCCATTTTAATGCAGCATGATCTGTTCTAAGACGGAACTTGCGACCTAGTAAGTATTTACTGAAATGCTGCAGCGTCTTCACAACAGCCAGTAGTTCCCTCCGAGTGACACAGTAGTTTCGTTCTGGTTTCGATAACGACTTTCTGAAGTAGGCTATTACTTCCTCGCGCTCACCTTTTACCTGTGATAGTACACCTCCGATGCCAATTCCACTGGCATCTGTATCTACCACATATTCGCCATCATGTTCCGGGTAGCCTAGTATCTCTCACATAGTCGGTTCTTGAGCTCATTAAATGCAACTTCACACTCTCCATCCCATGTGAATTTCCTCTTCTCTTCGGTGAGTCTGTGAAGAGGTTTTGCATATCCGCGAAATTTTGGCCTGGTACTGGTACTGGCCATTCCTTCACCGCAAGTATCTTCTCGGGATCTGTTCGAACTCCGTCCTGCGATATAATGTGACTCAAGTAGCTCACTTCTCTTTTAAAAAATAAACATTTCTTTGGACTTAATTTCAGGTTGGCTTTATGGAGTCTGGTGAGCACCCGTTGCAGATTCCGTATGTGATCTTCAAAATTTCTCCCAAGGATGACTACATCATCAGGGTACACTAAGCAGGCTTGTCCTATCAGTCCTGACAGTACTTTCTCCATTAGTCTTTCAGGCGCATTGCAAAGCCCAAACGGCATAACTTCAGTTATGCCACTTTTCAAGTCTAAAGTTGTAAACCATTTTGCCCCACTTAAGGTATCCAAGGTGTCATCTATTCTAGGTAAGGGGTAACTGTCCTTCTTTGTGATATCGTTAAGACGACGGTAGTCGACGCAGAACCTTAAACTGTTAGCCTTTTTCTTGACTAAAACTACTGGAGAGCACCAAGGGCTGGAAGATGATTCGATGACATTATGGTTTGACATTTCCGCAATCATCTTATTTATATTTTTTTCATATGCGACAGGTACTCGTCGCGGTCGCAAACGTACCGGTCTTTCGGTTCCGGTCCGGTCTCAATTCGATGTTTAACTACACCTGTCCTTCCTAGATCTCCATCGTGTGTAGCAAACATGTCTGAAAATGACTTCAATAGTTCCTTTGCTTTCAACATTTCTCCTTTCGACAAGGTTTCCTTACAGCCCTCTAATACTTCTTGAACTATATCTCGTTGTTTACTGACTGTACTATTTTCAGTGATGGATCTATAGACATCATACCCCCCCCTTCAATGTATTATGTACCTTTTAGGGAAACTAACTCATCTCTACACTTGAACGTGCCGTTCTCCAAGTCAATCTTACAGTTGTAATGCTTCATGAAGTCTAAACCGATAATACAATCATCCACGATGTCAGCAATAACCACCTTATGTCTGTATGATCTTCTCCCAATCTTGAAGGTAGCGATACCTTCCCCTCGTACGGTTATGTGCTGACCAGTAGCTGTAAGGAGCTATACATTTCCACCAGAAAGGCTTTTGTAAAATGACTTCAGAAGTTGGTATCTAATTACTGTCCGGGAAGCTCCAGTATCAAGGGTTAACTCACACCTACATCCGTTTACTTCTCCGTCGATAACAATGGTATTGCCATCCTGAGTTTGAGTGATCATAACTTTTGGGGCCTTCCTTACAGAACCGGCCAGCACCCGCCCCATGGTCCTGGCTTCTACTCGTTTCCCTGCTGCTGTTCAGCGACAGTCACACCCGCTGTTTCGGGTTCCCCACGTCTAGTCTTTATTTCGCCTCTGAGATCTCTTTTAGGGCATGAAAACCTCATATACCCTATTTCCCCACAGAGGTAACAGGTGGGTCCACGTTGGGAACTTGGTTTTTCCATGACAGCCCTAATGCAAGTAGGTCGATGATCCTTGCAAAATGCTTCCACTTCCGACGCATGGGCAAGAGCATCCTTAAGGTCCTTATGGTGACCGAGGTTCACAGCCATTCGAATTTCACGGTCTCGAATACCGTCGACAAAAGCTTGAACCAACATCTGGTGAGGATGCGTAGGCCTTCCTTACCAGCTTCTCTATTTCAAGTCCCCATTTTTGCAAACTTTCATTTGTCTGCTGTATTCTATCCTTCAATTGAGCCTTGTAAACGTGGTCTAAATGTGCGTGTCCATACCGTGATTCCAGGGCATCTAGCAGTTGCTTCAACGTCACCTTACCTTACCTAAAGAGTGGGCTTCGTCTCGCAGTCCCAGAATAAGGGCGGTAACAGCTTGATCGTCAGTCCACCCGTTTGACTCTGCTACAGTCTCAAACTGCAGCTTGTACGCGCCCCAAGAAGATGTACCATCAAAGGGAAGCACTTTCAGATTTCCAGGTGGTGTTACAGTCGTGACAACACCAGTGGTCTTCAGGCATTGGATTTCATTTTCTATTCCAAGGATACGTTTATCCTGCTTGGATAGCTTACAATCCATATCAGATTCCAAATTCTCGATCTTTTTATCTACCTGTATTTTCAGGTCACAAAGTTTTTCTCCGATACGTCGTGCCTGCTCCTCTATCATGCGACGTGTCTGAGCCTGTTCTTCCATCATTTGTCGTGCCTGTTCTTCTTGACGGCGTGCCTGTTCTTCTTGCCGGCGTGTCTGTTCTTCAATCATTTGGCGTGCCTGTTATTCTTGACGGCGTGCCTGTTCTTCCATCATTTGTCTTGTCTGTTCTTCTTGACGGCGTGCCTGATCTTCCTGCCGGCGTGTCTGTTCTTCAATCATTTGTCTTGTCTGTTCTTCTTGACGGCGTGCCTGGTCTTCCTGCCAGCGTGTCTGTTCTTCAATCATTTGGCGTGCCTGTGCCTGTTCTTCCATCATTTGACGCAGAGCAAGAAGGATGTTGGCCTCGTTGCTTTCACCCATCCCACGGTTCGCATCAAAACTTTGTCGTCGGGCGGCGTCACGTGCTGATTGCGCCCTTGTCTGCACTCCCTCCGCAGCTGGAGACTCTGCCACCGACTCCTCTTGATTCTCCCTTGGAGTAATTGGCATTTTTCTATCCCACTTCTGACACCAAAATGTTACTAGCTAGGGGATCGGATAGAAAATGCCGTAGATTTCGTCAAGGGTTTATTTCTTGGTAATCAACGAGGAATTTATGAACACAAATTAATCGCAGAGATGCGCTAATTACACACACAAAACAATCACTAATTACTTCACTTATGCACACTTTATCACTTGTAATCACTTTATTCGCACTTTATCGCTTCGGTGTTCCTCTCTTGTTATCGCATTCAAAACTAAAGGTGACTAGTCGCGATTCGGCTCGCTTATATATCCCTGGGAATAATTCTAAACAATATTCGAGAACTCTCTAGGCGGGCTTGCTACTGAGTAGCGATTGCACAATTCGCACGTCGCTCCATCCTTGTCGTATGGCGTTCTAGAGTGCTCAGTCTAGTTTCGAGAAAGTTCTGATCTTCTCTCTCTCTCTCTTGTATCATTTCGTCCTTGTCTCACACCTAAAAAGTTTGGTCTAGAATATTCCTTCATCAAAGGGAAAGACTAATCTAGGCCTGAAAACGCCTGAGAACGGGGCTCCTGAAAAATGTGCCACTCTACTACACATGTTCAGAAACCTACTGAAAAAAGGTTTCAGCTTCCTGAAAACTAGGGTAACATTATGGAAATTACAATTTTCTAATATGTGATTGACCCTCTCCTGAAACGGTCAGAAATCATATTACTGCCTGCTGAAAAGTTCTCTAACTAGTGGAAAAATCTAGAAACATCGCAGTCGACCCGTCTTCGTAACAATATACTAGTAGTATAATAATAAAGCCCGTTTATTTCCAGTCTTTACAAATGTTAAATATATTTTTCTCTTGTTACTCGATATCTTAACTTCCTTCTTTACGATTGAGCAGAACCCTTTTACGAGTAATATCTCTGTCCAATTTCTTTCTCAATTCGCTTCCGGCTACCACTTCTTAGGGCGCCTTTTTCTCCTCCGTCCCCTTATACATGTATCTTTAAAGTCTACCTTTTATATGTTGCATCTTGCTATATTCCCCACCCATTACCACTTCTGTTTTAATAATAATAAATCATTTATTTGTAAGAAAGTGGTACATATAGATCGATCAATTATAAAAATCTACACTTAAAGTCTAAAAAATCCATCTTGCCCTTCAAAGCATTACACGACAGTGATCTATATATAACTTCTAGGATGGTGATTAAATAGTTCTATAGCCATGGTGTAACAATTTTTTGTATACATCGTGGTGGAGCATGGAGGGAGCCACAGCCGTGTTGGAACCCTCGGTATATAAAAGCGAGTTTCTTTGAATGGTTTGGACAATTTTGGATGTTTTTTTACAGTCATAACTGCTTCAAGAATCTATAAACTTGGTACTGTCACAATATCGAGTTCGTAAAAAAATAATAGCCCTAATACATTTTTTCTGAGTAATAAAAACTTTATTCATATCTACCTAATTTCAATATAGTGCCGAGCAGTCTAGCCCCAATTGACACAGCGACTTCTAACCTAAACAGAAATAATCTCAAAACAATAATAGGGACAATTACGGGCCAGTGTCTCCTTAATAAACATCTTTTTATCCTAGGCGTGACCAACAGCCCCATATGCAGAGGCTGTTTCAGCGCCGAGGAACCTGTCACCCATGTAGTCCTGGAATGCGAGGCTGTGGCTAAACAACTAGGAGGAGAGGGTAGCTCCGTGAAGTCTGCGAAGTGCTCAAGAGGCTTCTGTGCAGTTGGAAGGAATTAGGCTGCCTTAATTAGCCGGGACTTTAGGCACAACGGATCTATTGAGAGTCTAAGCACGGAATCTGAGTTCAAAAACCATCAAGCATTAACTATTAGCACAGAAATAATCACAAATCTGTGATAACCAATAATCGTTGCGTGTGAATCCACTTTTCAAAGTAAAAACAAATCAATTAAGGCATGTATATTAGATAAAATGTGTTGTTGAGTCTCACAGCTTCACCCCTTTAATCTTCTTTAATCAGGCACAGAAGGCTAATCGCCAACTTGGCTATAAAAGTTAAAAATTATTCCGAAACAGGTACAGAAATCTTAGGCCAAGACAAGAATGTATCGACACTGGATTATTCTTATTAGGGAGAGAAATAAATCAGCCAAATTGATAATTCTAATGCATTGTTTTTAATTATTTAAAAACTGTTAGTATTCATGATTAAGTGGTTAATTTTGAAGTACCGGGTCTTAGGCTTAAAAAGTAAAGCCTTATATATCGTAGCAGTAAAAGCAATCTTTAAAATATGTTTTAACGAATCAATCTATGGACCAAGAAAGTTACGGTGGTCCTGGCAAAATAAGTATAAATATATGCGTAAAGACGTCCGAATTTAAGCAAAGTTGAATAAACTTTTGAAAGGTCCTGAAATTAGATTATATTTAAGATGTGAACAGAATAAAATTTAACAATCACAGGGCACATTTAGAGAACTTTAGTAATTTTTTGCCGTAGAAAATCTCAATTTGGTTACAATTTTACATAATTTTATATAACAATGAAAATAGGCGTTGTGACAAGATTTTTAAAACGAAAAATATAATCAAAAATTGTTTTTCTGAATTCTGTTGATTCTGCTTTAAAAACCTCATTAATTAATAAATCAGTGGCGCTACAACCTTTTTAGGTATGGGCCTCAGATTTCTGTATCTGTTTAATTTGTCAATCTAATAGGCAAGTAGGTCATCAGCCTCCTGTGACTGTGTGGGTCTAAGGCAAGCTGGTCACAATGTTTTCCTTCACTGTTCAAGCGAATGTTAAATGCGGACGTATAAAGAAAGTCCATTGGTGCACGAATCGAACCTACGACTAGGGATCGAAACCACGACCTAAGGGATGAGAGTTACATGCTGAAGCCACTAGACCAACAAATTTCTGATTTAACATTATTATTTCATGAAACCTCCAAAACGCTTTTTTTGGTAAAATAGCGGTGTGTAACAAATTTTGGAGAAAACCGGTGCCCGCAATATACGATTGATTAAATGCTTATTTTCGATTTGAATAAAATATTGAATGCCAAAATATACATTACGTAAAAATGCTCAGGTAAGAAAAATGTGGCGTTATTATACTATTGTATATCTCATTGTTATTGTGACAAAACTGTAATAGATAGTCATATACTATTGGCATGGATTGACGCGGAATTTGTTGTAGATATATAAAACTTGCGTAGATTACTTTGTTTTATAGTCAATAACTTCCGCAGTCTACTCGATGGTTATTTTTTTTAATACGGGTTATATTATCGACGGTTTCGTACGAAAATATTCTGTAGCATGTTCGAGGGGATAATGTGAGATTCTAAACGTTAAAGAATTTTAATCGATGAAATAGTGTTGGAGTCTATTCAGTGCAAACAAAACATCACATTTTTGCTCTTTATAAGATAGAAAACAGAGAGAGAGAATAAATAAAGAAATACACCACAAAAAAATCACAAGATTTCTTCTTCTTCAGTTAATTATATCATTAAATTTATGCCGTCGCAAATAATATCATCATTGTATTAAGCGTATTAAATAAAACTTTTCGCTAAAAATACTTACCCCATCAGGTCCAGTAGATGGCACCACAGTGACGAAACACCTTGCTATCACCCAAATTGTGATGAATATAGCTGGAGCACCTATCAATTATATAGTATAATAATTAATATAATTATAGTTCATATTTTAGATGCATTGTCTAAAATATATTTCATATTTCTGACTCTAAATGTGCCACGCGTATATTACATTTGATATTAGATTATCAATATCTTCAAAAATAAAAGAGAGACCAGAGAAAGATTAATAAATAGTAGCGGAGATGAGATACAAGTGGTAGAATATGGTAGAGGCCTTCACTCCTTCGGAGGTCATTTATAAAAAGTACTCGAATAAAGGTTATTTATTTATTTGATATTTTCAGTGGCGTAGAAAAAGCGCATTTTCTTTAACATCGAAGCAAATGTATATTTTGTACAATAAGTTATAATTTTGTATACTGCACTTTCGTATATACTAGTAAATCACCGGAATATTTAGGGCCCATAGAGATTATTTATTTATTAAATAACAACACATAATAATTAATTTTTTTAATTTTTTTTAAAATTATGCCTAATGCGGAATGCACCAGAGATGCTGAACGGGTAAGTTCTTGGTCCAATTATAAAAGAATATTTCAATCAAGTGATATGACGTTCTAAAGCTATTTTACTGAGCAGGATCAAGAATCAGCAATGAAAGGCATTATGTGTGATCGATCCTTAGCCACGGAAAGGTTCTTTGAAATTTCCTGTCCTCTTTAAAGTGTTGATATTATCTATGGTAATACTATTAAGTATACGTCTTTTACTTATCTTAAAATTGGTCAAAATATCAACTGATAAATAAATTTCACTTTTCCTACTCACTGCCATAATTTAATTAATGCTTTGAAAAATCAATTCTCGTTTCGGCGGGAATGGAAATGTTGTTGTAAATGAAATTCAGCCACGGACGTTAGCCGCAATGTGGTTTAATCACAGATGAGTATTGTAGAGCCAATTACAGTATCGTTACACTTAGTAGGTAGGTAATAGTGATAAAGCGAAAAAAACGTCCGTTAGAAGTACCACTGCACCAATGCGTTTTAAAATTGAGAAAAAATATAGACTTCAAACATCTGTCAACATTTTTGTGGTCTTGTCCCTTGCAATAGGGACTTCTATCTATCGCTTTTAACTTCTTCTATTTTTTTATAAAACAGGGGTCAGCAGGAGGCTCATCTGATGTTAAGTGATACCGCTGCCAGGTCAGTGGGAAGCTGGTTCCATATACTGGTGATGTACGACAAAAAACTTAAAAAACGCTCAGTTGTGGAACGACGGACGTCGAGGTGATACGGATGGTATGTCTTTGTATTCCACCTTGAGGTCCGATAATGAAATTCAGCTGCAGGTATTAGTCCGAACAACTCCTCTGAGCACTCTATGTGGTAAATGCGGTAGAAGATGCAAAGAGACCCCACATCTCTACGCAACGCCAAGGGATCAAACCACACGGAAAGTGGTGGTTGTCGACGATTCGAATCGCTTTTCGTTAAATACGGTCAAGTTTTTTTAATTTTTTTTATGTAATAGCAGGCAAACGGGCAAGAGGCTCACCTGATGTGAAGCGATACCGCCGCCCATGGACATTCACATTGCCAGAAGGCTCGCAAGTGCGTTGCCGGCCTTTCAAGAATTGGTACGCTCTTTTCTTGAAGGACCCTAAGTCGAATTGGTTCGGAAATACTTCAGTGGGCAGCTGGTTCCACATAGTGGTGGTGCGCGGCAAAAACTGCCTTAGAAAACGCTCAGTTGTGGAACGACGGACGTCGAGGTGATACGGATGGTATTTTGTATTTTGCTTTTACGTCCGATAATGAAACTCAGCTGCGGGTATTAGACCGAACAACTCTTCTAAACACTCCCTATGGTAAATGCGGTAGAAGATACAGAGAGACCCAACATCTCTACGCAACGCCAAGGCATCAAGCCGCACGTAAAGTGATTGGTCGTCGACGATTCGAATCGCTCTTCGTTAAATACGGTCAAGTGGAAGGAGCTGGTACTGGGGAGCTCCCGCCCACAGGTGAGAACGGTATTCCATGTGGGGCCGAATTTGCGCTTTATAGAGTTGCAAGCGGTGGCTCGGAGTGAAGTACCGTCTCGCCTTGCTGAGCACACCAAGCTTTTTGGAGCTAATTTAGCCTTCGTGCCTAGCTTTTAGTCGGGACGGGGCCTGACACCCAGCATTCACGGTTTTAAGGTCGGAACATTCTCAGTCGATGGTGACCTTGATGCTCCAATCAGCGAGAAAGCTAGAATCCAATTGTTCTATATAAAACAAAAGAATTTTCTCAGCTTTCAAATTGTGAAATTAAAATGTACGTATTTGACTACAAATACGGTTAACATGTTATTTTTCAGTATAAAACAAAATTTTAACTTACCCCATCCAATACTCGTGTATACTTTCAACTTGATGTTTTCGGCTGTGAAAGTTTCCACAACCAACATGTACAGGTAGAGGCCTGAGGCAAATGAATACATTAGTTAACAAAAACAAACAAGTTTATGGGTTTTTAATATTATTTTAGATTAATATAGAAAGGTGAGATTTTACTGTTTGAAATTACTAGTTAGTTAGTTGAAATTAATAAGTTATTTTGCTTGCTCATATAAGTTACAATTAAATTCTTGTTTTCATAAATAAATCACATAAATCAGTGGCACGACAACCTTTTGAGGCCTGGGTCTCAGATTTATGTGTCTGTTTTATGATTTGTCAATCTAATAGGCAAGTAGGCGAGCATTTTAGATTATTATTTGTATGGTATAAATTTACGGCATGAGGTTATACTGTTTAAAGTTACTTTACCTCAAATATTCTAAATGAAACAATATATTTTGAATATGTCAATATGTCTTCTGTGTATAAACATAGGAGTTATAATTAAGTTCTTGTTTCGATATATACATCAGTAGAGCAATAAAACTTTTTAGATTTATGTATCTGTTTCATGATTTGTCAATATAATAGGCAAGTAGGTGTGATCAGTAGGGTAGTGATCAGCCTCCTGTGCCTGACACACGCCATCAGATTTTTGTGTCAATACAATGGACTTTTTACCGGGGATCGAAACTATGATTTCAAGGATTAGAGTCATACGCTGAAAGTGAACACTCGGCATGTTTTGCAAGTCAAAAAGATAAATTAAATTAAAATTCACGAATATTTCAGATTAGACTCCATGAAACAAGGACATTACCTTCAACAAGCATCCAGAAAAAGTTCGTGAGGTAGAAATAATGCATGCATATCACCAGAATCATACATGAGGTTTGGTCTGATGGCGCTTCGTCCGACCAATTCTGAAACAAATATTAGAAATCGATCTTGAACTCGTCAATTATCGTTAATCAAATTAAAATTCGTTATCTAGTTAATTGCCAATCGTTATTAAGTTAGGACCCATGCGACCTCTTTAATACAAAAAGTCCCCTCGTGACTTGTGCTGCTATATTGCGGGCTACTCGATTGTGACGAAGTTGCATGGATCTGGTTAGCGCATCTCAAGGTCTGACACATGTATGTCCTTTCTATAAGATATTTTCATAAATATCCGATTGTCCCCCTTGTAAGATGATTGTATATTGTTTGAGAGCAAAACAAATTAAGGAAACGTATATTTGTTTTAGATTCTCAGGTTCTTTGTGGCGAATACGGAAAGCATACCAGTTTATTAAGAAACATGTCAATACACCGAAATATAACTTCGTGTACAGTTGTTTCGTAGTAATGCTCTATTTTAATTTTAGTAAGACCTGGTGCCCGCGACTTCGTTCGAATAATCCTTGATAGATTGAACATTCGATGTTTCCAGTGCATACCTATAGCATTTTTATATGTAAACGGCTAATTTGAAATAACGGTGTGTAAAAAACTTATGTTACTATTATTATTAGTTTAACTAGTAATTTGTGTGTTTGGACGTGTTAGTAAATAATGTTTAATTTATGATGTTAACAAAAATAGGATTTCAAAGTAAGAAAACTTTTCGTCAAAGAATCATTTTATTATTAGGGAATTTTTATATTTTCAATTAATTGTATACATTGTTATAAGTCTTGGAAAAAATCAAATTGTCTTTGTAATAAAATTTACTTATTCTGATGCGTTTAAACGCCGATATTTTGAAAAAAAAACTGCGTATATAATCCTAAACATTAACGTGTAAGCAGATTGAAAATTAAAAAAAAATGTCATCTATTATTCCTGATCTCTACTAATATATACAGACTATAGAGTTTAGACAGATAATCTTAACATTAATAGTATCTATCTTGTGTCATTATTTCTTTAAGCGGATATTTTGCTAGGAAGCGATGACGTACGTTTCCTTTATCCGCAAGTTGTAAAGCGAGAAATTGTTTCAGGACGACTGAACATTTTCTTTTCAAACAGATTTATGTGTAGGAATTTAAAAGAGGTTCTATTTGATGTTCACATGCCCTAGATACGAAGATATTTTACTCCTAACTTAAGTTAGGAAATGAGTATTAAGTAATGAGTAATTTTTAAAAGTTTTTACCGGCACTAATAAAGATTCAGAATAGACAACTATATCAGGATTCAAGTGTTTTGTAAGACATTTATTTGACTGCAAAGGTTTTGTTAAAGAAGATGTATTTTAAATGTCAGTAATTTTAAGTAAGGCCATATATTCTTTTCTTTTAAAGATAATATATATTATTTATCAGTAGGCAGAGAGTATCGAATTACAGCGAGTAAATGCTGCCAGTATTTAAGGTACCACAGGGACTAAACTTTTGAATTTTGAATTATTATTATATAGCTTAAGAATATTATGAATACTGTATATACAAATATACAAATGTTGGAATTAATATGAAGAAAGAGACATATTGATCTCTTTCTTTATAATCCTATATCTCACCTACTTATTAGCGTTGTATGTCTTTATACTCGGGATTTTACAGATGTATATGAATATGAAAATACGCCGTATACCTATTCATCTCAGCTACAGGGTCATTGAACGTTACGACACACGCTGTCGTCTTTTTGGGTCTAAGCCAAGCCGATTATCTCACGATGTTATCCTTCACTGTTCGAACGAATAGTTATTGTGCACATAGAAAGCAAGTCCATTGGTACACAGCCGGGGTTCGAATTTAAGACCTCAAGGATTAGAGTCGCACTGTGATGCCACTGGGCCAATACTGCCATTGAATATGATAAGTTATATAACAGAAATTATTGAATCTATTTCTCCTTTCAATATGAAATACAATCTTATGTAATATTTGTAATAATATTGATTATATAAAGTTTCTAAATGTATTTAAATAATCATACTAAGTTCGTTATCTTAGATTGTGTGCTTGATCAAATAGAATTTTTATTACATGTATGTATGTAATCTATTTGAAGTTATGTACTAAAAAGCTAAAAGGTTTGTTTCGAGAGAGGGAAATTACAGTAATATAGTAGTATAATAATAATAATAATAAAAGCCTTAATTGTTGTAATTACTTATACTAGTACATTAAAATGTGAAGTACTAATAAATACTACTAAATAGTACTATTTATCAATCGGCAAGCCGGTTAATTTCTGTTATACAGCTTGTCCTTGGACATAGGCTTCCTTTACGTAAAGCTAGAAACAGAGTGGAAGAGGAGGCCTATATCCAATATAGTAGTATACTCACTTGTAAAGCTAAGTTTAACATCCAACTACACGCAGACAAAATATATGTTGTCATCAAATTTGTGTGTATTGTATTGCGAAGACATCTGAGGTCCCTGAGAAATAATAAATTTTCTTAAAACTTTTGTTTTTATTGTAAAATGTAGCAACGGTGTTCTGTAACTTCCATGCAAATGCGATCACGACAGTTTTGTATGAAATCTCTTTATCTATGTACAAAACGATAAGCATATGTAACGAAATTCAACTTGATTTCCCAAACAAGTTCATATTCTTCGTCTTTCCAATTCTGTTACTATTTACTTTTTGTACTTATTTTTAGTATATTTAAATGTTTAAAGTTATAGCAATAGGAAGTTGGTTTACGACTTTTTTAAATAAATTCAATCAAGAGATGGAAATGAAGAGAAAATAGATTAGTTGGAAACCGAACAAAACAGTTTCTCGTATTCATAATTTCTTAGTATTACTCAAGATGTTTAATAAATTATCATACGTAGGTAATTAGAATTTACATAAAATCTATTCAGTCAAGCAAATTTGCGATATATCAAAACAATTAATTAGAGTTGAATTGAGCACTGCTGAGTTATTATATTTAAAAAAAATCGCTTTTCAAATCGGTTTCAACAAAATTGCATTTGTTATACATAATATATTTATCAACTTCATGTTAGGAATTTTACGACACACACTTTGCAATGCCTTCAATCGTGAGAATAAGAAAGAGGCACCTGCTAATCATTCTAAACTGTTTTAGGGGGCTTATTTTTTAAAGACCCGGGGCAAACGGGCAGGAGGCTCAGTTGATGTTAAGTGATACCGCCGCCCATGGGCACTCTCAATGCCAGAGGGCTCGCGAGTGCGTTGCGTTTTAAGAATAGGTACGCTCTTTTCTTGAAGGACCCTAAGTCGAATTGGTTCGGAAATACTTCATAAATATATATGATAAATATTTTTTATGACAAATTGTACCCATTGAACTTACTTGAAATACAGGAAGACGAAGACTGCCAGAGACAGTACAGCCAAGCTGATGGAGTAACCAGTGAGGTAAATCAGGCTACTGACATCTGTTGGTGATACGTTGGCAATCCTCTCCGTGCAGTTGGCATAATTGGAGTAATTATGCCATTCTCCCGCCAAACATAATCGCGATGCGTTTTCTGTGAAAAGAAAAAAATAAGTTTCACGTAATCGAGTTATCACATAAATAGAACAACTCACATCGGTCGATCGAAATATATAAAAAGTAAATGATCTAACAGACAAAAGCAAAGGTCCTGAATATAATTTGCCTTTCCGAAGCCTTGCTCATGTGCCAACTAGGCCAACACTGCCCCAGTGTTGGCCTAGTGTCTTTAGCGTGCGATTCTCATCCCTGAGTTCGTAGGTTCTATCCTCGGCTGAGCACCAATGGAATTTCATTTTATGTGCGTATTTAACATTCGATCGAACGTTGAAGGAGAACATCGTGAGGAAATCCGCTTGCCCAACCCAAAAATTCGACGGCGTGTATGAGGCACAGGTGGCTGATCGCCTATTAGATTGACAAAACAATTATCATGAAACAGATACAGAAATCTCATCTACGCCACTGATTTATTTTCTTCATTTTATTATAGAACCACAAAACACAAAATATAAAATTATAGTCCGCATTAATTAAAAACACAAAATTCATTTTAAATTGCTAAATTGCAACTTTGAAAATGCGTGCCGAGCGAGCCAGTCTAACCAAACAAGGGGTTACAATTATGTCGGTCATCAACATCAAATTGGTATAGGTTTTAATAAATTCAAACATTTTTTAAAAAGGTAGATTAAAATATAAATAAAAAATACGTTTTTTTAAATAATTGTTATATTAGCATTACTTTCTAAATGAATTAAAGGTATGTTAGCGGTAGTTGATTTAGTTCTTAGGGTAGGAAATTAAACACTTCAATGATGACTTAATTCACTATAATTTACTTCACTGATTTCGGGAAAATGGTCGAGTCAATTCGTAACAACTCGTAAACAACCGAACGAGTCAAATGAGTAACTATTGCACATGCGCACTTGTAGCAAGATTATTAAGAATATGTTTCATAAAAATGTTTAGAATTTAATTAAATTAATATTAGAAGCTAACAGGTATACAATGTTTCGGTTTCGTATTTTTTGTTTGTATATTATCAAGCACATAAAATATAAATTAATATCTTTATCAAAGAATTCTCGTTTCATTTTCATAATTGCTTTAAGTTAATTTGATTAAACACGATGTTATTATATTGTTATCACTGGGTAAATAATTTAATTGGTTTTGCTTTATAAACATTGATAAAACGTCTCAGTTATTTATAATTTTCTAATTATTCATTAAAAACATAAACTGGCTTGTAAAGTAAAAATGTATACGTGTATTAGTGTACACACGTAAGAAGTGAAACTTCTTTATGACTTTATTTTTCTATTAGATTATTTCTATTAAATGATCTACTATATGCAACTTTACAGAAATTGGTTAAATAAAGTTAAATTAGATAAAGTTTAACAAAAGGCTTTTATTATCATAGACATGAATACTAAAAACAGTATTATTTCATTTTGCCTTATTACTACCAAGATTATTATAGAATTTCATTAATTGTAGTAGAATAATTTGTATCATTGTTATCGTTGTCATTATTATATATTTTTGTTATTAATAGCTTCGAATCTCTTCGAATCAACCGTGGTAGGGACAAGTAAAAGAAGACGCGTAACGGAAAAATGTGACGAATAACCGACAAATGTGACGGTATTTTTTTTTAACGCCGATAAAGAAGTTTCAGTTCAAAAGGAAACCAACTAAAATGTATGTGTATTGTGAAAAAATTAATGAATGAATTTTTGTACATACACAGTTTAAAAATTATCTCTGAAAATAATAATTTGTGTTATAAACCGTGCCAACGGAAGTTACGAGTACCTATGGCCTGTGCCATACCTGTGTTTTCACAGTTTAAGTCCATATTTGTATAAATGTATTATTTATTTAAAGCAAAGGAGCTGGCTCATCTGTTGTTAAGTGATACCGCCACCGCCCATGGGTACTCTCAATGACAGAGTGCCGGCCATTAATATTGTATTAAATATAAAAAAATAGTTTTAGTGCTTGTACTTCCATCCTTCAAAGTACTATGTAAGATGTTAAATACATAGGAATCATATCCTCAATTAGTTTGTGTTTTCGACTCTATTTCTGTAAGTCTGTGTCAGCGACATGTTCCTTTAAAAACCAATATTCATTTTATCAATCGCAAGCAATATCGCCGACGTAAGCTACAGTAATTAATATATCTTAGAATCCCATGCATAATGTAGATAAATGGGAACAAACGCCTGACTGTATAATAAATTAGAAGCGAAACGATTCATAAATGGATAATGAGATTCACAATCGCAACCTATTTGTATCTGAGGCCTTGTAAAGTCTTAATAATAAACTTTACAGTTGAAACGAAACCTATTTCAAACAAAGGCTTTTTGTTTGGTAAACAACAGTGTCTTGATTGCGGTGACATTCATGAAATATTCAATGTCGCGAAGTTTCATGTCGGATTACGAACATTTGGCAAAAACAAAGTAGTTTTTTTGGCTCGTTATTGGAAGATTTTTTATTTTTAGAATATTTTTATCAGCTATTTGGCTTGCCAGCCCAAAGGGTGGTCAGTTATATTTTTGTTTCTATTCCTCGATCGTAATTTATTTATAATTGAATTAAGACAAAAGAGAAAGATTCTTCGTTCTGAAATCAAAGCCAAAAGCTTCGTGTTTTAAGTCTTTTTCAAACGAACAACCCTTTCGTAAATCTTTTTATGTTTGTGAGAAAAATGATATTAGGATTTTACAATTATAAAGAATTGTTATCTAGAAAAGTTAAATCTGTGTAGGTAAGATCGATACAAGATACTTGTGACGCAATGTGTAGTCAAATTTAATGAATGTGTCATACACTCTCATTAACGATTGATAAAATTTATTACTTAATTTATGGGTGCAATAATTTGAGGAATCATAATAAATACACTGAAATCTTAGTATAAATTAATACTTACGAGTATTATCATATTGGACACCGTGGAACTCGCTGAAGCACTTCTGCACGGCCAGGGTGTTCCACGGCGTTGGGTCCCAGCATAGAAGTCCATCGAAATAGGCAGGACAAAAGTTCAGGGACAGATTGAAATTCTTCTCAAGGCATTCCTCACTAACATTATCACCAACGCCATCAGCGCTGTCCAAGGTCTGTAGGTCCTCCAGTTTGATACACTTCAGCAACTACCGACTAGAAATCACTTCTCTCTCTGGTGCACTATTTATCCATTTATACAAACTTCTACTTCCATTTTTCGAATACGATTTAGGTACGGAGCGCGTCGCGCCGGCGTGTATCAGATTCTGGATACTTTCGCGTCTTCAGTAAGAACGTTACCATGATAAGATTGTTTACAATTGGCTTGTGTTTTAACTTATCAAATGATAAGACTCCCAAAGTAAACATCGACAGTATTTGTGTATCGTACAAGGAACTCGCACTTTTTATAATTGTCTTCCAAGTTGTCCGCTTAACCTGCAAAGAGAGTCATTAGTTATATTTTCTTAAGATAACGTGTGTCTGTTAGCATATTTAACTTCGATATAAGTATATCGGATTTAGGTGGCCTTATGTACGGCAGTAATAATCGCTTTGTTTCAGCATTCAAATTTATGTACGAGCATGTACGGTGGAGTATCTGTATTGTTGTGGTATAAGTTACAGAGATTAAATATTAGTGAATTGAAAACATGTCTTATAATTTCATGATATGACAGACTAGAGGTTGGACTTAGCAGACATGACATAAATATAAAATTATTAAATGCCACACACAGTGGTACCTCGTCATTCGTTCTGTAACTTTGCTCGTTCGGATCTAAAGCAATTTCCCCCCTTGAAAATAATTGAAATGCTATTAATCCGTAGCGCCAAAGACACCTCAGTAGTTTTTGTTGAGTTAAGTTAAAACAAGAAAATGATTTCACCCTTTAATTCAATAGACATCATCTTCTTCGGTCCTATGGCTATAAAAAAATAAATGTGATATTGTTTTCTAAATGCAAGCAAAAAACGCGAAACGAACTTAACTATATTACGGCTTCGAAATCGGGCGAAACTGTTAGTGTAGCCGATTCCTCGTAACTCAAATATTACTCTCACATAGCAAAATATCGCTCGCTCGGTTGCCTGTTCAAACACTCGTATATTAGGCCACTCATATATCGAGGTGCCACTGTAAAAGTCTAAATTTATGTGTTCCTTAAAGTTTCACAGAGCTATATTTTACAAATGTTTTCAGTATCTTAACGTATTTATCTCTAAACGGCAGTAATATAATAGTCTTTTCTCCAACTTTGGAGTAGAGACTCTTGGGCCTTTGGGTTCAAATGCACAGGCGCTAATTAAAGATTTAAGTGGGCGTCTGGTAGATGGTATCGGTGATTCCTGAACTGGTGCTTTCCGACGTCCGTCATTCCACAACTGAGACAGAGCTATGTGGAACCAGCTGCCCCTCTGAAGTATTTCCGAACCAATTCCATTTAAGGTTCTTCAAGAAAAGAGCGTACCAATTATTAAAAGCCAACGCACTCGCGAGCCCTCTGGCATTGAGAGTGTCCATGGGCGGCGGTATCACTTAACATCAGGTGAGCCTCTTGCCCGTTTGCCCCCTGTTCTATAAAAAAAAGTACTTCCTTGTGTGGTGTTCTGTATAAATAAACGTAAATCAAGAAAAACATTTCGTTGTCTTGCATCTTTGAAGATTTTCAGGCGCCGATTAAGCCAGATAATTTGTAAGACTTTTCATATAAATATCTTATCATAGACTTCATACATTGTAATACTCAGCACAACACTTCATTTACTTTCAACACTACCACTAAATTGATAGTGGCATTTTCACTTTTGTTTAAAAATTCAAATCTTATTTATACTTTACACTGGCAAATTTCAAATGACAGCTCAGAACTCGTCGTAAAAAAGCGTCTTCTATATAAATTTAGTACAAAATGAAATTCTTTCAATGCCATATGATATCACCGATGCAAGTTTAAGTGTGTGGCGTCATATTTTGCTTCTAGATGCCACGCCTTGTATTGGATATTGTGTTATAAGGATCTCGGTAAAAGTGTATTCCAGCGATTGTACATTGTTCCACAAAATCCTGTCTTAGGTCTTTTAAACTTCGCGTTCCTATTTCTAACACAATACAATTGTTAATGAATTTAACTTAAGAATACAAATAGTACCAATACAATACAAGGAATACCTAAACAGCTTACAGATACAAGGATTGTTTTTAGTATTCAAACACAAAGAAAATTAATTCATATCTGTGGCGTGGGTGAGTATAAACATTGCTCTGTTATTTCTACTTTGTTTTTAGAAATCTCTTTCGAAAAGTATATTTTATCATGGAAAATACTTGTAAAAGTACACGTTTCACGTAAAGGAAACTTGTATTATGTTTGAAAAATATCTAAAAGGTGGGCTGAAAAGTAGAAAAAGAATTTGATTTGCTTAATCAACAATGCCTTCTACTTGCTGACGGGAGCGGAACAACGATTATACCGGTCGTACAATTTTTCGATACCGTTTTACAATACGATTTATCTTTTGCCTCAAAATAGGATTCTGACGGCGATTACTTTATATTAGTTTTTGCCGTTGCTTGCGTCGTTGCTTATAATTTATTTAAATAATAACTGCAATATAAATTTGTTTCAGGTTAGATAAATTAAAATTGATATGTGACAGAAGTCAAGGAATAATTACTAATTTACGCACTCTTCACGAATGAATGCCAAGCTATTATGCTAAACATAACTTTAACATAGTTCGAGTATTCTTGTGTTAATAACATATTGTTAACCTATTTATTTATTTTTCAATAAGAAACTTTACAAATACAAGATATGTATACAAATTATACTCATAGAAGCGTCCTTAAACTGTTTTACAGGTAACATTTTATTTAAAAGAAAACAATAACGGACACGAAAATGTAAGTTATTTATAGTTGGGGCGGACGCAGAGCAGGCGGAAAATAATAAACTCCACAAATATATGTGTATTCCCTCCAACTGCGATTTTGTTCCCTTTGGTAGTAGTTGTAGACTCTTGGGCCGTGGGGTTCAAGTGCAAAGGCGCTAATTAAAGATTTAAGTTGATGCCTGGTAGATAGTACCGGTGACCTCAGAGCTGGTGCATTCCTCGCTCAACGAATATCGCAACACAGCGATGAAATGCTGACCAAACTTTCAAAATTTTGTTTTAATTTTTAATTGTATTTATGATTACAATGTAGGTTAAGAAAATTATGTTGTTTGGTGTTGGAAATTAATGAAACAATTTAAAGTATATTCACAAAATACAAAAAAAGAATTATAACAACGATTTTAAAAGGCGCTTGAAAGCAGTAGGGGAACACGAGATTTGACAGCTTTAACACAACATTAAGGCTTGAGTATTAAAATTGTATGTGCATGTTATCCGTAACAGTAAAATTTCGGTAGAATCCAAATGATATACGAAGAATATTTCACAATACCGAGATGAGACCGAAAATTAACTATGAATGGCATTATAGCCTGAAAAGTTAGCTTTACCGTCAAACATCAAATGTTGTTATACGTTTCTAAGTATTGTTGATACAAATACGTTTTCCTCTTAAAGTATTAATTGTAATATAAATTACTTACATTTCACGGTCCATGATAGTTTTACCACTAATGAAGAAATTTAAATATACAATTCAGTATATTCTTAAGTTTAAAACTTCAATAAACGGATTCTAGTGTTGTTGTTTGAAATATTAAAAAAGAAATTGTGATCTAAAAGGGGCTAAACGGGTAAGAGGCTAACCTGATGTTAAGTGAACCGCTGCCCATAGACACTCACCTTGCCAGAGGGCTCACAACGTTGTCGGCCGTTTAAGAATTGGTACGCTCTTTTCATGAAGGATTGGTATTTGGTATTCAGCCTTGACGTCCGATACTGAATTGAGCTACAGGTATTAGTCCGAACAACTCTTCTGAACACTATCCATGGTAAATGTAATAGAAGATGCATGCATCTCTACACAACGTCAAGGGATCAAGCCACACGGAAAGTGACGTGATTATTATTATTATTATAAATAATATTATTATTATTATTATATTATATATAATAATAATCACGTTAATTAACACTGATAGTTACTGACTATTCATGAGATATTTTAGCTTTATTAAACTATAAATTTATTGAGTGATTAAAGCTACATAAAATGTGGAAAATAATAACATTAAAAACAAGTGACTGATGAATTCTTGTCCTACTACACGAGTCATCCATCCTTAATAAGAAGAAAATTAAGGCTTGTATTCAAAGTAATTTTCGCCGACATGTTCCTTAGAAAATTAATTAAATTAAATAAGGGTATAATTAAGTTAATTTTGTATCTGTGAACATTGTAATTAATTGTATATTGTTGACCAAGTAACTGTTGACACCGCTAATGCTTTCTTCAGGCTTGTTTCTAATTAGTATAATTATATTATATGTCAGGGCCATTAATCTCATCGTTAATGGTTCTGTCAACAGATTGTGTCAGATTTACAATAAAACTGCGATGAAAAATTACTCTATGGACATTTTCAGAAAGTCCATCGAGACCTGTCGCTGATTTGTAGCAATTTTAATTATTGTTAAGCATTGTTAATTATTTACTTTTATAAATGTTTTTATCTTGTTATATTCATATATGCTATTTATGTGTATATATTGTATACTCCCGGATGTTTGGCACACCCAAGCGACTTCATCGATACACAGAGTCCCCTTGGGAGTTGCGTTGCGATATTGCTGGCTATTCGATTGTGAGGAAGTTGTATGGATATGGTTAGGTCTGCACCTTCCTAAGTTCTCGTTTCGTAATCACACGTGTGTCATCCTTTCTATATTAGACTTTTTTAGGATCTGATTTTCCTCTTTTTAACATATGTAATGTTTGTGAGTAAAAATTTAAAAAAAAAGGTTTTCATTGGAAAGACAAGTTATAGAAAAATATATAATTTGTAATGATGATTGTACTTATGGAAATTGTGTCGGAACTTTACGATTTTCAATCAAATTCGCAAATTTTTGATTAATCAAATGATATATAAAACCATATCTTACACATAATTTCCAACTCAAAATGATTTATCATTTATATCCAAATTTGATAATAACAACATATTTTATCAATATAGGTAACAAATCCTTATGAATATAAACAAAATATTTATTGAAAATTGTCATTTGCTACCAGTTCTCGAAACAATATACAAAACTTACTGACATGTATTTCTCCGTTACTTTTTAATATAAAAATTAATAGAGAAACAAAAGCAGAACTGTAAATCTAACTGGAAAACAATAATATCTTCGTATCGAATGAAATACTCGAGAGCTCTTAAAGAATAAAACGAACAAGGAAATTATTCAATTGTATTAAAGTGGAAAGTGGTTCAGAGAAAAGTAGAACCAATATACCTATAAAGGTTGATGGCTAATTTGGTAAGGTCTGCCCAATTGCGAAGGAATTGCTAATAAAAAGTGAATAAAAAAGTTTCCTCAAGATGGAAAGTCATTGGAGCCCCTCATTCTAACCAGAATAATAAAATTCATACAATTATAACTTGTACGTAAATCTGTAAGCTTTATTTAATAAGTAATCATATAGTACTGTTTTCTTGAATAGCAGTGAAGTATCGTAATAACAACATATTCTACCAGTGTAGATTACATTATTTATTAATTTATTTATTAACAATTCGTTACATTACAATATATAAAAAATTGAACATAAATCATAAGGAGGGCAACTGGCGCAACTGGCGGCCTTATCGCTGTCGAGCGATCTCTTCCAGGCAACCACTGTGAGTAAAGAAAACAAAATGTATTAAATTACATAAGATAGGCAAGAAGTGAAAAAATACATGTTATACACACAGTTATACAGTTACATTAAAAGTAAAAAGATAAATAAGTCACGATAATTTAAGATAAGTCTCACGATAGTTAGTAGTTAGTAAGAAAGTTAGGGATACGATGTGGACGAAATTTAAAGAAAGATAGAGAAGGAGCTAAGCGAATAGAGACGGGAAGTGAATTCCATAGCCTAACTGCAGAGACCTTAAAGCCAAGAAAGGAGGAGTTATGAGATGGGATTTCAAGGGTATAGTTTGCAGAACTATTACAATTATTACTCAAAGGTTTTCGTCACAAAGCTAAACTCTCCTTTAAATACGAAAAACGAAAAGAACGTTTACGTATATACGTTTCTCTTTTGAATATGGCAAAACAGAGAGAGAATACTAGAGCAGGCTTGTCATATATTTTTGTACGGATTAGAGTAATACTAGTATCCGCAATTCATGCAGACGGATAGAGGCATACGAGATGTGGCATTGGAGGAGAATGTGACGAATACTATGCCACTGCAAAAAGTGCAAAAAGAACCAATAAGTCCATTCTCTACCAATTACAGATCACCAAAAGACTGTCGACTGACATTAAAAGACGAAGGAGTACTTCGGTTTGAACGGTGCGAAACCACTGAATTAGTTGAGAGGTAATTATGCACTATAGGTTAGATAAAAATAATATTTCGGAGAATAATTGAAATGTCAATTTTTGATTGATTTAGGTTCAAAAACGGTAAAATACAATATGTTTGTGTACACATAACACCAGTTTTCAATAATACGTTGTGTTTGTGACATAACTGTGATATCAAAATAAAGTTATTAGGCAAGTAAGGAATGTTTTATTTAAATGACAACTCCGGATTTATGAGGACGATATGTCTGCCGTATGTGGCTAAATATGCATTATACGATCTACATCTATATCTCGTCAGAAAAACTAACAAAACTTGTCCTATTAGGGGGTAACAGTTTTGGCATATAAACTGCTATTATATTCTCCGTCAACCGATTCTAGGAACGTCCGAATTGATCTAAAAATCATTAACGGCAAAATGTAATTTAGTATAATCATCCATGGAAGATATGGAAAAGCTGTTGCTAAGAAAGCTAGAAAGTAGGAACATGGGTCTCGCAGTGAACAGAACGAAAACCAAACTGATGTTAGTAGATGGAGCCAGAAAGCTTTCACGTGTCACTTACGACATTCCTGGCATCAGTATCGTTGCCCGCTATATGTATAAATATCTCGGATCCTAAATCTCTAACGACGGCATCTCTGTCCCCGAGATAAAAAGGCGAAACATACCTAAAGATGTCATGACATGTTTAGGTAACATCTGGAAGAAAAGATGAATTGGTATCAAAGCCAAAAAAAAGACTGATAAGGATCTAGTATTCCCTATATTCTTGTACGGAGTAGAAAAGTGGACTATCTTGACTTAAGAAAGGCAAAGGAGTTATGCCTTTGAGATGTGGTGCTGAAGGCAAATGCTAAGAATACCGTGGATGCTCCACCAATACACCATCCTGACCTTACTCCGCATACGGACTTGCCTGTCCACCATATGCCGACAGGGGATTGTATCTTATTTCGGCCATATCATGCGCAGAGGCGATGAGAACTTGGAGAAACTGTTCGTGGTTGGTAACACCGAAGGAAAAAATCACGTCACGCTGGACAGAAACCGGTAGAAATATATTATCTGGTTTAGATCATTCCTTGCTGACCACGACGCTTAGACATGAGCTGCCGACTGAAGAGAGAGAGAGAATATAATATTATAGCTGAGTTTATAGAATAATATTAAGTAGTAGGTTTCGTAACTAAGGTGCAAAGATTATAGCTTAATGGCTAGAAAGGTGTTTAACCAGGAGGTGTATAATCCAGATTGTAAAACACAGAGCTGACCAGGACATGTGTGAAATTAACACGTGATAGAAGTAAAACCTTTAAAAAGACGAATGTTATTTTAATTTTTAAGGTCATTTCAATCTTTAATTTTGATTTAAAAAAAATATTAAAGTGTGGAAGTGGATGAAACAAAAAAAGCGGATGACACAGACACATAAATTCATAAGATTTAACGTTGGAGAAAATGAGATAGGAAGCATTATGTTTAAGAAATTTTCACTTCAAAATCAATAATCAGATGTCACACACACAGATGTCTGCCTCATGGCCAATTAATTTGTTTTTTTTATCCATCGAAAGACAGGTCGTAATTCACGAAACGTGGCATAACCAACGTAACGTAAGCATTGGTAAGTAGTTAGAAATGTTTAAACTTTGAAGTTCAGAAAATAATGTTACTTTAATTAAAAAAGGTTTTTTAGAATTTTTACGCAAAACAGTCACGATACGTGTGAATGTTTTAAGTACATTTTTCCATCTTTGTACATAAAAATTTATTTCCCAAAGGGTGCGGAGTTAATCCTATATTCAATCTAAATGCGAGAAAAATTTCATTACCCAACAACCAACGTAATTGGCCATGTACGTTATATTATATTGCAGGTCATAATTCTGGATTGTTTGAGTCAGAATTTTTTTAATAATTTAAAATATCGTTTATTAAAACCTAAACAAAACAATCAAATATACAGTAAATTTCTTAACATAGTAATAATAAAAATAATTAAAGTCAGAGATCGGTCTAAGTATAGTACATCTTTGGCTGAGAAAAGATGTACTCCGCATTTTATTTTTTTATGCCTAATATAATATAAGTATTAACTCAACAGTTATACAAAACTATATGAATTTCTGAATATACCTGTTTGTACATTTACTTATAGACAAGTCACAATAAAATAAAATAAAAAATCAGTTGCGGTACAACATTTTTTGTTTCCGTTTCATGATGATTTGTCAATCTAATAGGCAAGTAGGTGATCAGTCTCTTGTGCTTGACACGCTGTCAAATTTTTGGGCCAAAGGCAAGCCAGTTTTCTCACGATGTTTTTCTTCATCGTTCGAGCGAATGTTGAACAAAGAAAGCCCATTGGAGCATATCCAGGGATCGAAGCTAAGACCTCAGGGAGGAGAGTCACACGCTGAAGCCACTAGGCCAACACCGCTCGCCTTATAGACAAGTAGGTGATGAAATATGCTAGATTTTGGACTCTAAGGCATGACGGTTTCCTTATTATGTTTACTTTACTCGCAAATGTTAATTGCGCATTCAGCCACATCCATTAGCGCATTTTCTTATCTTAACATTCACAAACGAGACTTAACGCTAATTTAAATGTCAAATTCGCGTTTTTGACATACCGGAATCATACTTAGCTCTTGTGTAGGTTTTGTTTTGATAATAATTATTTTTAGGGGTATCTCTTGGGTATTTTCTAGTTTAAATAAAGTATGATTTCATTGTAGTGTATAAAATTATATTGAAAAGCTTGCATTTACTTATTGAGTAGACACAAGTGCTTTTTCCAAGTAGCTCCTTTGAGGCACGTAATGTAAGTATTATGAAACTTATAATATATAAATATACAACCACTACTTTGTGGAAGCAGCTACCCACTAAAGCATTTCCGAACCAATCTGAATTAGGGTCCTTCAAGAAAAGAGGGTACGAATTCCTAAAAGACCGGCAACGCACTCGCCAGACCTCCGGCATTGAGTGTCCATGGACATTAACATAGTAGTATAGTTTATACTGTTAGTGTATCACTATTAGGCTCTATGAAAAACACATTACCTAAGTGAAAGTTTTGGCTTTGCTTATAAATAGTTACATATATAACTAGTCTGGCCTGTACCTATTCGACTCAGGCGTGACGCTCATCTTCTTCAACTTCTATACTCAATTCTTTACATCCCCAAAACCCCTTCTTATCTCAAAAATCACTTCAAATTCTTAGGTCCTTCTAACTATATATTACGCTCTTCCTATATATGTTTATTCTAATTTCCATTCCACAGCTCATCCTTCATAGGCAATTCATACAGGATCTTCACCATTAAGTTGTGGACTAGGCTGCCCGACTACATACGATTGGCTACCTCTCTATCATCTTTTAAAACTCTTCGCTTTTTATTTTTTTATTTTTTTTGTATTAATTTAGATTAAGGTTCTATATTTTTTTATATATAACACTTAGATCTGCATTTATTAGTGATAAGGCCGCCCTTTGCATCCCTTGTAATTTTTATTGCAACGAAGTGTGAATAAATAAATAAATAACGTTACATTATAACGCTTATAATCTATAGTACGCGAGTGGATATTAAAGAGTAAAACTAAAATCCTCTATTATTTGAAGCACCCCGATGAGTACTGTTGTTGACAACACATGTTGACTTACGGGAGTATTTATTAGCGCTTTAAGATTTCCTGAAGCGTGAGTACCTATGGTTATGTTATGTACCATACTCACATGGTAATGCGATATGTATAAAATAAAATAAAAATGTATTTATTCAGTCGACAACAATTCATTATATGTGTAAGATTTTGAACCCTTTTAAGTAAAAAATCTGGGTTCACAGCTCTTCCATAACAAACTTAAGTTTATATTTAATAATTATATATATATATATATATATATATATATATAATGTAATTACACCTTTTATTAAATTATTATTGTTTTTAAATTGTTTTCAACACTCCTGAGTGCATGATTGAAGTGAGTTCAAGTGAGTGAGTGAGCTCGTGAATGAATGAAATGTGTAACTACATATTAGGCATCAGAAGCTCCAGCACTGCGTAAGGTGTGTTTATAAGCCAGTCCTTTAATCTTTTTAGAGTGTATACACTGAGCGGGTAGATATTAAGGAGACTTATTAAGACATGGTTTAGTTATAGGAAATCTCAAATAATAAATGTTTTGTCTTTCTTATTTTACAGGTAAATTAATGTAACAGTACTCATTAATGCTTGTGAATAATATATCATCATAATTAAATTTTATTTAAATCTACACATACAATTATAAAATATTACAGTGGAAGAATTCGTTTGTATACATGAACCAATAAATAGGTTTAAAGATGGAATAGCCACGTCAGTGATTTTAAAGATTGATCGTTCAAAGCAAAGTCCATTAGCTTCTAAGTTTGTTTATGAGCTTCCTACAGGTTCCGGTATAAATGAAAATGCACTTAAGTTCTATACAGTTCGAAAGCCGATAAAAGTTCCAATGGAATTACGTGGAAGACATGACCGATAAATTAAGATAAAAATACATTTGTAGATAGGATATTTAATAGTGTTTAAGAGAAAATATACTTTATACACAGCATTGCAATGTGTAGTGTTACGTTAGCTTAGACGTCCCCGTACATAAAAAATATAAACAAAGAATAATTAAAATAATTAAAAATTAATAAAAAGAAAATTAAAACTAATTTTCAAAGTTTGGTCCCTGTGGTAGTGTTCAACATTATTCTCTGAGCCAGGAGAGGATCATATTTGACCCGTTTATTATTTTCCGCCTGCTCTGCAGCGGCTCCAGCTTTTTTGCTTGTCCGAGGGTGGTGAGACAGCATCGTTTACCAAAGCCCGTCAAATCTTCCAAGGGATTAACGATATACCATCCGGCCGCTTGCCGTCGTCTCTAGCGATGCCTGATGGCTGGAACATTGACGGAAGCACGAGAGTGGCGTATAATGTCGTTGAGCGCGGCATGGCGAGAGATACAGCCTGCACTCTTTTAGCATTGGAGGCCATGGTGTCCAAGGCGTATACTTTAAAGCCACAGGGACACTTATGGGGAGTACGTATGGGCACTCCTGAGTGGAGGCAGATGGCAATGCGAAGTGATTCAGGGTCTTGTTTGTAAATTATTAATCAATAAACAAGTCCTGATATCTGTATTTGTCAGAGCCATATCCAAACAATCAAATGATTGAAAAGCAAAGTGATCAGGGGAGTAGTCAAAGCTCCCTGGTATATTCGTAATAATGACCTCCATAATGGAGAACGTCAAGTAAAATAAAAATATTTCTAGAGCCCAGGAACAAAGGCTCTAAGATAAAGTCGAGGATATTCAATCATAACACCCCGGACCTACTGAGAAGACCAAAACAAAGATCAAAACCATTTAAATAAGTGTTTGTGCACGGTAGTCTCAAGTGCTAAACAGTGGTAAGTAAGAAAATAGAACACAAGAACAGATTGTCTTCCTCTTAATAGAGACTGTAAGTTAATAACAATAACACTTAGAGGACACTTACTTATGTCAAATGTACTTATTAGTAAATTAGGTTGGACTTAAATTACTTATTGGTCTTATGTTACGTGATGTCTCAGTGTAGATTCAATGTATTAAAGAAAAGTAGACGTTCCTTGTTGGTTGAATATATAATTGGACAAAATTACTTCTTCGCGGAGACTAACCTAGCGATCGTCATACGACAAACTCTGCCTTTTTATAGAATATTATGTCCCATTCATACATTCTTGTAACATAATAATTTACTACGAGTTACTTGCCGATGGACGGATGAACGACACCTCATCAGAAGCAAATGTATCAAAGCACTTTATAAAAGCAATATCGTTGAAGTAACATTCGATTACTCAGACAGGGTTCACTTTATTACATTTGTAATCAAGGTCTATTGAAGCATCTGCACGCGTTTGAATTTGGAATATATTGTTACGAGATAGGGGATCAGATAGAAAATGCCGTAGATCTCTACAACGGTTTATTTTTAAATAAATTCACGGGGAATTTGTTTACACTTCGCGCACCTCACAGAGTATCGCACAAGAAACTGACTTCGGATTGCAGCCCGCTATTGCTACTGAGAAGCGATTGCAAAATTATAGAACGTACGTACTCTTTATCTTTAGCACATTGCTTTGTACGTCGGTCTAGAGTCTTCAGTCTGGCTTCGAGAAGGTTCTGATCTTCTCTCGCGTATCATTCTGTCCTTGTCCAACACCAAGAAAATTCGGTCTAGAATATTCCTTCATCAAAGGGGTATAACTAGTCCTGAAAACGCCTGAAAACGAGTTTCCTGAAAACGGTTCCACTCGACTTCACATGTTCTGAAACTGAATGTATTATTTTAGATTAAGTTTAGTAATTCTTTAGTGTTACTTAATTTTATTTTTTTCTTTGGTTATGCACTTCATGCAGCTTAAATTTATTTCTTTTTACTAGGGTTGCCTGGAAGAGATCGCTTTATTAAAGAAAATAACCACACTATACTCAATAAGTCCAAAAGAAAATCATCTTATGAAATTTTGTTCCTGCCACGAAATAGATCTTGTAAGATCATAACAAATATACATATAATACTTATGAGCTTATACCTAAGATTGAAGTAAGTGAATCTGTATACACTGGTTCGAGTTGAAAAGTTTTGTGTACCGATCCGTAACCGACCTTTAGTGACTAGCCTTCTGCGGCGTATGTACGTCCTCATCTGATACAAATCAATGGACTACACTATTTTACTTGTAAGAAAATGCTCAATACAAATATTCATATCGGTTCAAGAATTCGAAACCGAGACAAGTATAATATATAGTTTTTGTTTTTGTCGAAATATCTTCAAAGGTCTTTATTATCTATTTAGGGTCCTTCATCATACAGATCTTTGGCAAACTAACTCACCAGACTTCTGTGTCGATGGATGGCCCGTATACTATACAATAAACAGTTCTAATCTTCTTCGAAATCCACAGTAAAAAGTTGAAATGAATTCGGCTGGCGCTCTAAAAGAAATTCTTAAAACTAATCTTATTATTCCGGTTTCAAAGCGTAGGTATTATTGTTATTAAACCTCTGTATTTTATTAAATACGTGAGGTTGAATGTTAAATATTTATCAAAACGTTTGATATGGGGTCTGGAATATTTCTGCTATTTGCTTTGTGTAGAAAAATTCCATTCTTATTTTATATTTTCTTATGTAAATTCCATTGACGAAAAACCATCCCATGTGTGGTTAATATTTATAAGATATATACATTTCAAATATTTTACTTTACCGTATACAATATTGCAAATTTTTTTCATCAAATTCCATTTAAAAACAAAATATATTAATAAATTACTCCTTTTTTATTTTAAGTATCGCAATCCAGCGAGAAGTATTTTCTCGCTGGATTGCGATTGATGATTGATGAGATTGCCAGCCAGCGTTAAAGGTACACTACCTCAGGGACTCAACTTTGTATAGTATGTGTTTTAATTTTCTTTTAATTAATTTTTAATTATTATTACTATGTAGGCTAAGAAAATTGTAAAACTGTATATTTCATTGGTATGTGCATTTGATATAGTAAATTATTTTAACAAAGAATTTCCATTTCTAAGTTAAGAGTGCTTCATTTTATCATTGCCATAAATTAAAAAGGAGAATTCAGATAATTAATAATGTAGAAGTTGCTTATCTAATAAGAAACATATTGTGTATCGTAAGTGTGATGTTAAAATTTACAGATTATAATCAAGTATTATTTACCTGTTTAAATTATAGTGCCAATTTTTTCTTGTAATTTTAAACGAACATTTTTATAATAGTAGTATGTTGTTGAATGATATGATATGAGTAGGATGTATGTTGACAGATGACGTCACACAAACCACCAGCTGATAACAGTAACGTAAAGCAAACTAAGCCCATGTGCTGTATATTACACACATATATAATGTTTCCGGTGAAATTTATTGCAAGACAATAATTATAATGACGGGAACTACTGTCAAACATGACCAAGCGAGAATACGCACGAACTAAATAAAAAATAGTCACGTTTTATTTACCTAGGTACGGTACAAATGTCCCCAATGTCTGCGGTCTGTCTCTAAGTCATTATAATAAATAAGTTTTTTTAAAAATGTATTTCCAACACACAAGCATTGCATGTATTTACAACATTCTTAACCTACATAGTAATAATAATTAAAAATTGATAAATAGAATTAAACAAATTTAGTAAGTTTGGTCCCTGTGGCAGTGTACCTTTAACGCTGGCAGCATTTCCTCGCTGTATTGCGATCTTTATTTGTTAAGCGAGGAAAGCACCAGTTATGACCTGTTACTATCTACCAGGCGCCAACTTAAATCTTTAAATAGCGCCACTTGAACCCCACGGCACAAGAGTCTCTACTCAAGATACAAATCAAGTGAGTGAAATAAAAAAACGTATGTGTACTTATGTACACGCGTTAGAAGTAATACTTCTTTGGCGTAACAAGGTAAAAATCATTCCGAAAAATTTATTCTACGTTTGTAGAAAAAACGACACCAACAATAGAAAAAAATTACCCTCAGAATTTTTCCCTAACGCACCAAAAGAAGTATAACTTTAAAAATGAACCCAGGTCCCCCAGGTCAGGAACTCCAAAGTCAGGTTTACGAGTAATAAACTTCGAGATACCATAGATAAAGATTCTGAAGATAATATCACAGTTCTTGCCATTATTGAAATTTGAAAAGAACGTAAGAGGAGCAAACACAACTTAGACATGCGGGCTTCTAAGTAGCTGTTCATCACTTTTCAAACTGTCGCAATTCATAGTTTGAGGCTAGTTCAAGTGTATAACTTTATCTAAGTTCGTCAATATATTGTCTGAGAAACTTTATATTGGTATTATGTGCATATTGTTCTTGATGGCCAAAAGTTTATTATTACGCTTTTTTGTTCGTTCAATGATAACGTCGCTGATAATGCAAAGAGAAGTACAGCCACACCCTATATCGAATCAAAATTTATTTCATTATATTGGAATCAAGTCTCAATTGCATGGCTTTCAATTATCTCTTTCTATCACATCATAAATATAATCTGTCAAAAAGATACAAAAACAAATAGTGTACAAGCTTGTGCCACAATAATAAATATATAAGATAGTTTTGTGAAATAAGAAAATATGTATGAACAAAAAATTAAAAACCTTGAACTGGGCATGTTTAAAAAAGTATAGGCGAAAGAAGTAGAATGGTATCTCAGAGATGGGAAAAGGAAAAGAGGCCGTCAAATAAAGAGATTAGAAAGATGGAAAAGATCAGCTCGTGAAACACACGAGTGGAAACGACAAGGGGAGACCAACGTTGGAAGACAACCTGACCAGCTGAATGCTGATAACAAATCTGCCATATATATATTGATATAGTTAAAATGTATGTTATTGCTTTGGTTAAAATTATGTAAATGTATGTTATTCACTATAAAGGCTTTTATTGATAGTTATTATTATTAGTCTTATTATTAAGGAAACATAACAGACGCCTCACAAATGCAAGAAAAAATAGACACAAGTAATAATTATAGAACTGTCCTTAAATTGTTTCAAAGATAATATTTTTTTGAAAAAAAAAACACATGGGTAACAACTAAAATAAAAAGAAAACAATAATAGGTACGAAAATGTAAACAGCAATTTGGAGTACATACACAAAAGACAAAATAAAATTGTTTGACGTCCTCCTTCTACTAAAGTAACACAGTAACGCTTCATTACAATTTATAAAAAATTAATTTCGCGTCATGTATTGTTTACACATTCGAATATAATAGAAAAAAAAACCATAAAACTAAGTGTTAAAATATGAGATATATACTTTTACTAATAAAAACTCACTATACATGCGTTATAACAAGCTGATAGTTTATTTAGTGAATAGAGCTTGTACAGGGCATAAACACCTCTTTGACCTATAATCGATTTGTATGTGTCAAATATCAAAACCACCCTCATTTTTTGTTACCCTGGCAAATCGTATTTGTTTGATTTCGTGTTCTTTTGTGTTGTCAAAACCTCAAATTATTCAAACATAAATACCTACTACCTAAAACTTTTCTTAGAACTGAACTGTCAAAAAATGCTGTCAAATGCGAAATCGGATCAAATGACGTTTTATCTTTTACTCCCGTTAAACTAGGCCTCTGCGTTATTTGAGCATTGTACAAGTCTTCATACAAACAAAACACTTGTTATAACAGCCGTATACATCAGACTTGCCTATTCAGGAATTATTAGTAACATTTTTGTTATAGCAGGATTATGATTTGCATAAATCCCTATTAGTCTGTATTAATCTAACACAACACAGACCCTACCTAAATGTATGCTGTCATTACAACCGTGAGAATAATTAGTAGTGCTCTTTGCTAGTTACTAATTTTACAGCTGTGTTAATTCTCACACCATTAACTAATTGTAGGCTGTAACGTATAAACTACGTGGAAGTAGGAAAATAGTTTTATTTCAATCACCCTAAAGTGAATTTGTTGTTTCATTTATTCTATATAGATCCATGTGTGTTTTAAACCTATTTTGATGGATTCATATATAAGGTGTTTTCGTCTCACTTAAATAGCTGACCACGATCGCAAGTTATACCCTTGGTCTAGTGGTCGGAGACCAGTAGGTCGGCCTAGGTAATGCTAGATCTACAGAGTTTAGGAGCTGCTACAGCTAAAAGCCAGCAATTGGCGGAACGGTCCACTGGACTGGGAGCGCCGGAAATTTCTAGGTTTGAATGCTGTGATACATTTTGGGACGCCGAGTTAGCGGAGTGAGCGTGAGTGAGAGATATTTGAAGAGATTTTTTAATTTAAAGTTTGGAGATTTGTGTTGCTTATCTCTTTGACTTTATTGCTTATCAAGATACTTTCAGCGAGATTACTGTAAAAGTAATAAACGTAAAATACGGTTTCTTTTCTAATGTTATATTGTGGTCATTTACATAAAACAGTATAATCATAACATTGAAATATTCGTGCTTGTATATTCTTTTTGCCATTTTACTTTTTAGCTTTTAAGTCAATTCTAAAACTCTCATGAAAGAGTTCAGAAGTGAATATACATAAACTATAAAAATTGTTGTAATTTTTATTTAATTGAAATGATTTTTTCATAATTTAAAACTTCAAAGTAAAACGTGTAATTAATTAATAACTACGCTAAAAGAAAAGGAAGATAAATTAATATAAAGAAATAGAGATGCCACCTTTCTTCGAATTGACATCGAGGACATGCGTGGCAATAAAATAAATACTGTTGTTTTTATGGTCTCTAAAATTTATTACTCAAGCCGGGCTGTGTTAAACATGTATTCTCTTATGATTTATTTATAAGGACGAGCATAATTAATTATGAAGGAGAAAAGAAATCTTTAAAAATACTGAAAAAATAGAATATCTAGGTAAACAAATAAATCAGGTTTTAGGTCTCAGATTTGTTTCTGTATCTATTTCATGATCATTTGTCAATCTAATAAGGAAGTATATCTTGTAAGGTGATCAGCCTCCAGTGCCTGACACATGCCGTCCACTTTTCGGGCTTCAGGCCATCCGGTTACCTCACGATATTTTTCCTTTACCGCTTTACCTTTTTAATGCGAATGTTAAATGTGCACATTGAACAAAGTTCATTGGTGCACAGGCGTGGTTCGAACCTACGACCTCAGGGTTGAAGGTCGCACGCTGAAGCCAAGACCGACTGCTCTTCTATATAAGTATATTATTGGATAGATATTGGTGAACGGCTATCTCGTAAATGTTACCCGTCTATACAAAAAAAGATACAAATATGCGTCAAGCTATAGCTGCTTGGCCAAAACTAAACTAGATCACTAAACTCAAATGAAACATCTCGCACTCAAAACGGTTCTACCGATTTCTACGATACTCGCATGAACATAAAAAAAATGTCATACGACATCGTGTCGTATCAAGAATCTTCTTACTAAAATTTCGATGTGTAAACAGACTTAGGAAATCATCGCCTAGCGATAAATCCCTGGCGATTCTCGTATGACATAATTGTCGGCGAGAATTTAGTTTTTGCCTGTATGTAAACATTTTGATACGATAATGCTATGGCGATTATTGCTGGCGATATTTCTGTTCGCCCCAAAACGTGCGAGAAACTCTGTCGATCTAAATGGGCCTTAAGTCGTTCTGCCAAAAGTCAATGAGATAAAAGAGCTCACAATCGGAATTAGACTCCTTTTATTAAGCGAAAAAAGGAGGTTATCAGTTGGTATGTTTGATATTTAGGCTCCAAGTACGTGTGCTAAATTTCCTATTTGATATTCCTATTTCATTACAGTATGAAACCGGATACGATCTGGTTGGTTTTATAAGCTGGATACCCTCTGTCCCACCTGGGGAACATAGATCCTTAATCATTCCAAATATTATCGAGAGGGGTGTATGCCTCGTGGCGTTATCTTACTACTGTCATCACTAATGTCGTTAGTTTGTGGCTGTGGACCAATTTTTTAAAATATATATACGCAATTACTCCTATCAAGATGGCAAACATACTAAGGAAATTGGCATGTCGTAGATCTAAATATCGTCTGTATGTCAGGCACAAGCGGTTGATTAGCTACTCGCCTATTAGAAGAAAAAAAATCATGAAACAATTACTGACACTTGAGGTCAAAAACAAGAGTTGTAGCGCCACTGGTTTTTTTATATTCCAATGCAGAGAACAGTCCAAGTTCCAGTAGTAATTCAGATATACGCCTATTTATACACGTCTAATACAAGTCTTTAAATCAACAGTCAAAAATATATTTTCTGTGTTATTTCTCCTCTTTTGTGTAAAATGTTTAAAAACTTTTGAATAGATAATATTTAAAGATATTTAAATTTAACTGAAACAAAGCGACAGTTTTTAAGCCTTAGAGACACGAAATAAAATACGAAAGCAGCCGAAAAATCGCGCCAGAGGTTTTAGTAATAATGCAAAAAATGTATTTGGTTATTTAATTACATACATTAAAACTTTTCTAAATAAGCCAAGGTGAGAGTTTGTTATTGAGCTAGGTGCTTGCCCTAGAAAAAATGTTTCGTTGCAAACAATTTAGACTTTCAAACAATAGATGACGATTAGCTTGTAACCTACATTTTTCTCTATTTTTATTTGTAACAATGTGGTACCGACAATTCTACACAGGTATTCAAATGCCAATGTCGTTTGAAAGCCTAGAGCCTAGTATAGTGGGTAGTATATTTTAGAAATATTTAAAATAAAAATGAGCAGTGGTGTCCCAATGGCGTGCGACTCTCATCTCTAAGATCGTAGGTTCGATCCATAGACTATCAATCAATTGACTATCTGTATATGTGGGAATTTTATATTCAACAAGGACAACATCGTGAGGAAACCTGCCTTAGGCCAAAAACGTTGATGGCATGTGTCAGACACACGACGCAGATCACCTACTTGACACCTATTATATTGACAAATGATCGTGAAACAGATTCAAATCTGAGGCTCAAATCTAAAAAGGTTGTAGCGAAAGAGATTTATTTTATACCTTATATAATGTAAACATAGCCTACACAGGAATAATTTGGCATTGGTCTAGTCTTTTTGAGTTTAATTGTTACCAAAATTGTTCTGTCATTAATCAGAATCTCACTTTTTTATAGAACAAACCCGCAAATGGGCAGGAGGCTTAAAGAGTTAAGTGATACCTTGCCTACCTGCCTCCCATGGACACTTTTAACAGAAGGCTCACTAGTGCGTTGCCGGCCTTTTAAGAATTGGTACGCTTTTTTCTTCAAGGACCCCAGTGGAATTGCTACTGCATCTTCTATATAAACAATTTTTTTGTCGTATTCTTCATTGCTGAAGTTCGTATAAGTTGCCTTGCTAGTGATATCTTTCCACTTTGTTCGGTCCCTTAGCACAGCTGTTATGGGGAGACCCGTGAGAATCAGTCAAACCAGTGGGTAGTATTCACATTACATATACATTTTATTATGATATATGTTCCATTACAAAAAGATAATGTTTCTTTTGATATTTGTGTACAAGGAAACAACACAACTTATTAAGTTTTCTATCGCTGTCAAAGGAAATCTCACTCAACTGTGAAAACTTCAATTAGTGAGATACAGTTCATTAAATTAAAGCAGTAATAACGTTTTTCACTCAGCATTAAAACTATTTTTAACCATTTAGTATTTCTTTTTGTTTTAGTAAGTTTGTAAGCGCCCACAAGACCTTGCTCGACATGGATGATTTAGACATATACATAACATTTATTACTAACAAAACACATGCACATAAACACAGAAAATAACAATAATCAAAAATAAAATAAAAGATTTACAGTTAAATGAAAAAAATAGCAAATTCATTTCTTTTCTAAAAGCCGTCTCGACAGCTCGACTCGACATCAATGGCGTAGATTTATGTTAATGTAATTTGATGATTGATTGAAATTGAATTTGTTTATTAGCAGTGGTTCTAGGTGGGGAGACATTGTTTTTAGCTTTTGGAAACATATAAAACCGACGATAAAAGACCCAAAGAAACCAAAGATGAAGGAAGGAAGTAGTATGACTTTAGTCATGTAAGCATACAAAACATTCTGCCTCTAATATTACTATAGAAATCTCTTGACCCCAGAAACAAAGCACTTAAGATGTCGTGTTATCGTCGTATGATTTGTATAATCTGGGTCCTGAAGAATGAGAAAGTTTTTAATCTAGTTAAGCTCATCAAATATCGGAAAGTTGCGTAGCTAGGTCACTGTTGTGTAATGACCGCTACTACATTCTTCAGTTAATTATAATGTGTAAAATCCAGGTTTTACCAATTGCGTATCTACAATGAAGAACATTATAACGACGAAAAACATCGTCCAGTTCATAAAGTGCAACAGGCTCAACCTGTCTGGCTGAGACATTTGCACCTAATGGCAAACGATAGAAGCCCAAGGTCCTTACTGAACTCACAACCCGGTGGCAAGGGAAAACCCGGTAGACCGAGGCTGCGTTGGTGGGATGGAGTTGTGAAGGAACTCGAAACAATAGGGGTTCGCAGTTGGAAGCGGGCAGCACTGGATAGATTGCGATGGTGAAGTGTACTCGAGGAGGCTGAGGCCCACAAGGGGCTGTATAACCATTGATGATGATGATGATTAACTCCGTGTAGAAGGAAAAAAATCATGGCTTCATAAAGCGAGGGAGCAAATTAATAAATTATTATTATTTGCAAGAATATGGTTCAAAAATATTACGCTGGTACAATCTAAACTTCACATATTGTGCTAAACATAATGGCGTGCAAATTTGTCCTAAATTTTACATATTACATCACATAATGAGTAATATCATTGAAGGGAATTATTATATAACTACATTCTCCTCTTCTTTTTGCTCTATATATTAACTCCTTAACTTTCCGACTTTCAACTAATTTTCATTTATACGCTGACGATCTTCAAATCTACGTACAATCAAGTCTCGATGATCTCCCGCAAGCCATACAATCTACCAACAATGAGCTGGCAAAGATAGTTGACTGGAGTAAAAAATTTGGTCTTCTAATAAATCCCAAAAAGAGTAAGGTATTAATTATTGGCAGCCCCTATTTCACGACGAGAATTGATTGGGCCAGGATACCCCCTATCCATATCGATGGTGTAATTTTAAATTTTAGCCGTACAGTAAAAAAATTGGGGGTTTTATTTGATCAAAATTTATCCTGGGAGCAGCATGTTAAAGAAGTTAGCCGAAAATTATACGGTGCCTCCAGTATCCTTCGACGTCTTAGTAATTTTCTTCCCTTTAGTACCAAAACCTCACTGGCGCAATCTCTCCTCCTGCCTTTACTGGACTACGCCGATTCCTGCTCCTCCGATCTTAACGAGGAATTGCTAAATAGACTGGATCGTCTCCAAAATTTCTGTATCAGATTTATATTCGGTCTAAGAAAGTACGATCATATCTCTGCGTTCCGTAAGTGGCTAGGCTGGTTGCCAATTCGTCAGCGACGCGATGCTCATGTTCTTCATCTCCTATATTCCATCCTGTTCAACCCTAAAACTCCTTCCTATCTCAAAAATGATTTAAATTTTTTGGGAGCCCATAACTATAGCTTACGCTCTTCCGAAAACTATACCCTTGAAATCCCATCTCATAACTCCTCCTTTCTTGGCGATTCCTTTAAGGTCTCCGCAGTTAGGCTATGGAATTCACTTCCCGTCCTTATTCGCTTAGCTCCTTCTTTATCTTCCTTTAAATTTCTTCTGTACAAACATTACCTGTCCACATCGTATCCCGAACTTTCTTACTAACTACTAACTGACGTGAGACTTATCTTAAATTATCGTGATTTATGTGTCTTTTTACTCTTTAATGTATCTTTAATATTTTATTCCTGTTTAGTTTTGTTTTAATAACTGTGTATTACATGTATTTTGCACTACTTGCCTATCTTATTTAATACATTTATTTTTTTCTTTACTCACAGTGGTTGCCTGGAAGAGATCGCTCGTAAGCGGTAAGGCCGCCAGTTGCCCTCCTTTTGATTTAATTATGTTAATTTTTATTTTGTAGTGTAACGAAGTGTAAATAAATAAAATATAAATAAAATTATTATATATTATATATTACTATTTTCCAAAAGTAGTATATTAAATGGATTTTTAAGATCTTTGAATATTTTTTTGTAAATTATAATAAACCTTTATTGCCATATAAAACATGTATTTCCAATACAATTCCAGATATTTTTTTGTCATCATTTTACCACCGGTCTACTTTGGAAGTTGTCCATTACCGCTGGCTTAAAATGTGTTTGTGAACGAACAAGGACATTAGAATATAAATACAGGGAAGTAGACGGGTATTGCGAAAGAAATGCATCTGAAAGACACGCTTCGCGAAACTGACAGCCAGCCTCCAGTAATGATGACGCATCAAAAAAGAAGAACCTCTGAATGGGATACGTTTGTGTCAATGACATGTTATTTGTTTGACGCAAATCAATATAATCGTAACTAATGCCACAATGAGTTTAATTAGCAAGTTTATTTATAGTTCTAATGACGTCTATCTCCTTTAGATCAAATAACCTAATCACCGAGACTATTTACAAATCACTTTAGGCGTAGCAACGTTTGACTATCCAAGTCCATTAGCGTTGAGTGGCTATTGTGTCAACGGCCGTTTAATTCTTCCTATGCCTATGCTACACCAGTACAGCCTACATAATTGTCTATGGGCGAGCAATTATAATCCTCATCGTGCCTTCAAACCCTAGCTGTAATCATATATTCTCATGTACGTGTTTATTAAAGTTTGATAACCTAATACGATAATAACGTATTTTATAATTTTATTTTTAAGTATTGTTATTCTGTCATGTGGAACATGGTGTGATGGTTGTAGCTCCTTACAAACGTTGTTACGTAAACGTTAATACAAAAAAAAACTTGGCTATTAAAAAGAGTGCCGGAGAGTTTATTGCCCGTTCTTCTCTACCGTTCTACGCCCTTGATTTGAGAACTGGCAGTAAATGGAAAATTAGAAGCATTTAATGTATATTTCTTTTTATTGACGTTCATAAGTGTACATTGTGTTACCTATATGAATAAATGATTTTTGACTTTGACTTTGACTTATCTTTCTCGAACTGAGACTACAGGTTAAATTGGACGTCAAACATTTATTAAATTAATATCATCACTTGTTCTGTATAATTTATAACAATTAATAAATTTGTATTGTATCACCACCCTTTGTTTTGATATCAAAAGTTGCAGGGGTATGTGGGACTCGACCCACGCCAAAATATCTGGTATTCAGATACTGGGTGAGCAATACCCACTAAAACCACCTCGAGTAGTTCCTACAAAGCCGCGTTACAGAGGCTCCGGGGTCCGGGCTCCGGTATCCGGCTCCGTGATACCGCCGCCCATGGACACTGACATTGCCAGAAGGCTTGCATGCACAGGCTTTTAAGTATTGGTACGCTTTTTTATTGAAGGACCCTAGTCCAAATGGTGTATATAGGAATCACATTTTAAACTCGGTCAATTACTATGTATTAACATAATATATATGTCATAGATAATGTAATAAGAGAATACGATGTAATTTGTTTTATTATAATGGCAACTCCACGCAATATCATAAACATCGTACAGCATATAAATGTATGAACAATAAAATATTACCACTTTGAGCGAGGAACTTTTGAAAACTTGAGTTTTGAAATTAATAAACGTCCCTCGGCTTTGAAATAATGTAAATGAATAAATTTAAGCTAGCTTTCAAACTACAAAAGCTCAATTATTTTGAGTGGCGGCTACCTCTAACTTTTTAGCTTTTACGGCACTTTGAGAAATGTTTATGTTAAACTGATGCTTGAAAAAATTATTTATTAACACTGGATATTTTATGCCAAATAAATTATGGTTAATATTAATTTATTATTTATGCACGCTATTCTTAATCTAGATAGCTGCTGATTAGATTTACTGCCATTTATTTCTTTAAAAACCCCTGTATGCGACAAGATATTCATATATATTCATAAATGTTTCGTGTCGTTCGTATTTTCTGTGTAACAAGTCAATGTTTCGGGTGGTAGCTAACTACAATACAATTTATGAAGATGGTGACAATTTCCACCTTACCAAAGAGGATGTGAGGACTTGACTGGTTTATTTAGCAGTAACACTTTCGTTTTTCTTTGACAACATTGTAGTTTTTTTAATATTTAATTTCAGTATTTTGTCTATTAATGTGCTTAATGGACTTATCTTGACGTGTATTTTTTTTAACATTGTAATCTGTATTGACTTTAAGTGTTTTCATTTAAAATGTTGCTGTTACGTATAAATAGATAAATTACTTTATTTATGTTTCAAAGATATTAAAAGGAAACACTTTTTCAACGGATTGAAGTTATATATGGTCACGGTGATCACGCGCGCTGTAAAGCACGCGAAACGTCGGAAAAAATATTTATGTAAAATAATTATAAGTTTATAATAATACATAACTTCAATCCGTTGAAAAAGTGTTTTCTTTAAATGTGTAAAAGTTATTTTAATAAAAGACAATACTTAGATATTAAAAGCTTCTAATTAAGTATCACAACCTTCGCCATCTCACAAAGAAACCCAGTTCTTGGAGACCACTTGGGTTATATGTTTTACTCCATTTCATTTCGCCCATTTCGTCTCTTATTTGTTTTGTCATATTCTTATGTAAATTTAGCGTTATTATCAATGCTATTTTTATGATTTAAAAAGTAAGGTATACTTATAGAAATATAATAAAAGTTCTATACAAACCCAGAATTACCATAAAGGCCTCCAGAATAAATATTGAATTTAAGCCAAAGGTGAATATGAAAACGTTGATGAATGGACAGGAATGCTTACAAAGCTGCCCCATTTCCTTTAAAGCCTTTATTGCGGGAAAATTGGCTGCAGTTAGATTACGTAACGTGAGTTAAAAAGGTATATTTCCGACTCATTTTCTAACGTAAATTAAAAAGGAATTACGAAAAGGTTTCTCTTTCAAAGATATTTGTTAGTAGTCTTATCAAGTCAATCATGGCAAGGTAATATTTACATAATACTTAAGTTTGATTATAAAATTGTAAGTGTATAAATTATAATTTCAAGTACCGGTAATATAGAGACTAGCACTACACAGGGAATCTTAGCGTGGTATAAAGAAACATTTTTTCCCTTAGTTTTTCTTTTTACTTATGACAAGACAAGAATAAAAATTATAAAATGTTAAATGCTCCTTAAAGAATTTTCTGGCGGTTCTCAAATTAACATAGAACAGACGACAAACTGTTTTTGATTAATAAAAGACGACCATTCCATCGTGATTTTGATATATTGAAGAATTTAATATAATAATTATCGTGAAAATTATATTCGTGTCTGATACTGATGTTTGTGTCTACGTCATATCGGTTTACTGAAAAAAAATCATTGATGGCCAGATGAATTTTGAAACAATAAAGGATTTTAGTTTTACTCTATATTAACCACTCGCCTACAACAATACAATAAAAGCGAAATAATGTAATGGTAATTGTAACGAATGCAATGTAACAGTTTCAGAGAGTGCCTACGACTAGCTATACTCTCGGGGCATAAGTCCCATGATGTAGTTAATTGATATGAAACAAATGAATGCAATGTAACTGTTGAAAAGTGCCTACGTCTGGCAATACTCTCGGGGCGTAACTCCGACGATTTAGGAAATCACCACGATTATAAAACTACGAAAACCTGAGTAAGCAAAATGACTCGTACACTTAGCCAAATAGTATAGGTCTTGAAACTTATATGTAAATAGTTTAATACGTTTTCATGTATTACTGATAAATGAGAGAAATATATATTTGTGGAGAATGTCAATAGTACATATAGTATGGACTAGTTATTCCTCTGACCGTTAGATGTATAATTTATACAGTGTTCCCAAAAATATATCAAATTGAAATCTTGCGTGTCAAACGCGCGAACAATAATCACGGAGTCTGTAGTTTAATGGAATTATAACTGCTAAATATCCCATTATTATTATAAAGCTTTATTAATGAATCCATAAGAGCAGTGTTGGCCTAGTGGCTTCAGCGACTCTCATCCGTGAGGTCGTAGGTTCGATCCCTAGCTGTGGACCAATGGACTTTATTTCTATATGCGCATTTAATATTCGCTCGAAATGTGAAGGAAAACATCGTGAGGAAACCGGATCCAAAAAGTCGGCGTCCGGCAGGCACAGAAGGCTGATCACCTACTTGCCTATTAAATTAACAAATGATCATAAAACGGATCCAGAAATCTGAGGCCCAAACTTAAAAAGGTTTTACTGTTTTTTTTAATGCATACAACGATTGGTTAGTTTACATTTGTTAATATGAGTATGAGTTACGTTAGTATAAGTTCCAAAAACGGTCTAAGGTTACCAACCTTCCTACCTTTTCTGGGAAAACCCTAAAACAGCCCTTTTCTTTTTTTTCTTCTTCTTTTTTCCCATACAAACGCGTTAAAAAAAGGATTTAATTTTTGAATTATTAGATACTAATAGGAAAATATATCAATGAGGCACACAATTTTTAAATATTTGTCACTTTTAGGTTCCCACTATCCTTTAAGATTATTTTCCAATAAGGTTTGAACCCTAAGTTCGCTTCTTAGTTAGAAGCCCTCTAGCAGACATCCCAGTCGGGGTTTTTTAGTGGGTCACAGAAGAGTGGCCAAAGTTCGTGGAACCGAAGATACTTCACTGAGGAGTATGCTCCCTTTTTAAAGAATTCGACGTCGTATATCCCGGGGAAGACCTCAACTGAGAATCTTTTTCATACTGCATTCGCTAGTCTGTCTGCCTTGTTAAGCGGATGGTGGAAGACTTCCAGCCAGCAAGGTGTTGCCAATGAAATCTGAAGTTAATACACCTTTACGGTGATGAAACGAGGCACGTGGGATGTGTACTCTTTGTTCAAAATTAATATACTATACGAAACTTTGATTAGTATAAACTACAAATCGTATTCAAAACGATGCGTAAGCCTGATTAACATTATATTCTGAAAGCGTTACTGGGAAATTTCTAACACGTGAATCCCGGCAGACGAAAGAATAATATTTAAACGAGCGTTTAATATGAAACATTTTAATATCAGAGTTACCATGTTTCATTTGCAATTTTTATGGATATTTGAGGCTCCCTAGTGACAATTAAGCATGTTTTACGTTGAATAAAACGTTTTGAAGGTTTGTATTGATTAACGACATAACGATGGCTTTAACTTTTGGCAAGATGGACAGGCAGACGTTCGCGGTTATTCATTTTTGTTGGTTAAAAAAGCAGTTACCATTTCTTCGCATTGGTGTTGACTGAGATATATTTAAAAAGTTTTCTTTGAGTCTAACTACACTTCTGTTCCTGAGACATTGGTTTACGGGTCTTAAAAATGCTGGCTTCCTCAAGATGGTTACCTTTCACGAACATGTTCATAGGCATGATTCATTGACGTTCCACTGAGCTTTGAACACACGACCTTAGGACTCGTAAGTATATGTCAGATCATAATGACGTTGACAGATACCGTTCAATACGGTATTTTAAAAGGCCAGGTGATTCGTTTGATCACTGTATTAAATACGTTCTATATGTTTGTGTGATCGTTGATTGTCAAAGAAAGAAAAAAAAATCATAGACAAGGTAGCATGACCGTAAGCCTTAGATAAATAAAAACTAAAACATCACAAAGGGAAAACTGGATTAATGTTGCTCAAGACACTCTTTGTCTGGAAATGGAAAAATATGGAGGAGGCTTTACCCATACAATATGTAGACCACTATAATGAAATCTAACTTAAATTTTTTGGAACTTATACTAACGTAACTCGTACTCATATTAAAAAATGTAAAGTAACCAATCGTTGTATGGATTCATTTAAATAAAAAATAAATAAATCAGTGGCGCTACAACCTTTTTAAGTCTGGGCCTCAGATTTCTGTACCTGTTTCATGATCATTTATCAGTCTAATAGGCAAGTAAGTGATCAGCCCCCTGTGCCCGACATACGCCGTCGACTTTTTGGGGTACGGCTAACTTCTTCTATAACTTCATGTATAATTTAAACATTCTTAGTTTCCATAATGTACTTACACTATTTTACCCTACCACCCTCCACATCCCATCCCATCCATCCCTTCCCTAAACGTTCTTCTGGTGTGTACAAATGTCTCATCCATCCATGTAAACCTTTATCTTTAGTTTAGCAATAAGTCTTAGCTTTTTGTCTTTCTTTATAATATAGTATTTTGGTTTCAATTATTGTTAAGTTACTATTTCATTAAACAATTGGAAGAGCGGAGTACCCTGATGTACAGGTCTCCCTAGACTTCCGGGGCTCTAATACCTGCTAAAACATTGTAACTTGTTATTAAATAAATACATTTTGATTTTTTAATTTTTTTCGAATCTGTAAAATGTCTTTCTTTTCTCTTGTGTGGCCGCATTCATGCCATATATGAATGATCTACCATGTAATGTAAATATTAACTGAACAAGCTACAAACTGCATATATTAAATGAGTATAATATATATGAACTCTACTCGTGGAGTTATAAAACGTAGGGTGAAACGATCTCCGGACCGTATTTGATTAACAAAGCCCTCGAGAATACAGCCGTTAATTAACTCACTCTATTATATTTATTAATTTCTTTACAGCTTTACTGACATTAATTATTGTACCGTAATTTCTGAGGTGTTGTTTAGTAGTAGTAGTTTAGAAAAATTAAAGCGATATTGATGTTGCTTATTTTATAAGTGAATTGTGTATTCATATCGCCAAACGTTGAACCGATTTTGGTGCAACACGGAATGATCCTTATCTTGGAATATATCTCATTGAATTCAAGTCAATTCCATTTCAATATGATTTTCACTTTCAAACACATTTATAGACACATATATATGCATACATAATTGGAACTGTAAGTAGATAACCTTACTTAGCTTTTTATCAAGTTCCAACAATATCTCCAATCAATCACATATATATTTTAGTAGTAGATTGATATATTCGACAATTTCCCGTCAACAAAAGAGTCTACCAATTCCAAAAAAGTCAGCAACGCACATGCGTTATTAGTGTCAGGTCAGGCCTTTGGTTCTATATAAAAAATCATTTCTCTATCTTCCTTTAAATCTCTAATTTCTATACAGGCATTGCCTCTGCACATTGTATTCCTTGCTTTCGTATTAACTGATCTAATTAAAATTATAGTAATTCATTTGTTATTTTTTTATTTTCCTTTGTCTACATATGTTTTAATTGCTTTATACATATTATATAGTTTTGCAATTCTTGCACTCATCTTATTAATATTATTTTTCCTTACAGTTGTTGTCTGGGAGAGATTGAGAAATTACAGAGATTGCTTGATGATATTAATTAATTGTTTTAATTATTTCATTACCTCATGTGTAAACGCATTAATCATTTATTTACAGTGACAATGTACGACATAACTGCATATTGTAGTTATTATGACAGTCGGCTGAGACAGACTCTATTGGTCGATCTTAGTCATTAGTCTAGGCATATAAAGCAAAAACATGACAAGGAAAAATTCGAACCCAGAAAGACAATAAATAAAGTTCCAACTGGGAATAACTGGACGTTGACAAATTGCAACGTGAAGGTGACAAGCTGGACACAGCCAATCTGTCCTCATACGCTTGCGGAAAAAGAAAAGCGAATTTTTGTGAAAATATAGTGTTCCTGTTCAGCTGTGATTCCATAGCGTATTTTTTAAAGTTTGGTAACAGGGGCGAATATGTGTTGCGAATACTCGTCCCTGTTACTGTATTTTTTAACTTTCAAAAGTTTTAATTATCAAAATCTGTTCCATTGCGCTGTTATTTAGCTGAGAATATGAATCCTTATTTATCATTGGCTGGTCATCTGATGCATTTTAATAGTACGTATCAAGTTTAGCTTAGTTAGTATTGAGCAAATGTATTGTGCACAATAATGGGTCGACGTTTCAAGAGAATCCTATAGGGATATCATTGAATGCGCGGGACAACTGCATATGCAACGGGAATCAGGTCTTTGTTTAATAAGGCTTGGCCTGAACACAAAGTTGGATCTATTTTAGAAGCATTTTGACATTATTTGGTGTATGTATTAATAGTTTCCCGGAGGGGTTTTATTGGTATTAAAATTTTAGGTTTGGACTCAAAATCACTATGTAAATTTAACACAAATCGCAGAATTAAAAACGCACAAAGATTTGTCGTTTTTTATGTGTGTTTATGGTAACTGCTGCAATCCCACCTTGCCCAGATAAAGCTTTTAAAATGATGAATATTTTGTTTAGACTTTTTAAAGCTAATACTCAAAAAATATAAAAATAACACTGTGGAGGCTCGATAGTTCCTGATTAATGAACTAATTTTAAAAAAAATCTCAAATATTATTGTAAAAGCGTGTAATCGATAAAATTGATAAACGTTCTATTTTCAAAATATGTGCATAGCTTATTGTCAGTTAATTGAGGTAAATGAAAATACTACGAAATTTATATAACCAATACGCTTTAGAAGACAACAAAAATTAATTTATAACATTTTTGCTTGCGTATGACAGATAAACTTCTGTAACATATTTGGCAAAGCATATATATAGTATATCATCGCAAATCCGAATATGACAGATAATATTGTCTTATCTGTTTTTCTGTAATCTATGAAACCTTATCCGCTACTTGTCTATTAAATTGTTGGCCTAGTGGCTTCAACGTGCGACTCTCATCCCTAAGGTCGTAGGTTCGATCCCGTCGGATGTGCACCAATGGACTTTCTTTCTATGAGCGCATTTAACATTCGCTCGAACGGTGAAGGAGAAAATCGAGAGGAAACCGGCTTGCCTCAGACCCAAAAAGTGAAGGCGTGTGTCAGCATGAGAGGCTGATCACCTACTTGCCTATTTGATTGAAAAATTACCATGAAACGGCTACAGAAATCTGAGGGCCAGACTTAATAGGTTGTAGCGCTATTGATTTATATATTTCGTTTATTAAATTTAAAATAATCATATAAATAAGACTTCCTCTATCGCCATAATCTTCAAAGTTAAGTTAAGTTCGTGAGATAATACGTACACATCTAAACTTCGAGCTTATCTCAAACTTAGATGAATATTTTGATAAAAGGGAACTTCCTATGAATAATTATTATAGGGAAACCGCCTGATATTTAAGATGTTCATTTTTAATCAATGTTTGAGAACATTTTGTTAAGTTACAAGATTTTACGAAGGTACACAAAGGAATGTTGAATAATTGATGCCTATGAGTAACATCATTGGTAAGGTTATTACGGAGAGAACATTTAACATTCGCTCGAACGGTGAAGGAAAACATCGTGAGGAAACCGGTTTGCCTTAGACCCAAAAAATCGATGTTTTTTGCGTCAGCGTCAGGTATAGAAGGCTGATCACCAACTTGCCTATTAGATTAAGAAATTATTTTGAAATTCATACAGAAATCTGAGGCCCAGACCTAAAAAAGTTGTAGCGCCATTAATTTTTTTTATTACGAAGAGAATCTCTGAAGACAGAAGAAAGCCTGAAGGAGATAAAATCCTTACTTTCATCCGTCAAAAATTTGTTATAAATTCCCATTTTGATATCGCTTAGCAATATGGATTATGCATCTAGTAATATGAGACGGTTTCAAAAAAATATTGTGTTTGTAAGTTACGGGCTGGTGGAAGGAAGAAGTGCCAATGGACCAGCATCACATACATAAGTAATCATTTCGTCTAGCGCGTCGACTATTCAAGTAGCAACAACATACATAACGTAGGGCCCATAGAAAGAAGTATTCTACGTACTGTATAAGTAATAGGTTAAGTAGATGTAACACTAAGACTAATTCTTCTTAAAAAAACATCTGTGTGTACTTATGTACACGCGTTAGAAGTTATACTTCTTTGGCGTAACAAGATAAAAATCTTTTCAAAAATGTTATTCTCTGTGTGTAGAAAAAACGATAGTAACAATCAAAAAAGGTATTTAATACATTATAAGTTTAACTACGAGTATAACGCATTATATAGTTAAATAAAGTTTATTTCAATATCACAAAATAATTATTTACATGTTTTATTAAAATGTTGACTATGCTTCAGTGTGTGGGCTTTTTGTGACTGTGTGTGGGTGTCGGCTTTTTGTGACGGTATGGCGGTGATTTGGTTATCCACAGCACAGAGGTGTGGAGACTAGCGTTACATCATATTTCTGTCATGAAGTTACAGTCGTCAGAGTTAATAATTATTTCATAGGCTTTGTATAACATATTAATGCTTTTATAATTACAACCCAACCTCGATTTTCTTAGAGACCCAACAATGTAAACTTACCTGAACATCATTAAGGATAATATCTATATTATGTAAATCCCTAACAAAACCTTCGAACCGCGAACAAGTCGGTTTTATAATTTACTTAAAAGTTTAAACGAGTTCATAATGAGTTTGGATTGTTACATTTTTAATGATTTAGCAAAATCCATTGCAGGTTATAGAACCTTCTTAGTGAAAGTTAAATCGTTTTTTTTACATAAATTTCGAATGAATACTTGTATAAATTCACCGAAAGCATTTGTGCTCGCCATACGCAGCGATTTAAATTAAGAATTTGTTTTTTCTTATATTTATGACGGAGTGAGATAGAGTAAGACGAAAATGATAAAGATAATCGACGGTAAAACAGGTTAAGATAGACAAAGTAAAGACAAAGGAAAGAAACCACAAAAAACGAGAAAGCACGAACTGAACTGATCATAAACGACATTAATAATAATGACTATGAAATAACTTAATTACTGCAAACTATTTAATAGTTATAAACTGATAAAACTGTGACGTTGTTAATTTACGAGCTCTGTGATATATAATGACAATGGCAGCTGACACCACCGCCATTGCTCAGACATAATATATATTATATGATGGGTACTTTAGTCTTACCCGCTTTATCCGCAAGCGGGTGACTCACGCTGATGTCGTGTGTTGGAATCACCAAGCACTAATGGACTATACATATGTACACAATTTAGTTCCAAAAATCAACGGCGTGTGTCAGGGATCGAAGGTTGATCACATGCCTATTAAGAACAATATGATCTAGAGGCGAAGACAGACACAGGGTTATAGTGCCTCTCTTGTTTTGTTTATTTTAATTTATTGCATTTTTAACACAGTCTGAAAACAAGCGTGTTATCTGTAATCTAATTACAGATAACCTTATCTCATTAGTTCAATTGTTTTCAGTTATCCTTTCATTAAAATATTATCATTGGTTGGCGTGAAATTGCCTGAAACGATAATTCATTATCTTTCAATTGTTCACGTTACCTCATTAATGATATTTTCAAAGTGTTTTTACGTTAAAAATCATTAATTTAATTGCCTTTGTGTGGTTAACGTATATGAGATGTTTATTTTACTTTGAATCTTACTCGCCCATGCCAAATTAGATAAGTCTTCTCTGAGTAAGACGTATTATTATTATATATATTAATTTACTTATAAGTCTTCCCTAACACGGAAGAGACTTTTTTTATATACATGTATATGGTTTAATTTACAAACGCAACCACGACATGGAAAAAGGAAAAGAGTAAGACAGAGTTGAGCAGACGATATAATGAGAATAGGAGGCACAACTTGTACAAGAAGAGCTAACATTAGAAAATAATGGAAGCACCTGAAAGAGGTACATGGCCGACTATGTGTCATGATACGCTGATGACCAAATCCGGCACCTTTGATGTATTAGATTAGGTTAGGTTATGTAAATAAAAGAAATGTATGCTTATAATACTTATATAATGGGTGTCAGCAATAATGGCTTATTAATTTTTTTTTGTAGCACAGGGGGCAATCGGGCTGGAGGCACACCTGATGTTTAGTGATAAGGCTATGGACACTCTCTGCCAGAATGCCACGAGTGCGTTGCCAGCCTTTTAAAAACGGCGGACGAGGTAATACCTGTGAATAATAATATTCCATGGGATGCCGAACCACCTGGTGTCGCAGGCAAAACTGTTGCAATTTTATTTCTTATTTGATATTGCTGAACTATCCGTTGGCATTGAGTCAATAACTGGGGCAATGAAGCTCTTGTAAGTGCCGCTTGTTCTATGCTCCTGTTCGTACCTAGATGCCACCTACGCCGGACAGCCTACTTTTATATATTCTGTATATATAAGTAAACCACATACCCAAGTATCCAACTCAGACGCTACGGAACTTCACTTTAGATTCCCCTGGATTAGAATGGATAAAATACATACCGTATCGTAAGTACAACAATAACAGCTGGTAAAATAATAATTGTGTTAGATTGGTAAATGGTAGACTGATAAATACCATAAAATATTTTAATGCGTTTGCTATATCCCCTTAGTTACAAGGCAGTAGATAACAACTACACAGAATATAAAACAGATAATTTTACCTTAAGATAAGCCTCTTTGAAGGTACAAGTTCTTTGGCTGGATTAGAATCATTAATATAAATTATGTTCATTAATTTTCTTAGTTGACCGTTTACTACGTTCTTTAGTCAAGTTTAGTATATTTTTGAAAAGCCCAAGCCCAATTAGTGTAATATGGTTCTGTATTCATCTCAAACTCAAAATAACGTTCTTCATATAGGTAAACAAGTACACTTATGAACGTCAGATTTAATATTAACTCTAACTTTAGATTTACTATCAGATCGCAAGTCAAGGGCGTAGAGCGGGCAAGAAACTCTCCGCCACTCTTTTTAAGCGATAAGTTTTGAGTCATACAAATTGTTTGAACTGGAGCAAATCAATCCCAAAGATTAGGGTCATTTAAATGTTCGTAAAATTTATAAGAAAAGCTTAATTGATTGATTTACGTTTAACGAGAGCTTTGAATTTCAGTGATAATGTTCTGATTTAGCTTGAGAGTTTATTGTAAAAACGAATACAACTTCCATATAAGGACTGGTTTATCTTCTGGAGCCTGGTATTGTATGCTTAAATTTGTTCTGTTTCGAGTATTATACTGATCAAAGTTACCATTTGTTTTAAAAATTATTATTTTATCTATACAAAATAATTAAATTGTTAAGATTATTTAAAACAATACGCTACATAAGTATATTATAAGCAGTATAATTTACAACATTATTCCTTCTAAACATTAAGAAGAAAGAATGAAAAAACTAATATGAATAAATTAAGAAGATAATTTCTTATTAAATATGTATAATATTTAGATTATTACGTGGTTTATCATTTAAATATACGTTAACGGTTTTCAATATCCGGGTATCATGGATTTAACTCCGTATTTCATTAATATTAACACAATAATTTTTACATATTAAGTTACCGTACTGTAACCTATTGCTTATAAGATTCTATGATTGCCATCTCTGAGAGTTATTGGATTGCCATTTCACATAACATTGATTTCAAAATTCTTGGTGACATGTGTCTACGTTTGTATTTTAATTTGAAAATTCTGGAATCAATAATTTTATTAACTTGTATGAGTGCATTACGACTTGCCCTGCATTATTTGATTTTTAAGGATCGAAAATGTTACTCACCGCACGTGTTTAGTTTTTGAAGTTTACCACATCATATATAATACTATATCTTTTCTTATATATATGATAATTTTGAGATATATATTACATATATACAAAAAAATAAAAATACTAGATTTTTTTGCTTATTGTTACGCAAAAAAATACCAGCAAAACAGCGGATTAGGTATGATATAGGCTTAACAATGCTTTCTTTAAAATTGATCAGCCAACTATCGAATATATTCAGCTCAGAATAAGCACTGTTTAAACCGTTATAATCGCGAAAAATTTGAATGAGAGGTACTAAACTGGTTTACGTTGCTCATATAGTGTTTTTATTAAACAGGAGGCTCGCAGGAACAAACGGGGTCTCTCAATTCCAGAGGGCTCGCGAGTGCGTTGCCGGATTTTTAAGAATTCGTACGTTCTTTTCTTGAAGGACCCTAAGTCGAATTGGTTCGGAAATACTTCACAACACTACTATGTTTAGGGTGAGTTGGAACGCATAAAGTCAGGATTAAGATCACAAAATCTCACTGATACTGTTTTATTTATAAATATTTCTATTGGTCAGCTGGTCTAAGCGCATTGTACATTCTACGTATTTAGTTTCTATTCCTGTTCCTTTGTGTTGGGATTATATAGCTCCAATTGTAGTTAAGCTTATTATCATTTTGTGCAGGCTGCCAGCTCAGCTTATTTGCCTTTAGATATTGAATAAGTTTGCAAATACCGAATAATTATTTGTTCTAATATATATTACTAAACACAATTTTAATATTTTTGCTGGTATGTTACTTTTGTATTGTATACTCTGAGTAGAGTCTACCTTGTTTGTACATTTATAGGTATACCACAAAGAACGGTTCGGTGGCCGTCGATACACAATCTTGTACTAGAATAATAAGTCCCAAGTATTATCAGCCGTAAGGATTTGGAGAAATTCTATTAGTTTGGGAACAAAGAGAGGTTAGACTGATGCTAAAAACTGGGCTCACGATAGTTCTCAAAAATTCACTAAACACTCACTACAAAATTCTAAATAGTGGACGTAACTATTATCAATTATAATTAACAAAAAGTATATATCAAAATAATAATGTGTCTAACGTAACCCGAGTAAATCTCAACAATGACCAACTAATAAATGTGTGGATTGGCCAAGAAAAAATACTTGGGATCACCCTCATCAAAAATTATTAAAATTGAAATTATATATTTCGAACAAGTATTTTATCATTACCTATTAATGATAAAATAAAATACTTGTTTAAAGCTACTACATAATCTAGCTACCACTGTAGTAGTTCAACCGAAAATTCAACCCAAAAACTACGGATCGTTATTTTATATACGTTAGTACTATGCTTACGTTTTTCTATTAATACCTTCTTTGAATCGAAATGCATTCTTTGTCAGAAAGAACAGATAATATTTTTTTTAAAGGGCTCTTGGCCTTGATTCGTGGACGGCTAGTCTCTTCCATGGCATATTAATTATTTGAGATACTTAAGTTAATAAAATACTACATAACATTTACAATTTTTTACTTAAACTACGTACGTACTGTTGCAGAAGAAGAATACTTCAGGACAATCAGTAATTTTCTCAGCTACTAGAAGTATATATTTGAATTCATATATCAATTATTTATATCATAGATAAGCAGAACAATATCGTATTAAAGATAATAATGAAATATTGGACATGCGTTATGTCCTAATTGGTATTAATTCCTATTGATCTAAATCTATTTACAGTTAAGCTTCAATCTCTTGTGAGATATATGGAAACTGCAATGAGGCTGATGTCTCCGCTTTGATAGTCTCATATATAGATACTACGTTTTAAGAGACCCTTATTTCATTTATACCAGTAGCATTTAGTGATTGACAGGGCACTAAGTTGTTGACTGTTTCATTACTACCACAATACATAACTGTTTGAAAATTAATTTATAATTTTTTCGGTACTTTATGTGACTGTAGGTGAAATGCTGTAAGTTCCTTCTAGGATTCAAGGTAGTATATATGAAGTATATTTTATATTAATTCACGTTTAATAAATATTGCAAGGTATAAAGTAAATGTAACAGCATAGTATAAATATAATCCGGTTCTTTTATCTGTAAGGCCCCTTGCTACGTTGCCTACGAGTGCTACGCTCGTAGCTAACACCGTCTACGTTATTCTGCGCTCCCTTTTGTGTTTGAGAATTATTAATCCCACTCGTCCGCCCACAGTAGCTTCCGTTGTATTCTGCTTGTTATTTCACCGCCAGTTCAATATTTATATGCCATTGTGCAGGGGTGTGGTTAAAATGCGAGGTGTATCATTTTATGTTATACTTATTTTGGAATTCAATTTACACAAAATGTAACAATTAAACAATAAAATTAAAAGAAGCAAGCGATTTGGGTTGATATTCATAAGGTATTACATATTTTAACCGACTCAAAAAAATCCGGTTATCATTTCGATATGTTTTATCTTCAATATGTTATTTATCATGCATTATGTTTTTTTGTATATTTGTGTCCAAGCATAGCTCTGGCGTCCGGTGACCGATCTGGATGGTGACAAATAACGTAGATTTACAAGCAACAGTGACTATAATATTTTAACTATATGAAGAAAATATTAGGTGTCAATAATCAACTCAATCTACATAATTATTGAAAAAGTAAAATTGATCTCGAAAGATGAATTTGATCTCATCGCCTGGTCTTTCGTATACGTATACCTAAAATTAGAAACATATAAAATGATTCAAGGCATGGACGCTAACCATAAAAGAGGAACAGAAATGATGGAAACGCAAAATACTGTGTCAAATCCTGGGACCGACAAGGAGGGTCCAACATTATAGGCGAATACAGGGTCCATCGGCTACGTTGGCTAGGCATGGGCCAAAATCAGGTGGTGAAGGAGGCTTACCTGAGCTGGCCTAGTGGTCCGAAGTCAGTAGCCTAGGTACCGCTGGATTGACAGAGTGGAGGAGGATTTGCCGCAAACCAGGCAAGAGGTGTATCACAGGACAGGCAGCGCTGAAAGATTCTCCTTTCGGAGGCCCAGACACTTTGTGGGTCGAAGTATATAGTAAGTAAGTATACCAGTGGAGTGGTATATAAAATAGTTAAGCCTGATAGTTCTTCGATTCCGAGATCATTTAGTAAATGTTACAGTGATTAATTAATAAGAAGCGTTCAACCTTAAATAGCCATTTAAACTCTGACATTTCAGTATCCAACCACACCGATATAATTGGAGAATTAAACATTCCACGAAATTAATTGACAAAAAGAACCAATAAATTTTATCAAATACGGAAATGGAATTAGGCAGAACGTAGTTAAATTTAACGACTAAAGTTAACTTTGTCCCGGATTTGAAATTTAGTTACGTTTGATCATGTTTGATGTCTAGTACTAACATTGGATTTAGTACTAAAATAAATGTAGGGTCGTTAAACGTGGCGTCGTCTTTGATTGCTGACTACACTGGTGTAAACTGACCAGTATCATTACTAATATAATCTGGCCTATATTATCTTCATCTGGATACTATTTTTTACTAATAATCATAATTGTATCATATTAAATCAAACCATTTGTCAGTAAAATCATGTATGGATGTTGCATTTGTAATTTATGTTATAAGTAAAACTAAACGAAAATAAATAGTATACGTACATGTAATGCGTTAAGAAAAAAAAATTGTAATAAAAAATAATATCCAAAATCACACTATTATTTTTTCCACAGAGTCATCTAGATAATGGCCATAATTTATATAGGCTATTCTTTAGATTATTGAACTAATGTAATCTCATGAACATTATTTACTTTATACACTTATAATAGCTAAATACAAAACAACTATGTCTGACGTTAATATTTGCAGGATTTTAAACCAATAACACAGGAACAGACTGAGTACCTATTTAAGTGATATTCAATTAACAAATGACCCAATTTATATGCTTCGATATTACAATAATTGGACAAGTATTGTTGCACTTAGTTAAGTCACATTAAAGATGAGCTAGCATTTAAACTATGACAGTAAACAACAATTTCAGCAATAAAACACAACGAATAATTTGATTTATCTCTTAAATAAATAATTATTGTAAGTTTAATACTTCATATACAACCAACATTTCAATACTTGTACACATTTTTCTATGTAATTTGAGGCAAGCGGGAGGTTCACCTTATATTAAGTGATACCACCGACGCCACCCATGGACACTCACTTGCTAGAAGGCTCCCTCGTTACCGGCCTTCAATAATTGATACGATCTTTTCGGAAATAGTTCAGTGGTGAGCTTATTCCACACCACCACTATTGGTAGTGCGCAGCAAAAACTGCCTTAATAAACGCTCAATTGTGGAATAGAATAGAAAGATGTTTATTTCCTTAGTTCATATGTTACATTATGTCCACATGTCGATGGTGTATTCGGCCTGTGGGTGTGTTAGCTACTTACAGTCGACCTATATTTGTCTTGTCTGTATAAGTGACGTGTAGTATATGCTGAGAGCTTGCTAGTGCATAGTTACAGGATACATTTATACAAGTTCATGATGTTGCTCTAGGGCAAGCGTATCCTATTTACAGCTATTCGGAGTTGTGGAATGGCGGACGTCAAGGTGATACGGATGGTATTTTGTATTCTGCCTTGACGTCCAATAATGAAACTCAGCTGCATTCGAACAACTCCTCTGAACAATCTCCATGGTTTTAAGGTAGAAGATGTTTATTAATTATCAATTTCACGGGCTAGGCTGACGGGCAAATCTAGGCTATATATTTTTATAAAGTATTTTTATTGATAGAATTATTGGTATGATTGGGTAGTTCTATTGTATTAGTTATAACTGAAAAGATAGAATAATTATGTGGAAAAATATATATATTCACAATAGTCTATAATTACGGTACCGATCGTATCGTACTTACAGATATTCACTGTAGCGTTCGCTGTAAAAGTTGGCTAATTTAAAGAGATAACATGTCTACGATTACAAGATCTAATTAATGAACTTGAATGGGTTTCGTAAGCAAATAAAGGTTTTGTCGTGTTATTGTCTTTGTTATTATAGTTGTAGATTACGTATTAAATACACACCTTTTTTAAATAAAATGTGAGAAGTTGGATCACCAGCTATATAGTGTACGGAATCCTCTAGATTTTTACCTGTAACAGAATTATTATTTACTAACTGCATATCAAAGCAAATATCATAGCGTTGTCATGCACTACCCTGGGTGCGTACCAATAAATCTCTAGGTGAGCTACTGGTTCGTAGGATGAGAAAAAATATCGTAAAGAAATCCACAGGTTCTAGACACGAAACTGAGGTACGGAAATCAAGCTGTAAGTGGATTTTACTAAAATGACTTTGAATAAAACATTTTATCAATAAATCAAAAAATTATTATGTTTACCTAACTCGTTTTTATTTAATTCGCATACACGAAAGAGATTTTACTATGCTCAATTCATTGTTATTGTAATTGCTGCGGGAGAGGAGTGGCAGATCACCAGTTATTTGACAAATATTTTCCGTTCATTGCGCAAATATTATTTGTGAGTAGCACATCTATTTGGGAAATGGATATCCATTTGTTGGATTATTAGTTGATTAATTCGGTGTTCGGTTCCGCCCTCGACTCATTTGATTAATAGAGTCATCTACAAGTTGATGTGGAATTTCGAATTGTAGCCCATTACTATTTCTCACGTATACAAACTAGGGTTCATACAAACTAACTGAAAGCGGATTTGTTATTTATATGTGGTTTGATTAATTGAATTATTAGTTATAAGATCTAGTTATAAATTTTTTAAATATATTTTTAATTGTAGAATTATCGGTGTAAGTATTATTGTGTAGTTCTCCGTATTAGTAATAACTTAAGATAGAATAATAATCTATAATATATTGAAAGAAATATAATATTGAATATATATAGTTAGAGAATAAACAGATTGGCGAAGGGGTTTTTGGCATGTCGGCTTTCTGTGATATTCATTAAAACACACGTTACCATGATGATTTTGTCTATGTATACTTTGAATGTATGTATAATTACTTTTTCAGAGTTAAAAAAGTTAAAAAATTGTAACTCGTAATATTAAATTGCATGCATAACTCGTAATATTTAATAGCTGGATATATTTATATTATTATTAAGTATTAGTATTTCTTTTACATGCTAAATTATAGCTATTTTGTTAATTTTATAGTAATTTACCCTCAGTTGGTGATTCTTTCTTACTTTTTCCATACTAGGGTTGCCTCGTATGGAACTTAATAACTTATGTAACCGTTTTTATATGTATGTTTAAGGTAACGTTAATAAACAGATACGTTTTACACTTCAGTGACTATTAAAGTGAACATTAAAAGTCAAATGCTTGTAAATAATAAAAGGAGATTATTTCACTTTTAATTTTTTGTTTTCGTTGAAAAGGTCAATGCTTTGAAACGGTCTGAATAACAAATTACATTTCACGGGTCTTTAGGTAAGCTTTAGGTAAGCCTTTGGCACTTTAAAAATTAAACTTGAATTAGGTCTTATCTTTTATACCATTGATGTACTGTGTGCAGAGGGTTTTTTTAGTCCACACAAACCTCTACCTGACTCAGAGTTCACAGTCGAGACTTTGAGCTACCTGACATCGATATTTTAAGGTATATGTATCTGTCTCACCCAATTAGCGAATTGTTTATTTTATTTATACTGAACTGGATAGACGTTTGGTCAGAACCCATCTGGTGATATGTGAGATGCAGCCTCCTTGGCCTGTTTAGGAGATGTTTTGTGAGGATGAGTATTTGACCACCGTTTTTTTATTTTTTATTATTTATTGTTGTTTTTATTAGTTATTATTAGTTATGTTCTTAATATAAAGGAAGTTGGTGTGGTGGAAACACAAATAGTACACAGTTTTTCTATCCACCAAGACGTCGAACATATTTAAATCATAAACACATATATATATATATATACTAAGGCCAGTGACATATAAACTGTAAATTTATAACAATCAAACCATTCAAACGATTAAAATTGCACGTAAAACTTCATAAACAAGTTTAAACACTGACGCGCCATAGATAGCCGATGCAAGAAACCTGTTCTTGACGAGAATTCTCATTCGCATACAGGATGAGTTCCTATATTCGAATATGTATTAAATGACGTATTTAGCATAGTTTTTGTTATGCATAATGTATAATTGTTTGATTTATGTAGTATTTTTTTAATTTAAATTTAATATTTTTTCTTGTTATATTAGTAAGAAGTGTAGCTGGTATCGAGTTTATTAATATTTGGAATAATGTAATCGAATGTTTTTTTCCCATATAAATTATTGTATTTGGGTAATAGAAATTCGTTTTTTAATTTTCTACGTGTTGAATAGTGATAGTGAGTTTTAATTGTTTTGAGGTAATTTTCTATAAAGTAGTTTTCATTTAATAATCCTAGTTGCACTTTCTCGTGTATAGGTATAATTTTGAAAAATGCAAATAGCTTTCTGTAGTCCTCTTTATATTGTGATTTTATGGGAGCAATTGTTTTTAAAATACGTATTTGTATTGCAAATATTTGATTTAGATAAGTTTTGCATGTTCTCCCATAGCTTGAAAGTCCATATGCTATAATGGATTCGGCAATTGTTATAATGGTTGTTGCGCACTTTTACTTGCTTTGGTCTCCAATGCATGTCGTAAACAATGTATTTTCTACAAAAGTGATGTTACACAAGGCTTGACTATTAGATTGGGTCCTCACCACTGTAGAAGCAAATAACAAGAAATAATTCATCGCACCAGAATCGAAGCCGATATACCAGGTCCCTTTACAAATATTACGAAAACAAAACAAAAATTCGTAGTCTTCAAAAAAAATTACGACATAACTTATTCGGTCTTTGCTAAATGGAGAAAAAATTTGACTTATGGTATTACTTCCACAAGTCACGAAGTTTTTCCCGCATCCATTATTATTAAATGCTCAGAAAAATACTCTTGTATGATACTGTTACGAGCTAGGGGATCGGATAGAAAATGCCGTGTATTTCTTCAAGGGTTTATTTCTTGAAAAATCAATGAGGAATTTATGGGCACAAATTAATTGCAGAGATGCACTAATTGCACGCAAAAACACAGTCACTAATTACTTCACTTATGCACACTTCACACAGTACTTTATCACTTATATTCACTTTATTCGCACTTTATCGCTTCGGTGTTTCGCTCTTGTTATCGCATTCAAAACTAAGTGATTAGTCGCGTTTCGGCTCGCTTATATATCCCTGGAAATAATTCTAAACAATATTCGAGAACTTTCTAGGCGGGCTTGCTACTGAGTAGCGATTGCACAATTCTAGAACGTTCGCACTCTTTGTCTCTTTCGCACGTTGCTCCGTCCTTCTCGTACGGCGTTCTAGAGTGCTCGTCTAGTTTCGAGAAAGTTCTGATCTTCTCTCTCTCTCTCTCGTATCATTTCGTCCTTGTCTCACACCTAGAAAGTTCGGTCTAGAATATTCCTTCACCAAAGGGGTATAACTAGGACTGAAAACGCCTGAAAACGGGTCTCCTGAAAACTGCACTACTCGACTACACATGTTCTGAAACCGACTGAAAAAAGGTTTCAGCTTCCTGAAAAGTAGGGTAACATTATGAAAATTACAATTTTCTAATATGTGATTGAGCCTCTCCTGAAACGGTCAGAAATCAGTTCTCTAACTAGTGGAAAAATCTAGAAACATGCAGTCGACCCGTCTTCGTAACAATACCTTCTTAAGTGTAATGTTATAAGGAAAAAGGATATCCTACGGTATTATGTTCTGTAAGATAAATATAATAACTGCCCCTTGTCTGTATTCACCAAATATTTGGCAAACCTTTGAATGTATTTTTTTGTTTACTACACGACTTTAGTGACTTTACATAAATTATATTAAAATAGTAAAGTTATTTTAATGTGTTACCAGTACAGTATTTTACTTCATAAATTACTTTTGCGTCTCTCATTGCAACCAAATATAGATTTGGTAAAACCATTAGAGAAAGCTTACAAAAAAATAAAAATATTTTATAAAATAGATCAGTGTTTACCTAGTGGATTAAGCACGGGGCTCTCATCCCTGAGATCGTTGGTTCGATCCCCGGCTGTGTACCAATGGAATTTCTATGTGCGCATTTAACATTAGCTCGAACAGTGAAGGAAAACATCGTAGGGAAACGGGCTTGCCTTAGACCCAAAAAGGCGACGGCATGTGTCACGTACAGAAGGCTGGTCACCTTCACCTACTTGCCTATTAGATTAAGAAATGATTATGAAACAGATACAGAAATCTGTAGTTGTTGTAATATATTGTAGGGCCCATGATAATCTTCTCTATATATAAAAAAATCTCGTGTCACAATGTTTGTTCTCATACTCCTCCGAAATGGCTCGACCAATTCTTATGATTTTTTTATACATATTCAGCTTACAGAATAAAAATAGATAGTAGCTGATTCTCACATAAGTCTGAGAATCAGCTACTATCTATTTTTCGAACCCCTAAGTGATATTTTTTATGATAAAGCATACAAAAATAAATACAACCCCTATTTTTAATTATAGTAGATAGGTTATTCTTATTGAACTAAAAAAAGTTTCCTGGAATATACAGGCAAAATAATGTTTGCCGGGTCAGCTAGTGTAATATAATATATACTATATAATATAATTGATACACAACAAACAAAACAGGATAAAATGAATTTTGTTTCAGAAATTATGTTATCGGCAAAGCGCCAAGTCGAGCAAAAAAGCGGCGCATTTTTTTCTCGAAGTAGTTCAAGGCATTTTTGGCCCCAATATTACTTCGTTATGGATAAAATTAGAAGCCTGGACTTTATGTTACCAAACAGAAATTAATTATTACAGGAGATGATGAGATACAGCTGTACTTTCACCGAAAGCTTTTTAAACTAAGCTTCCATTAACCTTTTATATCGAAAAGGTTTTCTTTTGAGCCAGGTCTTCGTCGTTATAAAATGAAAATGTATAAATTTCGTGGAATTAAGAGACTGTTTAGTCAAGAGGATGTTAATAGAAAGTCGAAAAGGAAAACATGTTGAATTCAAACTAAAAATTATATACAAATCTAAAAAAAACACTTTTAATTATTAAAGGAAATTTTTAAATAAATTGTTACTTCTTCTGACAAATTATGTTTACAGTATCAAGAAAGAGACAGGAGATGCTATGTATAGTTCGCTTTGTTAGTCCATATATAGGCATCGCTCAGAGCAAAAATTATATTCAGAATAAGAGGAATTACTACTAAACTACCACCTCCATTTGGAGGTGTTTGTATGTCATTCGCCTTGTTTAAAAGAACTATTTTAACATTATATATATATGGTATACGAATGTTCACCTTCTTTAAATCTGGTTGTTGTGTTGGATCCAGGTTTTCAATTGAATGCCAAAGGTACCGGAAGGAATGTGACAAGGGCGAGTTTTTCACGAGTTTGTTGTGTTTTTCCCGAGAGTGGAAATGTTTTTCTATATAATCATAATGTTATGAATTTGGTCAAAATATTATAATAAAAGCCCTTTATTCTCTGACCTTTATAACTTACATGCTATTCTTATAAAATAATTGTTATCTCAAATCTAATTCACGTAGCAAAATAATAAATTTATTAGTTTGCTCAGGTTGTCGGTCGACATATTAAGGTTTTATGAATGGTTTGTAATAAATATTTTTATTGTTTTTAAAATAAAAATATGGTATACGTTAAATGGATACAATTGTAGCTCTTGTGTATTGTATAAGATAATATTAAATGCTTATATACAATACGTCTCCCTCAAATATTTTTATGAACCTAAGATCTGGGACAACAAACATAAAAAAAACACAATTAACACTCTCCACTGCTTCAACACGTTAGTTATGCACAAAACTATACATTTGGTTTTAAAATCTTAAAGTTTTATTAAAATATTAAAGTCAGTTATATCGTTCTTGTGAAACTGCACTTTGACTGTTAATTGCTTAAACTAAATTCTTTGGTGGTGATCAAAAATTAAAAGCCATTGCATAATTTTTTACTTTATCCTGGCAAGTAAAAGAAATTAGACATTACCACCTAACCTTTACGTCAGAGATTATGAAATAAGAGAACACGACGTCATTTGTTTTATTAGAATGTCAACACCATGCAATTTCAGAGACATCTAACAGGTTGTAAAATGTATATCAAATTCAATTTGTCATCAATGCGTTGAATCGATCGTTGTGTTCAGTTGCCCTCTTAAATGTCTAAAATGATAGTGACTGGTTAAGATTAATCGCTTCGTATCTGAAATAGATATGAAAACTGAATCAGTGTAGCCAGCGATTTAATTAAAGTACAGATGGGCTTCATCTTTTTGTCAAATTGTGTATACGGCTGTGATGAAATGAAACGAAAGAGTATATTAGTTTGATCAATGCAATTAGACTTGTTCACTTTTCGAGTATAAAGAGGATGTAATTTATAAGTTTTAATATTAAATAACGTATAAACTATTTGGTGTTAACAGAACGTTTGAATATGATTTTTTATATACCGCACGTTCACGATCTCCGACGCAGGCGCATTTCTTTTTGTTGTAATTATTGTTAAATTGCCATGATTTGTGGCACGGGTTTAGAGATGTTAGTAGGCATGAGTGTTGTACTTTAATTGCTAGCGCCAACTATAACATCTTGCATAATAACCATCACAATTATTGAAGTGAAACTTCTTTATCGGCGTTGGAAAAAAAATTACCGTCGCATTTTTCGGTTATGCATCACATTTTTCCGTTACGCGCCATCTTTTTCTTTTCCCTACCACGGTTGATTCGAAGGCATTATTAACCAAAATATATAATAACAATAACAATGATAGTAACAATTTCTGTAAAGTTGCACACAATAGATCATTTTTCGAACAATAACGTCATAAAGAAGTTTTACTTCTTACGTGTGTACACATTTTTAAATAGAACTAGACTTCTTCTAGTATCAATAAAACAAGAGGTATCAGCAAACTTAATGAAACTTATTGAATCTCTGAAAGGGGATTAGTACATTACTCTCGGACAGGGATTAAAGATTTCAAGTTGGTACGTGCTTGTTATACTGAATTAAACTTTCTAGTGATAGGGTTATGCTCATTGCACTTTATAAAAGACTTATTGCTAACTTTAAATAAGGAACTCACTTACTACACATAAAACAGTTTAAAACTCACTGTTTTGTTACTTGGTTCTAAAGAAATACTTTTAGTACACAATAAAATTCCTTTTAAAGTTATAAATCTGGCTCTGGCTTCCTCGCAAAATTTCTTTCTAAACCAATTTTTCCCAAAAGATGAATTACGTTAATGTATAACGTCATCAAATGTAAAACTAAAAAGAACTTAAAACTAACTAGATTATATATAGATAGTAATTTTCTAAGCAAATACAAAAGGTTTGTTTATTTACCAGTATTTTTATCTATATTTAAATTAATATGTATTGTTTTTCATATGTATAATTCTAACTGATATCAATATTTTCTAAAGTAGTCCATACAAAAAGAACAATTCTATCATATCTATCAGAATCGGATATCTATAGGAATTTTGTGTTGTGATTGACCAAAACGAAACGGACCATTTTTGCTCCAATGTAAATCAAGCGAAACAATCCAGTTGTTATGTGTTGTGTGTATGTTTGTTGTCGTAGATCTTAGCTTCATCAAAATATTTGAGGTAGACGTATTGTATATTTACTTATAACAAAGCTACAAATGTGAATATTTAACGTATACTAGATATATTCAATTATTTAAAAATTTAAAACCATTCATAGTTTGAAAACAATCATCTTATTTCGTTATTTAGTATGTAGAAAGAGACACTTGGTCTCTAGATGTATCTCAAATTAAAACCCTCTATCACAGTTATTACATATAACAATGAAAAATAGAGTTTCACAAACTAATAAACAATCCTTTGTTTGTAGCTTCCGTGTAAATTTAAAATACACCAGACATATTTTAAATATCACGTTATTTCAAAAATGGAACAGTTCCATTTCCATTTTGAAATTCTATATTCAAAAGCAAAAGAGCTTCGTTAGAATAGATAACGTTTGACTGACATCACACGTTGCGTTAATTGAACTTGGAGTGCACTTGATTGCATCTAGGTAAATTGTTAATCTAGGTACATCTAGGTACATAATTGTGTACAAAACTACCCTCAAAACTCACCAGCGTTATTTTGATCGTAGTATGATGTTGTAGACTTCGCATATAAATCGACTTTCCAATGCAAAATGATTGTGTCAAGTCGAGCCTATTAATTATCATAGAAAAACAGTATAACACAAGGATATTACGAAATTTTATAAAATTGTATTTAATATCAAAAATTTATTTTAAGGACACAAGAGAGTAAATATATTACGTTATCATTCAAATTATGGCAGACCTGGAATGTGAAGATTTATGATTGTTTACGTCACAGTGATAATTGACCTGTCCTTTTATCTGTCAATTGTTACAACAACAATTAAAGGTTATTTCACAGAATTGTCGGGTAAAAATACGTCGTTATTTGAATGAAATAGCTTCTGTGAAACATCATAAAAGCAACTCACAACATTTTTACAAATAAACAAAGTTATTTTGAAACGTTGCTGACTTTTAAGTTAAAAATAGTATCTAAAATTTTAAGCATGTTTTGGCTTAGTATTCAGTCTGAGAATTATGAGCTAGTGTTATTAGCAACTGTAAGTGTGCTGCAAATTGGACACTAAAGTTTATGTTCTAGTGAATACTGTGAACGTTCAGTCTTAACTTTGTTTCTCTATTTCGTTGAACGCTTAGGATTAACTCGGTTAATTAAAATATAATTTTTGTATTGGATAGTCCATCCAGGAAGCTATATAACATAATCGCACGACTTGCTGGACAGAACTAGTTAGATAATGATTTCAAACAAAATCCAAATAATCACGGAAATGCGGAAATAATTTAAATTACTATGTTATTTGTTAATAAACGGTAAAAATTTGAGTCTTCCTTCATTTTGTTCCCTTTGGAATAGACTACAAGAGTACTGTAGAGTAGTACTGTTGAACCTAAAAAGCTGCCTAAACACTGACACAGGGGCCCAACTTATTATATATATTTTAATTTTCTATTTCTCAATTTTTAATGATTGTTATATATACTATGTAGGTTAAGATAAAGATATTGTAAATACTCTAAATTTGTGTGTTATTGAATAATTTATATTTGCTACCAGTTCTCCAATAAACAACAAGTGTGAGAAGGTATGGAAGAAGCTTCCACTACGTTTAATTGCCAACTATTACCAATTACCCGCAACCATTATGCCTTGCTCCTGCCTGCTTTAATATCATGCATATTAAAATAATAGAAAAATGTGTGCGTGTACTCTTGTACACACGTAAGAAGTGTAACTTCTTTATGACATTATTTTTCGAAAAATGATCTATTATATGCAGCGTTACAGAAATTGGTTAAATAAATTTATATTAGATAAAGTTTAACAAAAGGCTTTTATTATCATAGACATAAATGCAAATAATACATTATATCACTTTCACAGTAATACTAATAAAATTTATATGAAAACCCGAGAATTCTATATTAGAAGTGAAAATAATTATTAAAATATCATGTGTTTAAAAGCTATTTATAGGTCGCACTTAATTTGTTCCAACTATGGCAGTATCAAATTATATGTTTACATACAATAATTATTTTATTTTAAACGTTACTGGCTTTTACAACGACTTAATTCAATAACTGGAATATTAAAAAGTTGAGTGTACAATAGATGAGTGAAGCTTTGGAACGAAATAATAAAAATCGCATTTCCAAAATTGTGTAACACATACAATATTAATATTATTAGACAATGGGCTGGATAGTATAAGTAATATTCTAGTTAATATTTCTCGAAATATAAAAGCCAGAGTATCCAGCGAGGGCACCTGGAATTCTCATTACTGATAAATAGTTATTATTATCAAGAATTCCATTCTAACGGGACGTAATAATACCGTGTACCAAAGATATTATTCCACCAGGGGTTACTACAAGGGAATATCGCTCTTAACATCGTGTCTTATTTATAATTCGTGAAGCCACTGTGCGTATCTTGACATGTGGCAGGTTATTAAGGTGTAGTTTCGTAAAAGCATAATCCGATACCCACAGGTAATGTGATATCAAACATGGCCTAACGAGTATCGTAGACAACAGAAAATTAATTAATGTTAAATATGAGGCTATTATTTTGATATTCTATCCCGAAATTTGTTATAAGATTTTTTTAAAATTAAATATATCAACTATTTTTATAGAAATTATATTGTTTTACAATTATGCAAGAATTTGCATTAGATTTTGTGTATATTTACATACTTATTCGATTGTCTAAAGATGAGACAATTTCTTCGGTGAAGTGAGCAGAGGCTGTGTTTAGATCTCATCGAAAGGTTATATGTTACCGCATCACCATGGTTCATCCTGGACCACTGCACCATCTTCCACGGTCCGCTTCACAAGACATTTTTATTTGCGAACAGGTGATCTGTGTAATCCACTCCCAGTGGGGGGTGTTCCCTAGAATATACGACCTCAAGTGGTTTCAAGAAAGAGTATACGCCTGCCTCAAAGGCCGCCAATACAATCACTTAAATGGACGTCCATGGGCTGCGATTACTGCCCTTTTAGGTCCCCCCTATGATATATAAAAACTAGTGGTTTTAATAGCACTATAATAAGCCTATTGTTTTGTCCTTTGTTAACATAGCTTTTAAATATTTAAAGAATAGAAAACACTTTTTTACTGGATTGAAGCTATGTATTATTTTAAACTTATAATTATTTTACATAATTTTAAATTCCGACGTTTTGCGTGCTTTACAGAACGTTTATACATATACATACATTGCTTTAATCCGGTAAAAAAGTGTTCTCTTTATAATAAGCCTTCTCTTCTAAACACATTAATTCAAGATTAAATCCAACAGTAGTGGTTCAAAATTCACATAAACATTCCATTCTATTAGCACAGTTAAGTTTAATTACATAATCAATAACGTACGAGCCAAGACGAGATTGTGTTTTTCACACAGATTTATCTACGTTTTATTATCACCACGACGTGGGTAAGGCAATTAGTTAATTTAAATATTCATACTAGAATGTTTTACCAATGTAAGGAAGTTCAGAATAATAAATATGGTTGTCTGTAGAGTCAGTTTACGGTTGATAGTTTAACGTACAACGACTACAGAACATTGATGAAAAGATTACTTTAATAAGTAAAATTGAATTATCACAATTTGGTATGGATACAAAGAAAGATTGAATCCTCGGACGCATAGACCAATCGAGTGGAAGAAAGATAATTCGGCGCAAGCGTACAATGAGCGTAACGGGACAATTCTACGTAGCGTATATTGTCAGGTCAAAAACTAACTTATAAAGCAGCTTAAGTTATACCCTCACCCATGGCCAATCTCAATGGCGGACATGTGCGTTTGCTGACTTTTAAGAATCAGTTCGCTGTTACAAGACAAACTTGAGTAGTTGGGAAAATATTCTAAAGGCAGCTGATGCTACGATGATACAAGGTGTGCTTTAAGTGACTAGCGCTACGCTGACGTGAACACTTTCTTATGTTATATATCCTTCGTAAATTAGGTTTGATTTAAATTATTTTTTTATTAACACTTCGTTACATTTCAATATAAAAAAAATGAACATAATTAAATCAAAATGAGAGCAACTGGCGGCCTTATCGCTTTCGAGCGATCTCTTCCAGGCAATCACTGTGAGTAAAGAAAAAAAAGTATTAAATTACATAAGATAGGCAAGAAGTGCAAAAATACATGTTATACACAGTTATTAAGACAAAAACTAAACAGGAACAACAAAAAAATAACAAACTAAACTAAAAAGATGATACATTAAAAATAGAAAGTAAAAAGAAAAAAGACACATAAATCACGATAATTTGAGATAAGTCTCACGTCAGTTAGTAGTTGGAAAGAAAGTTAGGGATACGATGTGGACAGGTAATGTTTGTACAGAAAAAAATTAAATGAAGATAGAGAAGGAGCTGAGCGAATAGGGACGGGAAGTGAATTCCATAACCTAACTGCAGAGACATTAAAGGAATCGCCAAGAAAGAAGGAGTTATGAGATGGGATTTCAAGGGTATAGTTTTCGGAAGAGCGTAAGAGCGTAAATTACTTATTAGTCTTAAGATCATAATGTTCCATGACGTGTCAGAGAAGAGACAATGTATAAAAAATATACCTACGCAAGAAAATCTTGGTACCTACTACTATTGAGTGTACGTTGTTGCATAACACGGTCAGTTGATTGTCTTTGATAGCATAATCGTCTAAGGTCAATATCAGTGGCTTTATAAGATTATCTTCGCTTAGTGATTTTACGACCTCGTCTTGTATCCTGGTTTTACCTTCCTAGAACATTGAATTATATAAGCATTAAATAATCATACAATTTATTTAACACATCGCCTGAACCAGAATTTAATATTTAGGGTAAAATATATATATTTATAACTCTGACTATGGCCGTAGGTTCAATCCCCGACTGTGCCCAGATGGAGTTTCTGTCTATGTTCGCATTTACTATTCGCTCGAACGGTGAAGGAAAATCGCGTTAGGGAACCAGCTTGTCTTAGACCTAAAAAGTCAATGGCGTGTGTCAGGCACAGGAGGCTATTAGATTCACAAATGATCATGAACAGGTACAGAAATCTGAGGCCCAAACCTAAAAAAAGGTTGTAAAAATTTACTATTTTAAGTTAATATGAACTACGAATATTAAATAAAACTCAGACATATATTTAAATATTTAAAATCTGCCTATAAATTCAGTTTTCTGTAATTGGTTTCATTTTGCGAAATATGTCCAACTTAACCTTCAAAATCAAGCGTTAAATAAACTAAATTAAATTAACTAAACGTTAATCAACAAGTTACCCGGCAATTCAGCTAACCTTTAGCAATAAAGTGGCACCAGAAGAAGAATAAAACAAATGAATAAGAAATATATGAATTACAAAAGTCACGATTGACTAGAAAAGGATATAAGGGTACGAAGTTTACCGATTTTTAAAACTGAGCGTAGGTGATTGATCACAAATGCATCATAATCTAAACGATAGGTGGAGTAAATAGGTGTGGCTTCAATGAGCGTCTTTATTGTATCAAGCTCGCTTAACGGCCTCTTAGAATTTACGATCAACTTTATGACAGGCCTGAGGTTACTTTCACAATTTATTTGTGCTGTTTCATTGCTGAAATATTTTATGGGTAATTAAAGGATTCAAAACTTATCGCTGCGTCTAATTTGTGGGAATAACTTTGTAGAGCTGAGTAAAATAATATACAATTTAGGAAGAAGTGTAGTGGTGGTGTTTATAATTACCAAATACTTACGGGTCTCAACCCAGAATCTATTGATGGTGAGATCTAAAACGTAGCATTTTTCATTTTGCTTTGATTTTATTACACCTTTCTACTAGATGAAAATAAACATTACTTAAACTAGGAAAGTATACTTGTTCTGTTTCCCCAAGGGAGTCGGTACGGAATAAGTTTAAGGAATTAAATATTGTGACTGCAGCCTTGTTGTATGTCCAAAAAATATAAACAATTTTAAAACAAATGGTGACTACTACTCGCAACAGAACCAATTTGACTGTGCGACCAACCAGGCTCCAGAAGATAAAACACATCCTATATGGTAATTGTAATTGTTTTTACAACAAACTCCCTAGTGATATTACAGAATTATCACTAAATAAATTCAAAGCCCTCGTTAAACGTAAATTAATCAATAAAGATTTTTATAAATGCGATGAATATTTAAATGATCCTAATCCTTGGCATCGATTTGCTCCACTTCAAACAATTTGTATGACTCAAAACTTACCGATTAAAAGGAGTGGCGGAAAGTGTCTTACCAATTTTTCTTGCCCGCTCTACGCCCTTGACTTGCGAACTGGTAGTTAATATAAATTTACAATTAATAAACTTATTTTCTGACGTTCATAAGTGTTCTTGTTTACCTATATGAATAAAGTTATTTTGAGTTTGATACTATGTCTCGTTTACATGTCAGTAAACAGTATTTAGTACAACATAGTTACCGAGCACGTTGTAAAAACATAATAGTAATAAGAAGGGATGTTTTATTAAGTTTTTTTAAACATACTTTATTTCGCAATTGGGTAAAACCAAAATACATTAAGATACTCAAGAATTAATAAAAGCAATTTGATATATTAAAAAAATTGAAAAGAATTACAATTATTATAAGGAAAGCAAGAATTCAATTTTTATTGCAATGGATACTCCCTTTATCTAGGTTATAGACTACATCACGCTACAACTAATGAGAGCGGAGCTTCAATGAGAACAGATTTATCCCATTGAGAGCTTCCATTACCTGCGCTGTGTAAATCTGCATGACGTCTTTCTTTTAAAATATACAAAATAGTCCGCAAAATGTTTATCTATGATTTCCCTACCTTACGTAATCCTCAGTTCCGCACCAGAACCAGATATTTACGTTTAGGATGACTGCGGGTTGAATTTATGTGTTTATTCAAATAGTAATACAAATAAGGTTGTAAGTAAGTTAGTATATACTACTAGTTATAGTTATATAATAACTTTTTTTTAATTGACTCTGGTGACGCTGGATAAATGTATCATCATCACAATCATTGGTACAGCTCGCTATGGGCCTTAGCCTGCGCAAGTATTTGACATCGCTATCTATCTCGTACTTCTAGCATTTGAACACCTATTGTTTTGAGGTCGACAATTCCATCCCACCAACACAGCCTCTGTCTACCGGGGATTTTCTTGCCACCAGGTTGCAAATTCAATAAGGACCTTAGCGTTCTGTCGTCCGCCATTTGGTTCACTGTCCCATTAATAAAATGCAACAGGCTCAAGTGGCGTCGTCTAGTAAAGTTTTTAATTGAAGCGAAGAGGCTAAACACTAGCGTTGCGCATAAAACCGGAGATAAATCTATGTTTATTTATAAAACTGTGGAAGCTTTTAGGTATAATATTAATAATGCAAAAACAAGCTTAAATTGAAACATAAACCAATAGATATCTTCAGTGTTTATTTCTGTTGGATAGAATTTTATTATCTTTACAATATCAGAACTCCGATGGAAATGGTTTTGTTTGAGTTCTCCAAATGTTAAAAACATGTTATCTTTTAGACAAATCTTGCAAAATACAAAACTTTGAATTCATTACCTAATTCTATATTGACAGACCCTGTCATAAAATAATTAGTGCACCCTTTCAAATGAAATAATATTTTTTTCTCGTTTCTCTCTTTACAGCGTAAACATAATTTGACAGAAAGAGATGAAAGTACTTTAGTTTGAAAAGTACATTTAGATTATTTAAGTTTATATATAAGGATATTACTTTGTGAGTTTCTTATTGAATCTTGGAAATAGTAACCAATTTTAAAAGCTCTAGTATAGATCTTTTTTGACATCATAATGATAATAAGAGAAATTAATTTAAAACGTAAGTAATACGCTTCATGTTAAAAGTGGCTTTATGTTTGTTGATCAATCAATTTGTGCTAATTATATGCAATATATATGTTTTTTTTTTAATTATTTGGTTGTATGTGTTCGTGTGAAAGTCTTCAGTCAGTCTTAGAGTAGTGGCTTCAGCGTGCGACTCTCATCCCTGAGGTCGTAGGTTCGATCCCCAGCTGTGCACCTATAAACTTTCTTTTTGAAGCAATATTTCGTCAGAAAGCTGGCTTTAGACCCAAAAAGTCGACGGCGCGTGTCTGGCACAGGAGGCTGATCACCCACTTGCCTCTTATTGACAGATGATTATAAAACAGAAATCCGACTTAAAAAGGTTGTATCGTCACTTATTTATTCTCAAATAAAAATAATTACAAACATTTGGTCATTATTTATTTTATTTGAGTTGAACACACGTTATACGAGGGTAAAATATAAATATATTTAAAAAAGTACTAGAAACTAAAAATCCTGATAAACTTTATTTACTCACATGATTAAACGATCCAATACACAAATCACAAACTAACACGCGTATATACCGTAACAGAGACACGGTCCGCTCAAGTCAACGGTTGGTTATGCACTGAAAATTGAAACATCGCGACATTCAAGCCACTCCGATAACACCCCTAGCCCATTTACATTATCTTAACATGTTCCTAACTTTCCCTTCAGATAACTTGAGGCATTTCTCTATTGTCGGAAAGGTTAATTGTTGAGTCTATTATTAATTAGACGCCTAATTTTATTTAATATAACCTTTGATGTAAGCTTTATTTAACAATAGTACAACGAGAACACTGAAATATTTAAAAGGGCAATGCTTTCATGCGATCTGTTCTAGGCAACCACTGTTAGGAAAAATATAAGCTTTTAATATTTTAGCAAAAACTGTAAAAATAATAAAAATCCAGTGGCCCTACAACATAATGTAGATTTTGGGCTCAGATTGAATCCGTTTTTTAATATTTTTTTAGTCAAGAAAACTTAGATTGGGTCTGACGAGTGTCGTTGATTCTTGAGTTTAATGCAGTTTTTATAATGATGTTTGCTTTCACCGTATACGTAAGTATTCATTGCGCACATAGAAAGGAAAACTCAATGCATCCGTGATTCGAACGTAGATCTCAGGGTTATGATCGCATGTTAAAGGACTAGACTAAGGCTACTTTTAAATAGTAATACCATAGACAGTAATAATGGCGATTAAAACATGAGGAAAATAGACTCGTTTTTGAAATATATTCTAGTATAGGTAAAGAGGGGCCATGAGCTATATAGACACGGTTATGTACCTTACCCAGCTTCAAACGTCGAAACACTCATGAAGGGCACAATTTGGGCCGAAATAATGACAAGGTACTTTTTAAGATGCCCTTCAATATTCATAATCACAGCACTCAGCTTCTCCAAACCTCTTACAAGTCTGTAACAAGATTCATTCATGATAAACCACCACCTTTTAAAATCTTGTAGAAAACTTGGACCTTAAGTTTGCGAGACTATCTTTGTTCTATTTGTACAAAATTATATCGGTATTATGTTCAGGTAAAATTTAATCGTCGAGACGCGACAACCGTGTCACCCATCAGCGAATTCAGCCAATCACTTTCTAGTAAACGTGCCATGCTGTTGCCTTCGGCCTTCAGCCAAATGGGCAGGTATGATTAGGGTGGTACCAATTTCTCACAGAAAACAGACCAATTCTCTCCGGCGTGAAGTGATGTCTTATTGTATTGCTGTTTCGGGCGGTGAGTGATATTTCCGTAAGCTGGATACGTTTTTCGCGATCCGATCTTCGTCTGGAAGTATATTATTTGAGAGTAAAGGCGTTCATTCATACTATCCGAAACAGAAAAGTTCTGTCCGAATCCAAATTACAGTCAGTCTATTATAACGACATCGAAGGGACTGCTAACATTTGGCTGTAAAAAGCGATAGTCGTAACAGCTGATGACGTTGTTATTAAGTACCTAATACAATATAATTCAGCAGGGATATTTGGTTTTGGTCAATATAACCGGTATGTTGTTCTAAATGATGTCGTCGTAAACGGTTTTGACTGTATAAACCAATAATATTTTACCGGAACGAGGTCGAATCGAGAATGAACTGGGAACGGCATTATTGTCTAGATCCAGCCTTAATGTGTTTTCGTAAGTAAATTAAAGTTTATTTTATTTCCAACACACAAATAAATATATTTGTGTGTTTTATTACTATATTCTTAATTATATGTAGTAATAATATAAATAATTAAATATTAAAAAAAAATTAAATCTCTGTGGCAGTGTATCTTTAATGCTGGCAGTCAGGAAGTCAGTCAGCGAGGAAATTATCAGCTCTGGGGTTACCGGTACTATCTATCAGGTGCAAACTTAAACACATACATAAGTAAGGTTTTTAGTAACTTAGTTGTCAAACTTGGTACCGTCTTTTCTTGAACGACCTTAAGTCGTGGTTCCACAGAGTGGTGGTATATTGAATACTAATTACTTGTACTAAAAAAAATACATTAAGGCGTTACATAGATTATATATATCATTCTTACAAACTCAAACCAGAGACAAATATAGTCAAGTCATCCGAGTTAAAGAACAATGGTTATTTTTTGGAAGTGTTAATAATAAATAACATAATACATCAAACAGTCAAAGTTTCTACGATCAATCAACTACCTGCCGTGACTGAGTTTCCAATAACTAACGGAATGTTTAGTGACTGATGATTTTCACAATATTTTTCATTTACATACTTTTATATTTATGCAAAATATTTAAAACTTAGCAGTAAACAAAAATGAGTCGTAAAAAAATATAAAATGCATCATATAATAAATACTGAGAAGTAAAATAGCTTAATGGGCAGTTACAAATCGGCGATGCTAAACATAATCTAACCTAAAACTGCCGAACTGTTTATCGAACTGCCCATTCCATCATTTTTACCGGCCATTTACTTTCTAGTCTGCTTACACAGTTAGTACTGACATTGTCAGATAAAATAACTGCCAATTGTTTTTTTTATTACTGTCTAAGTTTAACTGTCACACAAATTTACCGAATTTATAAAAAAATATATCTGCCCATTATTTTTTTCAACTGATCATAATAACTTCTCGTATATTTAAATAACAGTTCAAAAAATTGCGATTTATCTTTTATGACACCATATATAATATATTTATATGTACGCAAAAGTGTAGATACAAAATAAATGTTTCTTTTTTTATGCTACAGGAGGTAAACGGGTAGGAGGCTCACCTGATCCTTTAAAAATGTTTTACTTATCCCATATCCTATATCAGGTAACGCAAATTTTGTTTACAAACCAATACTAACATACAAATTTCATAATACATGTTTTCAAGAATTATTTATATATAGTATGTTAGATACTAACTGCTCATGTGAGGGTATTACTAACAACCCATACTTTTTAACTACCAAACATTTTTATTAGAATTGCAATCGTTTTTTTTCTATACCACACCGGATGGCTCACTTATAGTTCTGAAACATTGCCCCTTAGCAAGAAATACGAGATTTCTATCTTTGTTTTGGAGCGCAAGATTCTTCGAAAAATCTTTGGTCCTGTTTGCAAAAAAGGTGTTTGGCGCATTCGTTATACTGAAGAACTGTATAACATCCTAGATGACGCCAACATCGTTCTATTCATAAAGTCCAACAGGCTCAAATGGCTGAGTCATATGCACCGAAAAGCGGACGATAGAACCCCAAGATCCTTACTGAACTCACAACCCGGTGGCAAAGAGAAAACCCGGTAGACCGAGGCTACGCTGGTGGGACGGAGTTGTCAAGGACCTCGAAACAATAGGGGTTCGAAGTTGGACGCAAGAATCACGAAATAGATTGCGATGGCGACATACACTTGAAGAGGCTAAGACCCACAAGGGGCTGTATAACTATTGATGATGATGATACCACACCGGATATGAAGCCATGAACATAGACGTACTATTTCGTTGTATAAAAGCATAGTCAAAGTAAAGAGGTGCGTTCCATGTCCTCTATACATACATACCGTATACTTCACCAGATATTGCAAACGTCGTGATGCAGATCATACAAGTTACATTCAATGATGTGAGTACACTAACTCGTACGGTTAAGGAAAACATAGTACGGAAAGAAGCACAATTACATTACAAAAATATTAGACGGGGCAACCTTATAGATCATACACACTCATACAGTGTGTCATGTTTTGACAATATAATGTAGTAATACGTCTTATATTTATTATTCGTAATACTTACAACATATAATAGAACATTATATATCTCAATAACATAATTTTTATTTAGTTTAAAGCTCATAACATCGGCCTTATAATTAATTTGTCCTGTTACGACCTCATAACTTTTATAAGTTATTATTGTGAATATTATTCGATGTTTTGTGTGTAGCGTAGCGTGACTTGACTATTTATTATTATGAACATAATACATTTAATTAACCTAAAATTTTCACTCGTAAACTTGATAAAACCGTTTAATAATAATAATTTACTTTTTATTTTAAGGCCAAGTCTTCTGTGTCTAAGTTTGAACATGCCAGTTTGCTGAAATATTTGCCGTCATAATTGCATATAGAAACAAAATTTCTTTGCACATCCGTGATTCGAACCCACGTTGAGGTTGTGACATTCCTCTCGGAAAGCATGTTAAAGTTAAATAAAATTACAAAACCGAAAAGATAGAATTCCTGTAGAAGTTAATTAATTCGGAATGGGAATTTATTTGGTGAACTTCCGTAATGTGTTGGGAACTGTACAGACGAGGTCGCCTTTATTGCTTGCCAAAGATAAAACGAAGGATTACGTTTGATGGATGACACCGGATTAAGAAAGTTTTTAACTTCCTTTACTTTTGGTGAAATCATGTTTTATTTGGGACGAAATAATTTAAAGCATTGAATAGTATAATTATTGATGTTTCACTCCGAAATATTGGTAATATTTTTTAGTGGTTTTACAAGAACCAACCTAGGAGTTCAAAGACCTCTCTTTCGAATTCTTCGCGATTTTAATGGATTGAACAGTGCTTATCCGGAGCTGGATATATTTGGTAGTGGGCTGATCGGTTTTAGAGAAAGCATTGTTGGTGCCTATCTCGAACATAATTCGCTGTTTTGGTGATGATTTTATTTTTATTTTTTAGTTCAATTTTTTTTCTACTTTACCAAAAATTTCTGCTATTTTTATTGTGTGGCTTATTTTATCTTGTATATGTTTTGGTTTAATTTTTTTTAAATACTTATGTTTACTTCAATTGTCATATATTTTAGATGAAAGATTTTGTAAAATATGCAGTAGATTTAGTACACTGATTGTTAATCTTTTATAAATAAATTAATTTTCATCCTTACATACATAAATCTTCTGTGCTTATAATAAAATTTTCAAATGGCTGGATTTTGAAACAAAATTCTGTGTGTTCAAATGGATTCGAAAATAATTTAGATTATTAATGTTTGTATTTATAACGTGTGGATGATGTTACCGGACGTCTGACGGGTCCGGTTTCTTTATAAAAATACAAATTAAAATTAGCCTTGCTGTACGAGCCAAGTCTGTACATTTTGCTCACTCAGGATTTCTTAGTTTTATAAGCGTGGCGATTCCTAAATCGTCGGAGTTACGCCCCGAGTATAGCCAGACGTAGGCAATCTCTTCAACTGTTACATTGAATTCATTCGTTACATAGCAATCAAATTTCATTATTTCGCTTATATTCTATTATCGGATGAGTAGAAATTATAATATAGGCCTAAGTGTTTCTTGTAGCGTTATATTTTTAATCTAATTAAAGACTAAGTCGTGATAACATTTAATACCCATTGCAGACATTATACATTTATAATCTTTAAACAATTCAGAATTTCCTTACATTTTAAACTTTACCGTAAAGACACTCAAAGTATAAACATCAATCAGCCATCCTATTTCCTAACTTTTCATTTTGATATGACAACGTCTAATAAATCGATGAACGCCGGCTGCACGCACGAAAAAGCATAACTCATTGTCCCGTTACGCTCATTGTTCATTTGCGCCAGATATGTTCCACTCGATTGGCCTAAATCAATTTTATTAATAAAAGTATGCAATTATTTCATCAATGTTTTGTTATGACATTGTCATGTTAAAATATCGTCCGTAAACCAACTTTACAGACAACCATTTTTTCGTAGAAATCATCGATTCATAAGTTATAATTATAAAGAAATAAAAAATTAAAAAATGAAATGGATAAGCTATCTGATTAAATATTAATGGAATGGTAATTAGTTCTCACTATAAACGAGTAACAAATCCAATTAAATATTCAAAGCTGTTAGCCACATGTAGACATTAAACACAGTTAAAGTCTTGCCGTGCTTGATAGCTGCCTTATTTTGTTGAGCGCGCCTAGTATGGGTTCATATTGTGTTAATGATACCGTTTAAAAAGAGGAAAAAAACATTATTCCAACGGTCTTAGCAACGAAGCAGACGTGTTGCTAAAATGAGAACAAAGTTTTTCATTGCTCTTCAGTCAATATTAAGAATTATTCAAATATTTCTATCTCTAAAGTTGTAAAATGAAAGAACCTTTCCTAATTTTTAATAAACAGTTTTTTCAATGGTGCCTCTTGCCGCCTGAAACATATTTGGAAACATTGCTCAGCGTCTAATAGTAGACTACGAGGAACCTGACAGCTTAAAAATGTAATGTTATCAAAACAAATGCAAATATCTTCACTACGGTGATGGGATGGAGCTGTTATAGACTTGAAAATCAGAATGTCAAACAAAAGAAAAACGATATCGCGTTTCATGTGTTTGTTATGGGTCTATAGTATAGAAATACTATTATAATCGTGTGTCATGATTGTATTTGAAATTGATCAAAAAGCCAGTCGCAAATTGCTTAAATCATAATCTAAAAATTTAATACCTTTATTATGAACGTTTGTTAATAAGTCGTACTACAGCTACTTAATTCGAATAACGCTATTTATAAGGTGTTGTCGTAATTTGTTAGATAATTAATTGAAATTGTTCCTTGTCTTAATACATTTTGGACGGGGTTCAGGCTGATTTTAACTTGTTAGACGGATTTGCACGTAATTTAAGTTAATGAGGATTAACTTTGAACATGTCTTGAATATGAAAACTTGAGGAATTGGTTTGTGTATGGTGATTTATATCCTGTCAGACAAATAGGTGTGCGCGTATGTAATGTTTGGTAATTCAGTTATAGCGTAGTCTGAAGCACATACAACAATACGTATTTTGGAATTGTATATATGTCGCAGCCAACTAGCTTTATTAGCCGTTCAATTAACAGCCTAGCCTTTTAACTAAATGGTGCCGTTTAACTAACGGCCTGAAAGATATTCAGCCGTAGTGTTTGTTACAAACATTTAATAAACTGGTTGGCTAATGCTTTAGCCACTCGTACAGTCATTATTTGGCATAAATAAAAAAGATAAGAAAATGACATTAAAAAAAATTCTTTTAAATTTAAATTGAGTAAGTCAAATTCACATTATTGTTGTCACTACACTAAACTTTGGAAAACACCTACAAAGTTGTGGTTTGCCGATGCCATATTGACAGTTATAAGAGTTTCGTTTCGAGTTTGAGGGTGCCAGAATATGGAAATAAATTTAAATTAACAGATATATACGTTGTAAAGTAAATCTGAATATTGATTAGATCATAAAATTAAGTGTGTTTCTAATAATCTGAAAGGAAAAAATGAATACTAAGAAAATTAAGTAAAAGAAAACTTTTATAATAACATAAATATATCTATAGCCCGACTTAATACACTTTACAATACCACGATCGATATCTACGCCAGTGAAACCATGTGACATTGCTAGTACGAATTATAAAGAGAAGAAGAAAGAGGATGAGCCTAAAAAAAGAGAATTTATTAGACGTAATAATTAAAAATAAACACAGTTTTGAATTACAATTTCGCAGTAAAAACAGTATCGTAACAGGACAATAACTTGTACAGAAGCATTGCCTCCAGCATTTCATTAATATAGGAAAGTAGAACGCCGAACGAATATAGAAAACCTCATATTTTTAATGTGTTACCAGTTTTTGTATAAAAAAATCTTTGTATAGAAACGAAAAGTTATATACTGTTCTTTACTACACTTTATACAACTAGCAACTAGCTTCATGGATTTTGTTTTTTAATGAAGATGGCTCTGGTAAAAATAGTAGTCTTTATAGTAATAGTAATTTGTATAATATATATGTCAGAGATAATGAAACAAAACACGATGTTAATTGTTTTATTATAATAGCAGCACCACGTAATATCACAGACATCTTATGCGTTGTAAATTGTCAATTTGTTAGTAGTGCATTGGATCGATCGTTTAGTTCAGTTGATATATGTCATGTATTTTATTGGAAACATGAATTGTAAATGTCAATCTGTCAGTTCTGTTTGGTTTATTTTTATTTTTCTCTCTGGTCGGCGCCTGTGCCGGACGTGTACACTGAACTATTTTTTTAAATAATTAACACGTCGAATGAAGCCGCGCGGTTAATCCTAATCTTTCTGATTCGATGACATATAAATTATATGTACTTGCAAATTCAGCGGAGACGCTCTCCTTAATGCCTCACCTAGCGGGATACTTGGCGTTGGCATATCGATGGTAAGCCTAAACTAGACTCCAAGAAGCTTGGTGTCCCCAGAAGGGCAGGACGGTACTTTACTCCGGGCTACAGCTGAAAAACCATCACGCAAATTTGTCACGTCGTGAGTCATGGGAAAGAAAAGACTATCAATTCTTTAAAAGTCGGTTACGCAACTTTTTCATTTTAAGATTTCATGAGATGAAACTAGATAGTTAATTCAAACATGAAAACAACCAATATTCCCACTGTTAAATATTACGAACAAATAAGTGGTTCGTGGAAAATCTAGGTAACATTAAGGTAGTACAATTCAACTCATGAAACTTTCGGTGAAGTGTTTTAGTGCACTTGATATTATTTACTGGCAACATATTGTAGAAGTTTTTCATTACTTTTGAAGATTGAACGTCATAGCAAAGTTTCAACATTATTTACCTTGGATTCAGATTTCTGGATTTGTTTCGTGACAATTTTTATAGGAGATCAGCCTTCTGCCTGACACACGTTGAAATTTTGGGTAATGCATAGTTTTTCGGGAATTCGACCTCTGATATGTGAGTCACCCAGCAAAAGTCAACAGTGTTTACCTATAATTTATTTATAAGTTGAATTAAACAAATGTATTATTAACTAGTCTGTCCATAAATACTGTTACTTAAAAAAAAATATTTTCTTAATTATTTAATTATTTTGAATTTGGAACACGTATATTATTTTATAAACTTCTATCGATATTGCGCCATTTCACATATTTTTTCGTGGTCTAAATGGAAATATGGAATGGGGTGTTAAAGAAAATAGGATTGTAGTGATTGCACAACTTGTAGCCGTCGGTCATATTCCAGACTCTTTAATAGCTTGGCCGTATGTTCGTATATCGTACTATCATATCATATATATCGTACAGATACAACAACACGCAAAAGGAGGGTGCGTGCTATTATCACAACAAAATCTGTTAATGCTGTTTAAGCCAGAATTCGTTGAAACCCGATTAGGAAGCAAAACATTATATAGCGAGAAATGTCCTGCTAGGACTATCGCGTATTAAAAAAAGAGACCTAAAGTTCGGTGCCTATTGTCGATATACAGGACATGCCCTAAATCAATCCTTAAAGAGAGTGGATCGATCAAAACGCCTTTGGTCGCGATACACAGGTGAAAAGCACAGACATATCCTCTTTGACAATGAAATAATTACGATGATAAAATCACTATACACTAGAACACAAAGCAAAATGATAAAGTGTACGCTCACAGTTCTAAAGAAGCTCAAGTGATCGGGAAGGTATAACGTGGTCATCATCCTGCGTCAGTGAAGGATTGGTGGGACGTGTCTTATTAAGGAGTCACAAAACTACATTTTTGTGAAAAAGGAGTGAAAACTTCAGGCAAAGTGTATCATATAAGTGTATACAGTCTTGGATCATTGTTTCACAACCTCTCAGCAATACCCTTTCTATAAATATACCGTGGACTTTCCAGCAGGATTCTGCGGAAAGGTCACAAGGCACGAACTACCCCACCCTGGCTTAAAACCAACTTTCCGGACTTTATAAGAGCTAAAGACTGGCCCTTGTCTAGCTCAGACCTCAACCCTTTAGTCTTCAAATTATGGTCAGTTTTAGAGGACACTGCCTGCTCTAAACGACTGGGTGACAATGAGTCTCTTAAAAAATATTTGGAGCAAAATGTCCCTTGGTTAAATTACGTAAATCCATAGATTCGCCAAGCAGATGACGAAGAAGCAGAAAGACAAAGGCGGCCATTTTGAATAGATTTTTTTTAAATTTCTCAGTCTTTAGTCTTCATGAAAAAAATGCATTTTTATTTGTAATAAAACATATGGCTGGACTACGTATATTTTTTTTATAACTCGGTAATAATTGTTAACTTAATAAAATTACAGGTAAATTTGATAAACATACTGCCTAGATACAATTACGAAATTTAGTTTGCTACTTCACAACTTAAATAGGTCATACTAAAATATACAATTCCACGAATATCAAATACAGGTACATATTGATGTTGATTATTTGTTTAACAGGAAACTTCGAAACGGCCGGCCATACATTTGTAAATCACTGAACATGTCCAAACGATAATTATTTGACAAACTGTTAGATCTAGTAATGTATTGCTCGTTTGTTCGTTCTTAAAAAAATATAAGTTTCATCATAGTGTTAAGCTGAGACTCAGGCTTCGGGACCTCTAAGAAAATAAGCAGATAAAACAAGCCATCTTGGCACGCGCACTTTAAATGAATCCGCCGAGATCTGCAATCCAAATCCAATCTTTGCAAAACTATATGAATATTTTAATTAAACAATACAATATTTACAATTAACTTAACTTACTACATAGTAATAACAATTATTAGTAAAAAATTATAACTAGAAAATTAAAAGAAATTTAAAAAGTTTGGTCCCTGTGACAGTGTACCTATAAAGCAGCATTTCCTCGCTGTATTGCGATACAGTTATACTATGCATCAATGCCATTTTATAATACAACAGCACACATATTAGCAAAGATATAATAAAATAAAGAATTTTAAATCCCAAGCATAGGGTTGGATAATGTTGACTAATATTGTATTTTGTATAAAATATTTAACTTTAATACTGTTTTGGACCGTCTTGCTAAATTTAGTTTTTTTTTATAATTCTAGAGTTACTAGAATTTTTAATACCTACGGATCTGCTACCTTTAATCTTCCCGTGAAATCTCGCTCTTACAATTTAATTACTAACATTAATGAAAATATTAATATATTTTACAACGATCTTCCTACTTACCGTAATTGTGTGTATTACGCTCTTAATGAGGTTAAAGATTCTATTTAGTTTAATTTTTATACTGTTGTTTAATTTCTTCCCTGCTATTTTGACATTTGTTGATATAATTTATGTGTATGCGTGTAAATTTTCTTGTATCATTTAAGCTGTTGTTTTAGGACTTATAAATAAATATTATTTAAACCTAAATCTTGCCAATATTAATAAAAACTATGACCTTGAAAACTACTACCTTTAAAAACCTATATGGACCTTATATCAGTTTCTTTCATAACTTTATTTAATAGACAAACGTTTCGGCGCATTCGTGTCCTGTATGCGGTGATGTTAGTTATTTCGACTATGTATTTGCGTGTTGTTCCCACGATAATGTAAGTGCGTGCTCCTATTTTACCATGCCTCCTGCTGATAGAGAACAAATCTTTGTTTTTAACTTACTTTATTGTTGAGAAATAAAATTATGTACAACACTGTAGATGAAAATTAGTACTTATTTCTTTACTTCGTTTTTTATTTTTGTTTAAATAATTGTAGTTATAGAAAGCATTTATAATCTTAGATTATCTAAGCTAAAATGTTCACATTGGCTACAATGTTATTTTTCTTTCTCTTGAAGTATTGGGGTTAAAATAAATAAAAAAGTAAAAATATCTAAAATCGAGCGGAGCCTTTTATAAAAACATTACAGGGGAAAGCTTCTAAAGCTATAGAAGCTTTTATCAGCTTTGTATTATGTGTGTTATGGTGAATTTAAATCGAATACCTTGTTCCGGGTTTGTTTGCAGATAAGCTTGAGATCCCATAAATTCTTCGCTGCAGAGATTTATGGCTGCCAAGTCAGCCATGATGTTTTTAGAAGACGTAATAAAACAACATTTCGAACTTGTGTTTTGTGCAAAATGGATGAACATTACAACATTATAGACAGAATATTACAACAATTAATAGTGACGCTATAACCTTTCAGGTCAGGAACTCAGAAGTCCGTATCTGTTTCGTTATTTTTTTTCTTAAAGTAGGTGATCAGCTTTCTGTGGCCGACGCACACCGTTGATTTTTTGAGCTTAAGGAATGACGGTGACCTCGTATAAGCGATTGTTAACCGAACCTGCGTTCTCAGGGATACACTCGGAATACACTGTTCTATTATATAAAATCACTAATATATAGCACGAAAGATTACAGAAATTATATTAAGTTATAAAAACATAAATACAAATAAATGTTAAATACAGTTGCTGCTTCACTTTTTGTTTCTGAATTGTGATATGAAGTCTTCATATAAATTGACATGAAATTTCGGCTTTCAGACTCACAATAGTCGGTTTCTTTCATAATCCCACGCTTCGTTTAACATGCGTGGTAAAGGGCGCGCTTAAGGAGTTAATTGTCTAATAAAATTTTGTTCATATGTTGAAATTACATTAAAATAATTTAATATTATAGAAAATTATTATAATAATTGTTCCGGCTATTCACATTACAACATCCAACTGTTAAGTTAACTTCTTGTAGAGAATAAAATCAATTTTCGTGTATATATAATCGTTGAAGTGTATATAACTCCCCAAACCTCATTTTTTTTTTCAATATAATAGGGGTCAAACGGGCTCACCGATTTCAAGTGATACCGGCCCATGGACACTCTCAATGCCAGCTCGCGAGTACGTTACCGGGTTTCAATTTTCTTTCAAGGTTTCAAGGTTCTTGAAGGACCTTAAGAGGAATTAGCTCCACGCGTGGCAAAAACTGCTTTAAAAACTATCAGTTGTGAAACGAAAAGGTTTATCCTCATCGTAGAAGCAATTGTTAATTTCGTAAATAGAAAAAAACATTGATGTATGGCCGTGTATTGAACGGAATTGCACACATAGATATTAAGCAATTTGTTTAAATCTTGGATGTACTAAATGTATGAATATATCGACTCACTAGAATATAGAACATTATATTCATATAACGCAATCTCTTGGGATCAAAAGCCAGGCCTTAACCACATTAACCACGAATCGGTCATGAAGTCTATATATTGTTCTCGGTTTATCTAAGATGCTTAGCATATGATTAATTATAGAAATGCAAACTTGGCCAGTTGTATTTTGCACTAACGTTTCTGTGATAAATGTCAAAACATTATTTTTTATATGTTAAAAAAAATTGTATATGTTTTTAGGTTATAAATACAAAATCATTTATTCATATAGGTAACACAAAGTACACATTTGAACGTCAATAAAGAAATAGATATTAAATGCTTCTAATTTTACATTTACTGCTAGTTGTTAAAACAAAGACGTAGATCGAGAAGAACTAGCAATAAATTCTCCACCACTCTTTTTAATAGCCAAGTTTTTGTTTTACAAAATGTTTGGAAGGAGCTGCAAGCATACACCATTCCATATCATCATACACAATTCAGGGTAAATTCATCAATTTTAAACAAAATATTTTTAAGGCGCCTAATCCGCTGTTTTGTTTGGATTTTTTTTCTGCTTACAAAAAATTCTGATATGCTTATTCTATCTTGTAAATATTTTAATTGTATTTTTTTGTAACATTTACCTAAATTGTTATACATTAAAGAAAGAAACAGTTTGTAACATATATCGTATATATTGTATTATGTATGATGTGGTAAACACGAATAAATAAATTCAATTATATTGCTTTTAATAATGTTTTTTTTAAATATATAATAAACTAAAATAAATATTGTTTGAAACTATAATAATCAGTATCTAGAAATTAATATTGACTTTATGATCAACCAAACGCTTGAAAATTATGATTCATAACGTGTTGCCACCCGTACTTTATAATTTACGTTTTTTAGGTAATTGTCCTCTATACTTAGTGGGAACAATAAAGTTCACAAAAATACTATATTTCGCATGATATGATTAATTTACTCATAAATATTATTTTGTTAAACGGAATTGGCGCTAAATCGATGTTTAAATAGAGATGCTGTAACAATTGCTTAGTCGAGATTCTAAATTTATACAAACTATGGTATACAGTAAAAAATATAGTTTTTAAATTCCTTGGGTGGATGTACTGTTCTGTAATTTTTCAGAATTTTTGCAAAACTATTTTATATAAAAATCAACAGAATGTCTTTATTCTACGGAAATTATTTTTTCACAATGTTACTAAAACTCGTTTACCTAATTTTACTTTTCTAAAATAGAAAACAACAACCATAAAGATGGTTTTAGTTTAGATTGTAATTCTACCAATCAATCATTTATTTTCATCACGTTATCGTGGCTGTTTAAAAAAAAAGTAAATAAAAAGATTAAAAAAAATAGTAATAATACCTACGTCTCTTCATCAAGCTTTTTCCGGGTTTCCAATAATATTTCCGCAAAAAGTGTGCTAATTCATTATTACTCGGGGCAATTTTATTTTGTAATTACCTATTACAGAATTTTTTGTTGATACCAAGTATAAAAAAATGTGGTTAAATGTATAAATAAATAATCAGCGTAATAAGAAAATTTTACGCTAAATTGCTCTATAGAAAGTTAAGCGATTAAATCTCAATTCTGGCCTTCATAGTAAAGCGTAATATGAGAAAGCAAAGTTAAAACGTAAACAAGACTCCCGTATGTGTAGCAGTGTTATCTTTCAAACTTTTAATTACCTCATAAGATAATTTATTCCCCTCACTCCGAAGTTTGGTGTATCTTTATTAATAACTTTTCGTTACAAAAGACTTTGTTAGAAGGATGATATAGTGAAAATAAGTGAATCCATTTATAAGCCTTTATAAAATGTTGAAAACAAGTTTTACCTAGATTCATATTAGCAATAGTTATAACTATATAATATGTACATTGTGTGTGTTACATAACATTTGATTTACATTTATAATTGTCTGTACCATATACTTACTAAAATATTTTTATTAAAGTGAAACTTCTTTATCGGCGTTGGAAAAAAAATAACCATCACATTGTTCCGTTACGCGTCATCTTTCATGCCCTACCACGGTTGATTCAAAGAGATTCGAAGACATTAATAACAAAAAATTAATTACAATTAATGAAATTCTGTAATAATCTTCTCTTATTTGTATTCCTGTCTATTATAATAAAAGCCTTTTGTTAAACTTTATCTACTTTAACTTTATTTAACCAATTTCTGTAAAGTTGCATATAGTAGATCATTTTACATAAAATAAGGTCATAAAGAAGTTTCATTTCTTACGTGTGTACACTAGTACACGCACACATTTTATTTTTTACTGTCTACTAGCTGACCCGGCAAACGTCGTTTTGCCATGTATATTATTTCCAAGAAACATTTTTTTTAATTTAATAAAAATAACCTATCAACGATAATAAAAAAAAACAGGGGTTGATCGTAGAGGGGTGACAATTAAGGGTTGTATTTTTGTATACTGTATCATAAAAAAAAAACAAAAAAAATTGTCTAAAAAATTAAAACAACATTTTCAATCACTTAGGGGTTTGAAAGATAGATAATAGCCGATTACCAGACTTACTAAATACGTAAAACAATTAATAATCAACGGTCGCGCTGTTTCGAAGGAGTATGGGAACGAACATTTTGACACATGAATTTTTTAATATATAGAGATGTAATTGAATATTCTATAGCAAACATTTCCAGGTTTTATTATATATTGATTGGTGCGCAATCACAAAAAAGCCCAAGTGTAAATTTCAAATTCCGTCATTTATTTTTTGTGTAATTATGGTAGCTTTTGGCGCCATGGATAAACTGAAATTTTAATCTGTTCCTATGTAATACCGCTGGCCAAACAACACGATACATTATTGACGTGTACGGGCCTTACAATGGTTGCATAAACACGGTCCATTATTGAATAAATAAAAAATAAACCTGTGGCGCTACAACCTTTTTAGGTATGGGCCCCAGATTTCCATCTCTGTTATGTAGTCATTTGTAATCGGCACGTAGGTGATCAGCCTTCTGTGTCTGACACGCCGCCGACGTTCTAGGCCAATACTGCTATTATTGGATAAATCTGGAATTTTTGTCCAATCTCTCCGTCCGTCCCTATTATCCGTCTATGACAGCGCACACTTTCCAAAAGACGATTGCAAAGCTACAAGAAAGCTGCAGCTGGATCCTCTCAGTCACAAATCGTACTCACCGGACATTATCCCAACAGATTAAATTTTGTTTCAAAATTTTTTTTTTCAATAAAAAAACAATATTCGAGAGCCAGTATAAAACGCATACAGCGTAAAAAGATAAACAAACTGCCATCAAAATTACTACTACTAATTAGTACTTTAGTTAGCTGAAATAAAAAATAACCAAAATTGAAATATTAAAAAGTTTTCATACAATATCCAATTTCATAGGTAGGTTGTTTTTAGCTTTCGTATTGGTATACTATATTTTATCCACGAGTAGCAACACAGTCACTGAAATAATATATAGAAACTACCAGAGCTAATGTCCTTTCAAATAGACTAAGAACTGAGATTAAATGGATTCGTAAACAGTTCTGAACTCTAATTAGTGAAACCTGAGTGGATGGATTCAGCTAGCAGCTCTTAGCTAAATTTACGATTAAGATTTACAAACATATCTTATGTTAATTTTAAACTAGGAAATTTTATAAAAATAACACGACAATTATTATTAAACGTTAGGTCCTACGTATGAAGTGATGATGGTGGAAGGGAACTGGCTATTTTAGTTCAATAAAAAAAGAGACTGGTTATCATAGAAGACCTTCGTCTGAAGAGAGAGTGTGTCAACGAAAATTCTCTAAAAAATCAAATAAAGTTTTTTTTAAGTTTTAAGGATTTCCGAACGCACAGTAACTATATAGATTCGTGTAAGTACTTTAGTATTCAATCTCTGGAATGTAGACGTAGAAAACGACTTGATTTTTTACACGCTATTTGCAACGGTTTAACTGACTGCCGCTTATTGTCGCTTTTACTATTTCACACCCCTTGTTTTTACAATACAAGGCTAACCAAACTATTTCTAATTCCTCGGTCTAATACAAACTATTTACGTAACGCAGTCATGTATCGTATACCTTCATATTAGAACACAATTACCATCAAATATATATATATTTAATGTAATAAAAAAACATTATTAAAAACTCTGGAATAAACCTATTAGATATAATGGGTTTGTTGTTCCTCTTCTATATTAAATATATTATAATGACCAATGCATCTTACAATTTATTCTATGTATGTATTTAATAATAATAGTAATAATGGTTAACTGTGTTTTATGTCTATGTGTGTTTATGTAATGTGTATCCCGTTTTTGGCTTTTGTGTATAATATAATTGTTTATTGATAAGTAGCTGTAGGAATACTGAAAAACAAATAAATCATAAGTGTATTGTATGAGAAAATAATGTTTTAGTCATTAATATTAGTATAATAACATAACTAAACTGATTTTATTTTTGTCTTAAACAAGTTTTAAAGTTTACGCGATTAAGACTAAGAGAGGGAAGCAGACTGTCAATTAAAACTAGTAATTACTTGATTAATTAAGAAACTTTTGACATGGTATAAAATGAAAATTTTAAGTTCAAGTTCTCAGGATCTTCATAAAATATAATTTTATGAATATTATCATTCCTTGTACATCGTTTACCTTGGTCAAAAAAAATCAATAAAATAGATAAGTGAATATATGACCGCTGTAACCGTCGTATCGCACTGGAAGGCAAAATCAGTGAGAAAGACTTGGTCGAAATTCCATTTCAACATCCATAGTCCAAAGATGCTTTATGTGGGGTTGTTTTGGTATTAAGGTTACAAATAAAAGTAAAGGAATAAAAAAAATCTTGCAAGCGTACCAACCTGAACATAGTGCTCGTGGAAATCTGAAAAAAAAAAGAAAATTATATTTAATTTAATTTCTCCATGCCATAAAATCTATTTATGGCATTCTATTTTTAAATATAACAAATTTAAAATCTGAATCTGAGAAACAGGAATAAATGTATAATACGTAAAGAAACGAAAATAGTAGACGCAGCTAAAATGGTGTGCCGTCTGAAATGGCGTTGGGTGGGGCACACAGCTAGAAAGTGCGACCACCGATGGAGCGAGAGATTGCTGCACTGGTAACCGCGCGACGCGAGCCGACGGCATCGGCGCCCGCGGACAATTTCTGTCGGTCCTGCACAATTCAGTCATGTCCAAAGTAACTAAGAATATTGTAAACGGAGTATTAGCGTTAAATATTAATAAAAATATCCCTTTGACATGAAAAACTCGCTAATTACATACAGTCTCAAAGTTAGTATAACATAAAACCAGCGTAATTTAATATTTTACTACTCTATAAAAGCTTTTCCTTTTTAGTTATCGCCTTTGTCAGCGTTATATTTTCATAATGTCCTTGCTACTTTCACTATATAAAAAGCTCAGTTGATAATGTTTTATTAAATGGCACCAATACATTGGTATTACCTCGGGCATGATAAGGCAAATAAAATGGCAAAGGCAAAAGTTGGCAAATGTCATTACAGTGCAAATTAATCAATCTGAATGTACCACTTTCTTTGCAAATAAACGCTTTATTATTAATGTTACGAAAACGGGTTGACTGCAATGTTTCTCGTTTTGTCCACTAGTTGGAGACATTTTCAGCAAGCTGAAATGTGATTTCTGACCGTTTCAGGGGTCACCGATACTATCTACCAGGCGCCAACTTTAAACTATAATAATTTTTGCATGGTTCTTAGTATTTAAAAAAATCAAATAATTGCTTATGTAGCCAACTATGATGTGTCAAACAGAGCGTATACGCTTTTATACCAACGCCTCTGATGGCGAATAATGTAACATATCTGATTTAACGATTAGTGTATTTAATGATGTGTGTAATGACTTCAACGTTTATTGTTTTGTTGCAAAATACTTGAATTGTATATAGATAAACTTTATGTCAAAACAGTTTTCTACAAAACATAACTTCAAAGTTACGGTCCAAGATTCCAATATGGCGGCTCTGAATCGATGTAGAAATTCAATTTCGAAGTTCATTCAAGTCTATGCAGCAGCTTTCATGAATGCATGCACTTTCTATCAATAAAAAAAACATTTTCGAAAAATAGATACCGATTCCTTTATTTCTGACTACTGAGTAACACTTAATTTCGGTTCAGAGGTTTATCTTAATATATATAAATCTCCTGTCACGATGTTTGTCCGCGATGGACTCCTAAACTACTAAACCGATTTTAAATTAAATTGGCACACCGTGAGCAGTCTGGTCCAACTTAAGAGATAAGATAGCTTTAATTATAGTCGCAATTTTATTTTATTGCAAATTATTTGTCTATAATTAATTGACAGTCACAATTATCTGTTAACTCCAAAAGATTCTAAAATATGTCGATACTTTTCGACTGGATTGAGTAAGTAATCAATAGATGGCACTGCTATGGTAGACCGGTCATGTAAGCTACAATTCAATATCATGATGACCACGTGTTATTGAGGCTAAAGTATAACCTAAATTTATTTTGTAGTAAACGAAAGACCGTGAATTTCCATTATTTAAACTTTTTTAAATTTTTGGTGTTGCATAGCCAACCACGTATTACTTAGACCGAAGTGTAAATAAAATTCAAATTATAGTGATGATAATACAGTGAAATTATTCTTTCGTGTCACGGTATTAAGGCTAACTAAAACAACATTAAGGAGAAACAAAGTCGCGGGGGCAGCTAGTTTATTTATAAAAGCTTGCCAACGCTCGGCACACTTATACATTGGTACATGAAAAATAAAATAACAATTTAACGTGAAAAGCACTAATAGGGAAACTGTTAAATTATCTTTTACAAATAGTGAAAGCAACTTCGGATATCCTAGGTCGTCTATCAGTGAGTTTTGGCTAAACGCGTTCATCTGAACGGAGGGACTACGGGATGATGATGCCGTAGTTAAAACGTATTATACTGGGGCTAATATAACGGAAGTGCTTCGAGATGTAATTATAGAGCGAAAACGAGAAACATTCAGTAATTAGTTGGAAGCCATCTCATGCAACTCATTTACGATATTTTGTAGGAGAACAATAATAATAATGTATAATAAAATATAAATAAAAATATATTCGTATTAAATAAATTATTAAATTTATTAACACATAAATATACATTATTTACAATATTCTCAATCTACATAGCAATAATAATTAAAAAATAATGAATATTAAATAATTTTAAAAGGCATGGTCCCTGAGGCAGACCTTTAACGCTGGCAGCATTTCCTCGCTGTATTGCGATACTTATTCGTTCAAACTCACACTCAAAATATATTTTTCATATAGGTAAACAAGTACACTTATGAACGTCAAAAAGAAGTTAAATTAATTGTAAATTTACTACCAGTTCGCAACTCGTTCGTTGAGCGAGGAAAGCAACTCTGGGATCAACCTATCAGACGTCAAATATTATATTAATATCTTACGTATTTAGTTTTTAAATTCATGGACTAAAAGGTAGGATTGTACGACTGCAACATAAATGATGTATTAGCACAAAGCTTTATAAAACACAAATCTAATTGCGCCTAATGCACTACTCATTTGTCTCTTTCCATCACTGCGTGAAAATAATCTGGCAGAAAGAGAGAGAGAGAGATGTTGTACGACGTAATAGGGAGTGCATACAATATTAATTAAGAATTATACAGTATCCGAATCCAATTCTTGATCGCTATTCCAAAACAATATATTTAAATTATTTTAGATTTAGAAAAATTTTGTAATGTAAAAACTTCCCGCATTGAGGTGACCCGCAATGGCAACAAGGTCCTTAGAGATAGATTATATGACGCGGTAATATTGGAGTGACTGGGGCTGCGAGTCTGAAATAATTACAAGCGTGGTAATCGTGCGCAATTGCTTGCAGTGCCGCGAGCGCGTAGGAATTTACATAGGGAATCACCATTTAAGCGTGTTTAGTAACATACTAGCTGAATTCACAAGAATTGCATTATGTATAAAAAGGTTGAGGTTTTATGTTTTATTGTTTCTTCTTAGTTTAATTTTATATTAAATTTAGTATTGTATTAGTATTATGTTACTGTAAGAACTTTTTGATTGGTAAATAAAATATAATTTTGATCGGCACAAAATGGCGGCTGCATTGCGAGTAATGAAGTAGGTTTTACACAATTAAAAGTGTGTGTCATTAAACATTCTTAGAATACGTCATAATAAATTATTAAGTGACTTATACGACTAACTAGAACGCTAACAAAACTAACTTTAATTTTTAGAACTTATTCTAAGAAAAGTAAACTAAACAATTATTGTATAGATTGATTAAAAAAGCTTTAATAAATTACTGAACTTACTATAAGTTAGTTAGACTTATCATAAATTATCGTGATTTATGTGTCTTTTTACTTTCTATTTTTAATGTACCATCTTTTTATTTTAGTTAGTCTTTTTGTTTTTGTTCCTGTTTAGTTTTGTCTTAATAAATGTGTATAACATGTATTTTTGCACAACTTGCCTATCTTATGTAATTTAATACATTTTTTTCTTTACTCACAGTGGTTGCCTGGAAGAGATCGCTCGTAAGCGATAAGGCCGTCAGTTGGTCTCCTTTTGATTTAATAATGTTCAATTTTTCTTTTTATATTGTAGTGTAACGAAGTATAAATAAATAAAATAATAAATAAGTGCTCAGACATGCTACAGTTTCGCATGACTATGTGCACGTCTGTATTGTCCAACCTATACCTCTCGATCTGTACTACGATCGTACTCGCAAAATAAAACTCGAAATGTAATTAATGTTCTGTTTATTCCTCGAACGTGGTCTGTTAGAAAATTACAAAGTGTAAACGTCCGTCCGAACAGCTGCATACATATATCTGCCAAAGTATCCATTTAATAAATTAAACTACGCCCTAAAACTTTTTTATTTAGAACACGCGGCAAACGGGCAGGAGGCTCATCTGATGTTAAATAATACCGCCTCCCATGGACATTTTCAATACCAGAGGGCTCGCAAGTGCGTTTATTTTAAAGAATTGGGACGCTCTTTTCTTGAAGGACCCTAAGTCGAATTGGTTCTGATCAGCTGGTTCCACATGGTGGTGGTGAAAAACTGAAAAATGCTCAGTTGTGAAACGGAGGACGTCGAGGTGACACAGGTGGAATTTCGTATTTAGCCTCGGCGTCCGATGGTGAAACTCGGCTGCGGATACTAATCCGAACAACTCCTCTGAACACTCCTCATGGTCAATGCGTTAGAAGATTCAGAGAAAACGAAACTACTCGCTGGACTTGTCGATTCTTTAGATCACGGCTCACCCGCCGTCCAACAGCTGGATTCGACTTGCTGCTTGCTACAGCAATGAGCCTTTCGGCCGCAACAACAATGGTATAAATAAATTATATGTTAATTAAGTTATTCATTTTTCACCATGGTTTATTATTTGATATCTTGCTTAGGTTACAGGCATGTAAAACAATATATTTCTTTGTATTATTAACATTTATAAAAATAAATCTGTTGGAAGCTATAAATTATCATAAAAATGGGTGATATATGTACGTTATAAGGAAAAAGAACGTTCGTGTTGGCAGAAACATGCTCTCGATGTTGCCTGAAGGACTATTTTATTTATTAAGCCTTTTCCAGACACTTCATATAAAAGGAATTTAATAATCGAGCGTGTTTTGAGCGTTGTTCTAATATTTCAGTTTTTGAAATATTAGAACAGAAAATAGAATAGAATAGAAATAAATACAACCCTTATTTATAAATAACTATTCAAAACGGATTCCTTTAACAAAAGTCTGTCTCTTTTCAGCACACCGTTAACATTATTTGACAGAATGAGCCAACGAAAATAGAGACTGAAATTGTTTTTATGATTAAAAATAAATAAGTGGCACTACAAGCTATTTAGGTCAGGGCCTCAGTTTTCTGAATCTGTTTCATGATCATGTATCAATCTAATAGGCACACACCGTCGATTTTTTGGGTCTAAATCAAGCCGGTTTCCTCACGATTTTTCCTTAACGGTTTCTTAAAGGCGCACATAGATAGAAAGTTCAATGTTGCACATCCGGGTATCGAACCTAGGGATGAGAGTCGCATACTTTATCACTACGCCAACAATGCTATAGTTAATAAGCAATAGTTTTTTTATTTATATCAATTATTATTATTTTTCTAAATATGCATTCATAAGCATGCGATAAGACGCATCTAAACGGAATAAAAGTATATTTGATTTTGTTTTTTTCACACCCATATTTAATTGTATCTCGTAGACATTTTATTGAGTTAATCAGAATTATTCTATTTTTTTGCATATTATCCGCAACTATAGTCGAACAATAAATTTAATGTACAGTACATGAATTCTAGCTTGTGCGTAATTTATCGTTATTACTTTATTTATATCACATAATAATAATAAAATCATATTATGTTACATTAGAAAACCGCTGTGTTTTGTATAAATGTAACCATAGAAGTCTTGTTTAACGAGACAAATGCATATAAAAATAGATTTTAACATTACTTTTTATGTTGGTTAACGTTAGGTTATCTAATAACTGATTGGGTAGTCTGTTTATGAGCTCCGGTAGCAAATGCTTCAACGTTATCTCGATGTAAAGAGCCGAAAATAAAACAAAAAAAGAACACAGCTACGAACTCAACTCTATTGTTCCGTCGTCAAACATATTAAAAAAAATTGGCTTATGCAAAGTCGGTTTTTGTAAGAATGGAAAAACTTCAATACCTGAATCCGATTCGAAGTGATGGCACGTATTTAATAGTGACACGTCCGAGTCCCATGGAGGAATTTTAATGCGTAATTTACGATTTTGGTGTTAAACTTTTCCGGATTTTACTCCTATATAAGATCCTTGTGGGCAGTTTGGTTATTTTATAGCGTTTAGGCGGTGCTTATTCATGATATCTCCTTATTACTTTGTTTGATTTTAATTAACCTCTTATTAAAAAGGCTGGCTGGCTGTACTGTTTTATTTATTATTGCTTAAACGGGGTTTTACCTTTATCTGAAGGCCTACTCCGCATATTACAATTTAAATTCGTTATAAACTAAATAGTGTAAAAATACACAATTAATACAAAGAATGAAACGACAAAATTACAACAAGCAGAGAGAGAAAAAACGTTTTTATACCCTCAATTTATGGAAGCAAGCAATTATATCCCAGGTTGGGTTAAAATACCTTTGGGTACTTGCAATTTTCGGGTATACTATTAATAAAGTCCGTTCTCCGTATACATTATTACTGGCAGCCCCCTCTTCTATTGAAATAAACTATACCTATATTTATTGTTTATGTTTATAAAAGCTATTATTACGCATTTTGTTCTAGCAAATGCAATATATGGGGAACACAACAAGATTGGAATGTCCGAGATGAGGACTGCAATATAAATGACCGGTTTGCGATGAAATTATTTTATAAACAAAGAAATGAATTATGAAATTGTAATAAATTTATTCATTAGATATAATTCTAATTACATCATATAAACTACTATTTGTCTCTTTCCATCACTGCGTTAACAAAACTGACGGAAAGAGACGATAGTTTTTTTATAAATAAGAGGGAGGATGAAAACAGTATTAAATAAACCATTTCTAGCAAGTTAAGTTAATTACGAAATAAGTTAAGGCTAAAAATAATAATAATAATAGATAATAAAAGTTAATACAGAATTTTTGTTTATTTATAAGATATCTTGCAGTTATTCTTCTTATAAAAGCACGTAGACAATATATAAGCCAAAACAGATTTCGATGTTTAAAATGTTTATTATTTTATTTATTTACACTTCATTACCATAATATACAAACTCATACATATAAAAAAGAACAAAAAAGCAGGTTTTTATTTTGGGTTTTTTACATTAGTTATTAGGCAACGGGCCTTATCGCAAACAAACGATTTCTTCCAGGCAAGCCTAATATGGAACAAAAAAAAGAAACACCTACAGAGGGTAAAGTACAACATAAATATATATGAAACCGAAAACATAAGTATATGAATAATTAAAAGAAAGAAAACTGAAATTAAACATTAAATAAAGGACAACAAATATTGAAGAAAAAGCTTTGATCGCTATTCCAAAACTGTACTTTTTTTAAATGTGTATTTTCTAGCTAGAATTTGTCATCGGAGAAAAAACTTACGTACATTGTAGAACTTAAGTAAATGGTATTCTATATCTATTTCTTTTAACAACTTTTTGTATAAGATTTACAGCAAATTCCATAAAGATATTTCTTAACCTGTTGTTGAACATTATTTCTTTTAAATTGAAAAGAAAGTAAGAGCGACGCTGTTACTTTCATTCCCATAGTTCAGTGTTATGCTTCGAATTCATACATTGGACAGTCGCTCAGACGACACCGTCTCTTATAAACATTACTTTAAAATTATCGGTCCATTAAAATTATCTTAGAACATTAGAAAAGTAAAAAAGATTAAATAACAGTTAGCTTTGCAACAATAACCTTTCTAATGGCTCCTTTATTTGCTATTTTGTTCATTCGTCCTCGCAGGTGACATTACATCTTGTAAATTACACCTAAACAAAACAAAGCTTTTATTTACTCTTATTGTTCTTGTTCTCTTAAATATTAATTAACTTTATGAAGGACCATTGTGTATTTTGTAAGGTTATTCAGTGAATTAAAAAATTATAACAAAATACTTTTTGGGTCACATACAAAATGTTTTATTTAAAATGAAAGGATATTAACAGGTATAGTTAAGTTCCTTAAAGTTTAATAATCTTACATATTATCTAGTAATCTTACATGTGTACATTCCGATTCCAATGGAGATGATGAAAAGTTTCTGAATTGTTTATAGTTTTATATTGTAGTATGTTTTGTAGTGGTGTATAGTGTAAGTAAAAACAACAACAACAAAAGAGCAATGTCGTTCCATTTCAGCAAAAAATGATTTATTATAACAGTTGAAAAAAATAATATAAAAAAGGTTATTTTTGTCATTTACTATTAAGTTTGTTATGGAAGAGCTGGGAGGAAGGACTCTGACACAGGTATGTTCCCAAATCTTATAAATTATAATGAATTGTTGACAAATGAATAAATACATTTAAACAATGAATTTAAATCAAGCTTAGATTTAAATTCATTGTTTTTAATATTTATGATTATTAAGTCCGTAGCTTTGCTGTGTCCTCAACTTCGGGACAGTGTATTTAAAATCAATAGTTTTGTCACTGGTATATAATAAAACTTATTTTACATATATAAAGCATTGCATTATTACAACGATAGTTTAAGTTTTTGCGTGAAAACAACAGTTTGCGGATAATATAAAACATAGTCCGTTGTACAATATCAGGATGTAAAAACTTTAATCTCGCAATATTCAGCTCAGTTTTCTCGTTGGAAAACTTTTGTCTATAGTTTTTCCGTCTAAAGTTGTTATAAAACTGATTTAAATAATGCATACGTTAAGTTTATACTGCGTTTAAATGGAAATAACTGCGAATAGTTATAAAAAAAATAACATTTTATTCTTGGTTGCAGATTCATCTGTTTCATCCTCGTTATCGATTTTTGGGTCAAACTGAGACCTGTCAGTTTCCTCACTATATTTCGCTCTATCGTACCGTTGTGTTAATTTTGTATATAGAAAGAATAATTTATTGGTAAATTGAAGGGATTTGCACGCACGAGGATTGAGAGACCTATGCTTATCTACCAAGCTTTACATTTAATATACAACACATACTTGACCTATAATAATTTTTGTCATATTGAATTCAAACATGATATTTTTAATATCTTACAACAAATGTTGTTTTAATTAATTTAACACTAGACTAAGGTTTCGTTAAAGAAATTTTATTGCCATTTTTTTATTTATTATTTATTTTTTACAATTGTTAATAAATTTTCTTGAAATATTCCATCAATGTTTATATAACATGACACTTTTTAGGACTTAAACTTAAACACAAGGTGTTTTATAATTTAAAGGCTGTATATTCCTGTTGTAAATTTATTTTTCCTAGATCGGTTGAATGAACGCTAAATGGGGTATGTAAGATGTGCTCCATACTTCACAGTGAGCAGTCAAGTGAAAAATTGTGAAAAATATAAGCCTTCATGAAGTTAAAAAGAAAAAAATATTACGTCATATGTTTGATATAGGATCATGTAATAGTAGAAATTATTTGATAACTTAGGCAGTTATACAATAATATTATGTAAGGAATGTGTATATCTTTATATAATTTGTAGATAACATTAATACTATTTGAGGAACGTCTTATCGTTCTTGAGATAAGTACCACCATCATGGTAACACAATTTATTTAATTTATATATATTTATAAAATATGAAACATGTTAGAAAAACAAGCAAGCAACGCACTCGAATTCTGGCAATAAGAGTGTTATGCTCAGCGATACGTCTTTTTGGCGTAGCTTTTGTACTACCTTGTTTTAAAAAAATGCAGTTTTTACTCTTCAGAAACTAATGGAACTATTATGTGAGACATCGTTAAACAGTTGTAATTGAACAAAGAAAATAATTTTATAAAATCTATTTATCACTTCAAAGTGTGAATATTTGTGAAGCCGTCTAATTCGTCTTTCGATTGACTGAGCTCAGCTGCGATGATGTTCGCCCACTTGCTATTGAAAGCTTTTCCATTCAACTAAATGTATAGATTATCCCTCAAACGTAGATAGACTTTACGTAATCAAATTGAAATGTTTTAATTTCCCAGTTAAATATTATTTTAAATAAAGAGCTATTGTATTTAAAACTAGTAAGGCCCTGCGGTATGTGTAATGTGTAACATGGTGTAATGATTGCAGCTCCTTACAAATGTTGTGTAATACAAATAAAAATGGCGATTAAAAAGAGTGGCAGAGAGTTTATTGTCAGTTCTTCTCTTTCGTTCTTTGCCCTTTATTTGAGAACTGGCAGTAAATGTAAAATTAGAAGCATTTAATGTATATTTCTTTTTTATTGACGTTCATAAGTGTACATTGTGTAACCTATATGAATTAATGATTTTTGACTTTGACTTTGACTTATCACTCGCGTAGATAACGATCTCACGGTAATGGTAAGTTGGACTACAGGATATATTTTTGTTATTAATAAGTTTTATTTTACTGTGCTCCTTTCAGATTATTAGTACGTATCCCTAACATTCATAATGTGATCAATATACAGATTGTACATTACAATGAATATATATCTTATAAATTTTTAGATTCATAACCGTACAAGTATTGAAAACTTCTATATTTCAAGTAGGTAATGAAATAATTTATTTAATCAGTCTAGGAATTTTAAGCTTGATTATTAATAATTCTTGAAAATAAAAAAACAAAAATTCAAAATGCTAAACTTTCTTCTATAATATTAGGGAAGAGATATACTTGTAGAACTTCAGTGTCTTAAAACTTCCGACGTAGTCTTGTTTTGTGGCGGCAAAATATTTTCACGTTATGGAGTTCCAACTCGGGATAGGCCAACATACATACATAACTTTATTTTTTTAGATATTGATACGTTTACATTGTTCTATTATCAATAGAAACGAAACCATGACAAAGACGGAGCATTTAAACATAGAATATATACAAACAATGTCGTGTGTATTAACTTTTGGTACAAGTCAAATTTAAAGAAGAAATTAATCTAAAAGTACGTCTCTGCTTAATCCGTCCTTTTTAATATACTTTACGATGTTACTAATTAGTTAATACTCGTATGAGACACAATTATTAGTACTAATGATATCATTATAACACTTGATTTTATAGTACGCAGCGGCAGTCTCGTAGCTATTTAGCAATGCAATTGATGTCTGCGTAGCCGTCGTAGAGGCTACGGGATATGTTTCAGACCATGAGTGCTACATCGTTATTGGCGTGTTATAAGTGGGTAAGTCATTTGATATACGCAGAGAAACACCAAGGAATATTAATCTTAAACATGCAATAGAGATAGAAACAGGGATCCCGATTAATAATCAGTTTTTATATGGTGACATCCGCGCTACGGATAGCGAAGACGAAGAGATATTGCCTTGCATAATAACGTCGGGATTGGTATTGCTGTCTCTATTTGAAGTTACCAAGCAAGGGTTCGGGTTCGAAAACTTAAGGCCAATAAAGGGTTCCAGTGCAACTTTAATTCGTCAGTATAATATTGTAACGAAAATATTATCATCACATATTAATCACTGGTATCGCTATCGCAGTATATCTCATAAAGGGTCTGCTTTAAATTAATCAATAAAGAAAATTATTCACGCTTCAGTTACATAAATTACGCGCAAAAACACAATACTATCACTAACTACAATTACGCACATTTCTTAGTTTCAGATTACTTTATCACTTGTACTTTAATGTTCGCACTGTTACCTCTTCCGCACCTAACCGCACTCAAAACTGAATTGACCAGCTGCGTTTTGATCCGCTATTACCCTAGTAATAATCGTGAACGGTATTCGAGAACTTTCTGCGCAGGAGTGGTACTAAGTAGCCGATGTTCTAACCTTATCGAACAATTCTAGAACGTACAAGCTCTTATCTGTTTTGCGTATCATTCCATCCTTGTCCCGCACCTAGATATTTCATGAATGTTCTATCACCAAAGGGGCCATCGCCAGTCCTGAAAATGGGCTTCCTGAAAGCTGTACCATATAACCGAAGTTGCTTTGAAATAGCATGAAAAATGTTTCAGACAGTACGGATATTTTTTTTTAAGTAAATATTTCTTCTGTCAATTTTTTTTTGAAAACAGTTAAGTTCTAGAAATATCCAGAAACATTTAATTTAACCTATCGACGTAAGTAGTACTTCAGTAATAGCATAAAATCTTAAAGATATGTTTCCATCCAATATCACTGGTTCAAATTATACCTATTCGTACCTTCTGAGACAGCGTATTTGTAGCTTTCAAGAAAGGTTAGGTCAAAAGCACCTTAAGCGTAACGTGCATGCTAATGAGGACAGAGATTGTGATGTAAATGAGCAACTCTGTGTATTTATTCAAATTGTTATAATTGCCGATGCTAACTATAATGTGAACATTTGACAATTGTAATGAAAGAAAACAATTTTTTTAACCGGATTAAAGCTATTTGTATTATTATAAACTTGTGTGCTCTGCTGTGCTCCAATGGACATTCTGTTAAGGTGCGCATTTAACACTCGTACGGTGAAGGAAAACATCGTGAGGAAACTTTGACCGAAAAAGTCGAAGATTGCTAATCACATTACTTGCCTATTAGAGATGATCACGGAATACTGAAATCTGACGCCCACACAGAAAAGGTTGTATAAAAATGGAGAAAAAATTTCGAATAAATATATTGATTTCTTTTTTACATATGCCACTTATAAAATAAAAGTTAACATGTTTAAAAGATATTTCAATAATTAATAATTCACAAAGTAAAACTGTTTAACTATAAACATTTATGCACTACGTAATCAAAAATGTGTGTGTTTATTTGTGTACACGCGTTAGAAGTTATACTTCTTTGGCGTAATAGGATAAAAATGTGTGCGTGTACTAGTGTAAAAACGTAAGAAATAAAACTTCTTTATGAACTTATTTTTCAAACAATGATCTACTATATGCAACTTCACAGAAATTGGTTAAATAAAGTTAAATAAGATAAAGTTTAACAAAAGGATTTTATTATCATAGACATGAATACAAATATTACAATTATTTCAGTTTACCTTATTACTACTAAGATTATTACAGAATTTCATTAATTATAATATAATTATTACTATCTAATCTCTAATTATTATATATTTTTGTTCATAATGGCTTCGAATCTCAGAGAATCAGCCGTGGTAAGGATCGCTTTATCTAGTTAAATAAAGTTTATTTAAATATCACAAATTTAAATTCTACATAATTATTGAAATTGACATTTTTTATTTTAAAATATTGACTATATTGACTATAGGGTGTCGGTGTGCGGGTGTCGGTGTGCGGGTGTCGGTGTGCGGGTGTCGGTATGCCATCGTAAATATTTACTTTCACCATATAACCCTAACGCGCCAAAAAAGTATAACTTCAAAAATCAGGTTATATTCGCGATGTTACGAATTAAAATTGTTGCAAGTACACTCATGAAATGAACTTAAAATAATATTCTAGAGATTTCAATAGTAATTACGGGCCGTTTGGCAACACTCCAAGTAACTCTTCAGCCAAGACTGGAAACGGTAGATGGAATTTTAAAGAATTGATCAAATGTAGGGCAAATAAAACAAACGTACAAAACAAGCCTTTGCACTGAAAAATTAATGCCGCTGTAACAGTTAATTGGAAAAATGCGGAAAACTGCCACCGCGTAAAATAAAGCAAATGAAGTGTGAAAATTTAATGAATCAGTTCTAAGATTGATGAGGTTTAATGAGTAAGACAACTTTTCTTAAATATATTTTCTATTTTTTACACAAAATCTGTGCTAATTGTTATGTCGCTTTAACAGAGCATATATTATTTTTATTAATATAAATCTATTTTAAATATTTCTTTCATATAACCCAAGCTTAGGCACAGATCCATGTTTCGTTCAATATCTTATGAAAATATTTCATAAGATGCACCTGCGAGCAGCTTGGTATGGCAATATACTGATATTAAAATAAAATTGATTGGTACATAACGAGACATTTATAAAGTACGATAAGAAGTCGAGCAATGTGCTATAATATATTTCGAACTATAAATACTGTTAGCGCTAGGACTTTTCGCTTTGCAAATAGTACGTGATTAGTTTTCTGTGCCGGATACACAGCGCCCGAAGACATGATGTTTTCCGTACTATGTTTTGGTCAATTGCATGCGCCTGAGAAATAAATGACAATATATTTTTTTTATTTACGATATACTTTTACATACAAATATTCCAAGCCTTCTTTACTTATGCTGATAATTTTTACTATTATTATGATTTCATTATTTTCCTTTGTTCTGTTGCGCAAACGAAATATTGTGGTTTCTGGATGAATGACCAGCGCTGTGTAACACGTCGTTTCACAGGATAATACTGAACTAAGGCAAGTTACAGCCACAACAGACACGCATTACACACTTAAAATGTACTTACCTTATACTTTCTTTTTTGATTATTATTATTGTAATAAATGTTATGTTTGTTTATGTTTATAGAAAAATCCATTGGTGTACAAGCGGTGCGGACACCTGCCACAGCGATCAGAGTTGTTCGCCTTGGCACTACGATACAGGGGTGGCTTGCATCCAGATGAAGATTTGCTGTCTCATCCTTGCAGCTATTGTAACTGATCTGATTTGAGTGTGGCCTTTGCCAGGTCCATCCCACAACATTAATGGCCGTTGGGGTTATGACTTCAACGACCGATCGCGTGGCTACACTGTTACCGTGTTCTGCTTCGAGTGATTTCTGGTGGCACCGTGGTGTTTTAGTGGATATGCAATTTAGTCCCACATAACTCTCCACCAGAAGGCAGTCGCACCGCGGGAGAGTATACGAATAATTAAATATGAAGATTCTAATACCAGCATATATACTTCTAGGAAGTTTGAACTGAATAAAAACCTGACATTTTAAAATTGTTTGATAAATGACACAGGCAATGAATTAGTATTCATCTCTCGCAACTAAGAATTAGTTATTAACAAGATAAAGCCATAACTTCAAACTTGTTAAACTAAGTTTACGCTGCATTGCTTAGTTTATTAATTCACGTTGTGAACGTGATATTTTAATAAAGTAGATGATTTTAACTCGTGAAAGATTAAATGTACAAAAACGCGGACTGCTGACAGTCCAAAATGCCAGCAGTAAGTCAGCTAGTGGTAAAGCGGCTTCTAAGCTCCGACAGAATTAATCTCAAAATAATAATAGGGACAATTACTGGCCACTATCTCCTTAATAAATATCTCTTTGCCCTTAGCTCGACGGAGAGTCTCTTGTCCATAGGTCGTTTCAGCGCAGGGGAATCACTCACCCACATAGACCTGGAATGCATGGCTGTGACTTCCCAACGAGCAGATATCTTCGAAGCAGTGTTACTCTGTGAAGCCTGTGAATTGTCCAAAAAACGAAGCTGAGCTTTTGGAAGGAGATAAGCTGCCTAAATTAGCCAGGATTTAAGTTTAAACGCAGTGTTGGTCTAGTGGCTTCAGCGAGCGACTCTCATCCCTCAGGTTGTAGGTTCGATCCCAGGCTCTAAACAAAGTATCTTTCTTTCTATGTGCGAATTTAACATTCGCTCGAACAGTCAAGGAAAGCATCATGACGAAACCGGCTTGCTTGGAGGCTGAACACCTATTAGATTAACAAATGATCATGAAACAGATACAGAAATCTGAGGCCCAGACTTAAATGTTGTAGCGCCACTGATTTTTTTTTACTCTCAACGGACTAAATATATAAGTGGGGAAACTAGGCCCACACCACTACTACAGACAAAATGAGTATATGTCGGAGTGTATGTGGTTAAACATACAATCAGTTTGTCGCCTTTTGAAACAAGTAATCGTTTGTTCATAAAATGATGTGTCAATTGTTTATGTATTTATACACTAAAATTTGTATTTGTATTCATTATATTATTAAAGGATTTCTGAAAAATAGTACATAAAAAATGATATATATAGTATATACAAGTAATAATAACAAGCTAGTCTCGTGAATTCAGTCAGAATTAATTAAAGTCTCAAAGAGACTTTTGCACACCATATAGTTTTGCTTTTGGAGCTAAAAATTGTCAGTGTATCAGTTTTTCAGATAGAAATATCCGATTTTTTGATGTCGTGTTGTAAGCTCAAAAGTAAATGGAGTATTTTTAATGAAAAAGCAGAAATAAATAAGATCCAATAAAATTGTTAATACTACATGACAATCTATCTCGCGTAATGGAAACCGTCGGAAAATTGTGATCATAGTGCTGACAATTTTACACATTGATAGATCTATCCAGCTCTTAAAATATCGAAAGCAAAAAACAGGCATTTCCCAGCTTGATTGACTGCAATTTAACGAAACTTTTTTTTAAAACTGTAAGCAACGATCACAATTTTAATAATTTATTATATAGTGAATTTATAAATTACATATCAGTATTAACAATTTTACGACGAGATTTCCACATAAAAGATGTCCGTAAAGTAATAAATAAATCTTTTTTTTAATAATAAGGGGGGCAAACGAGCCCATGGACAAGCATTTTAGTGAGTGCGTTGCCGGCCTTTGAAGGTTGTCTACACTCTGTATAGTTGGAGATCGTGATCGGTCAGGGAAGACAGATACCGTGAGTCGAACTATTATATCTAAAACGATTCGTTATATTATAGTATTAAATGTGTGTTATGCTAGAAAGGAGAAACTCACATTACGTCCTTTGACTGCATATAAGAGACATTTGAAATATAGAATTCAATACATGTTTTTGATATAGACACATCATACCAAGCCCTCAAACACGGCAAGGCACTCGAGTGAAATGCACGGCCCCGTTCAATGTCGAGAGGCTCTAGTCTACATCACAGCCTGTAGCTACTTTCTAAGACTTATCGATCGCAATTGACTTGCTAATGTGACATATAATTATAATTAATTAGGGCGGCAAGCTTATGGCCGTTATCTATTCATTTTGCATAAACGAGTATAATGTCAATTGCGCAATACGCTCAACTAAACTAAAACAGCATATACTACAACCTTTCAGGCCCACGCCTGTTACTGTTTCATTATCATTTGTTTTTCTTTATAAAAAAATAGGTATGCCAAAACAACGTACGAGTGTTTAATACGTACATAGGTAGAAAATTCATTGGTGCATACTGCACAGCCATTTTGAACCTTCGATCTTAGAGATGAAGCCACTAGGCCAACACTGCTTGCTCAAATAAGGCTCTGTTTTGTCTTATATACTTCTTTCAATTTTTGTTTCAAGAATTATGAATTTTGTGACTATTATAACATAAATACTTTTAGGCTGAAGATGGCCAGGGATGGGTCTTGGAAACGTCATGGAATTAATTTAGTTAAACGTGTTTCAAATACTAAACACAAAGTAAAATATTAGCAATTTAAAATAGAACATAACACAAAAACAATAACGTTTACAAAAATTCTAAGTAATAAGAGCGCGTTTCCAAGTGATATAATTTGTATAGAAACTAGTATACTACATATACATATATCGACTGAATAGTCAATAATATGTCAGCTAAGGTATTCGTAAGGTCGGGTTGAATAATCAAGCAGGGTGCGATATTTCAAAGGAACCCGTCAAGTGAACATAATTTATCAATCGCTTGACCCGGCACAGTATTGAACTTTTTATGTAAAACGTCGTTTTGAATACAAATCGTTTTGTCGGTTTTAAATGCTGATTTTGTTAAAATACAAGTAGCGACACCTACAATATACGGCTACAATTATTGCAACGATAGCATACCCTGAGACACGTTAACGAAGTTATTCCAACCGCTAATCCAATATAATCGACCATAGCTACTGGGGCTTTCGGACTGGGCAAGTTAGTGGTTAGTCTGGGCAACGATCCTCCCTTTAGGTCGGAGTGCACAACGTCAAAGTCAAAATCATTTATTCATATAGGTAACACAAAGTACACTTATGAACGTCAAAAAAGAAATACATAATAAATTCTTCTACTTTTACACTTACTGCCAGTTCTCAAATGAAGGGTGTAGAATGGAAGAGAAGAACTGGCAATAAACTCTCCGCCACTATTTTTAATCGCCAAGTTTTTTGTTTTACACAATGTTTGCAACCATTACACCATATTCGACATGACTTCTTAAATATGAAGTTAATTAATAATAATAAAATAATTTAAAAAGAAAGATTTGTCCTCTATCAGTAGGAGGCATGGTGAAATAGGAGCACACAGTCACACTCTCGTGGGAACAACACGCAAATACATAGTCGAAATAATTAACATCACCGCATACATGTATTCAAGTCCGACCAGTCACCACAAGTAGCACCCGTTCAGGAGTATAACGCATGGCCAGCCATCGGCCATGCATGGATGGATTGTGCTTCCATAATACATGAACATTTAATTAAGCGTTAACTTAAAAATATTTTAGTTTAGGTGTTTCGAAGCGCTTAATATTTAAGGAAGAGTAAGCTTAATATAAGTTTTGTAAGCTAGATACGATGGCAAGTGGTTGGATGGGATGTCGTTGATCCCTTGAAAGATGGGATGAGCTTTGGTATGGGATGCTACACGTTTGCCCCGTCTCACTTCTCTCGTACAAGCAAAAAAGCTGGGGCAGCCGCAGAGCAGGCGGAAACTAATAAAAGGCTCATCTAGTCAAATCTTACATCTAAATTATTTTTCGAGTAGAGACTCTAGGGCCGTGGGGTTCAAGTGCACAGGCGCTAATAATATATTCAAGTTGGCGCCTGGTAGATAGTACTGGTGACCCCAGAGCTGGTGCTTTCCTCTCTCAACGAATAAGTATCGCAATACAGCGAGGAAATGCTGCCAGCGTTAAAGGTACACTTCCACAGGTACCAAACTTTTTGAATTTTTTAAAATATTCTTTATATTAATTTTTTATTATTTTTATGTAGGTTAAAAAACTTGTACTGTATATTATATTTAAGTTTTATAAGTACATTAGTACCACTATATATATTTATATACCACTTGTGCCAAGAACTTAAAGTGAGTGGTAAAAACGTTATCGATCCTGACATTTTTGGATGTAATTTCGTTGCAGTTCTCTCAATATCGCTAGTATGAGGGACAAATGCATAGCTCGCCTACATGCAAACATAGATTTAAAATACGTTTGACTGGCAGTAATTGATTGATTTGTGTTATTTGTTAAATGACTATTTATTGTTCATTGTCGTTTGTTTGCATTGTTTTTTTTGTGTTGTATAACTGTTAATAGGTGTCCCCCGACCCCCCCAAAAGATGGATAGAAGAAGTAGAAGCGGTAGCAGGAAGCGAATGGAGAAAGAAAACCATTGACAATGTCAGTTGGAAAACGCTGGAGGCCTTTACCCGTGAAGGGGTTCCGATCGACGGTACTGAAGGTATCTAGGTTATATATAGGATAACAAGATAAAAATAACGTATAAAATGTTAAAATAAATATATTATTATGTTATTGCCATGATTGGAAATTTAACGCGCTTTTTAGTTTTATTTATTTATTTAAATGTTAATAATTGATGAAAAGAGATTAATTAAAGATTTTATGTAAGGAATATTAAATCGTCAATGTCTGTCACCATCACGGTGAATGCACTCTTCGAAGCAGACTAGCGAATTTGCAGAGACACTCCACAGGACGTCAACTGCTATGGTTTTCACTTCTGTCGTTATTTTATTGTTTAACTGCTCAAAATTCGTAAGAAGGATATCATAAACACTTTCTTTAAGACAACCCCAAAACATTTTTTGGGTTGTCGCGATGTCAGGGTGGCCACAATATGTCTCCAAAGGAGCTTATGATTTTTCCCGGAAACAACGCTTTTAGTGTGTCCATGGAGACCCTAGCTGTGTGAGCTGTAGCCCCATCTTCCTGAAACCATACACCTGACATGTCAATATCCTCTGCTTGCAGCTGCGATACAAAAAAATATGAATCATGTCAATATAACGCTCGCCTCCCTTGAAACCCTTGAACCTAGGTCATTCTCGAAGAAAAATGGCCCGATTATATTTTCGCCAATATTGGACACCATACAGGAACTTTAAGAATGTGTAAAGGTTTCCGATGTTTTGTTTCGGATTGCTTGATGACCAGTTACGGAAGCGGCGGCTTGGTCGATGTTTCAATCGATTCACGCACAGGTCTATTCTGGTGGCGAATCGAATGATTCAGTAAACATCCTGTCGCTCTGAACTTTTCTATGCACGACTTCATTAACTGAATGCTAGGGACATTAAACGCCGGCTTTTCTTTCAAAGCGATTACCAAACTTGCGTTGTGCTTCCAACGAAAACTCATTGCAAAAGTACGTCTGTACTGCGTAAGCTTGGTGTACGGCAGACCACTGCGACATAGCGATAAAAAAATCCGCACTTGTCCCCTACCGAACGCTACCACTCCCCTCCCGCTAGCCCCATGGGTTATCCGAATTGTGTTTAAAGATTAAAAGCGACGCTGAGACAGCCTTTATATTAATGTTTTGGTGTAAAAATTAATTCAGTTATAACATAAATAAATATTCTATAACCATATACAGTGAAAACCGTTTACGACGACATCGTAAACGTTGTTCTAAAGAACAACATACCGGTTATATTGACCAAAATCTAAGGTCCGGGCGGGAAAAGTATTAGGTACTTAATAACAACACCATCGGCTGTTACGACTATCGGTGTTTACGACTAAATATAAGTAGACCCCTCGATGTCGTTATAACAGATTTTGACTGAACTTCGGTTTTATATTCAGAATTTCGCGGTAAAAATCTCAAAATTGGTTACAAAGTTGCTGAGCAGAGACTGCTCAGCTATGAATTTGTCAAAATTTGAACGCTGGCAACGTCTGCGATAAAGATTTTATCTTAAAACTTTATAGTGGTAAAATAATGCTGATGGTATAAAGAAGACATAACTGTTAAATATCACTTGTTATTTGCGTTAACGCTAACAATAAAGTAAACATAAACGACTTTTAAAAAATAAATAGAAGAAAAATTTCCAAAGCAAATGAGTCCTTTGAGACTGTATAAAATTAAGTTCATGATGGATTTGTAACTTTTTATGTTGAACTTAATGACAGAGGAACAGAACCGTGAAATAAGATCCCTCAAATTAAGATGAAATCATGGATTTGTTTACGTTTTTCCTTTTTAATTAAGGTAGTTTGTGACTGAGGATATATTTTTTTTAATTTAGTTAAACATGATTTACACAATGATTTGTTATAGAATATTTAGTCTTCCTGTCTCATCATTTACACGGAAAAAGCACTCTTCTCATATTATACAGTAAATGTAATTCATATACACGCAATAATGTATTCATGTGTTTTTCTGCGTAATACAAGAAAATAGAGTGATATTCATATTGGTCTTGAAAGCTGTCAACTGCAATAATACGTTCAGCGGTTGATTGATATCGTTATAAAATGCCTTCCACGTGAATAAATCTATGCTCATTTACCTGGATAAGTTAAATTGACAAATTTCTAATATAATTTTTATAAGTCAGTGCTTGCTATCAGTTATAGCTAAGTACATTGCTATATATTGAAAGAATCTTACTTAAGAAGGAAAATCTTTGCTTATGGTACACTTAGGAAAATCAAGCGAGCATGCTGATCAGTTAGTACCTTGCATCCACAAAGACCACCAGCAACGCCAAGAGGCTTATGGATACATTGTTGGCCTTTACCTCATTTTGACTCTTTTCTTGATTCTTAACACCTAAGACATATTAGTTAGGAAATACCTGTGCAATCGCTCAGTCAAGAAAAACATTTTAATCTCTAAAATGCGTTTATTTATTATTTCAAGAATTTTATATAACTATATTTTATAACCAAGCAACGTGTGGAATAAAACGATAAATCATTTTATTTATGACCATAAATTCCACTCACAACCAACATATCTCCAGCAGGCAGCTAGCCATAATCTATAAACAAAATAATAGATTTCTCGACTTAACTACAAGAAATTGCCGATATATTGTTAAGATAATAAATATATGAACATTTGAGGCTGGGGAAAAATTGCTACATCGCGGATAACTTTAATAGGAAATTATTTAATTACATTATGATAATGACAGTACTCATATGCTCATTAAACGGGATAAAATTGATTGTAAAAGAATAGCTATTTTTGATCAGACACCCACGTAGTCCTGGAATGTGAGGCTGTGGCTAATCAACGCACAAAATCCTCGGAACACTAAAGTCGCTCCGCGAAGCCTGTGAAGTGCCCGGGAGACTTCTGTGCTTCTGGAAGGAGTTTGGGTGGCTAAATTAGGCAGGACTTAACGCACAACGGACCAATTACGAGTCTAAGTGCGGAAAATGAGTCCATACCACACCATAGCTATTTTTGTTAAGAGCCGCTTCCCCCAACGACGTAAAATTTATTTATTTATTTCAATATGGCACACTAATGAAACACATACAAACACTTACAGAGAACCCACGACATACAAAAGCACAATACATTGCATTTGTAAACATGTGTGCACAACACTTACAGGGAAATATTACAATGATAAAGGAGAAAATAACTAATACAAAAAAGGACAAACCAGATTAAGAAATGTACTATTTAAAAAATTTAATATATGCACTTTGCAATTGTTATTAAACTAACTGTGGCGTTACGATGGAGTTTTTGTTTGTTGGGAAGCGAGCATACAACAGTTGCGCCACCATCCCAGAATCATTATTTTTGGCTTATTTGTTTATCTGTAGGCAGGGATCTTCTGGTCGCACTAAACATGAACTGGTTGTCTTACGGTCTTCGCTGTATAAGCAAGCGTGAAAGTTTTAATATGATACAATTTTTTTTGTCGTCGCATAACTTTCCTGCCAATTTTCTGCTATGTACATTAACCATACCTATTAAAGATTTCTTCAATGTCTAAACGTGTCCCAAGAGGTTTGTAACTATATATATAACACACACTGGACTCAGTTGAAATTTTGATAATTAAGTTAATTAAAATAAGTGAATTAAGTTTAATTAATTGCATTAACGTTTATTTTGTTAATTTTCCTAAAATATTTACAATTATTACATAAATAAAATTAAATATATATCGGCTATACAAGTAAAATACCCGTTAGACATGAATCAATAATGCCATTTGACCCATTTTATTATTCCCAAACTCGAGGATAAACGGACCCTCATACTAAAATATTTATCACTTTATTTGGAGCTGACAATCACGTACGTAATTAACATCACTATATAGGTCATTGCATAGAGAATGAGCGAATGTAAAATTATGAAACAAAACAGATTCATATATATTCAATAGTACTTACAGACGTAGATATACCCTTTAAATATAAACTACAAGATCAAAGTAATAATAATAATTTAATTATACACATATATATGGTCGTAATATTGATTTTATTTCAGATTATATATTTAAAAGAACTAAACTTCATCAAAGTAAAAAAGTATTTGTTTTAATTTTTCTTTTACAAATAAATATTCTATTTTAAATGCATGACATATATTTTAAATTAAATTGTGTAATAATAATTCAATATGTTGACTGGAGCATAAAATTATTTTTCAATACAAAAGTTCCCGAGGTCGAAATATAGTGTTCCACCTGAGGAAGCTTTTCAAAGAAATTACCTAACTAAACCAAAATTGTTTATGCAAGAAATACTTGGTGATAAATAGCATTATATTGATCTGAGAATGCTTCAATTCTGCTGAGTCATTTTAGAGTTTATCCATTTCTAATAAAATAATTTATATCGTTTCTATTTACATACGCGTATATTGCAGATTGCAGATAAAGGACGTAGAAGTTTATAAAGTTCATTATAATGTTCTACATTGATGGAGATAGCAATAAAACAATATTGCTCGTTTAAACTTCATACAATTGTCGTATCGTATGACGTCATTTTATGGAGATAACGATTTTATTCTTTGTCGCATTTAAAGATTGGATTTTTTTCATATACGAGCGGGAAGCACCTACCTTTAAGCATTCGCAGTTGTAAATATAATAGTTTTCAAGATTGTTTACTAGGTAGATTAAATGTTTCTATGAGGTCGACCCTTGAAACTGCGGTTGGATATCAAGGGACCGTTCTCTTTTTATGGGAAGAATGTCTTAGGGTATGAGAGCTACGACTAGCATATAAGACTCTCATATGACAAAACATTTTGACATACGGGAGACAAAGTAGACGATAATTGTCTCTCGTTGTCAGTAAACAATAACAATCGAAACGATAAATGTGTTCAACGCAAGATGATAATCACCTACAATGCAAGAATAAGAAATACATAAATTTTATAGCCTCATAAAGCGTATGATCGCTGTATTATTATTAAAATCGTAAAACGTTTAATATCGACAACATTTTTTAAATGTAAACGAGTGACAAATGTACTTTATACCAACAACGCCTAGTAACGAGCGGTGCAAAAAGCTATTCTGCCCATGGATATTTTAATTATATTATTTTTTAGTAATTATAATGATAATCGGTGGCGCTACAACATTTTTATTTTTATATAAAATTCTCGTGTCACAATGTTCGTTCCCATACTCCTCCGAAACGGCTCGAGCGACCCTTATAATTTTTTTTATACATATCCAGTAAGTCTCAGAATCGGCACTTCAAGTTTTGATTTATTTTTAGACTTTTTTGTTTTTATTTTTTTATGATACAGCATACAAAAATAAATAAAACCCTTAACTGTCACCCCTATTCGATCAACCCCTATTTTTTATTATAGTAGATGGGTTATATTTATTGGAATTAAAAAAATGTTTACTGGAAATAATATGCCAAAACGACGTTTGCCGGGTCAGCTAGTATAATATAGATTTATCTAATAGGCAAGTTGGTGATCGTTGGTGAAGCCATCTGTGACTTTTGTCGACTTCTCTAACGCAAGCCGGTTTCCTCACGATGTTTTCCTTCAACCTACGAGCAAATGTTAAATGCGCACATACAAAGAAAGACCATTGGCGCACAGGACTCGAATGACTCCTATGACCCCAGGGATATATATTATTTATAAGTAAGTTTTGTATACGATTAAAATACAATAGCAAATAAAATAGAGCCTATAATGTGTGAAATACAAACATGAAATTATTTAAAATTTTACAAGCAAAACTTGTATAGAAAAATGGAGTTGTATTTTACTATGTTACGCTCTGACACCTTCAAATCACAAGATAAAGGCTTCCTCATCGCGATCAAAATAAATCCAATTCTGAGGGATCACTGACGCGTGCTTGGCGCCTGTTCAGGAATCTTCAGACGTGTTTGCTATTTATTGACAGGTTAGATAAACATGCATTACACTAAGAGATTTTTGTTTTTGTCCTAAATGTTTTATAATTGTCTTTTGTTAACCGCTGTGGTCACCGTGACCACGCACGCTGATTTATGTAAATAATTATAAGTTTTTAATAACAATACATAGATTTAATTCGTTCAAACATGTTTTTCTTAATGTTTTATTATTGCCAAGAAGTACCTGATCGGTGCATATAAGTGTTTCTTAATAGATACAGTTAGAGATTATCTATTTTTTAGATAGATTCCGATGACTGCATTTAATGTAATAATAATAAAGCCACTTGATTTTCAAATTTATAAAAATTCAGATCAAGTCATCGCCGTGCATGCACCCAGCGTTTCCAGCCTTTGAAGTAGGAGAATACTGTTTAAACAATTGTATCTGTGTGGGAAAGCCGACCTATTGACTTTAAAATTCAATAATAGATATTGACGTTACTGTCAGTAAGGGAAATGTAAGACTAAAGATAAAACTATGGCACATTTCGTTTCATTGTGTTCAACAGCATCTCTAGCCCAATATGACGCAATCCGTCTTCCAGTTGACCAATCACAATTAAACATATATGGCCACCATTTTGTTTTCATTCATTTCGTCCCGAATAAATAACGGGTGTGCTTGCCAGCTTGCCAGCCAGTGAAAGTGTTTAAATTTATATGTAATATATGTCAGGAGTGTCTGTATAATATATGTAGTGTATGTAGCTGCACTAAGGCACCCATGAACCTAACAACCCTACGGATCCCTAAGCTCTACAGATGAAACACATAAATAGTGAATGTATAAAGATCTGCACCCAGACCCAAAGGAACAGAATAAGTAGGTAGGATCAGAGGTTCAAGGTGGGACTATCTCATAGCTCGTAGCATCGGGCAAGCTCATAATTATAATTAAGTACTTGAAGGAGCCTCTGTCACTTTGAGAGGAAGCGTGAATGATCTTACGATCTACAAAAAGTAATCTTAACTGGCTTATATCGTAAAATTCGAGTATTGTTATATCCATTGATATTCGTAATATTTTTATATCCTTATGACTAGAGAACTCACGGGCCTCATGATTTTCAATTATACAAATTATTCGCTTCAAACGAAGTCTGAAATTTGAAGAAAATGTTTTATTAAATGCTGGAAAATGCTTTTCAACAAAGCCCTTCCATTTCCTTGGACACCTTTTGCTTGTAAAATTAATTTGGAAATGTTTAAAGTTTAGATTGGTAATTGAAAGTATAACATAGGTCAATTTACTTTAAGGTAAATTAAAAACCATGAATTTATGAGAAACCTAAGAATTATGAAAAAAATTAACAATTTAATAAAAGGTTTAGTTTTTATGGTTTATTTTGAACACAACTAAAATGTTTGACAAAAAATCTTAAATATACAAATTTATTTACAATCAAGGTTTACAATAATTTACCAAAAACAAACGATCTTCGGCCTAAAGTTTTTAAAAATGGACTTCATGACTACTTTTGGAAAAAAATTGTTAATCTATAAATAATTATTTGAGTGAAACGTCATAATTAATATTAATTTGATAACCTAATAATAAATTTTAAAATGTGATATTTTATTACTACTAATAAGATAAGAATTGATTAATTGATATGACTCATAATGTAAAATTTCTTTTAAGACGTTTGCACGTGTTTGGCAGAATATACGAACTTTCGATTGTACGTACCACTGCAACACCACATTCTTACAATGAATTTTATTATTATTAATTACTTTTAGATAATCGAAATTTTATTTGGAATAATTAATTAAGAATCTTTTCACGATGTTATTGTTGAGGAAGACAAGTTAAGTTTCTCCCTTTGTTGAAGATCGGATTACTTTCTCAAGTTATTACCGTAATAACGATGATGGATTTTGACATAAATTATCAGTTTACGTTAATTTTATTTGTAGTTTTTGTGTGGTGTATACATATACATAAATATGTTGGTACTTATAGTAGTAAATTACCTTTAACGTTAACTATTGAGATTCCTTCTATGTCTTTTAAGAATAATCAAATGATGATATCATTTAATTTGATTCGATGTTTTTGTTATTATTGAATTGTTTCATAATTTAGAATCAATACTTAACGAATAGAAGTACGAATATTGTTACGACAAATCAGAGCAGAGCATATACCTCGAGTGGGGCGCCGTGTTGACTTTGGACAGTGCGTTCAGGGAATGCAGGATAATTCTGATTGAGCATTTAGTGGAGTACTGAGGTGATGAGATATTGGACTGAGTTGGGTCTATTTGATTTGTGGTTGAGTAGATTGTGATTAATAGTGAGATCGGTGCCTTAAACACGTTGCTCGTTATAATTTAAGCTAAAGCTGCTTGTAATGTTAAATGAAATCAATATAAATTAAATACTGTACGATAATTATTATCGTTTGTGCTTGCACTTTACCCACTAAGCCCGCTAATGTAGATGTCTATTTCGATGAAATGACGATTGTTCTGAGAGATATATTGTACCACAAAGAACGGTTCGGTGGCTGTCGATACACAATCTTATACTAGAACACATATATGAGTACATACCTCGTTACAATATCTTCTTACGAGGAAGTAAGGCACACAATATTATCAGCCGTAAGGATTTGGAGAAATACTATTTGTTTGGGAACAAAGTGAGGTTAGACTGATGCTATTACCTTGCCTCACGATAGTTCTCAAAAACGCGCTAAGCACTCACTATAAAATTCTATATAAAAGTATTAAAACATGTACAGTGTAGTCATTGGTTTCGTATTGTTTTCGTGGTTAATTTTTCGAAGTCAATCATCACCACTGGTAACCCCGTCGCCTTCTATCATCGGACCCCAATTTGATGGCTATTTCCAAAACTATTTTACGGTAAGTGTGTGTTGTAAACAAGTCACCGTCAATGTCTTTTATAGTTATGTGTCATTTGCCACAATAAAGAAGTGTATTTTTGTTAATTCAAAATGTCACACAAGACATTTGTTAAAGATGAAATTAATGATTGCATTCTCGCACCGTTTCCAACCCCACGGGACTTTTGTTGGATTGACTTCGTAACAACAAATGATAATGGTTATAATCAACTTATTTATTAATAAAAGATACTTTTCACTTTTCAAAGATACTTGTAAATTAAGAAAAGGTTCTTTCTGACTCTACACTTGTTGGCTCCATAGTTTATAAATCCTGATGCGGCTGATCCGCAAGATATTGCGGGATACCGTAGAGCCTACAATTCTAAGCTGGATTCCCTAAATGAAACAGCGCGTTGTAATCTTACTCCTTTGAGTTTTATTTTCATATTTAAATATTTCATTAAGTGCTAAAAACACATATAAAAAAATTAAATCTTTCACTGCTCTAATATTCCTCAAATAAATCTAATCAAGTGTTGATCATTAAATGCATATTCATGATACACGTAATTTTAATTAAATATGTTATTTTATGCTATAAATAAATAAAAACAGACTAAAAAAATCGGTTGCCTGTAAAGTCGGTTTACTGACGATAGTTGAACGTGACAACGTCATAAGAAAATACTGATGGAATGGTTGCTTTTTCAAAAGAAAATTTTAATTTTATTTGTTTGATAGATATTTTGTATGGATATACAGAAGTAGGTAAATGTTAATCATAATTAAATGATCAAGTTACATTTATTTGTACGCATAAATACAATTATGTTATTTTTTTTCACCACTCACTGAAAAAGGAGAGACACAGATGTCGAACGCTGCCGAACGCGGACGCTGCTTGTACCTCTTTGTCGCTCGTTCCGAGCTCTCGCTTGCACTTCAACCCTTAAATGGAACGCCTCAAAGCGAGGTAACGCTGCAGAGCGAGGTAACGCCGCATGAGTCATGTTTTTTCGTGCGTGCAGCCGGCTCCATCGAATTATAAGACGTTGTCACGTCAAAATCATAGAACCTTAATCTAAAATAATACAAATAAAAATAACTAACTAATACTTAATTTTTATTTAGATTTCCCTGACTAGGGTTGAATAGATCACCATTTAGCGATAAGGCCATCCGTTGCAGCCCTTATAATTTTTGTATTATATTATTTATTTTTGTATAAATGTAACGAAGTGTGAATATTCCTTTATAATATGCCTATAAAACTATTTCATTTCCCGGTATTACCAAACACCGATGAAAAGGAACTCAATTATATTTTAGAAGGGAATGATTTAAAGGCCATGATGTCATGTCATGTTGTCGGCTACGCCCAAGGTTTGTTGGGTTAGGGTAAATATTTGTGGGTGGTGACTGTCTAGTACAGTTATGAATTTATAAGACAGTTGAAATTCGTAGTTTCTTTTCGTTTATATAATATTGTCTATAGTTGACGATATACTCGGAGTAAATTAAAAAGTCTTGACATTCGATGTTATTCACAAGGGTCATGTGAACCTGTAATGCATAAAGGTAACTCGATAAACAATGTCTATATTTTTAAAATCACTTTTATTTGAGTTTACAGCATTTCGTAGTATTAAGCAACTACTAAAGAAGTTTTATAGAAACATCACCCAAGTCCCACAATACAGTTGCGTGTGTAAAAAAAGGCAAATCATTTATTTTAATAAGGTATATTAAAAAGGCACTTTAAAGTCAAAATTACAAGCTAAACGCATTTAATGAAAATGACTCTAGGTGCCCCTTACAAAAAGTAGTTTCATATGGAGAAGAATGGGCGAGGAACTTCATACTTGCTTTTAAAATGGTTATATTGCGTGAATTAACCATTATTTACATTGTAAACAACCACTATGGAAGAGTATCAAGTCCATTACTCGGGAAGTCCCTAGAGGTCCACACAAATAGCACCAATGTGTTTTTAATAAAACATTTTAAATATTACTATATTACACAAGCTACATCGGAACCACATTTTGTAACAGACATTTGCCCCGTATTTCAACTACTAAAAACGACCAAATAAAAAGATTTATATAATATTAAAAATCAAAAGATGTTTAAAAATCTTATAAATTTCAAAAAGTATGTCGAATATTGTGTAACTCGTGACCTTAACGTCATTTGAATAAGACAAAAACACCTCTAATTGAGCCAAACTGCACGATATAATCAACCTTAATGAAGTTAGAAGAAGAATAATATTCTATATTGCAGATTAACAAAACCCTTTTCCCAAGCAATGTATGAATATATGTAGCGCTCGTATCAGTGACCTTAAATTAAAAACACAATTATACGCCGATTAAAATTGTAACAATAAGGTAGACCGTTCAATACGTAAATACTATTTTGAGACACATAAATAAATGAAACAGATATTACATTAATTTTATTATAAAAATGAAATATTAATAATTTTAAAACTCTCTGGAGTTTGAAAGATGTTCTTTGAAAGACAGTAAACTAACAGCAGTCATGAAGTGTGTTTATAATAAATTCGTAAAAACATCAAATCAGGGTTGTGAACCGGGATTTCAAATTAATATGCAAGATATTTATTTTACCTAAATCACGGCTAATAATCTTCTTCACAGTCACATTCATTGCTGAAGATACCTTGGTAGTGAATTCTCTGCACTTTCTTTTACGTAGATGTCAGAGGGGAGTCACTGTGGAGAAAAATAATATCGAAATTCCCCCACGATTTGTATCTTACGATTCATTCATATCGTCTTTTTCATGAATCTTCTGATATATGTTGCTAACACGAATATAGTGTCTTATTAAGTGATTCTCCTAAATATTAATGAAATACTAAAAGACGAGTATCTAAGGTGTTTGTGAAAACTTAATATCACGATAAATTTAACATCAAATAGATCTTGGCTATGTATAAAAGGTAACAATAAATAAATAGTAATATAATACATGTAATATATAAGGGAGTTAACCTAAAATGTGTTGCAAAAATATTTTTTTTAAGAAACAACATTTCAGTTGAAAATCACTTTTATCCTATCTCTTTTATAATCAATTCAAAAATGTCATAGCAAACCCTTCGTATTCAAATAAAAAATGACTGACACGAACATAGACAAACAAAACTAGCGTCTTTTCCACATATTAACAAACAAAACTAAATGAACATCTGTAAAACCAAAACAGATAATTACTAATCTAGTTTAAGAAATATAGTTATTTCTTTACATATATAAGAAATTCCTTTGAGACCTAATTGTCTACCTAAATAGCCTCTTCAACTAAATACTTGTGTTCAATGTATACAGTAATTGTCTATGAATATTAATTAATTCCATTTTATGTGGAGTAACGTGTAATGGTTGCAATTCAATCTACAAGTACTATTAAAGGAATGGCTCATGAACACCCATTATGCAGAGTTGGAGATGCTTTGAAACTTAATATGTAGTTTTTACACATTACACTCAGTCAGTCACGCGTGATAGAAACAGTTAAAAATATATTTTATGGATTTTACTATTAAGTTTGATATGGAAGACCTGACACAGTTATTTTTTACTTAAAAGGTTTACTAAATCTTACACACAAGGAATTGTTGTCAAATGAATAAACACATTTTTATTTGTTTATTATTATAAATATTTACACCCAATTATTAATGTTGATTTCACGCAATTGTAAATTTAGACAACAAAAGACGACATGATAAATAAGATTGAATTATAATTTTAAAAATAAATTACGTTGGCAACCCTACTGAGGATAACCGACTATATCTCCGGTCAGCGCATTAGATAAACTTATGTCATTGATTTAATAAATATTATATAATTATCTGGGCATATGTTAAATGATGATATCAATTTACATAACTATGTCTACATATTGTTCATTACATAATACATGATGCGTTAGGTTCAGGTTTGTATACATATATCTTGTATAATTTCATATATCCTATTTGGAGGTTCTTGGCGATCTTGACATCTGTCCGAAGGTCGCTTATTTGTACCATATATATTATTTTCTTCTTTGGAGAAGTTTCTTCGGAAAATCTTTGGTCCTGTTTACGACGTTGGTGTTTGGCGTATTCGCTACAATGAAGAACTTTAAAACATTGTTGACGACACCAACATCGTCCAATTCATAAAATACAACAGGTTCAAGTGGTTGGGATATGTGCACCGAATAGTATGGGATGGTTGGTGGGATGGAGTTGTCTAAAACCTCGAAAGAATAAGGTTTCGAAGTTGGGGAAAGCACTGGATATATTGCGACGACGAAGTGTACTAGAGGAGGCTAAAGCACACGAGGGGCTGTATAGCTATTGATGATGATGATGATACGATAAACACACTAGCAGCTTAATAAACTAAAGTGCGCGTATTTACGGATTTGGAGAAAACCATTTTTAAACACTTCAAGAGTTTAAAAATGGTTGCACTTATTTAACTTTCTGGAAGCATATTCCAGTGAGCCACTCCTCGGTTTTGCAGAAAGTTCTTTAAGAAATTTGTATAATGAGTGGTCTTTAGTTTTAAAGAATAATCCCTCAAAAGTGTGTTCCTAATTAAAAAGAGCTTCTCAAATCCTGGAACATTATAGTGGCCAGTAAGGATTCTATAGGTTACAATGAGATTTCGTATTATATTGAGATAACTTTATCGAAATTGGATACAAAAAAGGCAAATTAGCTCATTAGCGTTTTCTTAACGAAGAGCGATTCGTCAACGACAGTCACTTTCCGTGCGGCTTGATCCTTTGGCGTTGCGCATGTGGGGTCCCTCTGCATATTCTACCGCATTTACCATGGAGAGTGTTCAGAGGAGTTGTTCGCATTAATACCTGCAGCAGAGTACGTCCTTCCACAAGCACACACTGAGCGTTTGTTGCATTTGAGCGATTCAGCTGCTGAACTGAAGTATTAGGGTATTTCAATAAAAGAACGAAACAACAATTCCTTAAAGGCCAGCAACGCACTCGCGAGGCCTCTGGCATTGAGAGTTTCTATGGGCGGCAGTAACACAAAACGTCAGGTGTGCTTCCTGTCCGTTTGCTCCTTTTACATAAAAAAAAACAATTCCTTAAAGGCCAGCAACGCACTCGCGAGGCCTGTGGCATTGAGAGTTTGCGTTGGCGGTATTACTTAACATTAGGTGAGCCGTTTTCATAAAATGCAGAATGACGCTGCTATATATTGATATTGTGTCCTAGGAGCAAACCATATAGGGTATATTGTCGTTTACAATTGTCAATTACGCCAACGTTTACGAGTATAAAATGTTTAATTTATCTTATTAGTATTTTATTAGAGAACCTTACTGTATTTCAATTAAAATGTGCTGAGGGCAAACTCAAACAACCCCCGGGCTTTGAGCTAAATTATTTTCGCAGCCGTTGAGCTAATAACACTGAACACAGAAGATAAAGTACAAATTAACGATTTTACAAAGTCTGTCCTGCGTTTACCTGTGTAATTGTAGATTCTATAACCAGCATTTACGGTTTTAATTATCTATGGATACTAACGATGGCGCGCAAACCACCAGGTCATAAAAAAATATGGCACGTAATTCGAAATTAGAATAAATTTTATTCGAAAGCCGTGTTTATTTAATTTGGAATTCAGTCATTTATTTTTGTGCTTGTGGTAGTTTTTGGAACTGAATATTCGTAAAGGTTATGAGTTCGTATGTGGAAATACCGCTGTTGCGCAGCATTCAAATACAATACGAGATATTAACGACGTGTAGAAGCATACATATCAATACTGAATCGGCATAGAAATCAGGGATTTCTAAATCGAATTGTTCCATGCGTTGAAAAGTGGACCCAATACGACTACCGTAAGCGTTTGTTTCAGTAGATGGACTCGTGCAGCGCCTAATTAGTGCGCTATAACAAAGATTACTCATAGGAAGATGATGGTGACTATCTGGTTAATCAGCACTGGTCCATACTTGTACATCACAGCTTCTTACCGTGTGTATGTCTAAAGAAATAAATTATTCCAAATAAAAATAGCATGTATTCGAGTACTTTAAAAGGATTACATTAAGTTTATGTTATTATATTTAGTATTTGTATTCGATCTCCGATGGAGTGAAGACCTGCAAATTCTTCCACATTCACCATTTTCAAATAATTCCTCGCTTTCACTTTTATTTCTGCCCAGGTCTCTATGGGCTTCCTATCTTTTTACTTCCCACTGTGCCATTCCAAGAGTATTTATTTATGACCCATCTGTAACCACAAACGCGGAAAATGTGACCGGACACCATTACCATTTTAAATGTGTTACGACGTCTGTTATGTTTGTAAGGTTCCGTATTCCACAATTTTTTTTTCAACCGAAGAATATATTCAGAAATTTTCAAAATCATTTATTCATTTGGGTACACGGTGTACACGTATCTATCAATACATATTAAATGCTTCTAATTTTATATTTACTGCCAGTTCTCAAATCAAGGGCGCATAACATACGAGAAGAACTGTCAATAAACTCTCCAGCACTCGCATTCTTTTTAATTGCTATGTTTTTTGTTTTGCAAAATATTTGTAAGGACCTGCAACCATTACACCATGTTCCACATGATTTCTTTATTAGTAGTATATCTTAAGTAATTAACTATAATAAAAAAACAAACGAAGAACGTTCTATAATCTACATAGATAGCCCTTCGGCAAACTCCAATCTTCTTATTAGCACCTTTTAAAACCAAGTACCTCACATGGTACGGTATGGTATTAATGGACTTAGTTTCCGCACATAAACTCGTATTCGATCCGTTGTGCGTAAAGTCATGGCTAACTAAGCTAGCCTAGCTTCTTTCAGCAGCACAGAAGCCTCATCGGCACTTCACAGGCTTCACGGAGCGACCTTACTCCTCCGAGGACTTCTACTTGTTTAGCCACAGCCTCAAATTCCTTTGCGCTGAAGTAAGTACCTAACAATTAATACAGCCGGTAAAGTAACAGTCTTGTTGACGCGTCATTATGACTCTATTATTAAAGCGTACAATTCATTCATTCGCGACTTATTGATGTTAGAACAAAGAACGCGGAACCAATTACACATCGTTAAAAACTTTATCGCTTCTAATATAAATAAACAGGGCATTGTGAGTGGAAAATAATTTGCTAGTCCTAAGCCCTCGAGTTAATTAGATTTCTAAAAATACAGGGTAGAGTTTAGATAAACGTTTATATTTCCAAGAGCGTATTGTAATCTACAAGTTATGATTGTATATATCTAGTACGAAAAAATACTTCAGCATTCATTTATTTCTATTGTCTTCGTGATTGCGTTTCATGGCACACCTTAGTTTTATGTAAGTCGTAATCCTACAGATAACATTAATTAAATATAACTAAAAACAGTTACACTAAAGGCGTAGTAATTAAAGTACGTGATATAGTAAGATGGAATACATAATAGTTATTTATTTATTACATATATACATTCTCCTTACAGACTATGACAATACGATAATGTCGAGAAAAATAAAATAAAATATATAGAAGTATATAATAGAAACACAACTTACACAATATAGATACTGCGAACATATAAATATGTCGATAGTGTCAGAGACAGCATTCAGTAGGCGCAACGTCTTTGATAACGGGGAGCTGTGCAACAGATATATTATATAATACTAGCGGACCCGACAAATGTTGTCCTGTCTTAACTTAATAATATTTCAGAAACAAACTGTTTATTGTTCTAATGCTTTATGATTTGCATTCTTTGTTTGTTTTTCTGGCGCAAATATAAATAGTTTTGTTGGTATTCCGACACGGGAACATGCGACATACAATTGGCCATGTGAAAAACATGGATTTTCAAGATTGAACAAACAATTAGCGAATCTAATTATATTATATTTATTTTATCAATATAATAACTTCGATCGAAGCATTTATTTTAAACGATATTCATTTTTCTTACATACATTATGACCATATTTGAAGCATGCCGTGATGCCGTGACCAAGGGAAATAGGGATTCATTTTTATATATTAGGTCCTTACATATGAAATTGGCGTTTTGTATCGGAGGAACAAAAATTCGAATATTTTTAAATATAATATATTTAATTAATCAAAGTATGAACCATTGTTTCTATGCACTTTTCTCATAGGTAGCTCATTGATCCCTTTACTAAAAAAACCAGACGGGAATCAATAAAATCTGTGAAGGCGATTTGGACTGCCCCATCAGAGTAAAAATTTTTCTGTTGCAAGAAGTTGTCCAAATTTCGAAAAAAATGGTAATCTGTTGGAGCAAGGTCCGGGGAGTACGGAGGATGCCTTAGACATTCCAATTGAAGCTCTTCTAATTTGGTAGCCGTCTGTTGTGCAGTGTGTGGTCTAGCGTTGTCGTGAAGTAGCAGTGGCGTGGAGTTATTGACCAGCCTAGGTTGTTTAGCCGCTAGTTTTTCCATCATGGTTTGCAATTGCTGGCAATAGACATCAGCCGTAATAGTCTGGCCAGATTTTAGAAAACTGCAATGAACAATACCGGCACTAGTCCACCAAACGGTTACAAGTAACTTTTTTGGGGTTAATTTTTCGCTTGGGGCAGGATTTGGCTGGCTGGCCTGGATCCAACCATTGCGCTGAGCGCTTCCGATTATCGTAAAGAATCCATTTTTCATCACAGGTAATGATTCGGTTTAAAATACCTTCATTATTGTGCCGGTTCAGTAATGTAATGCAGCAGTCGACGCGCGTTTGCCGGTTTGCTTCAGTCAATTCGTGAGGTACCCACCTTTCAAGCTTTTTAATCTTCCCAATTTGCTTCAAGTGAATGAAAACAATTTTATCACTAACACTGCAGCCTGCAGCTAACTCGGACGTGGTTTGGGATGGATCCGCTTCCACAATAGCCTTCAATACTTCATTATCAACTTGGGTCTCAGGCCGTCCACGGGGCTTGTTCTGCAGGTCGAAATTTCCAGAACGAAAACGTTGGAACTAAAAACGAACTGTGTTTTCTTTTGCAACATGACCGCCATACACATCATTCACCCTTCGAGGCCTTTCCGCAGCACTAGTACCACGGCGGAACTCGTACTTGTAAATAATGCGATACTTTAAGTTTTCCATTTTGTAAAATGAGTGACGCAAACAGAACAAAACAGAAGAAAAAACAAATGAATGACGGTTATCGAAGCACAAATACATGAGTAAATAACTGTACAAATTTGAATTTGAAATTCCTAAACAAAGAGGAGGTATTTGAGGTCAAAGTGGCCAGTACGACAAAACGCCAATTTCATATGTAAGGACCTAATATATAGGTAAGCATAAAAGTTAAAACATTTACGAAAGGAAAGATTTACGAAGTAAGTAAATAACTTATTCGGCTGTGTTGTGTGATGGTGTGAAAGTGAGGGTGTATATGTGGGATCTGCTCATGATGTGATTTGTGTCATCATTGAAACCAAAGGCAAACAACATTGCCATTTGTTTTCTACATTACAGTACTGTAAAGTTAAGACTCTTAAAGAGTAGACAATTTCAAGATATTTCTCGCACTTTGATTACAGAATATAATTATTATCCTTAGACAAATTTATTATTAACTTAGATAGAATAATAAGCAGCAATTAACTGTTGATATTTGACGCGTACTAAGCAAAAAGGTTATCTTTTAATAAACATTAGTCACATGAAACAAGATTACATTTATTTAAAAATTATTTCCGACTAATAACTTAATAATAAACGTCTGGCTAGTGTAAGTTATGTCTTAGTTACTATATAACGTCCCAATAGAAAGTAACAATAATGATTACACTTATTTATTGGGTAATTCGGTCAAGAATTATTTTATTTATGGATTTGTATAAAGTTTCCCATATACAGGGCAAAGGTTTATTACAACTCTAATTAATTAAGGCGAGTTTCTTAAGTAGAAACCTTTTTCGTAATTGTTGAAATCAAACATTTTCTTTGGGTGTGTGTGTTACGCAGGTTTTGCCTTAAACCCAATTCTGTATGGTATGTTAAATATTTTTTAATGTTTTCATGTACATATTATGCTTCGACGACAGATATTAATATAGGTTAAAGGTTAAGCGCGAAGTTATCGAGTTATAAACAAAAAGTAATGATTTTTAGCCCAGTAACAATGAAAATGACGAATACAATTGGTAGTAACAGAAGCGAGAGCAATTAGATTTTTTAAATAAAATTTGCATATAATATGGTCGAAAATTCGAAATAAAACCCTGTAAGAATTTGGTATAGTGCAGTGTTGGCCTAGTGGCGTGCCACTCTCATCCCTGAGGTTGTAGGTTCGATCCCCGGCTGTGCACCAATGGTTTTTCTGTGTGCGCATTTAACATTCGCTCGAACGTTGGAGGAAAACATCGTGAACATAGGAAACTGGCTTGCCTTAGACCCAAACAATGCCACGTGTTTTAGTCACAGGAGCATCACTTGCCTATTAAATTGACAAATGAAACAGATACAGAAATCTGAGGCCCATACCTCAAGTACAATTAAATTGACATTTAGTCTTTATCAGTCTTGTATGTGTTTGTAAATAAATAAAGGTGACAATAACAGTTTATTTTTTGTCGTTGATAAGGGATAGATAGATAGCTTTAGTTAATACAGTAAAATTTATATTTCATGTAAAACGGGTTTTGTTTGGAATTTAAAAGTTTTGTTATGTATATCCATATATTTGTTCAAACCTGTCAATAATAAAAAAAATCTAAAAGGCTGTAAATATAGACATAGTGAGAGTACTCCAATTCTGCATCATAAAATGGGTCGTAAAAAATCGCTCGTTCACCCCAGCAATCAATATACGCTCACATTGGTATGGAATATGTATGTTTATTTATAAAAAAAAAGTTTAGTTAAAGATCTCAAACTATTGACTTGTAGAGAGCTACATCATGATTGCAGAACCCGTATTCGCTTATTAGCCCGTTTATAAAAGTATTAGGCATCTTGCATTTCAGCTGTCGGTTCAGCATTAGCCACGAACGAATTCTATTATGCTGCACACTATATGAAGTCAGAACGCATAATAACTTTGCCTGCAAAGGCTGGTTCCTAGAAAAGTATTTGAACCATACATCACTATTCTTTGTATTAAAACTTTTCATTGTATAATGCGTGATATGTTTCGTATAAAAATTAAATTTAAAATTTACCATTAGCACGACGGTGGAATTCGTTTACCAAATATTTGTTATCGAATTTTAGTAAAAATACCATTAGGGTTTGTTGAAAAAACATTTTTAATTTTACATTTCTATTAATAAAACTCAATTCACAGCGACACCTTGAATCCCGATACAGTTTTGATAAAAATATTGCGCCGTTTTAACTTCAGTAATTACTTATTTGTTTCTTTCTTTCGTTCTCTTTCATTAGCCAAAACACAATGTGACAGAAAGAGACGAAATAGTTATTTAGTTAAGCATACAATTAGACAGATTCTGTTTTTATTAGTAAGGGGAAAAAAATATACTTACGTTAGGTAAACCATGTATCAAATATTTTATCACAAATTGTATGTAAAATTTAATTAAGTAATATATTGTTGTTGTTAAGTATTTTTAAATAATTTAATGCGTTGGACAAATAAAAATCATTTGTCGCCGTCACTTTTTTACTAAAAATATATTTTTAATATTTATAAACCTTACCAATAGATTGACTAAATCCTCTTTTATAACACAAACCACAGAACACAATCCACGTTCAAAACTTGGGAAATTACGCGGGAGACGGCACGCGACTGTTCATCTCCGCATCAAATGACACACTGGATGACTGGGAAATTGTCTTTTCCTCGGTCCAATTGGAATCTGCGCTACAGTACATCTTTAGTAAAACTTTTTTCGGCTCCTAGAATATTGAAAGTTAGATAATCTATGGAGATTTTATAAAGATAATAGAGGATAATATTTCATGTATGAAGTTTCTTTTCCTATTGAATATTTTTAAATAAGTATTATTTTGTACCGGTAAAGAATATCTCATGTTGTGCTTAATATTATCTAGATTATTGGTGTGTATAGTCTGGGGACATAAATTCGATTCCTAAGGAAACAAAAACACATGTGTGTGTACTTATGTACACGCGTTAGAAGTTATTATTTCTTTGGCGTAACAAATTAAAAAACATTTTAAGTTTTTTATCTTTCGCCTTACGTTTGTAGAAAAAACGATACTAACAATAGAAACGGGTATTTAATACATTTAAATATTATTATTTTGTAAATATCCCAAAAAAAATATTTCTACATTTTTTGGGTCGGATTTTTGCGTGCGCGCGCATCGTAAAAATTTACTCTCATCATTTTTCCCTAACGCGCCAATAGAAGTATAATTTCAAAAATATATGATTACACGTACACCATACACACGATACTTTTTTAAGCTTCATTCGAGTCAATTTCGACCCATTTTGGGATGTAATTGTCTTAGTTAATATGCGTCACAGGAGTTTGATATTCTATGACTTTTAATTATCCGCTTCAATTTACTTATTATTGGAATAAATATATCAAAAATTATAAAAAAAATCCACATATGAATTTCCTTAATCTAACGGTCTTCGGGACAGAACTGTCCTCAACTAATAACAAGCACACAGCGCATCTCTTCTTCCGAATTGTTTATGTATCGTATAACTTTTTAATGAGACGTTCTTTTGTTTTGGCCGCACAAATCTTAGTGTTATATTATACGTAAATTTTCACATGATCTTAATAAGTTTTACAAGTTATTCATGAATTTTCTTCTATTGTTCTGACTGTTGGTAGTTTTCTCACCTGCTTTTTTATTATTTTATATTATATATAAACTGTTAAAAAGAATCACCAACTTCTTTTAATAGTCCCGTTGCCGTTTCAATGTTTTTTATTTTGTCTTAACAATATACCATTCGTATCACCTCGACGTCTGTCGTTCTACAACTGAGCGTTTCTAAAGGCGGGGGAGCACCACCACAATGTGGCCACCAGAAAAGAGCGTACCAATTCTTAAAAGACGGGCAGCGTACTTTCAAGCCTTCTGGCAATGTGATTGTCCATAGGCGGGCTGGGTCACTTAATACGACTTTACATAGTTTTAGTAAGCTACGAAATTTTAAAAGTTTTTAAATTAAAGAGACTAGATTGACAGACGAATGACGGATTTCAACCCGTATTAGTCTAGAAACCTGGTTGACCAAATAACCAACGAAATGAGCGTCATTTGTCCTTCATTCACATTTACTTCTCCCCCACCCCCACAACACCAGGCGCTACAAGCAAATGGCAAATAGCTTGTGACAAAAATTGAAAATTCATACACCGCTAGGTGTGGGGAACCTAGGTAGTCCTGTGTTCTGGGTAACTAGATAACAATTAGTCTGTGGTACATGGTGTATGTTGAAAATTGTTTTTAGTAAAATTAGGTTTCGTGTTACAACTAATTGAACACAAGTCTTATAAGACATTAATCTGTGTGAATATGGCGCATAGGTTAGTTAAGAGTAGTTACCTCAAAGTCATGACAAGATACATCCAATTCAGCTAGCGTAATTTTTATGTGATCTGTGACTAGGTACCAGATGGATAGCTTGACTATCTCAGAATCCATAGATTGGAAAAATTTATTATAAAGAAGGGTAAGGGTTAAGGGTCCCCTTAATGCAAAGAAGCATTGCGCCTTCGTTTTGGCGTCGTGAATACAAAACGTCCGTTTTTAAATATGCATGACGTCACATCTTAGAACAGATATTTTAATTGAGTCAGACCTCAATTAAAGCTAAACTAAAAAAGATACACCCTCATTTACTGGGGGTGTCCAATTGAATTCCCTTCGTGTACTTTGATTTATGATAGACTAATATGATTAGACGGCGATACTCACTCAAACGGATTATAGGAAAATTAATGATGTTTTTACACTCTACATTTTCCAAGGTTTTCTATTGACCATCGACCCAATGTATGTAATTATATACACTTTTTATGTATATGATGTCTAATTAGTTATTGCATTATGTAATAAGATTAATTTGCCAAAATACACGAAAATCACAAGTGTGCTGTGAGCAGTTTTGTCGTTAATTGTAATTTAGATATGTTATGACTTATCAAAAAAGTAAGGCGAAAAACAAGGTGTGTTACTTTTTTATTACAATATCTACATATAAATATAAATATAAACTTTTTGGTATTATAGATAGCATATAAGATTTAATTCAAATTGGGCCACCACCACGCAACACGGGCTTGACAAGGGTGGGAAATTCGAATTCGAGAGTCAGCGCTATGCTTGTATAAAACCTAAACCGCTGTTGACAAACGAGAGACATACTTAGTTTTATGTCACGACTCTGAATCTTAATCTAAAAGATATACATAAATTAAAAATTTAGCGATTCCTCGTTATTTATTTTCACGCATATTATAACTGTATACAATATAACAGCGGAGGGAATACAATAAAATATGATTCCAAAATAAGTTCCTCCAATATTCACAAAGGTAAGAACGAGATTTTTTGCCTTGGGCCAGATTGTTGGCGAAGATATTCTTGAGGGTGTTGTTGACATCGTCTCCCGAGGATCAAGGAGTGTGAAGATCCCTCGAAGATGATGCTCGGCAATTTAATGACGCAGCACTTTTGGTTTACTTGATTTTTAATCACGATCCTTTGTATAATACATTCAGTCTTTGATCTTCAAATGGTAATATCAAACTTACATTCTTTATTTATATAGATTAAATATTTAAATTCACAGATTAGATAATAATAACAATGTAAATGTATGTTAAAGTCAATATGTCAACTGTCAAAGTAAAATACTATGGCTTTAAAAAAATATTATCAAATGCACAAAGACATTTAACATTGCGGTCTAGAATAAGGCTAATAAGTAAAATCTAACCTTATTTACGAAGGATATTTAACATAATAATGTGTTTCATAGCACTTACAATATCTATAAAGACACTCTGTTCTTGTGTATTATTTTTTTCCACTTACCACAGTTTAGCTTACGTAAGATTACCGTACACCATCTCTAAATAAAGTACTAACTTACTGATCACCATAAAAAGGTGCCACAAACAAATTTAATTATCAACAAATTTAACTTTTATCACTTAAAAAAATTTATAAGTAGAAAAGACATTGTTATGTTCGAAATAATATTTTGTTACCTAACCTAAAACTGTCTAGTGTGATAATTTTACCCTCAGATTCAGTACCGAGACATGTGATACTACTGTATGTTAAAAATTGAATTTAACATACGTAAGCCACACTTGGCGCTAAGTCTCGAATCAAATTTAGCTTAAGAGATTATTAAAGTTATCATTATAATCATTACACTATTAAAGGCAATTTGTTAGCTAATATGAAACGTTTTCAGAAGAACGTCAAACACGGGAAATGAGAACGGAAATGATATGATTATTTTCAGGATATTTTTTCATGATGAATTCACGTTAGTGTAGCCCTAAATGCCATATACATAGTAATATAATCGAGGCAAACTTTTATAACACTTGTTTTGACTTTGAAACAGCCCTACAAAACACGGCTCGGTTCGAATATAATCGATTACAAATGTATCTTATATCGACATAGCGATATATATATATGGCTTACGAAAATATTTAGGTTGTGCAAAGTAAAAAGTTACTTACACACTTCAGTTAGCATGGCTTCGTTAACTCATAGATTACGACCAAATAACATGTTGACATTTCAATTTAGTAGGTCTTTTTTTATAAAACAGGCGCCAAACGGGCAAGAGGCTCACATGATGTGATACTGCCATCCATGGACACTCAATGCCAGAGGGCTCGGGAGTGCGTTGCCAGCCTTTATAGAATTGGTACGCTCTTCTCTTGAAGGACCCTAAGTTCAACCCATTCGTGGTTCGGAAATACTTCAGTGGGCAGTTGGTTCCACATAGCGCTGGTGCGCGGCAATAAGGCTATTAGTGATTTATATACGTATAAGTTGGACTGTGTATCCGGAATCTGTATCCAGAATGCTTCCCTCGGTAATATGTGCTGATTCGGCTGTCACGCGTCAGTATGGAAAAATACATAATTCAAAAATCGATCGAACTAAACACCACTAACCACAACCGTCACTTACCAACTCCAAGTACTGGATCCTTAATAAAGTAAATGCGGTAATATTTTTTGTGAATAAACCAGTGGTGGGTTAAAGAAAATAACTTCATGATTGAAATGAAAGCCTCATGGGGTATACACTTAAGATTGAATAACTGTGATGTAGGTTAGTTGCTTGGGGTTGGATTGAATCGATACAATAACTAAATTATTGCTGACATATTGCATCCACGCTACCTACATCCACCTTGTTTGCCTCCGGAAGCCAATTGCTGGCTAGTATAGCTGTTTTGAGTTTGAGTTATCTAGTGGGAGTAAAGGTCATTATGAATATATATGTCTTAATGCAAAAGAAATTTGGTAAATACACAACAAATCATTCTATAGATTTGAAATAAAACACTATTGTTGATTCAAGTCATGGTTTCAAAAAAGCTCTCATAACAAAACACCTTCTGGTATCATTTTACATTTTCACCCCCACGGTTAGTGGAAAACCGTTACGAAAGATTATCCAACTTAAATTATACAAATTGTAGTCTACAAGGATCGAACTTATTTTGTGGTAAACTGACTCCATGTTATATTTTACGTCAAACATTTGTTAAATTAATAACATCACTTGCTCTGTAAAAATAAAATGTAACAATTTAAAATTAAGAACTTTCTTCCACATCAAATAGCCTCTTTTTTCTGTCTTTTCCTTAACGTGTCACATAATTGCTGAGCTTATAAGGTCATCCAAAACAAAAAGTGGATGAATAAAAATAATAAAAATGGTGTCATGGTTTTATTCCTCGACTGAAAGACATAAAACTGGAACCTGGTAAGTTACTAATCTATATTGAAAAATCATTAAAGGTGCTACAAAGGTTTGCTGAATTAAATATATGACTCACAATAAAAAAAAAAACGTTACATGTAAATAATGAAGAATTCGAATTCTTCGCGAATACAACAGAATACACATTACTTATTCAGAACTTGAAATATTCGGTATTCGCTTATAAATTTACAAAAAGCGTTCTTAAGCGCCTATCAGGTACTAATTCGTATTGTTAAGTGAATAAATATTTTTAAATTACTAGTAATAACTAAAATTTTGTAGTTGGAAGTGTAATATTTGTATTGTATTTTGATTTTTCTTTAAAACTGTGATACGCTAACTTGTAATTTTGGCGCCTGATAAATATTGCTTAAAATTATCAAGGCAACTTTGCTATGATAAGTTTGACAGGAAACATATTTTGGTCTTATTATCACATGTCTGTTTTTATGAATTGTTTTAATCAATTTATAATATTGTATATTCATTTGTTTTATTACAAAAAATAATTATTTTTTCAATACATCTACGTATCAGCATTATCACCACTATAAATATTTAAAAAAATACTTCGATTGATTAAAAAGATTTTAATATATAATTCCTATATCAGTTAATTTATTTTAAAATAATGTTTGACTTCTTTAAGCATTGACTGACTAAATAAAAGCGTGTAACAAATCGATGAAAATAACATAATTTATTGTTCGCACTTGTCTGCATGTAATTACAATCTACTTCTATATTACTAATTTAAATACAAATAAATACATAACATACGAGAAAACAACGCCAAATTATTTTAATATGTGACTTCAAGTCCCCAACCTAATGAATTTTCCGATTTCCGTATGCGAAAACTCCAGTTATGGAGGTGGAGGTTTTATTAAATATTCTCAAATAAGGTTATATAAGTAACGATATTTGCCTTGTATCCTGTGACGGCGCAGGTAAAGGGTGCTAATGGACTCGGCAAATTGAAGGGAAACGAAATTTCCAATCTCCGTACTCTGAAATTCAATGTGTATTTCGCACGTTACATTTGATATGACAATTTTGTGTCCATATCGATTGTTAATTTTGACCTGTTTCGTGTCTATTTAAAGCTAGTAAGTGAGCTATGTTTTAAGTTGGAACCTTGCGCATAAAATACAAAACAGGAGTAAGTTACTGTTTTAAAAAATATTAGACTTTATTATCCTTTCTATTTATTGATTTGTGCCGCCCATAGACGCTCACATTGCTAGACGGCTAGAAAGTGCGTTGTCGGTCTTTCGTGAATTGGTACGCTTACACGGGAGGTGGTTTCAGATAAAGTGGAACGACGGACGTCGAGGTACAGGTACATGATACATATGTAATTTCCGATGATGAAACTCGGCTACGTAATAATCCGAACTCTGGACTCTTCCAATCCTTGAGCTCGAAGGGAGCTCTCATACTAACATAAATTAATATATTATATTAACAAATTCATTGTAGCTGAGAAATTTTTAATTTAAAATGAATTACTATAAGAAATATGACTAATTATATTATATAATATAACAGGGTTTTAGGTATCATATTGAATATTAATTACTACAGCGGTGTTTTGTATGTATCCAACCTACCGTTATACATAGTACTTTATTACACACATAAATTATGTTAATTGACCGCACTGAGTTTGAACGTATAAAAAACGATACATAAAATATTAGTTCTGCTAAACTTTAAAGATTTCAATAATCAGTATTAAGTACACACACTTTTTCTTACATTTCTAGAATATCTCTGTATATTTATCAGAGATATTCTAGAATTTCAGTAAGTAAAGAATGATAACAGAACATATACAATATATTAAAAACTAAGTAACTTTTATACTATTTGTTAAACTTCTTATTGCACAGATCAACAGTCTTTAAAATTGTTTTTCTATCAAAAATGCGAAATATCATTCGTTCTTGCATATTCTTCTTTTCTCTGTGGGTCCGTGACTATTATGTCATTTCTCTTCTTTACCAGTACATAGATAACTCTGCAAAGTAATAATTTTTGTAATCTCGTATCCGTAGTATTTAAATTAAGAACGTCAAAATGGTTCAAAGTTTAGATAAGTTTTTTAACATCGAATTAAAGCAAAGATTATGAATAGTTTGAATTTTTTATACTGCGTCACCAAAGAGTTTCCATTAGTATTTTATTAGGAAGCGCGTAATTTGTTTAGTCTGTGGCAGTGTCAATTAGGCGCCTATTCATGTATTGGTAAACTAAGTGTTATTAAAATGTACGAATTAAGTGGTGTTTTAAGCTTAGTTTATCACAAAGACAAAGTAATTACTTTTTAATCCTATTAAAAAATGTACATAAATTTATCATAGCCTGTTTTTTGACATAAGAACTGAACACACATGTTTTTAAAATTGCCAGAAACAAAGCAACCAGTTTGCCAAAGGTACAAACAAAATGTACGTGAATAACTTATTAAATAAATATTGTGTAAATTAACATGAAAATACCTGTTGTAAAAAAATCAAATTTCAATTATAAATGATGAGAATGACATAAGACAGGTTTAATTTTGATTGACATCTTAATGCGAATCGATTTTTAAGGGTAATTTAAATATTCAAGTAAGTTTCGCTTTTAAACTTTCTTTTCTTGTGTAATACTTTTTATTATTCAACGATTAAGAGTCAGAAGAATACAGTTATATTATAAAAATACACGATTAAACGCTTAATTGATAAATGTTGATAGAATTGGGAAATTTAGAAAAATGTACAGCACAATATGTTGCTAAGCACAAAACTCCAAGACGCCTGTACCATTTTTTTCTATTCTTTGAACTCTGAGGAAGGGTTAGGAATAATTAAAAAAATTGTAAGTAGTTTTTATTCCGGAATAGCGACCAGTCTAAAATGTTTCAAATGTTGGCTAAAAAGGTTGGCAGTTTTTTTTTTAAATTGAATGTAGCTATTGGCCTTAAGGGTCTTTACAGCTCAGCTCGGACTGTTTTAGCGAGCGTAGCTGTTTTGGCGAGCGCAAGTGCCTCTCCGGCGAGATTCGGACCTCGGCTTGGGCCGTCGCGTGGTGAGGTTGGCAGAACAAAGTTCGCGGGGGCAGCTAGTCAGGAATAAAACACTCAACAAATCTAAATCTTATTTATCTAGTCCAACTTTTAACTTCTTCTTGTTGAATCTTTTGAACTACTGAGCTGATTTATAAAACACACGAAACCACCAGTTTCAGTCTAGTAGTTCAGTGTTACTCTTTATCCATTGTGACATTAAATTAATTGCGCAAAAGGTTGTACCTTTTTAGGTTTGAGCCTCAGATTTCTGTATCAAATTCATGATCATTTATTAATATAATAGACAAGCCGGTTTTCACACGACGTTTCTCTTCCCGTCACCGTTCGAGCGAATGTTAGATGTACGCATAGAAAGATAGTCCATTGGTGCATAGCCGGGGATTGAACCGACGACCTCATGGATGAGAGTCGCACACTGCTTATTATATTTTCCTACACCTGACCAAAATTGGTAGTAAATAAACGTTGACAAAATGTCTCCGTAAACAGACTGTTAAACACGTGTAACCCCGGTTTTAATATTACCTAACCATACAAAATGTCTAATAAGAAAAAAGAGAGTCACAAATATCTCTTATGCTTCGTTGTTTATTTTCTTATTATAGAACAGATGGCAAACGGTCACTCCATCCATGAGAAAGGCTCACAGTGCGTTGCCGCTTTTTTGTGTGATGACTTACGAGAACAATCCTAAAGCGAATACTGTAAGAGCTGCGTCAAACAAGTAGAATGCACCAGGGAACCAGTCTATTGTACTGATGTATATGTAGCTGGATGCAGGCATGTATATTGATGGCGCAAGTGCCTCCATCACACCCATTATTGAACTTAGCTTGGCTGAAACAATCGAACATGGCTAACAACACTACTTCACTTACAGTGAAAAAAAATATAATAAAATATATATTATTAAATACATAAGATACAAAATATCGCTACTGCGAACTCACTCCGCGAAGTTATAAAAGAGTCGATAGTGTCGGAGATAGCATTCAGTAAGCACAAAGTCTTTGTTGAAGAGAATCTGTGTAACTGGTTCTGGCCCTTGGTATCGCAACTAGGTACAAAGAAACCGAGTGCTTGCGAGAACACTTGGAGTTTTCACCACCCTCCGCAAGATATAAATAAATGTTTGGAGGGACTGCCCCAAAAACCCACACTTACCTCTCAAAAAAAATTGTCATTAGTTTTACCTAGGCCTAGTAATGATAGAAATAGGATACTTAGGACTTACATAGTTTTAAGTTTTATAATAACTTGACTGAAACTCTAAAGGTGACACTTACTTTTTAAAAATTAAGTCTAAATAGTGTTTTTTTATCACACAGGCACAGATCAAATCAATCATTAATAAATTTTAAGTTTAGATGTTATCTGTGTAAATGATTATTGTATTTTGTTTTTGAATAATTATCTATAAAGCTTAAGGTATTCGAACATTGGCTGTGAACCATAGGATTTTTATCTCTGTTGGCATTTGCTAGAAATAAAAAGGCCCTAGTCGACTGTGAGAATACAGAAATCAAATTACCGATTAAAATATTCGGTTATCAAAGTAGTCAGTTTTGTTTTATTATGTATTTAAATGGATACTTTTTATAAAGAAACTAATTATATTACTTAACAGTTGTTTACAAATTACACACCTACTTCTTCATTGGAGACACTCTTTGTAGCGATGGACCGGATTGCGGTGAGTCCAGTACCACTGAAAATGTTGAAAACTGGCGCTGCGTAGTACCAATTTCTTGTAGGTGCAAACGCAAATACGAAACATGATGCTATCCTGCTCACACCAGCTAAACCTCCGATCACACTGTCTTGAACTTCAAACTTTTTGCCAAGCATTGATATGCAAAAAAACGTACCTGTACAAGAAAAAAAATTGGTACTTTATTGACGTATTTATCTACATATAAATCACGCAGACATAGAGATATGTATAAAAACCTAAAATTCCTGTAGGCCATACAGTATTAATATATGTGTTTCTTATGATCAAATCTGTAAATATTTGGAGACGGAAAGAAGTTTGTAATAATTTTATACTTAAATTTATGATAAATGAATTAAAAATGATACGTGAGCAAAGTTCAAATATAAAGAAAATAAAAGATAATAGTTTTATTGCGTAGTAGCCATTGATGCATCAAACGCAAAGGTCACTGACAATAAAAAAATGTGATCTGTGTATAATTTCATGATAACTTTATTTATCTGCCGTGAGCTTTTTGCAGTTTATAGTTTGTAGTAAATGGCTTAAATAAATTCGGGATATATATGCATAACTCGACATTTTCTAGGTCGAATGTTTTGGAATTATAGGGAAATATTATCACACTTATTTAAAAATAATATTAAATTGTAAAGTAGGAATATGTCAAACAAAAGATGTAAGGCAAAATCTTGCGTTTGATTGTCATTAGTCTCGGACGTAATCATGACGCATCATGTTGCGTATCAACGCATTTGTACGACAAAGGACGGTTTGGTGGCCATTGTTACACGATTTTATATTAAAACTAGCTGACCTGGCAAACGTCGCCGTCGTTTGCCATGTATATTATACAGGAAACATTTTTAGTTCAATAAAAATAACATATCTACTATAGTAAAAATAGGGGTTGCATGTATATTGTATGCTGTATCATAAAAAAATTAAACCAAAAAAATATAAAAAAATTGGTGTGGACCACCACACCAATCACTTAGGGGTTTGAAAGATAGATAGTAGCAGATTCTCAGACTTGCATAAAAAAGTTCATAAGCATCGGTCGAGCCGTTTCGGATGAGTATGGGAAACGAACATTGTGGCACGAGAATTTTAAATATATAGAGATAATAAGCTCAGCATACCTCGTTTTGATATATTATTAATTTTTCGAGGAAATTAGTATGGTATCATTAACTCATTAAGAAAATAACTAATAAGTAAAATTGGCAAAAATAAAATTCTTAATGCGTCTAGCATAACCTGAGACCAAATATGACGATTGGCAGATCGATCGATCGATCGATCGAATATATCACCCTCATCAAAATTTATGAAATTAAAGACAAGTATAGAAAGAAAACAATTTTTTAACCGGATTAAAGCTATTTGTATTATTATAAACTCATAATTATTTACATAATTTTAAATTTAAATTTTTCCGACGTTTCGCGTGCTTTACAGCGTGCGTGGTCACGGTGACTGAAGACAAAAGGTGTTGAATGTGAAAAGTATCACAGCTGTAGAGAAAGGTGTGTTATCTCTATTTATTTCCCTGGAGTTGGTAACGACGGAGTTTAAAGTTATGTAAATAATGATAAGTTTATAGTAATAGAAATAGCTTAAATCCGGTTAAAAAATTGTTTTCTTTCAATGTGTAAAAGCTATGTTAAGCAAAGACAATCAAAACTAAAAACAGGTATTTCGAACAGTATGGGTGATTTTTTTTACATTTCCATTGCTTTGCAATTGTCATGTATAAAAACGATTTTGTCAGAAATTTAAATACGTCGATACTTATATTGGAACTTTTTAGAGCTAAATTGCAGTTACAATCTACTTGCTCTTTGTGGTTACAGGAATAATATAAAGAAGTTTTGGTTCATTAATAATAAAAATCCACAGATCTTCTTACGTACCCCATACAAAACTATGTTTATAAGTACTTACTACTTTACGTTTTGCTTATTGTTTGGGATGAAACGGTTTAATGATTGTATGACACTTGTAACGAGCATATGGGAGTTAAAATTACTTAGATATACAATATTATAAGATAAACTATATGGAATGACAAATATTTTGAATAAACATTTAAAAACCTTAAATGATCTTTTAGTGTTTAATTTATCATTTTGTATTAAAATAATAATTACTTAAAATACGTGATGAATCGTGACGATAGAGAGTGGCGTAAAGTTTCTTGCCAGTCTTCTTTCCCGCTCTACGCCCTTGACTTGCGAACTGATAGTAAACGTAAATTTACAATTAATTTAACTTCTTTTCTGACGTTCACAAATGTACCTACTTGTTTATAAAGTTATTTTGAGTTTGATAAATAATATTTTTGCTCAATTTTTCATATTTTTTGTATATACAGTGTAAACTCTATATATGTATACAACACTTAAGGTACTGTGCATATTCTCACGTTATAAAGAGTTGTCGTTAAGTGGAAAGAAGAAAATCTATATTAGAATAAGAAAAAGTATAAGCTGAGTATTTCGACGCTTAAGTGCGTCTTTAAATCGAGGGACGTTACATGGAGTTTACACTATATTACAAATATGTACGGAGAGTAATATTTGGGATTAAGTCTTGACCATCAATCGTATCTTTAAATTAATGCAGGCATTTTTTTCTCTTAACCAAATTAAATTGTTATGAAAACATGTTATAGAAAGGACTTGTATGAAAATGACATGAGAACTTAAGAAAGCGCAGTGCTAACCAGACTCCTGCAACTCCCTCACAATCCCAAGGGGACTTTTTGTATTGAAAAAGTCGTGTGGATTCGCATCCATACAGCAGAATATACAGTGTGAATGCATAAATAGCATTTATGCAGGAATATAACATGGTAAAAGAAAACAATAATAATTGTAAATAATTAACAATGCAAGGTTGCAAAAACGACAAGCTTTGTTTTTCAATACAGTGTTATTATAAACCACAATCTGTTATGGTCCTGCCATTAAATGACGAGCACAAACGTGAGAAAAGCGTGTAAAATGGATTTTTGTTTCGATTCAACCGTGTACTGTAGTGGATACGGATTTACACTAGCAATTTTGTATGAATATGTACTTTCTTATAGATGAACACTACATCAATAAGATCACGTAATGTACAAAGAGAAAGAGTTGCGAGACTTCAAATAACTTTAAAGTGACTCCATATCCATATTTTATACAACAATCTAAACTGATATTAAGTGATACCGCCGCCCGGCCGGCCTTTGAGGAATTGAAACGTCTTTTCTTAAAGGATCCTAAGTAAATTTATTACTAATCAAATCTATTATAAATCCCAGGTCAACATTTATAGGTGTACCTCTTTTGATAGAGATGAAACAGAGATACATATATATATCTCATAACCCAAAGTGGGACACTGTACTTAACCATCGACAAACACTCACCAATCAATCCCAACATAATGTTAATGGTGCCGTAAACACTGTACTCCACTTCATTAAAGTTGAATTTTCGAATCGCGTACAAATAACCCACTTGAGAGTCCCCTGTAACAAAATATAAGTCAATATTATTGTGATGCCTTATCAGGGCGGGTCATTAACATTGAAACAGAGACTATTATGGTAAAGACTTAAAGACATTGCATTGTAGTTATTTTGTTTTATTAGTTTTGCTTGAAACAATTAACATTTTAATTTGCAAAATACATTGTACATTTTTCTAAGTCACCAATGATTCTAAATTTAAATATTTTTGTCGTAACAGATTGACAAAAAGTCCTTCTTCTTTCCGGCCAGTTAGAACTAGAAAGAGGTCCGGGAAAGCAGGATTTGATTTAATGTACAATTACTTGAGCAAAAAAATAGACATCCGAGGATAAACCCAAGGCTGGTTTCCCAGCTAGGTTTTTATGTTAATAGGATACTAGTAATATTTTATTATATACAGGAATATATGACATGTAAAATCTGATGTATAATAGAACTTTAAAGGGCTACTTTCGACATTATTTTTCCATCTTTATAGACCTGAAGCTTATGTTACGAAATTCAGTTAAATATTTACTTATTTGAAAAAGTAAAGAACCATAGTTTCCAACTCATACATAATTATGAAACACCCTTTTATACATTTTTCTTTTGATGCAAAACGTTTAGCATTAATTGTAGAGGCTTACGTGGGAGCTATAAAACGCAAGGCTTTAGCTTTTCTAGCACGGCCAAATACTCATGTTTATGTGACTAGCTGCCTTTATCGTTTTTATTTTTAGAAACAGTGTAAAACACAGCTCATATTACACAAAAGTAATGCAGTATACGAAGATTGAAAGATTTTTTAAATTCAATAGTTTCAGAAGTTTTTGAGTGTATATAAAAAAACATGTGTGTAGTGTACTGTGGTACTGTGTACAGTACACACACATGTACTGTGTACTGTGTACACGCGTTAGAAGTTATACTTCTACGGCGAAACAAGACATTTTTATTTTTTTATCTTTCCCCTTAATATACGTTTGTGAAAAAACGGCACTAACAGTAGAAAAAAGGTATTTAATAATACATTGAAAGTTTTAATATGACGCATTATCTAGTTAAATCAAGTTTATTTAAATATCACAAAATAAAATATTGAGTATAGCTAACTTCAGGGTGTTGGTTTCTTATGAGGGTGTGCGGGCGCATCGTAAAAATTCACTCTTATCATTTTTTCCCAACCCGCCAAAAGAAGTATAAATAAAAATATCCTTATAATATTAATATAGGTTGGTGCAATATTAATACAACTTCTAACATTTTAATAAAAACCTTTTTCGGTAGAAATAAAAAAGCATGCTCGATTTTGTCACATACATAAAGAAATATCATAGCCTACTCTAGTAAGAATGTGGTCCTTAAATAATATGAATTTGTTTAAATTGACAACCTTGATATCAAATATCGTATACTTAATTATGAATTCCATATTCAAATATTCATATACGGCCTTGTTATAAAACGTTGAAGGATTTAAGTTTACTATCTCCTGTTTCTAACTAGGTTATTGAAATACCATACGTTTACGTTGTATTTTATTTGTATGTGTCGCTATAGGTTTTACATATTAATATAAGAAATACAAATGTAAAATAAAGAAAAAAGTACTATGAACAATTTACCCGAGTAGATATGACAACTTACAACGAAAAAGTTGGCGTTGTTTGAATTTAGAATTCATAATCGAGTATAAGATTTTTGATATCTAGATTGCCAATTTGAGAAAACGTGAGTTATAATAAGATAGCGTTAACAGAATTTAATTGTTACAAGATAAAAAGATTAGCATTGGGTGGAAAAATAATTATTCTCAATGCCATAGATTTTCGTCATTATAAAGCAGTAATTCAGGACAGGTCTCAGATCAATAATGTATATCAATAATCAATAATGTGTGCAGATTTCTGTTTTTGTTTCATAATCATTTGTCAACCTGATTGTTGGTCCTGTGCCTGACACACGCCGTCCACTTTTTGGGCCTAAGGCTTCTTTCTTCAGGATGTTTGAGCGAATGTTTTATTATTTTCATTATTTATTTATTTATTACAGAAAAACATACATTATCCTTACAGACTATACCAATACGATAATGTCGAGAAACATTAAATAATTAATAAAATACGTTTATAATATTAAACACATAATTTACACAATATCGCTACTGTGAATTCACTCTGCGAACATATAAAAATATCGATAGTGTTGGAGACAGCATTCAGTAGTCGCAACGTCCTGGATAACGGGGATCTGTGCAACAGACTGGTTCTCACCCTTGTCGCAAATAACCTTTGCCTTCGCCGTCACACATATCCCATAGCTACTAAGAAACCCAGTTCTTGGAGTACACAGAAATTTTATTTAGAAGGAACATTGGTATACAGAACTGAATATATAAACTGTACTAATATTTTAATGAGAACAGTGTTGGCCTAGTGACTTCAGCGTGTGATTCTCATCCCTTACGTCGTAAGTTCGATGCCCGGCTGTGCACCGATAGACTTTCTTTCTATGTATGTATGTAACATTCGCTTGAACGGAGAAGGAAAACATCCTGAGGAAACTGCCTTGCCTTAGACCCTTGGATGACCACCTACTTGCCAATTAGATTAACTAATGAGCATGAAACAGATACAGAAATCTGAGGCCCCGACCTAAAACGGTTGTAGCGCCATTGATTAATTATTAATAATATTTTAATAAGGAATGATTTGTATCTTTGGAATTAACTCGAAAACGTCTTTTGTCTTTTTTAATTTCCAAAATACATTAAGAGATAGATGTCAGTGTGGCCATTACTTTGTTTAAGTTAGGCTAATAAACACAGCTGTAATGAACTGGTAACATTCCTAAGAAAATTGCACATTACGTTACTGCAATCATGATGTCATAATGATGTAAACAATTTACGTAATGTCAACTTATTTTATGTTCGTCTGGTAGGACTTCTGTTGGTATCAGAAATGGTACAGTGTTTTCGAAGGTAAGTCAAATGAACGTGCAAATACTGGATCCAAAATAATTAAAATATATTCTATTATTCCGTAAATGGAACATAGGACTTGTTCACCTGTTCTGGCGACAGAATGGCCTAACGGTCTCATTATGTGGCAGCTAGGTGAGAGGTACTGGGTTCGATTCCCGGTACGAGTGCAAGTTTTAATTTAATTTAAAAATTGTTCTCGGCCTTTGGTAGTTAATATGGTATTGGTAGTTCATTTGGTAGTTAATATGGTGGTTAATATTTGAGTCCAGCCCCACAGGCCCCGCGTCAAGCTCATCAATGGCGCGGGCCTGCGAAAACACATTTACACCTCATTTTAAAAAAATGTTCTGGCAACAGATCCTTAATATGTCATAGAAATTTGGCAGATCCTTTGACGACTGCCAGGAAACAATTGTTTCGTTGGCAATTCAATCCAAAAGACGTCATGTGCGAGAATCACTCTAGCGGTTATTTAGATTTTGACGTTGATTTGTAATTACTTAGATACAGTTATTGATTTAGAACTTTAGAAGGATAGCATTCTATGTGATAGAACGCTCATACTATGACTTTATATAAAACACACAGAGAAGATTTCACAGATTTTCTTTAGTGTACCAATCAATCATATAAGATAAGCTTTCTGTGAGGCCGTCGTTAAACTAAAACGTTAAAAGCGGAGAGGCCTGGGAGACGACGATGAGAATACGCACTCCGTGACTTTGAAGTTGACCTCTCAGTAGCGCATGAGACGCTCTTGACGGGGACACAGAATAAGGGGAAACTGTAACCGTGCCTCCTTTTCATAGCTAGCAGATGGGGCTGTTGGGTTTTAGTGGGTAGACGTTCATTATTCCTCACGGACCGACCGCCATACTTCCCACGTCACTTTTTGTTGGGGCGCGGGGGTCTGTAACTTGATTTCCCAACAAATAAGAGGTAATTTTAAAATTTGAAGCCATACTGTTTCCGTCTTGCCTTATGGGTATATTGACAATAATCCAGTGGCGCTACGAGACTTTATGGTTGACCTTAAATGCAATTTATGGGCAAATAGGCGATCAGCCTTTTAAAGATAAAGACATCTAAGACATCTCGCTTTCCCCTTAATGTTCACCGTTGTTGTACAAGCAACTGATCCGCACATGTATAGAAAAAATAATATATAGTCAAGATTCAAGTCACGACGATCTGTCGTGTCCATTAAGAACTGCTAAACCCCATAATTTTAGCGTCTCAACGCACCAAAACAGTGTCTTCCAGCTGATAAATACAGCTGATAATTAAGTATTATTGTGTATTATTTCTTTCATGAGTTAAATGTTTCGAATCAAAACAAGAATGTTGTCGTGTAAGTACATTTTATAGTATACCTTCAGTCAATGGATATTAATATATTTCAAAAATTTCCTCACCTCACTAAAGAGGGCGTAAGAAAACTTTTTAGGAAGCGGGAGAACTTTGACTTTATTTAGCAGTAGTAAACATTTTTTTTATATATTATTAGTTTGTGTATAATTTCAGTTTTTTTCTATTATTATTATTTTTATCTAGTAATGTTTTCTGTTGCGTATATTTGTTTAACAATGTAATCTGTTTCGGCTTTGTATATTCTCTAAGTGTTTTCTTTTTCTATAATATGTATATGTGTAGCTGTACTTATAAGTAATCTTACTTATTAGTAAATATATTTTTGATGCACTCTCGGGTTATCTGTTTTGTAATAGCTAGTAAGGTGAGTGTGTAATTTGTACCTATAAGGAGTAGTTTAGCAATTATATATTTTGTACGTTGGTAACCAATTAACATTGGACTGTACAACAATTGTTTAACGATTAAAATGCTACGTGATTCCTGTGTAATATGGTACCTATATTTAGATCCTAACGTACGTCCAACCGGTAACGGTAGCTATTGATAAAGTATTCCTATTCTATAACGAATATACCTCAAACGTGTGTAAATCAAGCCCCATTTTTCCTTTTGAGTAAACTGCAAACTGGTTAGTAAAGTTACAAAACTGCGCGCTTAATGAAAGTAGAACTGCTGTTGACATTCAGAATAACTTTTCGTTCGATACCTGGGTTTTATTGAGACGACAGCGTTTTTACGTCCTCATTAGCTATAATATGAAAATGCGTTTTAAGGCAACACTGCATTTTAAAAATAAACATTGAATTGTAATGGCATTCCAAAACGAATTCTGTAATTTTTATCACCAGGGTTTTTTGGTTAATTAATTATTTATATGTCTTTAATCTTCAAACTAACAATAACAAATTGTATAAAAACCATTCCTTATATCCTATTATAATTTTTAAAAAAACTTTCCAGTAATGCAGTGTTTCATTAAATGAATAAATGGATAAGAAAAAAGGTAGGTCGCATAGAAACCTGGGAAGATGGGGATGGATTGAAACATGTTGGCTAGGAAATGAGACAAATGCAAGAATTTGAGGCCTCCACTCCGCCGTAACTATTATACAATTTATTTCGGTCTTCTGAAATAATTTCAGGTGCGTTCAGATTCTTTGCGTTAGAGAAGTGCTCAGCGGTCGACTTCAAAATCACGAACACTTAAAAAAAAGTATATAAACTGGACTAGTACGAACATAAAAAATATTCCTAATATGTAATTTGATCTTAGTAACCTAACCTAATGTCGTTTATCGTATAGCATTGATTGATAGATTTAAGATAATGTGTTGTGCTCTAACTGCGTGTATTCTATTAGGTCATACGTGCGTTCTATACCCTCTAAACTTCTATTTGTTTATAAGTAATTTTACAGTTACATTTATAAATATTATAAAATACAACACTTAGACAAAACAGATACATTGATAGACACGATATGAAATATAAAAATATGTAGATGTATAAAAAGAGAAATAAAGACAACCTAATATTTTAAAGAAAAAACTAAATTTGGTTTTTTAATTAAAACAATTGTTTTACTGCTAAATAAAGTCTAGGTGTTCCTGATTCCCTAAATACCCCCTATTAAATCAATAACTGTATCAAAGTAAGAGAAATGTCACTGATTACGAGCGCGATTACAGTCCAGACGTAGTAGTAGATAAGTTAGAAAAAATTGTAAAAAGAAATTTAATTTACGGCCCTCTTCATTCGAATGACGCTTACGACAGAAGGCCTCATGCTTGGTGAAACCGCCGCCATGGACACTCAATGCGAGAGAGCTCACGAGTGCCGGCTTTTAAAAGACGACTATTGGATGTCGGCCACACCTAATACCAAGTTCTTAGGCATATTATGATTGATTTTGGTAGAGTCCGCTTTGACAATTAATAGTTAAAAACGTAATCTTCGTTGTCTAAGCGTCGAGCCTTGTATAAATTAGGTTTTTGTTATGATTGCGTGTGCCGAGCAGTTTACCTCGTGCGTTTGAGTGTAACGACCCAAATGCAGTCATACATACATACATATATTATTTGATCTAGACTCACTAATGAGATAGTTCTTGTTATAATAAATGTGTCAAGAAAAAAAATAACTTACATTTCTAACTGTATGATCACAATAACTGACGAATTCTCTCTCTGGGTATTTTTGTCTATTTTACGATTTTAATGAAATTTACTCTCTGGTACTAGAAATAGCTATTATTTGTAAACTAACAGCGACGATGAAAATATTTAACTAATTCAGGATAGGACGTTTACGATAAATGTAAAAGCAGCTGCAATTGATAGTAAAGACTTTTAAAATCTGACCTTTTTTACCCTAAATACAGATAAAATATGTAAATTGTCCTCCGCAACGAGATCAAGGTGTTAGTGGCGCCTTGCATGAAGATTTTAAATTAATTCATTTGTGAGAGGAATTTAGATATTTTAAGAAACTATTTAGTACTAAACTAGCTTAAAAAATACTCCCATCGAATATGTAAAGCTCTCTAATTTGTAAATAATCAAAATTTTACTTTTATCGGAACCTAAATGAATATTAATAATGTTACTTCTTTTCCCGCTGCATTACTAGTTTTAGTATATTTTTTATTCGTTATAATATAGATATTATTTTAATCATACTCTTAATTAGATAATTGATCAAAATTTGTTTGTCATCATGTCACTACTACCTACGATATATGATTATTTTAACAAATTTATTTTTATATTATTATACCTAAACACATTACAATTATGTCCAATCTACAAAATACTCTTTCCGTAAAATTAATTATATAAAAAAATATATTTGTACTTGAAGGATTTTAAAAATTCATTCACCGTTATAATGCATCATAATCCCTGACATAGACTATATATATTCCAATATAGCGAAAAAATATTGTATGAATAAATATATCTCTAATGGATTCAATTAGTTCTAAAATAGCTAGTTTTGATATGGGATTATCGTAAATTTGAATCACATACTCGATTTTGCTGGGTTGTTATGAAGAAATTGCCTTATTTACTTACCATACAGAGGTCCGACCATCAATAGATACAATATAATCACACAAAATATTTGTTTCCGTAATCCAAACAATCGTGGTTGTAATATCACCATCACAGTATTTGCAACTAAACCGAACACTTCAAACACTTTCGTATCAAACTTATTCCCATTTGACGTCCGATCTTCTTTAGGCAACACATCTTCTAATTTAAACAAACCATAAATTAATGAACAAATGTGTAACACAAGTAGGAGGGAAAACACGCCATAGTATCCCAGCGCACGTAATGCAATACCACTTATAGCAGTCCCAGCAGGAGTGCCAAAGCTCACACAAATTGTTACCACACCAAATCGAAAGGTTCTGTCTTTCACGCTCGTTCTATCAGCCATAAAACTGTACATTCCCATGAATATTATAATGTAACTGCCGGTGAAGGCAGCGGGAAGCGCCTCTATTAACGCCGTCGCTGTTAATGATAATTCGTAAAAGTAATATGTCGCTAATAACAACCCTATGTTTGCGATAATCTCCCCCGTAAACGGGAATAATATACAGATTTTCCGTTTCTTCGTTTTATCACTCCATGCGCCGATGAATAATACCATAACAGCCGGGATGGCAGTTTGTAAAGGGAACTTCCAAGCTACGACCTTGGCGACTAAAGATTGTACATTGTTCAGTTCATTCTCTAAGCCAGTAGTGTTCCTATCACGTATTCGATCACATATATCTGTTGAATAGTTGAAGTTAACTCTACATGATTTTTCCAAGTGCATATTCTGCACAGCCAACGAGGATAACGCAGTACACAACATGTAGGTGAACAAACACGGCTCCACGGTCGCCTCTCTGAGGATATTTTTCACATTTTTTATTTGGCCGCTCAATTTTCTCCGCCACGTCTCCCGTTCAAGATCGTCCGTGAGCCGTATATTCGATTTGGTGAAGTCCACGGAGCCACAAATGTTAACTGAACTGCTCATGATTAAGTGAGAGTAAGTAAAAGTGTTTTTGATCCGCGCACAACACTACACTTAGCATGCGCAGCCGTCCGATAGCGACTACTTAATCCGTGACTTTCTGTTTCCAAAAACCAAAGTTAAGTTGTAAAACGAAGCGCGATATGAGTGCACTTGCGTACGAATTGATCTCGGTTGCAGACGATAACAGAGGTCTCATCGCACACGACTGTCTTTATAAAATGTTCGTTTATCTGAGCATTTCGAGTAGCGTTAATGATTTTACGACAAATATTAAAACACTTGTGAACGAGTTTTTGTTATCACAATTTCGACTATGCAAGGTTGTTTTAGCGAGACAAAGAATAATAATTAAATAGACGATATAAGATCGTTGACTTCTTTTTATGATATTACTTCCTTTGTACGAGTGATTACATTGCGTCAACTCACCTGGAAATAATTGCTACAAAAACTACCTGATTTCAAGGTTATTATTTATGTAATAATTACGAGAATACTATTTTGGCAGAAAAGGAGTGATTTTATATTATGGAATCAAAAGTTATGATTTTTTATGTTATTTCAAAAATGTCCCACAACAGAATTTTCATACATAACGTTTAAAATTTTAGTATTCTTGATTCTGAATTTCATTGTTCCTTATAAAATATCATAATTTAATGTCCTACTCATTATGATAATTAGTTATAAACGTAATTAGTTACTTAAGAGAATTAATATTTATTTTATAGGGTTCGATTACAGCTGATGTAATAGTTTGGGCTGGAAGTTGAGTCTAAGAGTTGTTCTCAATGTCCGGCGTTTAAAGATAAATTATCAGAGCAGTGTTAATCCTATTGATGACTATTAACACTTTTATATATAGTTTTAATATTATATTAGTGTTATCGTAGAAGTCAGGAAATACTGCATTCTGGCTACCATATTAAAACTCATTATGGTGGTCATCATATGGCAGGTAGTCAACTGTGTATAAGCTGTATAAAAAATAGCGCCTTTATAAATTTAAATAATAATGTTGAAAATGAAACGCCTTTTAAAAATAATTCTTTTTATTAAAAATAAACACAACCGAAACAATATTACAACTAAGTTATTAATCATTAAAAAAAAATTCTCTTGTTTTTACTGTATGTTTTCTCGCATAGATATGAATTTACAATTTCATTTCCTATATCATGTTCCTTCTCACTAATAAATACTTAGCAAAAATAACTTATATTTATATTTGAAATACAAACTGATATTTGAAATACAAACATTTAATTAAAATTTAAACATAATTAAACGTAGAATATATAATTAAATTATAACATCGTTGATGTAATTATTATGGTACGTGTCAATTGTCCAATCACCGAAGTTTCTTTACTCTATGGCATATTTCAATAGGCGCCATATTTGGGTGCCACTTATACATTGATTTATTATATTGTTTTCCAGTTTATGAAATTAAACAATAGAAATTAACGTAGTTAATTAAACATATGCACACTAATATTCCAGGGAATTACCGTTGATTATAGAACTGTGACTGAATTTTCATGCGCGTGCTCCTCTTTTGCTTCGGGATTCTTCACGACGTCTCTTTCATCTCTTTTATGCAAGATATAGAGAGCTCTGGAAACAAAAATAGTTAAGCTTATTGTTATACGAAAACACATTATTTTCTAATAGTTGACCCGATAATTGAATTTAATGGCGATTTTTACACTTTTTAAATGAGCAGTGAATTAATTATTTATGATTTACACTTTTCAAATAACATAATGATTGTGTCAACTATCAAAACTTCTGCTATTAATAAATAAATACGTGTATTGTGAAAATGTTAGACTATGTGTGTGTTTGGGTATGTGTGTGTATGTTATATAATGACAGCCATTAGATCTTCTAATTCTATATAATTTCTTGCAGCCATTACATGATTGTTGCCCATAAACACTAAGCAGGGCATCGATAAGACGGTAATATATCAAAAAAACCTTGATGTAATTTAACGAAAAACAGTAATTAACAGAATTTGCTATGAATATTATTTTATGTAATTAAGTATAAAATACATTGTTTTGTTTTATTGTACTTTCTTAAATGAGTTGATAAGAATAATTTACAAGGTTTATACCTACAATTGCGTAGCAACATACATGAAATCGCAATACAGTGAGGAAATGCTGCCAACGTTAAAGGTATAATGCCACAGGGACCAAACTTTAAAAAAATATTTTAGGCTGCTATGAAAGTGTTTTTTGACTGGTACTTACAAAAATGCGAATAGACCAGGCACAGTCATAATACCGCCAAGGTAGAAGAAAGCCTCCGGCACTGTATGAAGCGTTTTCGAATATACTTTAGAAAATAGAGGCGAGTATATTACTGGACTTATTGCTTCCACAAATGCCAGAAGGGAACAGATTTTTCCTGAAACATAAATAAATATAGTAAGTCATAAATTGTATTTGAATTTGAAAATAGAATACGTAATACATCTTATAATATAACTAGCAAATGTTTTCATATATGAAGATTATTACAATACTAATATGTTTATAAAAAGGGGGTGGGAAATACAAGTATTATACATTAAAAATACCAATTTTCTTTTATGTTTAATGCATAAACATATAAAAATACCAAAATTTATAAATCGCACTATAGCTCAAACCTGAGCCGTAATAAGCAATAATTTCTGCGTTGTTCGAGGCCACTTTTTGAGTTGGTTGAGTTGAGTTGAGCTAAACAAACACAAATTTATAGCAGATCAATATGATGTTTAAGGTACTTACCAATTTCGTGTACTTCAACGATTTTAGTTCCAAATGATTTGGCGACTAACCCTCCGGCGTTTCCAAATATATCAATAATAGGTGCGACATAAAACCATCCAACGTTTGGGGCCAAGGCAAAGAAAAAGTTTCCTAATATTTTACTTATAGATATAATGACACCTAGAAGTGTGTCATGCATCTTAAAGTATTTGCTGAAGACAACAACAACAATTGTAGTGCCTAAAACAAAAAAAAAGATTTGTATAATGTCGTTTGGATTAGCTCTAGTGGACTTTCTTTGTATGTACGCAACGTTTATTGGGGCAATTGTTAGGACAGCTTATGAACAATAAATTCGACGACATTTGCCAGCAACAGAAGGCTGAAAATATATAGAAATCTGAAGACCGATAATGGCTTGATTTATGTCTAATGTATTTATATATACAACCTTTAGGGCAGTGTCACAATAAATTAAGTAAAATATTTCGTGTTCTGGGGGAACATTCCTTAGGTTTTGAGTTTTTTTTGTGAAAAAGAATAAGAGAAAAATAAGTAAACCCCTTCTTTACTCCATTTGGAAATAGGGTAAGGAGGCAACGCCATTGGGAGCACTCTGGCAATGTGAGTGCATGGACGCCGGTATCACTTAACATCATTTGAGCCTCCTGCCCGTTTGTTCCCTATTACCTAAAAAAAGAGGATTGTAAGTAAAATTGTATTGAATTAGTCACGTGGAAAACGTTCATATTAATCAAATAATTATCATGTTAGCGGTGGACCCCGGGATGGTTCCTGGAGAAAGGCTAGCCTCTGCCTGGTATAAACTATTTGTGTGTAAGTGTGTCAGCCTAGTGGCTTGGCCCTGCGACTCTCATCCCTGAGATCATACTCTCGAACTCCTTCTGTGGTACAATGGACGGACACCAAAAAAAAATCACGATACAGACACAAAATCAGAACATTGTATACAGCGTTACATTACAATATCATCTGTCAAATTATTGTGACGACACGTTCATCTTAATTTTACGCATTATTTTGTAATGGATGATCGAAAACAAACCAACAAAATTACTTCGAGACACTGCAATATACGTCAAGCCAACCATTTATGGCATTCGTTCTTAGTATCAGAGGAAAATATCTGTTGAGCTGCCGCCACAATACTTATTCTATAGTGTTGGACTAAGAGACTCTCAAACCAGAGAGACATTAAAATCTAGGCTGTACGTCAATCTATTTTTATTTCTATATGCATAATTAATAGGTAAGATAACGAGAACGTCGTGATAAAACAGGCATATTTTTTTATAGAACAGGGGTCAACGAGCAGGAGGCTCACCTGATCTTCAGTAATACCGCCGCCAACGAACACACGATGGCCGAGGGCGTGCGAGCGATGCCGGCGTTTTAAGGATTAGTACTCTTTTCTTAAAGGGCCCTAAGTCAAAATAGTTCAGAAATACTTCAGTGTGAAGCAGGTACCACATAGTGGTGGCCCGCGGAAGAAACTGACTTTAAACAACTCAATTGTGGAAAGTACGTCGAGGTAATACTTCATATCTTACAAACTAATGGTGCAGCTGCAACCTGAATATACGGTTTGTTTGGACCTATAATTGTTATTAATCAACTAATGTTACCTGCCATTCCTATTACTTGGGAATATGTTGTGAATAGACTGAATCCGGCGTTAGTCATTCCAAACTTTTTGAGAGCATATAAAAATTTCAAAGTTGTTTCACCTGAAATTAAATAATTGTATTGAAACACTCGTTTAAATTTAAACTGTGTTCGTTAGACAGACCCTTATATGCTTGAATCATTAAAAAGATTGTCTTTGATACCTAGTGCGCCGCGCAGTCTTCGATCCAGCGCTGTTTTTATAAGTAAAGAAAAGAGTTGCCTTTACGTGCAATCTGTTCGAAAGAAATTATGGCAATGCTACAAAGATGAGCTTTAAAAAAAATATAAAACTAAAAATTAGGAGACATCTTTTTAAAATTGGCCGTAAGTATTACATACATAAAACATTGGTGAAAAGAAATTATATACATATGTTACGAATACCTCCGACAAAAATATAGTCAGGGAATTAGCTAAAGAAATGTAAAAAAACTACTTTCACTGACTCAATGACGCATGGGGCAGATATATTGAATCTACTATTTAATTGGACCATCTGGTTTGTGTTCCCTTCAACTCGAAACATAATATTATTTTTATTTTATATATTGGTGATTATAACTAAAATTTTGTAACTAAGTTTGTGTTATTTTTTAAAGTTAATTAATAAATAAATAAAAACGTATTGTTGATTTATTAACAAAATTATTGAAGATGAATGGTGCAATAATTGCATGGAAATCCATAATTATTATGGAAAATAAAAGTTTTATTTTTAACTTTATACTCGGTGGAGGTCTTTGTTTTATATTTATCTGTAATAACGTAGGGTTTATTAATGTTAGTGAATTCGATGTTGAAAAAGATGTAGCAGTAAAAATTGGGAAAGCGAATTGAAGATAATACATAAATTGAAGGATTAGAAGTTGGCTTTCAATGTATTTAACGAACAAAGTATTTACCTTTAGTAGTAGTTACCTTTTAACCGTATTTTACGATACAATCTTACATGAATTATTAATTAATAATTGTTTACTACTTACCGAAAATTGGCCCAATGATAACTATGTAAGCACAAATAAGTAGTATTACACGAAGGAGCTTCTTCCCGCGAAACAAATTCAGAAATGACAGGAAAATATCAAAATTAAAAAATTGAGTAAGTTTACTCCAAACTGTTCCTTGCAGTGGTTGACGTCTGACATCTTTGATATGAAAATATGTGTGTATAAATCCAATTGCGAACAAAACTGTCATCGCTATAAACACCCTTAAGAAGCCAAGAACTTCGGTCAAGTAACCACCAAGAGCAATACCCAAAGGAAAACCTACCGAAACGATAAGTGATACAACTCCCATTCTAAATGTTCTAGATTCCACTGTCGTCACATCCGCAATATAGCTAGTGGATCCCATGAAAGCAACTGCAAAGCTTCCTGAAAGTGCAGACGGGAGTGATTCAATTAAACCCGTGACCCAAAGAGGCCATTCCAAGAGGAAATACGTAGCAAGAAATAATCCAAATGCAGATATCGTTTCTCCTAATATAGGTATTATCATCAAAGCCTTCCTGTTTCCAGTTTTATCACTCCAAGCTCCAATGAAGAGAATGATAAAAGCTGGTAATCCAGTCTGCAGTGGCTGTGCCCAAGCATACATATCAGCTACTAATATTTGTGCTCCATTCGTAGCTTCAGCTGTTATGTTATCAGATACGTTACCATTGACAACATTTTCACAAATGCTTTCTGAATAACCCAGATCCACACGGCACGCTTTGATCATATTAAACTTTTGCGCTGCTATACCAGTTATTACCATTGGTAGTAAGTAACATAATAAATATGGCTCAACAGTTATATTGTTGAAAATTTGTTTAACTTTGTCCTTGAAAGAAACTGTTGTTATTTCACCGGCTTTCGGTTCATTGTCCTTATTTTCACTTATTTCTAATTCACTTGTTTTGATCGACATTTTTAAGCTATATTATGTTTTACATATGTCTGTCTATTTGTAAACACCCGCAAGAACTGACATCATCGGTTACTTTGGGGATACGAAACTCGTTTTTAATTATACTTGAGACCGCAGTATAGAATGGTGATGTTATAATATTTATTCGTTTATATCAAATCGTCTTCTTCGTCGAGATCCCATTCGGTATTTATTTCCTTATGACCTTTGAATGAATGTCATCTGCAGAATCAGACATTATATTATTATTCACACATTCATATACATGATCATTTAAACCGTGTTTAGTAGTTGCCTTTTGGGAAGATAAAATTTATGATTCAATCATCCGGATCCAATTATCTGCAGGAGGATGAGATAGTTCCTTTCTTTAGACAAATTTAAACGTGTTAATTATTATTGTGGCACTACACTAGCATGGCCATGAACTATTAACATTTTATTAAACTAAGCATAGTTTGTTACTTTAAAATACTAAATTCACCAAAGTATGTATTATCGAGAGTTCCGTATATTGTAAAAAAGTTTCTATAAATATAAAGATATTTAGTATTACAATTGTTTTGATAGTAAAATCTAAAGTTATTGTCCAAGGTTTTGACTCAATACTTTAACTACAAAGGTTGTAATATTAATGAAACATATTTCAGCAGACATCCCCCCCCCACCCGATTAAACGCCGCCGTAACGTTTTCTGTATCCAATAGTAAAACGTTTCGTGACCATTCCTAACGTTCATTATTAACAATAACGCGTAATTTAAACCCAGCCCCGCATCGTAACGTTTTACAAGAGGACCCCCACCCCAAATTTGTTACGTACACGTACACGAACGCTCCCGTACAGTGAATTGGGACATTACTGCTGTTTATCTTCTATCGTTCGTTCTTCTGGATATTATTACATAAGATGTACTCAATTATAAAGTCGATTGTCCTCAATTGCTGAGCTATATAATCTTTAATAACTCTCCTACAAATACCAGAAATACCTGTCTGCTCATAGTTCCTTTACTTCCTTACATTTCAAAACTAAATTAATTATTTAATCGCCTACCAGAACTATACAACGATTTTTTCAACGGTATCATATTCCCAAAAAAAGGATTCCTTAAAACACTATTACATATTTAAAGTCACAACCAAGCCAATTTTAACACACATGCTTTTTCGCACACACACACACTACACCCATTCTGCCTCGTATTATTTTTATGACTTTTCGATTTAAAAATTCTTTTGTAAGCTGTAAGGTTTTTTATAAATGTATAATAACGTTTTTCGATTTCCAATATGTATTGTTTCTTGGTTCTGTATTGTATTGCTTCTTCTATTAAATTCAATGGAACAAAAAATTCTCAAAGGCGATTGTGCAATACAAACAGCGTTTGGTTTTGAAATCGATGCGTGCGTGATTTACAGCGGAACCCCAATCATCTGTGCATTCCTATGTGTGCGAGTAGACAACTTGCCTGGTGACCTAGACCTTTTGTACCATATTGAACTTATATTTTGATTAAGTAATACTCAGTCACGGAATATTATTGCCCAAAATTGCGCTTTTTCTACTTCCTGAATCAGAAAATTTCCGCAAAAAAGTACACCAAATGACGGTTAACCGAACCTAGTACCGTCGTCCTTACTAGACTCACAATCTGACAACAGAAAACCCGAAGTAAACGAGGCTTTCTTGGTGAGATGGAGTTTTCAAGGAGGTCGAAACAATAGGCGTTCGGAGTTGGACGCAAGAAGCACGAAATAGTTTGCGATGACGAAACTTACTTGAGGAGGCTAAGGCCCAGAAGAATCAGCAAATTTGCTAATTAATTGTACCATGATGCCTTTTCATCTATATATTTAATACCTCTTTTTACGTTTCACCTAACTTTCTTGTAAAACCAACTATTTCTTACAAAAATAATTTAGAGCTTTTTGAGCAGGGTCCCGTGTCCCGTCCCCACAAAAAACAATATGTGATATTTTAAATTTTAAAAAGTATCGGAAATTTAAAAAAAAATTGTGTCCCTATGTTCTATCAAACCATGAGCTATGCCCGTCTATCGATCGGAACGGGGAATTCCCCGTCGCTTTTTTTTCGCGTGTGCGTCTATTACGTGGGATGTTCCCAGAGCCCCACAAATGCATGATCCGCCCATGAGCTTTCTGCTATATAATATAAGTAACCAACCTTTTACTCCCTATAATACCTATGGCTAAAAGTAAAAAATATTTCTCAGTAAAAAAACCATTGCTCCATTGCTCTTACATCTGTAGACAAATTTTGTTAATGTCAAACAATTCGGCTTAGATGGCCATGGTCCATACAGAATTCAGAATTTTTACCTGTTACTGCATTGTATTTGGGTTGTATGCTTTCTATACACTAGCAAAATATTTGATTTTCTATCAATTTGCAAATAAAATGTTTTTTAAGACAATGTTAAAGGTTTTTAATAATGTTTCAATTTAAGGAACACGTCATTGAAATATAACACGTCTATAACAAAACACTTTGAATTCCGTCAGTCAATTGTTTATCCAAAGTGGGTTCTACTAAGAACTTAGCTAGCAAAAAACCATGCTATTCTTAAGTGACTGTAAAGTTTAAATTAAAGCCTTGAAATATTATTGTAAATCAGATGTACTTTTAAATAAAACTTCATTAGCCAATACTAGCGCGTCCGACGCACGATTGGACAATTATATTTTAATATTTTATTTATTTAGATCAGAAATACAAAAAAAAAACTATTGTTTTTCTTATCTACAATAACCGATTCTGTGTGCTTACTGGCAAAGGCCTCCCCCATTGTCCTCCATTTTTCTTTATAGAACATCATCAACGTCCAGGACATAGTCTTTCCAGCCATTTCCGTGATTTCATTGGCTTACCTCTGTTTCTTTCATGGCCTCTTGCTTGCCATATTGTTACAATTTTGCTCCATTTATTTAGGAATAAATATAACTTATATTTATTAATCTAGGTAATTGTTTTCCTTCTATCTCTCTCTTTTCTTTTGGAAGTGTATTTTGTATTCTTTTTGTACAATTGTTGTTATAAGCTACCATGGATTACATTTTGTATATTTGTAATTTTACCAGAAACATAGATTTTGGATGCATTGCTGATGACGTTACATTCATTCAGACAAATTTAAAGGAACAAAAGGGATTTTGAACTGTATTTGGCGAACCTCAATCATTGTAACTAAACAGTGCCACGTAATATTCTTGGCCGGCGGCTGAAATTTGTACTAAGTTCGCCATTTTGAAACGTTAAACTAACATTGTAAAATCTTTGAAAAAATCTACCAACATCTAATAAAAATCCAACAAAAATTTACTTTATTCCTTGCATTTTTAATTATAATGGCAAAGTTTTATTTATCTAACGGCTAGGTATCTTACAATATACAACAACCTTCTTAGGTCTGGGCCTCAGATTACTGTATCAGTTTCATGATAATTGATTAATCGAATAGTTAGTAGGTAGGCCGTTCGAGCTAATATTAAATGCGCACATAGAAAAAAACCATTGGTGCACAGTTGGGGATCGACCTCAGGAATGAGAGTCGCACGCTGAAGCCACCAGGCCAACACTGCTCTACTAACAACTATACTTTGTTTTATTAAGACAATTCAGTTAAGTTACGCTGCATGACTTCAAATTCCCTGGCAATACTACTGTCCATGGCAGTGTTCTTACCGGCCAAGAAAAGTATGTGGCACTGCAAAACCGTCTTCTTAAATATATTCATATATTAGGTCCTTACATATGAAATTGGCGTTTTGTCGTACTGGCCACTTTGACCTCAAATACCTCCTCTTTGGTTAGGAATTTCCAATTCAAATTTATACAGCTATTTACTCATGTATTTGTGCTTCGATGATCGTCATTCATTTGTTTTTTTCTGTTTGCATCACTCATTTTACAAAATGGACAACTTAAAGTATCGCATTATTTACGAGTACACAAGTTCCGCCGTGGCACTAGTTCTGCGGAAACGACTCGAAGGGTGAATGATGTGTATGGCGGTCATGTTGCAAAAGAAAACACAGTTCGTTTTTGGTTCCAACGTTTTCGTTCTGGAGATTTCGACCTGCATAACAAGCCCCGTGGACGGCCTGAGACCCAAGTTGATAATGAAGTATTGAAGGCTATTGTGGAAGCGGATCCATCGCAAACCACGTCCGAGTTAGCTGCAGGCTGCGGTGTTAGTGATAAAACTGTTTTAATTCACTTGAAGCAAATTGGGAAGATTAAAAAGCTTGAAAGGTGGGTACCTCACGAATTGCTGCGTTACATTACTGAACCGGCACAATAATAAAGGTATTTTAAACCGAATCATTACCTGTGATCAAAAATGGATTCTTTACGATAATGGGAAGCGCTCAGCGCAATGGTTGGATCCTGGCTAGCCAGCTAAATCTTGCTCCAAGCGAAAATTAACCCCAAAAAAGTTACTTGTGAGCGTTTGGTGGACTAGTGCCGGTATTGTTCATTGCAGTTTTCTCAAATGTCAAAAAGTCAGCAATCGCAAAGTATGATGGAAAAGCTAGCGGCTAAACAATCTAGGCTGGTCAATCGCTCCATGCCACTGCTACTTCACGACAACGCTAGACCACACACTGCACAACAGACGGCTACCAAATTAGAAGAGCTTCAATTGGAATGTCTAAGACATCCTCCGTACTCCCCGGACCTTGCTCCAGCAGATTACCATTTTTTTCGAAATTTGGACAACTTCTTGCAAGGGAAAAAATTTAACTCTGATGAGGCAGTCCAAATCGCCTTCACAGATTTTATTGATTCCTGTCTGACTGGTTTTTTTTTAGTAAAGGGATCAATGAACTACCTATGAGATGGCAAAAGTGCATAGAAAACTTTCTTTCATACTTTGATTAATTAAATATATTATATTTAAAAATATTCGACTTTTTGTTCCTCTCATACAAAACGCCAATTTCATATGTAAGGACCTAATATATAAAACAACGAGCAAATTTTATTACGTCCGTCTTGAGAGGCATAATTTTTATAAGGCGTTTTCTTTTCCTAACTATTTAATTTGATAATTGTATTGATGTATCTTCTATAGCGTATAAAATATAATAGGAAAAATACTGTTGTATCGTTCGTGTTAGTCTTGTGTTCTCATTACAAGTGCATAAAAAATAATTTCAAATGAGCAAAATTAATTACAAACCTTGAAATCAAAATTGCTTTTTGGACTGCGGTCCCAATCACTATATTACCACTAATAAAAAGAACATTACGCAATTTTCTTCTTGACCGAGTTTATGGGGAAAAATTAGAACGTATTTCTACGTGTTGGCGTTTATTAGCAAAAGAAAAGTTCATAATTTTTTTCATATAGTACGTCAAGGCCGCCGCTTGTGGGAAAGAGCAATATCGCATGGCTAACGCTAGATGAAGCTTGGGCCTAGAAGTTGCAGCTAATAATATGGCCATGTGATAACAAGATAAAGTACAAATTAAACAGTAACAGCACTCAGCTGATAGGTAGTAGCCGATCGGAACTCGGCCACGACACTCGCGGTGTTACAAAACACTAAACAAGTCGTCAATCGCACGCGCCGCTAATCAGTTTACGAAATATTTATTAACCAATACATAAACTGAATTATAAAAAATATTGAAAAATATTATTTCTCTCAAATATTTTTTCGCAAATTATGCTAGAAAACAAATGAACATTATAGTTATTCATTTCGAAAATGACGTTGCGGGTCGAAGTGCCCGGTGAAAAAGTTGTGAATGTCGACACTTGCAAGTGTACTAAATCATTCAGTAGCGAGATAAAAAAGCGAGAGGGAAAACTCAGTAGAAGAATCAAGCAGATTATCAAAAATTCGTGGTCGTTTCGATCCAAAGTCACCGTTGAACCGTACGTGGTATGTTATATACTTCCAAGCGTGCTTGCCGGGCTGGCTGTGCAGAATCTCTGCTTGGAGAAATCATGTCTCGTCAATCTGAGCTACGACGAAAGAACATGCATCAACATCATGCAAGGGCGCACCAGCAACCTCACAGAGCAGGAGCAAAACGTCCAGAAAATGGTAGCCAGTATGACAGCGTGGAGTTTCCCTCTACAAACAGCCTTGCCCGGAATTCTAGCCTTATTCGTGGGGGCCTGGAGCGATCGCACTGGAAACCGAAAGACGTTCATGGTTTTACCTATACTTGGGAAGTTAATATCGATAATTGGAATCATACTGAGCACTATGTTTTTTCGCCAAGTTGGAGTAAATGAAACAGCTGTTATCGAAGGTCTCCCACCAGCTCTGGCCGGTGGCCGAGTTGCCATGACAATGGCAGTGTACAGCTATATAACAGACATTACTAGTGAATCCGAAAGGACTTTTCGTTTAGGGATTATAACGGCAATTTTGACTCTAAGCAGACCGATCGGTCTTGCCCTTAGTGGTATTATGACAAAAAGATTCGGCTACTACGGTGTGTTTACGGTTGCGTGCTTTTTTTACTTGACAGGATTCGTGTATATCTTGTTAAGGCTCAAAGAAAAAACAAAAAAGACAGTTGAAACCGATAATAAGGAGTCAGTGTCGTTTTCTGTGAAAGACCTGGTAGCAACGGTGCACGTAGCGTTCCAGCCTCGAGAAGGTTTTCGACGTCTTCAAATAATCCTAATAATGTTCGCGTATATGTTAATCGTCGGCCCTGTTCTCGGTAAGTAATTTTTAATAAATTCTAAATCTTAATGGTGTCGAAAGATACTGATTACTTCTTGATACCTAATACAGCGTAAACCGTGGCGAAGCAATTTCTATTAATATCTTTATAAGTATATTGTTACGGATAAAAAAATCATCATAAATGAAATATTATTATCGTAAAAAATCACATATGCTCGGCTCGCTTCGTTTTATTTTCTTTTTATGGCAAAACGTAAATACACTTGTTTCAGTGCTGTTTTATAAACGTACAGGTTTAGCTAGAATTCTTTACACGGAGAATGTTTTGAGAATGTAGATTTGTACATTGTTTTCATTACAATTTTAGTATAGTCAATACATTGAATTGTTTCTAATGTGTGTATTTAATTAATAAATAATAATGTTATTCATTAATCATACTTTCGATTATAAATAAAAATTTACTGTGAAAATTTGATACAACCAAAACGTAATTAATCAAGTCATAGGAAGGTAATTTTATTAGTAAAATCGTATCAAACCTCTTCCGAATAATAAGTAATTCGGCTCGTATACGATAGCGGAACGAGCCACTATTCCAATAAAAATCTAGTACAAACTTGTGTATTTACATTATAATTATCACAGTTCAAAGGTCAAAAGGACGCTAATCTTATTTAGTCTAAAACAAAGTAAATTAGACCTCATTACGACTTATCGTGTATAAATCCTAGCAGTCATTACATGCACGTGTTTAATAAACCTTTAACAATTGAAAACTACTTCCAAACACATCTTCACGCGCATGGATTTCGTGTATTAGCGACCTATTTTACAACGATACATATATTTTAGGCAATTTAATCTACGCAAAAACTGTACAAAATGACAAAGACAGATATAAACTTTATAATATTTATGTAACGATATCCCATATATGCTTGATAAAGCAGCCAAATAAATCTATAAATGTCTAAATATTAATCACTAAGGAAGGGTCTCAGGTTCTACACATTTTATAGAACAGGGGGGAAAGGGGCTGTAGGCTTCCCTGATGTTCTGATACCGTCGTCTACGCACTATGCCAGAGGGTTAGCGAGTGCCTTGCAGGACTTTTTATACCTAAGGGGTTCAGTCATACTTTGACATGACGATGGCTCGCGCAATTCGACATAACTTTCACCTTTTTATAAAACTGCTTGAAACGAGATTCTTAATGTAACACTGGTCTGCGTTAAAGATTTTGTTTTTTATCAATTTAGCTATTAGCGTATTTATGAGGTAGAAGACTTCTTTCAAATGTCTTTTGTTTTATGGAAAAAATTCTTATTTAAAATTCGAACCCAAACTTCGAATGACGTTTTTATTATTTTGTGATTCATAGACTCGTCTGTCTCTCTGTCTATGATGTGTCATACATAATGCTAATTGTTGTTTTGAGTACCAAGCGGCATTCTAATAGCGATTGTCCTGGTTCAAACAGTAATGAAGTGGTCTCCTTAGTAACATTTAATTAACTTAGTAAGTCTATGGTTACATGGGCCCAAACTACGTTTGGCAGTTCTCAATTATTTTTGCAAACGAATGAGAGAAGACAATGACTCCTTATGCGCGTCAGACGTCTTTTGTTATAAAATTAAGCCTATCAGAATCAGGACCAGATATAATGTTTGACAAGAAATATTGACTTATTTAATTGATAATTAATTTTAAATTAAAGAATCGTTTATAGAATTCTTCAAATATTTAATTAACCTAGACAACAGTCACTTCTTTTGAATAATTTAATATTTAGATTAATTCTTTTTATTTCTTGATTTAGTAATAGTTCTTTGGTGATTAGAGATAACGCTGCCTTTGGCAGTTAGAGACTTCCATAGTAAATGTTGTATTGTATAAAAATTAAATAGAAATAAAAAGGTTTTAAATCTGTTTAGGTTACGTGCCAAAAATACATTAAATAAAAAAGTACAGCTTTCCTTAGATTTCCTTAGGTATCCAATATAAATCCTCTGTTTTTTTCCAATTGTGGCGTTCTCTAGCGGTTCGAATCCACTTTGGACCCGCTACCTTTATTCACATCGTCCTCTCATTCGTATTATGCCACATTACCTCATTGTGTATTATGTGTACGTGTATAAGTAACAGCTATATAAATATTAAATTTAAATAATACGAATTTACGGAAACAGGTTAAATGGCGTTCTGTCATTACGCATCAGTTTAATTGCTATCCTTTGCAATAAAGTTTTAAAGTAGCAGTTAAAAACGCGTTGGATTTGACATGCGAAAGTTATACTACCCGCTAAGTATCTGAGTCGTGCTCTGTTGTTTAAAAAAAAACTGTAGCGTTACAACCTTTATAGGTCTGGGCCTCAGATTTCTGTATCTGTTTCATGATCATTTGTCAATCTAATAGTCAAGTAAGCCTCCTGTGCCTGACACACGCGGTCGACTTTTTGGGTCTAATGTAAGTCGGTATCCTCGCAAAGTTTTCCTTCACCGTTAGTGTGTAAAAAATAACACAAACTCAAAATAACTTTATTCATATAGGTAAATAAGTACACTTACGAACGTCAGAAAAGAAGTTAAATTAATCGTAAATTTAAATTTACTACCAGTTCTCAATTCAAGGTCGTAGAGCGGGCAAGAAGAACTGGCAAGAAACTTTCCGCCACTCTTTTTAATCGCTAAGGTTTGAGTCATACAAATTGTTTCAATCAATCCCAAGGAAGGATCATTTAAATATTCGTCAAATTTATTAAAAGCTTTATTGATTAATTTACGTTTAACGAGGGCTTTGAATTTATTTAGTGAATATAATACAGTCCATTGGTCCAGCCAGGGATAGAATCAACAAACTCAGGGATGAGAGAACGCTGAAGCCATTAGGCCCATACTGCTCTGTTGTTTATACCCGATCTACCGGTTGTCAGCAATTACCAAGGTAAAAAACGAACGGGCACAATCAACAACAGTTAGTCAATACCTGACACGGTAATAGAAACTTTTTGTTTTACGTAACGAAGTTTCAATATTGAATTGTAAAGATAAACAGTCGCATAGAAATAGATACTTTTGCATTCATAATAACATGGATTGTATTGTATCAATCCAGTATATCTTGTATTACTTGATATTCAAATGAATGTAACAATGCATAAAATAATTCACAATATGTATTAAAGCATTATTGACGAAGTTTGTGAGAAATATCTTTATATATATATGTATATTCAAAGACTTCCTTGTGTTCTACTTGACGGAAAGTTTGACTGAAATTAAAGATTGTTAATAATTGTTACGTATTATATTTTTTGAAAGACATTCTGTTATCACTCCTAATTTATTTTGCAATGTTTTGTATGATCGAGAAAGAAACAATTATTTTCAATAATGTCATCTACATAATTCAGAGGAACCACAGATCTTTATCGGTCTTGTTCACCTATTACATCATTCATTAATAATGATTGCATCTGCTTGATAGGAACACAAGAAGCGTTATTTATATAAGACATTTCACGATGGCGAGTATTAATTGCGGTTAAAGAAATTTTTTTATTTAAGTTAACTAAAGTGATAACCACTGAAGTATTTCCAAACCAATTCGACCCTTCTGCAAGAAAAGAGCAATTCTTAAAGCTGGGAAGGCACTTGCAAGACCGCTGCCAGTCAGTGTCCATGGGTGGCGGTATCACTTAACATCAGGTGAGCCTCCTACCAGTCTGGCCCCTGTTCAAAAAAAATTCATAACACAGTATTTGTATACCTAATTACATAAAGGGCGGAAAATTAATACTAAGTAATTTCTCTCGCACAAAACTAAATTTAATTATTTGAACAAAGACCAATTCAGTCTCTATTTCTTAAATGATTTAAAGCAATTATTGACTGGAAACAATTTTTTACCTGGAAATTGGAGTCAAACTTAGCCACCAATGCCTGAGTACCAGTTTCGTTTTTTTTATATTTTTTTATTAACTGGCTATACTGTATACTTTTAGTCAAGATTTGAAGTATCTTAACTCTGAAAAGTAGTCAAAGTTGTATATTTTATCACTTATTAAAATGGATACTGTTAAATTATGTTTTACTCATTGATAACCTAGAAGAATAATTTTGAATGTAGAGTTAATAGTTTTATGTAGATGTTATATCTGTAGTAAGGTAGTGAAATCATAATAAATGACTTTAGAATAATAATATAAATGTAATGGAAATTGACGTTATTTGACATTTCCCTAGTCACAACTAAAGTCCTTAAAGCTGTCTTCGGATGATTTTGTGGAAAACCTAATCCTCTTTACTAATCTTTTCTAATCCTTAATCTATATAAGAATTAATTGGTAAGTTTAAATTGTATTAAATGAATAGGAAATTCAAACCGATTCAGGCATTTTCAAGTTGGTGGCCCATTTCTGCTCTAATTTCTTTAACACTTTTTACTCTATCTCAATTAAGTTAAGTTAATAAAAAAAATATTTGTTTCAAACCGGTTAAAAGTGACTTAACTAATGCAATGAATATTTGCGTAATTTTCATATTAACATCGTCATGATTTAATAACCAAGAAGCATTTTGCATAACTATAATTCCTTCTTCCTTCTCGAATAGCTAAGCTAAGTAAAGCAACTATTCAAATTAGTATTGGTTTCGTGCTGTTTAATTTCTATCGTGATTATAATTTATTTATAGCAACGAATACATTAATAAAAACTTAGAGGTCGATAACAAGTCGGTTATAAAAGAAATTAAAACAACTGAATTAAGAAACAAAAGAAATACTAATAAAGAAAATAATAATTGAGGCCTACAAATCCGGCCTGCTTTGTGCCACTCTCTGCATGCTAAATCTGGTTTATCCACGTTCTTAATTGTCTTCTTCTTTTTCAATTATTGGACCTTGGGCAATACTTTGTTGCTCCACGTTTCTATTGCTCCTATTATGTACGCTCATTCCTACTTAAGTACTTTTGAAGGTATAATATATATAGTGAAGTATGGTTAAGTTATTATATAGGTTTTTTCCAGAGCCACTAAAAAAATTCTATTACGGACTTTTAATGAAAGCATTTGTTAAATTGTATTGTAGTCAAACGTGACATATAACGTGCTATACTATTGTTACTTAAATTGGATAAGCTAATCATGTTACACAGAAGGATAAAGGCGTAAGGATATTATTTAAGATAGTATTTGATGCATTCTACCTTACCTATACCTATATTTGCATCTTTGTAGCTTGTTATATGGACAAAAGTTCTTAATTTTAAATTGTTACAATACAAATTTCTTAATTGTTATATATTATACATGTTTAACAAATAACGTGAAAAAATCTATATTCAAATGATTTTATTGATATTAAATTTGTATGAATAGGCGAAAGACAGAATCAAAGAATTTTAAGAAAAACACTTTTTGAACGGATAAAAGCTATGTAAAGAATTTTGTTTTTAATGGAACAGACCTCCATAGAATCTCTATGCCTGATGGTTGTTGTTTTCTTGGAAGACCCAAAGTTGATTGTCTTCTTGTGTTGATTATGTCTTTATATATTAATTTTCCGCCCACAGCTCAAAGATTTTGTTCTTTTTATAGAACAGGCAAACGGGCAGGAGGCTCATCTGATATTAAGTAATACCGCCGCCCATGGACACTCAATGCCAGAGGGCTCGCGAGTACATGCCGGCCTTTCCGGCAACATATTGTAAGCTTGTTGCTTACTTGTATTTTGGTAAGCTAAGCTAACATTTAATGTAAATCACACTATTGGTGAAACTAAAAACAAAAATTTAGTTTACCTTACAGACAAACGAGGCCCGAGAATTGGTTCAGTTTTTAGCACAAAATAGGAATTGCTGGAATTTTCCATCTGCTTGAAAACAATCATACATAGCATGTTTATTAGCTAGTGTTAATAATGTGACAGTATGCGTGGCAGATAAATAATTACTCAGATCAGATTGCGTCTGGTCCTTGTAATGTCTTCGTTTGAAATTTAGCACAAGTAACTAGCGTCACAGTGGAATCCTTTGTTTGGAAAATCACTCGTATTGCCAGGAGGCTCGCAAGTGCGTTGCGGGCTGTGATTTATTGTCGTGTTAATTTAAAAACAAGTACGAAATATTTAACTATTAAAGTTAACCAAAAAATTTATAATATAACCGATTACTAGATACAAAACCGCTCCCTAGTAACAAGACTCTTTATTTTGTAATTTATAAATAAATACAACCTTACCAAGTACATAAAATAATTAACACTCGTTTTACATAGCTTTGGATTAATTAAAAATAATTGTCTTATAGATTACAATGTTCTATATATCTATTTGTCATAATAATATATTTTTTCTTCATTAGTTTGGTTGAATATTGACATAATACATCAGGAATCTCAAGTTCAGTGCCATATACTTTTCTTGGCCGGCGGTTAAAACTGGTACTACCGCCGCCATTTTGAAATTTCTTGGTGCGTACAATAAATAATTTTACTATCTACTAACATCTAATAAAAATATAACTAAAATGTATTTATTTTATTCCTTGCACTATTAATTACAATGGCAATGTTTGAATTATCTAACGGTTCTGGTAACTGATATATAAAAATATAATATTATTAAAAATACAGGTAACAAAACGTATCATATCAGTTGTTCCTAAGTTTATGTCACATTTATTTAAGCCTAGAACTATATTTTCTAGATACTCGTATACATTTTTGATTAATTCAATAAAATATTAAGTTAGCTTGCATCACTTCCAATTATTCCCCTTATAATGGTTAATTTTTATTTACTGGCAATACTAATATCCATCACAGCGACATTTTTACCAGCCAAGAAAAGTATGTGGCACTGTAACAGTTTGCCCTTGTTATAGACAACATGGCTCCATTTATTGTAACTAAATTTATTTTTTTCTAGTTTAAATTCGTTATTTTAAACACGAGGTCTTTCTTTCTGCTAGGAACACTGTGGAAACCGGAAAGCGTACTTTGAAATCTGAGAATAAAGACTGCCTTATGTGCTCTTTAATTTGAAAAGATAGAACAAAAGCAATAGTTTTAACTGAGGTCCATCTACTCGTGTTTATTTAAAATGCACTTGGTAAAACAAAGCAATGTTTCGATTCAAACTGTTGTTTGCAACAGATTGAAACAGTGTTTAGCTTCATAACATAAATCTAAAAATTCAATAATATTCACGTATTTCAAAGTCTTACTTGACTTAATCCCCTATAACTCCCAGGTAGGACAAATGGCGTCCACAGTGAGTCACCAATGCGTTCGGTCTAGAGCCTCGTATTTGACCAGGCTCTCTATCCTATACCTTTGCTTTATCTGCAACTGTAGTGCGCCAGGTTTGCCTGAGACGGCCGTGCGAAGTTGAAGTGTGTATTTCAAAGTATAATATTGTATACATTTTTGGAAATCGACTATTCGATGTAATTAAATTAATTTCAGTTAATTACCATCGATAATACAACGTACATATTACTAATTATATCCGTGAACTTACAAACATACCGACAATTGATCACTATTTTAATTTTGTATTTCTAATTGTTCCAAATAGCGCAGTGTGGGCCTAGTGACTTCAGTGTGTGACTCTCATTCCTGTAGGTTTGATCCCCGGCTAATGGTGATTCTTTCTATGTGCGCATTTAATATTAGCTCGAACGTAGAAGGAAAACATCGTGAGGAAACCGGCTTGCCTTAGACCCAAATAGTTTACAGCGTGTCAGGCACAGGGCTCGCCTATTAGATTAGCAAATGATCATGAAACATATACAGAATAATCGCAGGACGGAGGCCCATACCTAAAAAGGTTGTAGCGCTACTGATTCATTTTTATTTTTATTGCCCCAAATATACTTATCTGTAAAAATTTAAATTGAAAACTTTTTGTTTTCGTAATTCAATTTATACAGAAAGGCTTTTTGATGAGCCCACCCACCCATTTGATGAGCGTATTTTCTAACGAATGATTTGAGACAATAATTATTAACTCTATGACGTCACTACGTCATCTAACAAAACAAAAATATATTTTTTTATATTGGACTTTGATAATCCCATATTCATCTGATAAATTCATTACAGCCTTGTCTACATATATTTCCATAGTTATTTGCTATATTTAAATATAACAATTGTATGTGTTTCCAGTTTATATGAAAAAAACTACCAGGACTGTATGAGTAATATACTACTGTGTATGCTTCACCTGTTAATGACACATCAACACCTACGTCCTTTAATCTATATATTTCCTAATACGAAAAAATTGTGAGCATTGTATATTTTTAATTATCTTATATTCAGAATACAAAAACGCACGTACAACGTGATCTATCTCTGAAACCAGTGGAGAAATATAAATTAGATTTACCCTTTGTCCTCACGTCTGTATCATTTGATATTGGTAACGTCAAAAGGTTAGAAGTTCGTGATAAATTGAGCATTTTTTTCATAGAGTTGAATAAATAGAAAAGAACAACATAACATCAAAATAATAACATCTGTGACCGGTCACCAGTTTTGACATCCCCTCTAGAATGCGACAGGGGCCCTGGAGCCTCTCTAACGCGTTATTGTAGGAAGTTCTCCAGGTTTTGGGTATTCCTTATCCAGTTCCTCATCTCATCTATTCTGAGAATAACAGGGATTGTGTGAGGGGTCTCGAACCAAATACGTGCAACTTTTGGTCTAAGCATCACTGGTTATTAATGATTTTAATAAGTTTCTTTTTATAAACGAATATTTATATGATCATAATCCTTGGGATTTATTGGCTCCAGTTCAAACGATTTGTATGACTTAAAACTTGGCGAATAAATAGATTGGCGGAGAATTTCTTGCCAGTTCTTCTTCCCCGCTCTACGCCTTTGCCTATTGGACTAGTAGTAAATGTTAATTTAGAATCAATATATATCTATATATTTGTTTAAAAAAATCTGTTGACGTTTATAAGTGTACATGTTTACCTATATGAATATTAGTTATTTTGAGTTTGTTACAAATAAAAAAGTCTACTATAATGGAAAATAATAGAAAAATCACTATTTAATCGTTGAAATTCTCTCAATTGAACCGCTAAAGATTTTTTTTAATTTGGAAGGATAAAATCGTATTACGATGTTCTCAATCTCATCCGTTTTATTTCACTTGCAAGTAATCACAATTCACCAAAAAACAACGGGTCATAAACAACCGCCATCTTGTTTCCTTCCTGTTTTGTTGGGTTAAAACAACTGTCCGAGTTTAATTTGACTTTGACATATTTCAAACTTTTACTGTCGGTGAAATCGCTCAGATTTTTATAAATACTGTTAATTGGTATCTTAAAGACTAAGCTGTTGGTATACCTAAGAAGGCAAAGTATCGCCCTTGTCGCAGCTAGATACTATAAAAGTTCATGAATGTTTGACCCAGACCTGGATGTGTCAAGGAGCCAACCAAATACAGAAGAAAATCTAATTAAAGTAATGAGACTTGATTATATTATATAACCATTTAAACAAATAACTTGTCTGGTGTCTATAAATAGTTCTTAATGTAATTATATTCACCACAGTTTCTACTGCATTAGTTTAACAAAAATGATAATACAAGACTAGATTAGGAATCTAGCAATTTTCGATGTGTAGGAAATTAAAAAAAATATAATACCGGCTACTAATAATTTATTGTGATATTTGTACTGTCGTAATACGATATAGATAAACCACTACAAGAGTAAGTATAGTAGTGGGAAATGTTCTTATCCCAGGTCTCGTAAGTTTTGTTTGTGTATTTGAACGGTGATAGAAAATATCACGCAGAAACCGGCATATTTTTCATTTAACAATCGACCAAAAAGTCACCTACTTGACTATGAAAATCAATTGATGTTTGGAGCTCCGTAAAGACCTATGACACGGATCCAAATCCAAGGACGACACAACGATTTTTTAGCTAATTCCCCGACTACATTGTCATCGAATGTATTAAGTAACTAAGGTATATGTATAACATAAGTCAATAGCATTTCTTTTAACAATTTTTGTATAATATTTACAACAAATTTTAGCAAGATTTCTTAAGTTATTATTCAACAATATTTATTGTAAGTTCGTCTCTGATACGTTCATTCCCCTAATTTGTTCAGTATTGTACCTGTCGTAACAATACATCGGATAGTCAGTCAGGATATGTAATAATAATTCTATATATAGATTAGGATAGCAAACTGTTACAGCAAAAGTAGCTGTTAATTGTTTGCAGATAATCGTCGCACACGCTGACACTTGACTAATAGATGTTTCGTTTGGTAAGGTGAGGCGCAGATGACATACTGGTTCACGCGCTACAAGTTCAAATTCACCGAGGTGGACTACAGCTTGTTCTTAACATACTCCGTCCTTGTTGGTACTGTTGGTAAGTGATTTTTTTTTACTATTAAACAAGGCAAATAATTTGGCAGGATCCACCGTAGTTTGAGTACTACAAGTATTTTAAAATCCTATCAGCTAAGCGCTCGATAATTTTAGATATGTGGTGACTTTTTAACCGGATTAAAGCTATTTGTATTATTATAAACTTATAATTATTTACATAATTTTAAATTTAAATGTTTCCGATGTTTGGCGTGCTTTACAGCGTGCGTGGTCACCGTGTAAATAATTATAAGTTTATAATAATACAAATAGCTTTAATCCGGTTAAAAAAATGTTTTCTTTCCATGTGTAAAAGCTATGTTAACCAAAGACAATACTATATGTGGTGACTTTTTGACGCCAACATACGATTCTCAAATTAGCCTAATATTTAATTAGCACTTTATACTATCATGCCATCATGTGTGATGCGAATATTATGTTTCCAGTTGAATAATTTTATAATCGAAAAACACAAAGGCTTTTTGTTGAAGTAATTTCAGATCATCTGTAGATATAATAGTAACTTGTAAAATTAAAATTTTTAAAAACGTTATTTAAAATTTTATCCTGTAACTTACGACGCAAATATCGTACATGCGTTATTCATACGTAGAATAAATATTAGCCCGGAGACATTAATCAAAAGTACATTAATCATACTTATTTACATTTCTTTTAATCTGAGTATTAAGTTAGATTAATAATAAAATATCAAAGAATCATTCAATTGAATCAATCGAATGCATTTCTGTGTCGGTTTTTTTGCATTAAGAATAATTTAAAAAGAAACTCGACATTAGCGGTTTGAACTGACTAAATATTTATTTTAATAGAATTTTCATACTAAAAATAAAATACTTATTTATTATTTATTATAACATCGAAAATAATATATATATATATATATATATATATATATATATATTGTACTCCAAGAAATCGGGTATCTTTAGTTAATATTATATATATATATATATATATATATATATATATATATATATATATATAATAATTATCAATGGCGCTACAACCTGTTTAGGTCTGGGCTTCAGATTTCTGTATCTGTTTCATGATCATTTGTAAATTGAATAGGCAAGTAGGTGATCAACCTTCTGTGCCTGACGCACGCCGAGGACTTTTTGGGTCTAAGGCAATCTGTTTCCTCACGTTGTTTTCCTTTACCGTTCGAGCGAATGTTAAATGCGCACATAGAAAGAAAATCCATTGGTGCACAGTTGGGGATCGAACCTACGACCTCTGGGATGAGTGTCGCACGCTGAAGCCACTAGGCCAACACTGCTCTTATTATATATATATTTATTTATATAACTTAAGATACCCGAGTTCTTGGAGTACACTTGCGTTTCTCACCACCCCCAGCAAGACTTTAAGTTAAATAGTAGGCCAGGATAGTAGGCATAGATGACATAATGATGATGATAGTCTGTAAATAAGAAAACAAGTAAAAATGATTTATGTTTGCCACCTTTTTTATCTAGTTCCCGGTTCTTTGCTACGTCGTAGATGCATTATGTAGCATTTGGCACATATAAAATTACTCTCCACATAATAGGGACGCCGTCGCAACTCGACGAAATTAATAATTTCTTATAAAGATTTATCTTATCTCTCTTATGTCAACAATAATATTATAATAGGTGTTAAAATAACCTACAGCCTGCTAAATAGAGATAAAAATATGTTTATGTTGGAGTAATACTCTGTAGTATTCAGTTTCGGTGATCAAGCATTTACTTTAATAGTAAATATCAAGGTCTTTTAATTAAAATGCAATTGACATGGATACAGAAATGTGTATGTATTTGTTTTACCATTATGGAAATAGCTATAAATAAAATAGGACTGGCACAAAATATTAAAATTATTTCTGAATTTTATCTTATCCATATAGGAATACAGATAACGCCTTAACTCGTGGCGCCATATATTTTGTAAAAACATTTCAATGTTCGTTCTATATTTAAATCTCTATGATCTGTCCAATACCACAAATAGTCCAAAAAGCGTAATATATTATTGTCATAAAACATAGACTTGTGTCCACAAACACAAAACGAGAATATTAATATTAGGTCCTTACATATGAAATTGGCGTTTTGTCGTACTGGCCACTTTGACCTCAAATACCTCCTATTTGGTTAGGAATTTCAAATTTGTACAGCTATTTACTCATGTATTTTTGCTTCGATGACCGTCATTCATTTGTTTTTTTCTGCTGTTTTTTTCTGTTTGCGTCACTCATTTTACAAAATGGAAAACTTAAAGTATCGCATTATTTACGAGTACGAGTTCCGCCGTGGCACTAGTGCTACGGAAACGACTCGAAGGGTAAATGATGTGTATGGCGGTCATGTTGCAAAAGAAAACACAGTTCGTTTTTGGTTCCAACGTTTTCGTTCTGGAAATTTCGACCTGCAGAACAAGCCCTGTGGACGGCCTGAGACCCAAGTTAATAATGAAGTATTGAAGGCTATTGTGGAAGCGGATCCATCGCAAACCACGTCCAAGTTAGCTGCAGGCTGCGGTGTTAGTGATAAAACTGTTTTCATTCACTTGAAGCAGATTGGGAAGATTAAAAAGCTTGAAAGGTGGGTACCTCACGAATTGACTGAAGCAAACCGGCAAACGCGCGTCGACTGCTGCGTTACATTACTGAACCGGCACAATAATCAAGGTATTTTAAACCAAATCATTACCTGTGATGAAAAATGGATTCTCTACGATAATCGGAAGCACTCAGCGCAATGGTTGTATCCTGGCCAGCCAGCCAAATCCTGCCCCAAGCGAAAATTAACCCCAAAAAAGTAACTTGTAAGCGTTTGGTGGACTAGTGCCGGTATTGTTCATTGCAGTTTTCTCAAATCTGGCCAGACTATTACGGCTGATGTCTATGTGAGCAATTGCAAACCATGATGGAAAAGCTAGTGGCTAAACAACCTAGGCTGGCCAATCGCTCCACGCCACTGCTACTTCACGACAACGCAAGACCACACACTGAACAACAGATGGCTACCAAATTAGAAGAGCTTCAATTGGAATGTCTAAGACATCCTCCGTACTCCCCGAACCTTGCTCCAACAGATTACCATTTTTTTCGAAATTTGGACAACTTCTTGCAAGGGAAAAAATTTAACTCTGATGGGGCAGTCCAAATCGCCTTCACAGATTTTATTGATTCCCGTCCGACTGTTTTTTTACTAAAGGGATAAATGAACTACCTATGAGATGGCAAAAGTGCATAGAAAACAATGGTTCATACTTTCATTAATTAAATATATTATATTTAAAAATATTCGACTTTTTGTTCCTCCCATACAAAACGCCAATTTCATATGTAAGGACCTAATATCATAGTATTACTTTATATTAATATTTAACTGGTTTAATGGAATAAAAATAATCTCATTTTAATTACAACCTTGCAAAAAATTAATCCAATGACCCGTTAAAATTAATACATCGATCAATAAGTCGTGACAGTTTATTAGAGCGATGAATGAAGAAATATAAAAATATTATTCATGTATTTCTCGTAATTTCATAATATATTTTGATTGTCATTAACTTAGATTAACTAGCATCAAGGGATTGTGGTCCTTGGTCCAAACCTTGCTGTACACGGTTAGAAAACGAGTTCTTGAAGAAGAGAAGAACGCGAGTGGGATTGCTCACCATCCTCCACAAGACATTAGGTAGATAATAGGGCAACTGTAGGTCCCGTCTTGTCTCTAATTTATTGTACTTTATCCCTAATACAAACTATCTAAACTTATTCGGTTTTTGCTCCAACATAAGACAGTATTTAGGTGACACTCTAACACACTTCTAACCAATCCGTTGTACAAGCTTGTGATTGCCTTAATTTGAGACGTTCTCCTTCGAAGCACAAACCCCATTCTAATCCCGGAAATTTAGTTGGTGGAGTCCATTTAGTTTTTTTACGATAGGTCTATCATGTTTTCTTATTTATTTTCAAAATACAGTTTACGCTATGTTGGGTAATTATTTATTAATGAGACCTAAATTTTTCCCATGCTATATTTTACATAAAATAATGCAACAAATGAAATATTTATTAAAATCGATCTCAATTTTCTTTCTGCAATAAAAATTGCTATTGTCCATTATTTCAATAGAATTGCATAATCTGTGGTTTCATTCTGACAATTGTCAATCTTAATCATTCGTCTATAAAAGTTGGAATGATCTAGAAGTATTCATATTTTAGACGTCATAAGAATGATGTGAATAATCATAACCCATCACACGTATGTTTAGCATCGGAAATTATTATTAGTAACTCCAATAAAACGTGTAAATAAACATGACACATACGACTTTTAGAGTGTGAAACATCGTCAAAATGCAATTTGTTTTGTTTGTAAAATTTATTGATAAGATGCCGTTCGAGTCTAGTTAAAAACGATTTTCAAATGGAAATTTTATAGTTTTATAATAAAACATACGATATCATTTAAAAATATATGTTTTTAATTAGATTTCAACTTTATTTTCATTAAAAACTGTCACTTACACGAGAAAAAAGATATTATGCCACCGTCGCATATTGCATTGAGTCCATAACCAGAAAACTTCGCAGGCGAATTTGAAACGGATACACTGCTTCTATTTCCCGTATCTCAGGAGGCAAACTGTTGTAAAGACATTCTGAAATAGGTTATATTGTTGCGAACGTATTCGGTTCTGATTTTAGTTAGATGTTAGAGTTATGCGAATGTTTATTTATTTACTTACACTTCGTTACACTACAATATAAAAAAATCAACATAATTAAATCAAAAGCGAGGGCAACTGGCGGCCATATCGCTTTCGAGCGATCTCTTCCAGGCAACCACTGTGAGTTAGGAAAAAAAATAAAAATGTATTAAATTACATAAGATAGGCAAGTAGTGCAAAAATAAATGTAATACACAGTTATTAAGACAAAACTAAACAGGACCAAAAAGAACAAACTAAACTAAAAAGATAAAAATAGAAAGTAAAAAGACACATAAATCACGATAATTTAAAATAAGTGAGTAAGAAAGTTAGGGATACGATGTGGACAGGTAATGTTTGTACAAAAGAAATTTAAAGGAATGTTATGTGTTGATTATAGTTATGCCGGCTATGTGTGGGATTGAAGTTAAATATAATGCTCGTGTATTATGTAAATTTTTAACTTAACAATAATTCAAAGTTTTATTCCTTATAGTTTGATTGTCGCCTAATTAAAGACGACACGTCATATTTAATAATATACGTAATCCTTTAATAATCAACTACTACCGTAGGCGATTCAAATTGATTCCTCTTTAATAATGGTATTACTCACGTTACGTAAACGGTCACGTAAAAACCCAACGCATTTCAATTCGTTTTCGAAATATTGCGAAATAATTACCACAAATCTCCTAATATCATTCACTCTAGGAATGCTGACCACTTCAAGTTAATTAACTCTTTACACGGGTCTATATTTCTATTTCGAAATATATTATATAATGTATAATATTATTTCATAAATATTTTGGTACATTGTTTAGTTTATTTTTCTGTAATTGAATGAATAATATTGAGAGATATTTCCAATTTTTTTCTGTAACTCTTCAATTCAAGATAACTACGAAAACAACAAAATGTACCATAATTTAATTATGTTATGTGTGTTAAATCATATACACTTCTATATAATTCTCTACCCTTTTTTAACACAGACTAACAACAGTTTACTTTATAAAAAAGAATATTAATTTTATAAACCGAACACTTAATATTAGTTAAGTTACACACACGTAAACCAAATGCCAAAATAGCCCTTTAGCTTTTCCCACGCTCATAAATTGTGCTATAACATTCTCGTTTCCGATAATGTCCATTAGGTCGCCTACACTTATATACTTTATAGGTAATATAACTGTAGTTAGATTTAAAAAATATCCCTTTACTACATTTTATTACAGTTAGTTTTTTGTTCGTCCACGTCGCTACCCCTTTCTGTGTTGTGTTAGTTATAAGCTCATATTTTAAACAATTAAAGCCAATTGACACCCAACTTCAAACAAAGAGTTTCATTTAACATACATATATTTGAAGATTTCCAAAACTGCCACCGAACTTAACCCCGGGCAAAGATCTTTTTGCTCCGTGAATATCTTGAATTATAATTGCTATTATTTTCTTTTGGATATGTAGCATATATAGAATTTTGCAATCAGAAACATATTATAACATTTGCGCAAATTTCTAAATAAACTAACTAAACTAATTTAAAGTCAATATAACGAAGATGGCAACACTTCTTCGAAACGGAACTAACTTTATTAATCGTGTTGCCGTTTTTGAACTGAAACTTCTTAAGGCACATAAGGTATTTTTGTTCGGGTGAAACGTCACGAAGATGTTCAAAGTTTTTGCCGAAGAAAAGGGAGAGAGTGATTGAGACCGATTGAGAGAAAGTGAGAAAGAGCGATCGTAGCATTAAGCAAATAGCCATGGAGCGCGAGTAGAACGACAATAGACTATTACAAGATGTTTAGATAATGTTGAATCATGAACTTATATTGCATATTTTACTTATCATAATGTTTTAGTCACAAAAATACCAATATAAATCTCATCGAATCATGTAAATATCGAAAAAGTAATTTAAAAAAAATATATTTGTGATTAGTATTAATTTTCGTCACTTTTAATATTTTAGTGACAATTAAATTCATTAAACTCCTAACATATCTTCCTTTTACCATCCCTTTTAAGTCTCGGAAATGTAAAGTTTTAGATTTGTATAAATATGAACAAGACTTAAGAATTAGTTTACCAAAGAAGTTTCACTTCTGATATGTGTACTTTCCACGCACGCACTTTTTTAAATTTTATATTATAACGTTAACTATTCGATTGTATTAATCGAGTTTTGTCTTCAAAATTTAATGAAATTATATAATCGTATTACAGGTTCCTTCATTACAATATACCTGTTCAGTAAGAGATGGAAAATCGAAGACAGCATTATCGGAATTATTGCTTGTGTCAGCCGTGTAGCTGCCAGTGTGGTGTATGCGATGGCACCGAACAGAACTGTGTACTTCCTGGGACCAGTTCTAGATATGTTCAGTGCGGCTGCTGCGACGTCCCTTCGATCGATTGCTACTAAGTTGGTCAATGCAGATGAAGTTGGTAAGTAATAATTTTTGATTGTTTGAAAACTTTTTTTGGGGTTCATGAATATGTCGAACAACTTAACGGACCATACACGTTAACTAGTAAACCTCGCATTTGTGATGAATTTTAAATTTCAAACGTATTTACAATCCTTAGACAATTATTTCCTGGACTATTATTATGTTCTGTGAAGAATGTTAGAAGGCCTTTAGAAATCCGTATTCGAATTTTAAAATATACCAGTACCACCATTTTGTCTCCCTCTTTTTAATTTAGATCATTTAGATTTTAGACACAGAAAAGATAATTTATCACATATTTTGTTTTGACTGTTTTCTAAGATCACTCATTCCGGTAACAATTTGTTTCATGAAAAAATAATTATTACAATATATATCTATAAAGCGGTATTAGAAACTCCATGACACAATATGACTGAGACCTTTAAGACTTTGAACTAATTAACTCCTGAACAACTCGTAGTAGGAAAATTAATATATTATATTTTTTTATAATAATTAATATTTTAGAACATATAAGATTTCCACAGCGCAATGAACGAACTAAACAAAATATTTGACTACAAATATAACCCAGGAGTGACGGGTGACATTATCATTATATATATTTGATAATTATAGCGCATATAGTTAATTCAATTTTCCACACTTGAGGTTTTAGTTATGGCTTCAGAAACAGTTTAGTATATATTGAATAGTCTCATTCTCTCAGAGCAGGCGGAAAGTAATAAACGGCTCAAATATAAGGCCTTCAAATGCACAGGCGCTAATTAAAGATTTAAGTTGCCTGGTAGATAATACCGGTGAATCCAGAGCTGGAGCTTTCCTCACTCAACAAATAAGTATCGCAATACAGCGAGAAAAACTGCCAGCGTTAAAGGTACATTGTCACAGGGACCTAACTTTTTAAATTTGTTTTAGATTATCTATTTGTCAAAATACTACATAGGTGTTTATTGTTTTTACTAACCTCAACCGAAGGTTGGCCAGAGCCAGAGCAGTGTTGGCCTAGTGGCTTCAGCGTGCGACTCTGATCCCTGAGGTCGTAGGTTCGATCCCCAGCTGTGCACCAATGGATTTTCTTTCTATGTGCGCATTTAATATTCGTTCGAACGGTAGAGGAAAACATCGTGAGGAAACCGGCTTGCCTTAGTCACAAAAAGTCGACGGTGTGTGTCAGGCACAGAAGGCTGATCACCTACTGCCTATTCAATTCACGAACGATCATGAAACAGATACAGAAATCTGAGGCCCAGACCCAAAATGTTGTAGCATCATTGATTTATTTATTTTTAACCTCAACCGTGATCATTGACCATCAAATGTGATCATTACAACAAAATATAAAATTTTAGTTAAAATATCTTTGAAATATAATTATTAATATTGACAATTAATGTTCTATATATATGGCATGTCTACAAAAATATTTCAAAATCGACGAGTGGTGTTGGCCTAGTGGCTTCAGTGTGCGAATTTCATCCCTGAGGTCCTAGGTTCCATCCAATTAGCTCCAATAGACTTTCTATATGCGCATTTAACGAAGAAAAACATCGCGAGGAAACCGGCTAGTCTTAGACCCAAAAAGTCTACGGCGTTGGTCAGGATCCTTCTTGCCTATTATATTGACAATATATCATGATAAATCTGAGGCATATTTAGTTTGTAGCGTCACCGATGTTATTTTAAACGAATTTACAAAAATACATGATTATACAATCATCTTTATACAATTTATAACTCGGTTTACATTGACAAGAATCGATTATCATGTGCTAGTTTTGTTAATGCAACAATCTGACACGACTCACGCGATCCCTCAGCTACCATTCATTGATAAATTAGCTTTAAAATAAATTGCGTGTTTTTACAATTTTTATTGCTATTAATGGTAATTTGAATAAAGTAGAACATTAATTAAGGTGAAATTAAAGGCGCTGGACAGATACAGATGGTAAAAGATTATCCGATCCACATTCTTCCTTGCTGACAGCCGCTTCCGCCTATGCCTGCGCCCAGACATGAGCTACCGACTGAAGAGTAGATTGAAGGCTTTGTCAAGAAATAAGAAACACTATGACTTGGTCTCTGTGGCTAATACACGCCATAGCACCACATTGATGGCTATAAGTCCTTCACGGTCAGCGACTCAAGACTGTAGTTTGCGACTCCCGGTCTACTGTAAAGTCAAAGTCAAAAAAAATACATTAAATGCTTCTAATTTTACATTTACTGCCAGTTCTCAAATCAAGTGCATAGAACAGAAGAGAAGACCTGGCAATAAACTCTCGCAATTTTAACCGCCATGTTTGTTTTTTGTATTACACAACGTTTGTAAGGAGTTGCAACCATTACACCATGTTCCACATGACATCAGCAGGAGATATGGTGAAATAGGAGCACGCACTTACATTCTCGTGGGAACAACACGCAAATACATAGTCGAAATAACTAACATCACCGCATACGCGAATTCAAGTTCGACCAGTCACCACAAGTAGCACCCGTTCACGAGTATCACGCATGGCCAGCTATCGGCCCCCTCGCCATATTTAAGGGAGAGAGACAACCTGACGCATGGACGCCGCCACAAGCAATGACATTTAAGCGAGCATGACGATCCTTGAAATGAGAACTTGGCTACATAAGAAAATAATAATAATACATACTAATTATATGTAGGAAAGGCCGGCAACGCATACACTCGGTGCCTATGAGTTATAATGACTGCCCTTTTTAGAAGTATGCTAGTTGCCTCCCTATTCGGTGTAAAAAAATATATTTTTGGGTGTAAGCCGGTTTCCTCACAAAGTTTCCTACACTGTACGAGCGTTGTTACCTTTCTATGTTAAATGCTAACTTTGCTCCAGACATGCATCCTCGGAACATATATTATATAGTCTCAATTTAAAGTACCCGTATCAGCCTGGATAACCTTAATTAATAAATTTATAACGTATTTGTACTACTTTTTATCATATCTGTATATAATGTAAGGAGCTTCTTGATAAGTGCACTTACACCGCTTACTTTATAACAGATTTTAAAACTGTCATCAAAGATAGACAATGGATATATATAAAACGCAAATTCGGCCCCACATGGAGTACTGTTCTCACCTCTGGACGGGAGCTCCCCAGTACCAGCTCCTTCCGATTGACCGTATTCATCGAAGAGTGATTCGAATCGTCAACGACCAGTCACTTTCCGTGCGACTTGATCCTTGGCGTTGCCCCCTAGCAGAGAGGCTCTGCATCTTTTTTCTTTTTTTTATAAAATAGGGGGCAAATGGGCAGGAGGCTCTAATCTAATCTTTTTTTAGAGAACACCGCATTTACCATGGCGTGTGTTGTTCGGACTAATTCGGCAGATGGGATTTGCTCTCGAACGTCAAGACAATATTTAAAATACCATCCGTATCACCTCGATGTCCGTCGTTCCACAATTGAGCGATTTTTAAGGCAGTTTTTGCCGCGCACTACCAAGAAAAGAGAGTACCAATTCTTGTAAGGCCAGCAACGCACTGGCGAGACTTCTGGCAATGCGAGTGTCCATGGGTATCACATCAGGTGAGCTTAGTGTTCGTTTGCCTCCTATTACATAAAAAAACATAATTAATACAATATAAAAATAATCTTTACATCTAAATCAATTTTAAGGGTAACATTTTGATTTGGAGTATAAGTATGCCAATTCTTGGATAACATATGGGAGATATTCCGCGCTGATTTTCGACTTCAAATCTTGCCCTGAGATATCGCGAATGAAATCTTGCAGCAGCCAGTTTATTAATAAATGTAATCAGGACAGAGATAGAGTAATTGCTGTCCACTGATAATTACACTCAGTACTTGAAGTGGGTGTATATCATTATGGATTTATTTATAAATGCAGTAATAGTTCGTTCAACAAGACTAATTTATAGAAAAAATAAACATTGTATTTCGCTTGAAATATTGAACACATGCTTTATCGAGAAAATTAGACTATAAAAATGAGTTGGTCATAGGTATTTAACATCTTATTTTTTATTTATATAAATCGATAACGTAAAAGGCGTTTATACACGTGTATAAACTTATACGTTTAATTAAGTTGCCATGTTTATGTCTTTTCACAATGATATTATCACTTATAATTACATAGGAGATTAGTATAATATTTGATTTGTCTAAAAAGCCTTATTTCTATTAAACTTCAATTCGCCGTATCTTTTACGTCACGACTACATTACAAATGTTAATTAAAAGATGTAAATTTGGTAATATTCCATTAGAAGTATCGTTGAAAAGGTCTTGGATTGGTTGTTCATTACTAATAAGTCGATGTTAATTTACAATTTAATGTTCCTCAGTGTTGCCTGAAATTGTTGGAATTGTATTAAATTGTAAACTATGTTTTTTTATGTAATAGGAGGGAAATGGCAAAACTGTTATGTGATACCGCCGTCCATGAACACTTACATTGACAGAAGGCTTGCAAGTCCTTTTAAGAATTGGTACGCATACCAAACGATAAAAATAATTTCAATTACAAAAATTCTTTATTTCGTTACACAAAAATTTAATGTGGTACATATCCAGTTAGTTCCTAGAATGTAACAAAATTAAACACGTTTTTAAAGCCGTTTTGCTTGTTTAAACACTTATAAAACAGATACCTAGGTAGCACTGAAAATATTTAGAAAATGAAAAACGACTAGTAGAGTTGCCGATACTTTTATTGTTTTCGAAGTAATCTCCGTTCCTCTCTACACATCGTCGAAAGTCGTAGGGCGCCAGGTCAGGACTTTATGGCGGATGACTCATTATCTCGACACCTGCCATAGTCAGATATTCAACAGTCCGTTTTGCGGAGTGCGCTGAAGCATTGTCGTGGTGAACGAGATGGGGCTTCAGTAAGAAATGCTAATCGCAGCCTATCATAGGTTTGTTGTTGAGTAAGCCCACAATGAAAGTCATAATAAATCATTGACCGAATTTTTTCTCAGATTAGGTTAATTTTGACGTGTAACAAGAAAATTTAGATTTGTAGCCAATTCACAAAAACAGATTACAAATAAATGCAATATTCGACATTAGGTTACCAAAGAGTTCTAAAATTTGCCAGTAAAGTAAAAAAACTGGCCAGTTCTAAAAAATTTTAGTGTTACCCACGTAAAACTAAAGTTCTAACGTTTCAAAAGGTTAACTAAATTTACCTTACCAAATGATAAATATAAGATTTGTTTTTATTTTACTTATTTGGATTTATCCTCAGTCTGTCATTTTTCGGTGGTATATTTGGCTACCAACAGAGGACTTCCCATTCCGAAACGAAGCTCAACTCTATAATATTTTGTAGACATTTACGGTAATAAGAAAACCCGACATAACTCCTTGGCTCTTCTTAGATCGTGTAAATTGAAGATATCATGTATTTCATTCAATATGAGTAAACTAATTTCGACTTCTACGTTGCTAAGTAAGAAAAGCTTATTTTACGTTAAGCTGCCGCCACTTCTACGGAGCTTGCGTATCTTCGGATGTTGTGGATGTTGATGACAGTGTCATCATGGGTAGAGGCAGATATTTTTTCCCTAAGTAGAGTAGAGAGAGGCTGATAAGACCACTCCTTTTGTGGGCCACGGACAAAAACTGCATCATGATTATGACTTATTACTTAATGTGTGATATACAAAAATTCACTGTAATATTAACCTTGATGTATTTTTGATCTTCGTTATCAATTTAAACAAATTGTGCACGGCTATTGTTAATATTGTAAATTAGATTGGTCTACTCGCTTGCTTTGTTCATTATTAAAACAATAGATTATATTTTCTTATAAACAAAGAAGTGTGATCAATATGCGTATAAAATATCTTATTTAAATTATAATGAAAGACTTTAAAGACATATCAAAATGTTTTTGCTTTATGCGGTATTATCATTGTTTAGCCAAGTAATACTTTTCTAGATTTCAAAGAGTATTGGTTCAATGCCTGATGAAACAATAAAAACGAACTCAAGAAGCTGTTATGGGTATACCAGAAGGTATACCACGAGGTGAGAATAGCTAGGTCTAAGTTTAAATCATAGTCTATTATGTAAATATTGCTTAAAGTTGGCTACCGTATTATCAGTACTTTTTTAATTTCGTGAGAGACTATAAAATGTAATGTAAATAGGTCATGGTTTTAAATGCCAAATATTATAAATTTAATGATTAAACCATGCGATTAAATTCTTTATTGAAACTTTTTTCATTCAGGAATAAAATTGTTGCTAACTCACAATGTTACCTAGGTAACATTTCACCATAAGAAAAAAATGGCTAATAATCTAAGATTGAATAAAGAAAATCAAAATATTACTTTCAATTTAAAGCCGTAGAAAATCTGATTCGCCGCAGACAGTACGTTACACACAACAAGATCAAAATTATTAACATTTTTATTTCTATAGACTTTTGTAATTATTTTTGTTAGTCATTCAGAAAGTTATATTAACAAAACAACATCGACATCACGAGGATCCAGAATGTCTTAGAATCACGATGTGTGTAGGACACACTACACCTACACCAAAATAAACCAGAAAAGCCTGGATACGTCCCTTATTGGAAGGCTATTGAATACATTATAAAAGGATAGCTGTGAAGTGAAGAAATCACAAGGCAGATCGTCTCGCTTGACTGTAATTGGTATGGACGTTGACCAATAACAATCTAACTTGATTTTGGATTTTTTGTAAATCTTTCAATTTAATAAATTTGCAAAATCCTTCTCCCTTGTATATGATATTTTAAATAATTTAAACTTCTGTTTACAATTCAGTATTTTCTATAATCTATTGTAACTAGGGATGCATCCGATACCGATATATCGGCGATGTTTTAATTGCCGATGCCACATGTACAACAATACTTTTCAAATTTGGAATTTCCACATTTGATAATTCCAAAGCTATATGTATTGCTATCCTTATTTATGGCTTTTAAATGAGTTCGCATCTGAGAGATTATTTTCCACTGCATGTCTTATATAGACAGACTTGCGTAAACGACTTCCTCCCCAAAACATGAGGATGCTCTGTTTTTTAAACAAAAATCTTATCAATGTTAATTTTAATTATCAAATTTAAATATTTTAATTTAATTATTAATCTTAATTCTTAAATTTAGTGAACTAAACCTTTAATCTTATTCAAAGTTTGTGACTGTTTATATTTTAATTTAATTTTAATTAAAAATTTAAACCAAACTTGATGTATTTTACCTTAATTTAAATTCACTAAACCGGTATCCAAATATATTTCTATAAGAGTATCGGCATCGGTATCGTATCGGCAAAAAGGCGTATCGGTACATCCTTAATGTAAATAAATACCTTTGAGCAGTGTTGGCCTAGAGGCTTGAACCTCTTATGAAGGCTAAAACTTAGGTCAACGTGAAATTGTTGAATTTATTTAAATTAAAAAAAAAACCTTCTTGTAGTGCCTATCCACTACTGGAGATTGGCGGTCTGCTCCTCATACTTCTTATTCTTCGCCAAGCGCATTAGCTGTTCTACGCTGGCCACTCCCGTCCATTCTCTGATAATGCGGGCCACGACTTCCTCCTTCTGCCAGCGCATCTTTTCCCCTCGACCTTGCCCATCATGATGATTTGAAGAAGTCGGTACCGTTCGTGTCGAAGCACATGTCACAAGTATCTTATCTCCTTCTTTTTAATCGTCAAAATGAGTCCTCGGTATCGTTTGGCGCGCCGTAAAGCTTCTTCATTCGTGACTTCGTGACACAGATTATCTTCAGCTACTATTATAACTGTTTATATTAATTAACAAAAACAGTTATCATTTCTGATGACAAAATTAAATTCTTAATAAAAAATATATTAAAATGTTAATTAATGTTTACTTTTTCTAACTATTTCATTTGAATTTTATAAAAAAAACCTGCTACATGTACAGTTATTACTTTGATAAAAAGTGGCAAAATTATTCATAGAGTTGATTGGATACTTGTCTAATTACAACTACAAGCAACTGAAACATAGAATAGCATTCAGAGTGGAGAAGAAGCACGTTCTATGAATATGGATTAGTTTTCATACTAATTCTTGATATAATTTCTGCATAATTCGTGTCTCACACTCTTGGGCAACTTAATAAAGTGACGCGGGATAACGGGTTTCGGCCTTGGAGACTAATTGAATCCTTACTACTACTACAAGAGGCAAGGGCCCCATTTTTAGGACGGGAAACAGGGTAACAGTTTCCCTTGATCCAAGCCCACGGCAGAGCATCTATAAACATCCTTTTTTTAATGGTGAATATGCGCCTACACAAACTCGCGCCATGGATATCGAGCTTGACGGGTCCATTCAAAGCCGTCAGCTCTCATTCAAAGGGGAAGCGACACCCTACCCCATAAAAATCCTCTGCACTCACGCCCTTAAGATGGGCCCTCGGGGTTCCCCAAAGCATTCAACCCAAGTTTCCCAGGATATCCATAAACATCCTTTTTTATTGTTTGTTTATTGTTTATAAATTTACTGACGCCGGGGCAATGATTTAAATGTGACGCGGGGATTGTGGGGTTCAGACCGTATGGTGCAATGGACACCTACCCACTAAAACCGAACAGCCTCGTCTGTTTGCTATGGACGGGAGGCGCGGTAACAGTTTCCATCCATAAACATCCTACCCTAACCTTATCTTTAAACTATCATCATTCATGTACTCACTGTCTTTAAGTTATTGTAAACCTATTTATTAAGTTATCTGTGCAAATTTACATACAAAATTAATCCTGTATCGTGATATTGAATAAACATTCTGACAGCAGTAATATTTGCTGTTAAATGCTTTTCTTCTTTCGTGTTAGATCACACTTTTGTCTCATATATTAGATCAGACACGAACTTTTAGTATCAAACCTGTTGCCCTCGTTTTCCTAAATAAAACTTAGGTATTATGTATTTATAGTATTTGACTTTTAAATAATAAATATTTTATTTTTCAGGTAAAACGAGCTCTCTAATCAGCATATCGGAAGCGTTGGTGCCAGTAATATATTCGCCGGTCTACAGCAAGGTCTACTTGAGCACATTGTCCACGTTCGCTGGAGCTTTTTATCTCATCAGTGCCAGCTTAGCAGTTCCTGCTAGTCTAATTTATATGTAAGTACTGTCAATTTTAAATAGTTTAGAATAGGTAATAATTTCTCTTCAAATCCCACGTAAAAAGATTTAGGGTCCTTCAAGAAGGCCCGACAACGAGCTCGCGCCTACTGGCGTTGAGATTATCCATGGGCATGGCCATACGTATGCCTTAATATCACGTGAGCCTCTTGCCCGTTTTCCCACTGTTCTATAAAAATAGTAATTCAGTTTTATTATACTGCAATAACGCGTTGACGCTGTTTTTAAGGGAATGAAATATAACAGTGTGTGCCAAACGTTTCTTAAAGGTCATAAATATATAATATACATTCGTGAATTAGTAGTAAGTAAATGAGTTTGCTTTATATTGTATTAACACCACTCAAACAAATCTGACAGATATATTATATAGAGTATGATCAATATAAATATGCGTAATAGTATCTGATATTTTCACGTGCCGAAGCAATACATAATGACAAAAAATGCCTTCGGTCAATTACCGGTTTTATTATTAAAAATAATAATAACGTGGATAGATAAGTAAAATTTACAAGTAGCTTTAATTATATTTTAAGTTAAAAAACACGACACATTGCGCAGTTAAATTTAATTAATTCGCGGTTATATCCGTTAACGGAATTTTATAACACTTGCGTAACCCATTAGATATTATTTTCAGACGTTTTCTATTTAAATTGGCATAATAATGAAATGTGTTTACGTCGCGTTTTTACCAGGAATCGATGAATTTTTCAATATTTACAGTATTATTTAGTAGTAATGACCTCACTACTGCGTTTGTTAATACTAAAATGGCAAATATTATCATAAACAGATGTTTAAATTATTTTGACAGTAAGGTGAATGTCATATGGTATTCCCTTTGTGGCTTTGACATAGACTAGTAACCAATACAGAGTATAAAAGTAAAAAAAAACTTTTTTATTTTATCTAATATTATGGCAATGTTTTTAACTTTATGCAAGTTTGCAAGTAAAAAAAACATTTTTGTTTTAGAACGCTTTACATCATTCGACGAAGGGAAATCCAGCAAGAGCAGTCCACAGAAAATAAATGTGATGGCGAAGTAACAAGATTTTAGCCAATTTATGTTATTGTATTAAATATATTTATTGTTAAGTTTATTTGCTAATACCTATGTACCTATTGGAAAATCTCAATAAAGATAATGTTTCTATTGGTAACCCGGAGTTTCTTTTGTAATTTTTTTTTATATTATGGCAGTAGTTTAACTTTTTGTAATTTTTACGTTTATGAAAGTTTGATAATTGCGTAAAAAAATGGGTTGTATGTTTTAAAGTAAATGTGTCATTCTATAATAGCATGAGTATTTTAGTAGCTACACAAATATTATAAAGAGAAATGATTTCATTCTTTATTTGCCTTGAATAGACTGGACCGGTTTGAACAATTCTATCACCATAATAATCCTACATCCTGTGGCCTATCTACAGAATATTTCTAAAAAGTTGAAGTCTCGTATGTAAACATCCAAAATGTACCACAAAAAATACTAAATGCAGAAACTATGGACAATACAGTGTAAAGTGATGTACATGTTTATTATGAGACATCAATATCTACAAAAAAGTCCACGATCTATCCGTCTAACAAAAAAAAATGAGTTTCAAAGTCTATTCATTCATTTGTTAGTCGTGGATAATGGCAAACAGCCTCTTATCTAGGTAGGTTAGGTAGCTTCATATCACACCAACACTGCTCAATAGTCAATATACACGCTAAAGAGTCAAAGCATATGTCATAAAAAATTAACATTTTTTAATTATGTATCCAGCGAAATTTAAAAATATCTAGTCATATTTTCTTACATTCACTGTTACAATAACAAAACGGTGGTGGCGCCAAAACCCGAAAGAATACAGCGCATGAGCTAAAACGTGGGCTATTACTTTAAGATCGACATCTTTTTATTTCAAAGTTGGTGATTTTTTTTCTTTTTAAAAATATAATGATCAATTAAGTTGGTGATCTTTTTTGTGATGGATATTAAAGGGAGTTATAGCACCGCACATGAATATAATATTTTGACTATAAATACCAAATTGAAAAAGCACACGAACATTCGGCTGTTGCGCGGGAAATCATTAATTAATCTAATATTTTAAAAATAATAATCGACTTGTAATAGGTTCATTTTTCTGTTTCTGTTTATTTTTAAGGGATGTGAAAAGAACCCTAGAATCTACTAAAAAATGAGCTTACTAACGCTAAAGGTAAATTATAGTGTGTTGTTAAATAGAAGTACTGATAACCTTTACACGTTTCCTCGTTGTTATTGGGAGTAATAAACTATTATACATAACCGAAAACAAATACATCAAATGTATTTCGTATAGTTATATACCATTATAAAATTATCTTGGGCTCAGATTTTTGTTTCTTGATATTTTTTTCTAAATAGGCATGTAGGTGATAAACTCCGTACACACCAACGATTTTTAAGCTCAAAGGCAAAATGTGGTTTCCTCACGATGTTTTCCTGTACCTTACAAGTAGACACAAAAAAGTAAAGTAGGTTTTCGATGGATATTACTAACGCTACCTATTGAGCTTTGGAGGTAACTGAAGTAAGATAATGTTCAAGGGTTTTTAACAAGGCATATTTAAACAATAGATATAGAAAAAGTGTATTCAATTTAATATCTATACTATACAGACAATATGTACAATACATATTAAAACTTCTTTATTTACAGAATTACTATTAAGTCTTACATGATACAATCCTGAGGATGTAAAACATATTATGCTTTTACTGTTATACAAATAACAATTTTTAGTCCTTATTATTGTTATTAAGAAAAAATTTAATACAAACATATTGTAAAGTCTAAAACATGAATATAGAATACTTGATTTCTCTATTAAAATTATCTATGAAGAATTTTATGATATATACTTCATCATGTCACAATTGGTTGTACACATTACGGTATTACTCATAAACATGCAAAAAGTTTGTCTGTTCTTTGCTCAAATCACTCATATAAATTAATATGCTTTATAATTCAACTGTCTTTGAAATGTGACATGATATATATTATAGTACTATGTATATATGTGTCGTGTATATAGCTCAAAACTTTCATACAGTTAGATTATCACAAAATACTGATATATTATAAACCACACTTTGTACGGTTTTAAAATGTTGATTTTATGAAATTCAATGTCACACTCATGTAGCGAGCAAACTTTACAGACTTGTTGGCTTACTTCAAACTAAAATTTAAATTTAAAGTCCTCAACCTTAGTAGGAATTGTCTTGTCACCTTCCTTTCTAATCATAACTTTGATGAACTGGCTCTGCTGGTATGATGGTATGGAAACTCCAAGCACCTCACAATTCCGTAGGATTTCTGTGCAGCCTCTTACATCTTTGTATCTTACTAAAAAATTACAAATATATACACACACATGCACATTATATTTAATGGATGGAAAATAGTGTAGAATAAACTTATTAATGTCTAAGTGCTTTTTCTGTATAAATAATATTGTAATAAAAACCCTAGTAAGTGCATAGAGGATAAAAGTAATCATTAATACTTTATAAATATAATTGATGGTCTTCTAAACTTGTGACCTGGGCAAAAAAAACTTGTTGCATTTGGCTAATAATATTAATATGCGAGAAGATGGAAGTCAGCTGAATTTGTGCCACTCCAAATATGTATTTATAATTTGAATTATAAATATTTATTTGATTAACCTAATGAAGAAGGGGTAAGAAACATACATATTTGTTAGAGAAGAAACAAACTGTGACTTATCTAGTTCACACAATACAAGCTATCAGACATGTATCAATAACTTATATGTGTTTTAAATACTACAACATTAATTAATCTGAGTGGCCTTTGTTAAAAATTAAATGTATATTTATGCTAAGATTGATTTTGACTTGTGTGGACTTTACAAATAATATATTTTTAGTACTACCAATGTACCAGTATTCTGGTATAGAGATCAATTTTTAAGATATCTTGTTTGAGTCAACAACAATTTTTATTTTGCCAAAAACCTGAATCATCTGGATTATACACCATCAGCATTAACAACTACACCATAGTCGTACAAGTATGAAGTACTTACGCTTAAAGTTAAATAGAATTTGTATTACATTAGCATACTGATCCATCATTTTGTACTTCAATAGAGACTGCATGAGTCTTGTAACTGCGTCTTCATTGTGTTCTTTTAAAATACTAAGACAAATGGTAGGTGAGCTATAAAAAGTATTAGTATCAATTAATATCACATTTTATTTATTTTTCAATATACATGTTTAGCAACAAAAATCTATACAGGACTAAAAAACTACATATAACACTGAAATTAATAAAAACTGATTTTTTGATGATACTCTTAAGTTATAATACATTGTAATATTAAAATACAATTTGTTTTTTAAACTTACATGTCTGCTATAATACGTTGGAGAGTCTTAGAGGTCTCCAATAATTCATCAGCTAACATTTGATCAGAGAACCAATCACTTTTCCAGCAAATATGCCAAAGACAGATCAATGGATAATTGTCTTGCCATTTATTACTAAATTCTAATACATATCTTTTAAAAATAACAAGGGACGCTTCTGATCTGTTCATAACTGAGTCCTGAATTAGATCCTTTAAAATTATTCTGTAAAACCCTCTTAGATTTTCATTTTTTTTATAGGCATCAAGTAAAATAGACAGTCCTTTATCAGAATTACCTTTCATACATTGAGCTTTTGCAACATAATGGACAAATTCTCCATTTTTCTTATACAAAACAGGTGTGATCCTAGAACAGTAGTTTTGTAAAAGTTCTACAAGTTCAACTTTAGGTCTTGTACTGTACACTCTAAATAGTTTCTTAATCACATCTTTTCCAATAGTTATTTTATATTCAAAACATTCCTTGATAAATTTTATTACTTCTTTATCTTTGTTTTGATGTTCTAGTTCTAATAGAATGTTGTCTAAATCAATTCCAGACAATTTAGACAGATCGGTATTATAAGTTCTTATATATCCATCATTGTTAGTGAAATCGTTATGCATGTTTTGTGGAAATCTAGGCATTATAGTATCTCCTTTATTGAGGTGTCTGCTCATATAGGAGAATGTATCTATAGCGTCTATTGTACTATAGTTAACCTTTCTACCTAAACTTTTAATATAGAAAATAAGGCGTAGGTTTTTACCAAACATGTTCATTTTGAAATCAAGTGTAATATGAAGAAATACCAATATTAGTCAGTTTCAGGTGATTATTTCCATTGCCGACTTATAATATTTCTTCTTCGCTTCGACTATTATTAAACTAAAGGTAATGAAGGTAAAAATTAAAATTTATAATTTATAGAACATAAAAATCCCAATTAATGGAATTTATCATTAATTTCTTTCTCATACTTGAGTTATTTGTAGCACAGACATTGCAAAACAATGAAATTTGATTATTGTTATATTACTGTCAGTTTGAACAACTTGACAATTGACCTGGAATAATGTTAAAGTTAGTATTTTTAAAAATATTATAATAAATAAATTAATGTAAAGGCTAAATGAATATAGAGTGCACACATAAAAATAATTATATTTATGTTTAGTAACAATTATTGACAATATTGTTAATTACAGCTGTAATTTTACGTAGTCATATGATTTTTTACTAGATGGCAGAATAACAAGTACAAAACAATATAATTCTTGTTCAATCGACCTTAAGTTCTAAAGACTGTTACATACATAGGTATTGCTACTGAGTACAAGATGGCAGCACATACAAATAAACGTGATTCAGTAATTTGACATTCATCATAATTATTCCGTTATTATTAAGTTTCAAATGAAAAGCATTAATTATAGAGGATAGTTGATTTGTTTGGCGGTATGACTTTAATATAATGAGGTAAAAGGGACAACAAGAATTGTACTAATTAAAAATATTTAATTATTATTTTTGTTATGAGTGTAACAACATTTTTGCAAACTGTTTTCGATGGTAAAAATATAAAAAGAGTACCACACAACAGGTCCAAGTCTTCGTGAAACACTGCCTTCGTCAAATCCTTGGAATATTCTGGCCCGAGGGAATCTCTAACCTCTAATCTAGATATTGATCACAATACCAAGGTATCCTCATACCAAAAGAAAACGTAGCCGTCCAAAACATACCTGGTAACGAAGCATAATTGGAAGCTGGAATGACGTGGAGTGAAATTGAAAGAGATGCCCAGGACCGAATAGGTCTTAACTTTTCTTCGGGATCTTTACATAATGAGCATTCATAATCAAAGTTTAATTTACCGGCTCAAGCATAACTTCCGCAATGTATTCAAGGACTCAGTCCGATTTCACTCAAACGCATAGCATCAAACGCGCGCTAGATTTTACAAAGTGACCGCCGCGGTTCATATATAGATATTAGTCGATGCGCGGGCGCAGCGGGTGGTGATGGTCGCGGCATCGCGTGTAATGACAAATGATTATTGAAATACCTACACCGATGACTCCGTCCGAATAAGTCTTTGAATGACTTTTATTTCAGAGATTATAATATAATCTTATTAAATGATGTCTAGTCTACATTTTGTTTAATGTAATATATTAATGCTACTAATCGCTCGCCTACGACACGAGTGTGTTGCTGGCTTTTTGCACTCTTTTCTGGAAGTTTTGTGTTATAGCTTTGTCAAATCACACTAAGTAATTTTTCATTAGAAACTTATAATTCCTGAGTGCTAAACTCAACATCCACAGCGTCCAACTAAACATTACTAACATACTCGTAAGATTTCATATAAAAATCTTCTTATAAAGCGAGCAGTGTTGGCCTAGCGGCTTCAGTGACCTGTCATCCCTGTGGTTGTAGGTTCGATCCCCGGCTGCCCAATGGACTTTCTGTCTATTAACATTCGCTCGAACGGTGAAGGAAAACGTCGTGAGAATACTGGCTTGCCTTAAACAGAGACAGAAATCTGAGACCCAGACCTAAAAAGGTTGTAGCGCCACAGATTTATTATATTTTGTTATAGTGTCAACTCTTTTCGAAGGCGATCATCAATGGCTACTTTAACTTTGGTTGCCTTCCGAACAATGACTTGCGTACTTTGACCAAACAAAGATTCTTGCTAAGATATAACGTTTATTCATATTAATTAATATATAATTCTCCAGTTTTAGCGCAACGTCGTAAATTGCAGCGGAGCTTCTGTGTCGTGAATAACGACTTCGCTTTAGGCCTTGGTCTTGTGTAATGAACACATTGTGTGATGTTGTTTATTTAATGTAACTTAGCGGGATTAAACATAATTTACCATATTTTTATACCTCCTTTATGTAACTGGTTTTCGATTTCGTATAGTTTTATAATGTGTACAGCTTGCTAGGTAGTGGACTGTGAAATGTGTTTAATCTTTATATGTATTGTATGTCATATGTCAGGAGTATATGTATTGTAATGTATGTATGAGCAAGCTGCACTAGATAACTAAATATATGAGAGGGTGAGATGTTAGAACCTAACAACACTACGGATCCCTAAGCCCTATAGATGTACCCTAATACATAAATAGTGTATGAGCCACCGTGTGCGGGAGCCTGCAGCAGTCAGCAGTTGGTTAATGTTTAAATGAAATCTGTATAATATTTTTTTTTTAATATAAGAGAAATGGTTTAATTACGGACGAGAATGACGTCTTCATTTAACGGATCGAGATTTTTTTTTCTAAACAAACGGCAAATGACACGCGTTTCCACCCAATTTGTCAATGATAATGCGTTGAGGGTCTGTAACGGAGTACGCTGTTGCTTATTGAGTATACATTGTGATGGGAAAATAAACTCCATAGGATTCATCTATTCAGCATAAAAAATTACTTGAATTAAAAATCTATTCTAACAGCTTCGCTTGAATCATATATTTGATTTTATTCATTTCACTTCACTTTCATCAAAACTGACCAAACCGATTTTTTTTAATCTGCGCGATTATAAATCTGTCTGGATGAACAGTTTTATACATAAAATGATAACTCTATACATATATGTTATACTCGTATATGCCATACTCACAAAATTTTGAAATTACATAATTTTGTTATAGCTGTAAAAAAAATCCTATCCTAAAGCATTTAAAGAAGCTATCAAACTATTCAATTACCTTCCTTGAAGTTATAGATCAATGCCGTGCTTCCGAGGAAGTATTTGGACCATAAGTTTTGACAACAATTATAAATAACTTAACTGTTCTTATTATTATATCATGATAATTAACATGACACTTGCATGCCTATTTATTAATCAATCTGAATATACCACTTTCTTTGCAAATAAACGAATACGTTAATCCGTATAGAAAGAAAATTTAAAGATTCTTCAGCGTTGCTATGTTCTTAGTTTTAATTGTATACAACATTATTTTTATATAAAGAAAGGATTAATGGATTCCTTTAAACAAAACTTAATCAGGCGTATCACAGCCTACGCATTGAACCCGAACTTTCCACCAATTAAAGTTGCAATTAGTCAAATTAAATGACTTTCTCAACGTTAAGATATCATTAGCGTAAAAAGTGAATTATCACTATTATAACTTGACCCCTCATTTTAATACAGCATTATGATGTTATGTAATATTTATAGGTCGATTTAAATTGGTCGATGAGTTTGTGGTTAAATGGACCCGCAGAAGGTTGTTTAATAGAATGAGTTATGCTTCGTTCGAGTGCATTTATTGTTGACAATATCAGGCCTGTTAATATTGTCTGTCGTTACCCTATTTTGTGTCTCTATTGTTTAAACTGTGTGTTACGAATTGATTTATGCGCGAAAGCTAAGTTTCTTATGACACGTGATTAGACAATTGACATTAGATACATTCTTAAATAATATGTAATCTTACAAAAATCTATTGTTATAGAAGATTTCGTGCATCGGACATTACACGCGACAGCATTAGCCGCATTTTAATTGTTTTTTAAAGTAGTTTGTTAAGATTTTTTTTTATCAATTATTTTTATATTTGCTACTGAGGTACTCTGTGAATGTCTCACTGAAGTTCGCATTACCTTCAACACAATTATCTTACAATCACATCATGTATCGCTCACATCTCTCAGGATTAACATAGTGTTAGCTTCTAATATTAATTTAATTAAATTCTAGACATTTTTATGAAACATATTCTTAAGAATCTTGCTACAAGTGCGCATTTGCAATAGTTACTCATTTGACTCGTTCGGTTGTTTACGAGTTGTTACGAATTGACTCGACCATTTTCCCGAAGTGGGATGGTCGAGTCGGAGGAGGGAGTTGTGATTATAAAAGAGGTTGTGACACATGCGCACGGGCCTTTTCTTCGTACGAGTTTGAGGTTATACAGATCACGTAAAATCAGTGAAGTAAATTATAGTGAATTAAGTCGTCATTGAAGTGTTTAATTTCCTACCCTAAGAACTAAATCAACTACCGCTAACAATAGTAGTCCAGAATATTGTTTCCTATTTATTAAATGTATGAATACTTAATTAATGAATAATGTATCTAGTATAATTTTCGATAACTAAAGTACTTAAGGTGAAAACTTTTACTAAACAGATTTGTGAAACTGGCGCGATAATCCTTGGCTTGAGATTTCTGTTTTCCCAATACATCCGCAATTTATTTATTTAAAAAGTACTATTGGGACATAAACGTAGTATAAGTAAAAGAAGTGTGTGTGTTACAGAAATTTGTGAAATAAAGTTAAATTAGATAAAGTTTAACAAAAGGATTTTATTATCATAGACATGAATACAATTATTTAATTTTGCCTTATTACTACTAAGATTATTACAGAATTTTATTAATTGTAATATAATTATTACAAAATTTCATTAATTGTAATATAATTATTACAGAATTTCATGAATTGTAAGGGTAGTATTTAGACGCAAATAAAAAAAAACTTTTATATGCAATAATAATCTGAATTCCCATCAAAATTACTGATTGCACAGCAAAATACTTCACTCAAAATATAACTAAATTTACTACGATTTATGTCCGCGGCGTACGGCTATTTTTCTTAAAGCAAAGCTTTTTTAGCAGTGCACAGCTAATAACACTAATGCATAGTATGCCTCTCTAACTCTTTTTTTTTTAAATATAGCTTCTATTTGTATTTATTACTTTATTACTTACAGCAGTTTTTCTAAATAAAACAGCATTTTATTAGTTATAATCATCTTATTATTTATTGAGTATTACATTATGAGATCAGCAAAAAAATATAAAATTAGATACAAATAGTACCTAACTTTTTTATTGGGTTATTAAGGCGTGTCTTGCTTTCGTGGGGCGTCCACGCTTCCTTTTTTTCCCAATAGGCACATTTTTGGCTTCTGCAGGTGGTGCCACGTATTTGAGTCGGATCGCAAGTCCGATGATATGCTTGCACATATAGTTTTTGAAAAAAATGGGACAGGTGCATTTTCCGTTCATCCAGGCGGTTTGTTGGGTGGGCAAGGCAACTCTCCAATACGCGAAAGCTTTCTTTCTGTATCCATCAAAAGTTTCCCAATCTTGATTAAATGGAATGTGCTTGCTACTATGTAAGTATTTAGTCCGGAATCAGATTCTAAGAATTTGACATTTTTGTCAAGTTTCGCCCATTGATACGCAAGAGTCCAGTCTTTCAGTTCTATCGGAGGTACAGTTATAAATGTCTCTGGTTTATGATTTTCCGACCATTCCTTGACCATGTTTGTTGCGACTGAAAGAAATCTAGACAAAGGAAGTCGTTCTCGCAAAGTGTGACTGTCTTTTATACCTCTATTGAATTACTCTAGTGCATTGTTTGTCACTGGAGAACCTTCGGCTGATCCAAGATACCAATTTGGATTGAGTGAAACAGGAGTGCTGTTTGAAATATGCTATGAATAGTTCTTCACTTGCATGTTTACGTAATTACTGAATGCTACGAGTCGATGTCATCCAACATTCCTTTCTGTTTTTCTTCTCGATCAATTTTTCTACATTTTTTTGTATGTCTTTTTGCGTGTGCCCAACACATTTTCATAATAGACTCTGTGCCAAACACTTCTTGAAAAGCATATTGAATGCTTTTTGTTCTAAATTAAAAGCGTAAAGGGTAAAAGCGCCCTTTTTGAGTGCATCGAACAACATTACAAAATCTTCTTTACGCTCCGAACTTGAAATCGCCATACAAAGAGGATTGAATCGCTTTGCTTTATCAGTTGTGCTAACTACTAATACTGGAAATCCTTGCCATATCAGTTTATACGTGGCATCTGCGTGCAAGTTTGTAGCTAAAGTAGCTAATTTTAACAAATACTTTGTTCCGATCGCAAAACGAAAGGTTGTATTTTCACCCTCCTCGTACACGTAGTAATAAATTACATATGGTTCGTTATCGTCCTCAGGTATTTTGGATTTATTTATCAACCATTGCTCTTATTCTCCCAGACTGATTGTAGAAGGGCCATAAACAACTCTGCGACGGTCAGAAAGGTAATTTAACTGTTGTTTAAATTATTTAGCTGTTTTTTTCAGGGAACTTTAATACCATTAGTTTGACTCAGACGTGTTAAATAGCTTTTGGCTTCAAATGCAAAGCATATAACTTATTAATTTCATCCTTTGTCTCTTGGGTTATGCCATAATCATTTTTGGTCCCAATATTATCATGATTATGACCTGTGCGGTGCAGAAAGACAGATCGGAGTTTGCCTCAAAAAGTAAATAAATCTGTGCTGCACACTGAGGGCCGCGGTATTTGACTTTATTGCAACGGTAATACTGTTTTTTACCTTTTTCTGTCGTGTGAGTAAATTTAACAGTACAAATCATTTCATCTCGAAGAAATTGTTGTGCTTCGTCAAAATTTTCAAACTTTATGTCAAATATCCAATCTAGGCCACCCTTTCTCGTTCGTTTGGTGAATGGTTCCTCTTGCGGCTCTGGTTCACTGTCCGAAAAATACATGGGAACATCACTTTGTTGTATGTTACTTGATGTAGGTATCAAAGCGTCAAATTCCATGGTATATCTGTTAATTATATAGGTATATAATATATATATATATCAGTTATTAACAATAGAAAGACTCAAAAGTCAAATTCACACTAATTACACAGTTATAACGCAAGATTAAATGAATATAAACAAACAAATGAGAACCCCAAACAAATGAACATGGATTGCGTAAAACAATACCTACACTGACGCAATATTTCCATTTCGGTCTTAAGCGCGAGCTATGCGGATAACTCCTGACAAATCCCGAAAAAAGAAATTGTCGCTATTATATTATTCAATTTGCCGGGCATGTATTCATGAAAATTACGACAAATATGATGAGCAATAATAGCTACTTGGATAGTTATTTTGCTATGACAATAATAAGTAATTTAATTGATGTAAAAAAGCATATAAATATATTGATATGCGACTATTTATTTGATGTGCAATTAATAATTTCCCGAATTGTAATAGAATTCTATTCCATATATCGTTATTATATATTTTTGTTATTATTGGCTTCGAATCTCTTCAAACCAACCGTGTTAGGGACTAGAAAAAGATGGCGCGTAGCGGAAATATGTGACGGTAATTTTTTCCAACATCGACAAAGAAGTTTCACTTCAAAAAATAATTGGCCTCATTATAAAATATTATATATGTATATCACAATGATTATCGTTGAACGAGATGATGGCATCGTAAAACGGCCTCTTCGATATGGGAAGTTGCCTTGTAGGCAGGTATATCTTTGAGATATAAATTATATGTGCGCTTTACTTAGAATTCTTTTGAAGTTAATCTAATTAGGAGCATTGACATGATACAAAATCATTGTCACGATAGAGCATTCAATGGTATGTCGACATCGATAAAATCTGAATATCGATAGCCAACATCACCCCCATTGTCCTGTCCCCACCCCTATCATTGATGACTAGGCGTGGAATGAACAATAGCCTTTATACGCTTGTCTTGTACATTATCCTATGAATAAACGATTGTAGTATATTGCCGACGTTATTCCATAGGCACTTGCATATCTGGATTTGAAATTCGAATGGAAATTGTCGCTTTGTTTCACAGACTTTCATAAAAGAGAGGTTAAACGGAAATTCGAATGGTAAGTTAACTCCAAAACACCGCATTATTAGCGCATTATTATTTATTTATTTCGTAATCCCAAAAAACACACTAAAAATACATCCAGAGATGGCTCATATTTAACTACAAAAAGGTTCAAAAATTTACAAAAGGAACAAACCATAAGAATTATTCAATACATTCAACTAAGTGGTACCTTTGACTGTGTTGTGTGGTGGTGCAAAACTGAGAGTAAGTACGTGAAAGTCTTATTCGCCTTAACGTAATGTTTGATCTATTTCCCGTATCCCGAATGTAAAAAAAACCGAATGTGCAGAAAAATAATTATCTAGTTAGTTAGTAAAAATTGTTAGAAAAATAATTATCTAGTTAGTAATTAATAGTTACTATTTTATTATTTTTTAAAATCACATGGGTTATTCGGCTTACAGTATCTATGTATTCCTATCCAATATTTTTCCTATATAGGAGTAATGGAATTTTTAGATAAAGGAGCTTTTAAAAATAAAATTGGCAATAAAAGTGTCCATAAAATGTCACCATATCTCAAATTCCAGACCCATTTATTGATCTATTTAAAAAACACTTCCGCACGAATACCACAAAAAGCATCACAACAATAGAATTCAATACTTGAAACCGCATTGCGGCTAACTTTGACCTTTAATCTCGACATTGAAACTGGAGCAGAATCATACATTCCATGCTTCTCATTACAACGTCCGAGGTACTAAACCTCTAATTAACTGCATTGTATTTTCCAGCGAATAGGAATTCTAAGCAAGCGTTTCCTTAAAATGCAGTATATTATTTATGAAAGCTTGCCAACGCTCGGCAATGATACTTTGGTACAAGAAAAATGAAATTCTATATTTATTGTGACACGCAATAGTAATATAATAAAAAACCTCAAATTCAAGTGTAGATTTTACTTACTAACGATGCGTTTTACTATAATAAACAATAACTAAATATTATAAGATATTTTTTGATTAACGTTCATACATGTGATATAGAGAATGGGCAATGGGGGCAAAGCGAGCAATTTTCATCCCAAATTATTTTAATATATGTAAGCTATATTTGCATACACAGTGATGGCCTGGACCTAATGATTATTTTGGTGTAATTGGTGTATATTTTATTACATAAATAAGATTATTCAATACTATAAGATACTCGTGTAAAGAACTAACGTGTCAAACTAGAAGTAATGTTTGAGTTTGATTCATGTTCTAATATAGCTTTTATAATATTATTTTGAATTGTCAGTGAAGGACACACAAAACGCTGTAGAAATGTTGTAACAAAAATGTATTCGTTTCTTAGACATTTTTTTCTAATCCTATCTTTTCGGCAGATGTATCCTTGTATAAATATATCAAAAGTTAGAATATAAAGATCAAATATGATTTATTATTTCACTACCTGAACTAAAGATTAAATCAAAATTATCATTTTGCCCACACTTTGTTATGAATGTATTATTCGATGTTTATTGTATAATTTATAAAGGATTATTTTTTCGTAAATATTAAGTTCGTGACAATAAACAACTTAACTCTCTCTTCAATACAAATAACATATGAGTATAATAAAGAGGATCTTTCTTAGTAATCATAACAATCAAATATACCTACAGTATTTAAAAATTTCTTAACCTACGTAGTAATAATGAAAATAATTAAAAATTAATAAAAAGAAAATTAAAACCAATTTAAAAAGTTTGGTCTCTGTGGAAGTAGTAAACTATAGGTTTCGACCTCGGGGCAAACGGAAGAATTTACCGAAGGCATCCCCTTCCACGCTCTCAGTGGACTTTACCAATGTTAGGGGGCTCAACTCTAATCTTAACGCGGTTCACTTTCACCTCGAAACTGCGAATCCGGCCTTATTCTTCCTTACTGAGACTCAGATATCCTCCCCGGCTGATACTTCCTACCTCTCCTTCCCGGGGTACAAATTGGAACATTCATTTGTGCCGCGGGCGGGAGTTTGCGTGTACGTCAGAGAGGATATCTGTTCTCGTCGCCTCGGGTCGCTTGAAGGAAGGGACCTATCTAGCCTCTGGCTGCGCGTAGACTGCGATGACCATCCGCGATTCTACGCATGCATGTATAGGTCCCATAGCGGAAATACCGTAACTGAGCGACTCATTGAGCACATCCAAATGGCTACAGATTCCCTGCTCGAAGGGGTTCCTACCGCTGAAATCGTGATACTTGGCGATTTTAACGCTCACCATGCCGATTGGCTCGGTTCGGAAACCACCGATCACGCGGGAAGATCCTTTCACGACTTTGCTTTAGCTTACGACCTGTCACAAATGGTCCCTGCGATTACGCGAATACCAGATGTGGATGGTCATAAACCCTCTTTGTTGGACCTTCTGCTGACCTCGCATCCGGAGACCTATCAAGTCTCTGTTGACCCGCCATTGGGTTCATCGGATCATTGTGTGGTCCGGAGTACTGTACCTACTACGCGCCCTCCTCGGCCCCGTTTTTCGGGTTGTCGTCGTATTTGGCACTATCGGTCAGCAGATTGGGATGGGATGCGGTCTTTCTTTGCGTCCTACCCTTGGGGGCCTATGTGCTTTTCGTCGGAAGCTCCAGATTCCGTCGCTGCCTCTGTCGCCGAAGTGGTTCTACAGGGCATGGAACTTTTTATTCCATTCTCTGCGGTGCCGATCGGTGGCAAGTCACAGCCCTGGTTTAAGCGTTCTTGCAAGGTGGCATCGCGTCGAAAGCGAGAATGCTTTAATGCATGGGCGGAAGCGGCGATATCTCGTGATGCCAATACCAGCGAACATAAAAAAGCATATAACTCAGCCTCCAGGTCCTTCAAACGGGAAATCGCTAAGGCAAAGTCAGAGCACATCGCCAGATTTAGCGAGAGATTGGCCCAACTCCCTTCTGGGACCCGAGCCTTCTGGTCTCTCGCCAAAGCTGTACAAGGGAATTTTTGTCAGCCATCGATACCACCGCTGCACAGAGAGGATGACTCGCTCGCCCACACTGCGAAGGAGAAGGCCGACCTCTTGGGCTGTCTCTTCGCGTCCAACTCGACTTGGATGACCGGGGGAGATCACCACCGGCGATTTCGCGGTGTGATAACTCAATGCCGGAAATCACATTCCGGCAACGTGCTGTTCGCAGAGCACTATCTTCCTTGGACATTCATAAGTCGAGCGGGCCGGATGGTATCCCTCCAATTGTGCTGCGTACTTGTGCTCCTGAGTTGGCTCCGGTCCTGACGCGCCTTTTCCGGTACCTGTACTCGCTCGGCACTGTCCCGAAGTGCTGGAAGACCGCTTCGATACATCCGATCCCTAAAAAAGGCGATCGCTCTGATCCATCCAACTATCGCCCAATCGCAATAACCTCCTTGTTCTCCAAAATAATGGAATCCATTATTAATGGCCAGCTCTTGAGTTATCTAGAGGGCCACCAGCTGATTAGCGATTATCAGTACGGCTTTCGTCGTGGTCGTTCGGCTGGTGACCTTCTAGTATACCTTACTCATAGATGGGCAGAGGCAATTGAGTCCAAGGGGGAGGCACTAGCGGTTAGTTTGGACATAGCCAAAGCCTTCGATCGGGTGTGGCACAAAGCACTGCTCTCGAAGCTTCCAGCCTACGGGCTTCCTGAGAAATTATGCGACTGGATCTCCAGCTTTCTAGCCGATCGGAGCATCAAGGTCGTCGTCGACGGAGCATGTTCCGACCTTAAACCCGTGAATGCTGGGGTCCCACAAGGCTGTGTTCTGTCCCCGACCCTGTTTCTTTGCGGACATTGCTCATTGCTCATTGCGTCATTGCTATGCGGACGACAGCACTGGGGATACTCTTTACACTGGCCGGGCAGGTATTTCTCGGGCAGTTGTCGATGAGTACCGGAACAAACTTGTGTCTGAAGTCGAAACTCTTTTACGTGGAGTCTCGGACTGGGGTAGACTAAACCTAGTCCAATTTAACCCCAAGAAGACACAAGTTTGCGCGTTTTCCGCGAAAAAAATACCCTTTGTCGCTACTCCTCTTTTCGAAAACACTCTTCTTGAAGCCACAGCCAGCATCGGAATACTTGGCGTTGACATATCGAACGACGTTCAGTTTCGCGGTCATTTGAAGGGAAAGGCTAAATTAGCCTCCAAAAAGCTTGGTGTGCTCAGCAAGGCGAGACGGTACTTCACTCCGGGCCACCGCTTGCAACTCTATAAAGCGCAAATACGGCCCCACATGGAATACTGTTCTCACCTCTGGGCGGGGGCTCCCCAGTACCAGCTCCTTCCACTTGACCGTATCCAACGAAGAGCGGTTCGAATCGTCGATGACCAATCCCTCTCCGAGCGGCTCGATCCTTTGGCGTTGCGTAGAGATGTGGGGTCACTCTGCATCTTCTACCGCATTTACCATGGAGAGTGTTCAGAGGAGTTGTTCGGATTAATACCTGCAGCTGAGTTTCAGCATCGGACGTCGAGGCAAAATACAAAATTCCACCCGTATCACCTCGACGTCCGACGTTCCACGACTGAGCGTTTCTCAAGGCAATTTTTGCCGCGCACCACCACTATGTGGAACCAGCTGCCCACTGAAGTATTTCCGAACCAATTCGACTTAGGGTCCTTCAAGAAAAGAGCGTACAAATTCTTAAAAGGCCGGCAACGCACTCGCGAGCCCTCTGGCATTGAGAGTGTCCATGGGCGGCGGTATCACTTAACATCAGGTGAGCCTCCTGCCCGTTTGCCCCCTATTTTATAAAAAAAAAAAACCTTTAACGCTAGCAGCATTTCCTCGCTGAATTGCGATACTTATGAAGAAATATTTTAACGATACTACGATATACGTTTTTTATATAGTTTATATGCTGTTATCGTGGGTTGAAGATTATTCGGGAGTTCAGTTCCCGGCAAAACAAGAAGCATTCACTATAGTACGTAAAGTGCTTAATCCTCTATTACTTGAAAATTTCTTTTTTTGTTTTTGTTTTTATAGAACAGAAGAGAGGCTCAACTGATGTTCAGCGTTAGGCCATGGACACTCTCAATGCCAGAGCGGTCGCGAATACGTTGCCTTTTAGGAATTGGTACGGTTTTTTCTTTAAGGTAAACGTCGAGTTCGTTCAGATCTACCACTTTATAGTTACGGGACAAACATTTTCCATAAATTTATTTAATTATTATAGAGTAAAAGTAAATCAAAAGTACAAACAAATACATAGAGCCGTTAAGAAGCGATACATTTCACTACAAATTACTTTAAAAAAGATTCTTGCAATCGGGAACAAATATCACAAAAGCGTTACTTGCAATCAAAAGTTCGTGATATAACTTATCTGAAAATCCGCTGAGATGCGCAACCGCTGCCACGAACTGATGCTTCCGTCATGATCCCGTAGATAGCAAATATTAAAGACGTTTTCATTCTAGGGTTGCAAACATATTTTATTTATATTATACAATGGTTTCTTAGTGGAACGAAGTCCACGGCAAGGCAAGTTGTTGCGTCCATTTCACTTCTAATATAAACTTTAAACATTGTACTACTTATTAAATATTATTTGATGTTTTTATCGTATGGTTTCTTATTGGAACGTATTGAAAGGCAAGGCATGGTGATGCGTCCATTTTATTTATAATCACTTCGCATATATTACTTTAAATATTTTACTAGTTATTAAATATTATTTGGTGATTTTTTTTTTCAATGGTTTCTTAGTGAAACGTAGTGCACACAAAGGCCAGGTGTTGCGTCCATTTTACTTCTAATCACTTCATACAAAGAGATCCATGTGTGACAGGAAGTATTTGTTGCACGCGACTCAAATTTAGACAGCACCTCTAAAAGTTGAACGTTCGTGTATGAGAGATGATGATATTATCCAATTGTACAATTAAAAACGGGTGTGGTTTTCCGAAGTCTGATAATGATATGTCTTAATCAATAAATTTGTAACTCTTTGACAACCCTAGTTCACGCGTTTTCACGACTCCAAGTGACGTTGATGTGACGAGCCGGATGCGTTGTCAATCGTGCTCTACTTGAGATTAATTGAAATAATATTTTCTATTTTTAAGTCTATCCTATTCATATTAAAAATTTGGAATGTTAGTGTAATACTAATGTTTATGTTGTTCTTCCTTCCTTCCTTCCTATATTTTAAAATATAGGAAGTTTAAAATAAACTGTCCGGCTCTTATTTTAACAGGCATATAAAATTCTAAGATGTGCGTTTTTTAACAATTTTATTTTTGGGCAAATGTTAGAATTGTTTCTAATACACTATAATTTTTTTGACAAATCCATGTTATGGGCTCGCATGCTCGATTAAAAATTATAAGACCTCACAAGCCCTCTGGCATTGAGAGTCCATGGGCTAACACTTATCGTCAGGTGAGCCTCATGTCCCTTTGTCCCCTACATTATTTTAAATTTGTTAAAAAAATGTTTAAAGAAAACTCAAAGCTTTGTAATGCTTTTTTTAGGTAGGCATATAAGCCTACGGGGCGGCTTAAAAGGGTAGTTATAATAGCCCATGGACACCCATTTTAAGATTGATGTATGGAAGTTACATGAAAATGTAATTTAAAAATAATACCGAAACTGAGATTTTGTCAACAAACTATTCCTTTTCTGAATCGCCAAATATAATATCATACTAATACGGAAAGAGTTATTGAGAATGGAATTTAAATTAGTCACTACGTAATTTATGACGCTATACGATCATAGTTTATTAATGAAATGCCATTATTTACGTTATCAATGATTTGGTTAGCACGTCATCGCTTTGATAGTTGCAAAGGCGCCGGCCCATAAATTGCTTAAGAAAATAGGTCGCCTACCGCATCAGTACTTTGTAATTACTAAGTGGTGTATATTTAGCAAAAATTTATTACTACTACTAGGCACTACAACCTTTTTAGGTCTGGGCATCAGATGATCTTCATCTTCATCATTCACGGTAATTTGTGAAACTAATAAGCAAGTAGGTGATCAGCCTCATGTGCCTGACAAACGTTAACTTTTTGGGCAAGCCGGTTTCCACACGATGTTTTCCTTCACATTTCGAGCGAATGTTAAAAGCGCACACAGAAAGTCCAGTGACGCACGGGGGATCGAATGTACGAGTCACACGCTTGTGGCACTACCGGAGTTAGTAAATATTTTTTAAATACGAATGTTGTTAGAAAAATCGTGTTGCGTTTATTATTAAACCAATAGCGATTTTGGCCTCAAATACCCAAAATATAGAAACGTTTACAGACAGAAGTCACTTTGGTGTACCTTATCAACCTTATCCACTACGTAAATGAAGAACTATTAATTATTTCTCTTAGTTTTAAATATGCTGTAATCCAAATATTAGTATCGCTGCCACACAACTTCCAAAAGCGATCCCGATCTTCATTTTTAGTTTTAATTCCGCCCTTAAACCACGTAAACCGTTCGATGATGTAACAAGAATTCTTTATTAAAGCCATCAAATTATAAAATTCATATAAGGGGTCTTTATTGATAAATTCTTGCCAACGATCGGCACACTGATACGTAGGTAAAAGAACCATAACATACAATTTTTAATTTGACAAGCACTTACAGGCAAACATGACATCACGAGATAATACAAATATGTAACAAAGCAATTAAAAATACAAGTCAATTTTAAAGCGTGAAAACGCGTTCTTCGGAGAGGAAGGACAAATTAAAGATACCTGGTGTATCTAGAGAGTATTAGAGGTTTTAAAGAGAGTGCAAAGCTGAAAGGGACATTTGCTAATAGTGCCACAATTCAGATTAGTCGCCAATTTGTTACGCTAAAGATATTGATTACGCGGCTCTATAAAGGATAAGATTAGATTGGAGATAACACTTTACAAATAACTTAATAATTAATATAATTTGAATGGGAACAGCTTTATGTATGAGCTGAGAATGTAATAAATAAGTATAATTAGATACATTGTGGTAATATTGTTTTTATAAAGGCCTTCTTCTTTCTTCTTCGAAATTTTACCGATTAAACAGTACTTATAGGAACTGGATGTATTCGGTAATAGGCTAATCGGTTTTAAACAAACCATTGTTAGCTACCTATCACGATCTTCAGTTTTTCTGGTATTTATATTTTATCTTGCATATGTTTTAATTATATTTTTGTAACATTTATGTTTACGTAAGTTGTCATTTTAGATAAAAGAATTTGTAACATATACCGTAGATTTAGTGATATATATGATGTGGAAAACTTTAATTAATACATAAATAGATAAGAAACCAAACAAAAATGATTATAATATTTGTCATTTTGATCATTGGTATCGTAATAAAAGTGGCCCAAGGTATGTCCGTTGGTTGAATGAGACGCAAAATACAGTACAATTTACACGTATGTTTCACCAAATTGTACAATAATTTAATAAGCTACAAGTCAAGGATCTCTTATTTGTTTCCTTTATTTTTCCGGAATTAGAAAGGAATAAGCCCTCAAACGAATGCTTGACCACCAACGAAGTCTAACACTGAACGTAATAGTAACCTTTTTAAATTATATTTAAACATTTTACAACCTTACATGAAATCCGAAATCATGGAAGCATGAAACAAAAGCCAGCTGTGGTTTAGGATTGACAACAGTTATAAAGTGTGGATATAGTGAATCACGGGAAACTATTACTTTGAATATACAATGCAACAATGCGCACGAGTCTGCTAGTCAAAGACAATGGGATATATCCGTGAATTTTATACGATATCTATTGAATAAAGTGAAGGGTACAAGGAATTTAATTTTAATATTACTATTGATCGCTAAACCGTTGTGCGGTGGCAGGAATTGATAATAGGGATTGAACAGAATCTAAATTTGATGTTAGTGTTGGTCAATGATGAACTATGCTGAAACATATACACATAGATGGGTAAGAGGTATTTCCCGTTGTCTTTGAGATCCTGAAGTTCTTCGATAACACGTTGCGTTTGTTTTAATGAGAACTGTTTTATAGGTACAAGCAGAGGTTTCTTTGGCTTCTTCTTTAGTCACATTCTTCATTACGGAAGGTCGTGTTGATGTGTACCCCTACATTCCCTCATATCTTCAGATTTCTTCCCTATAAACACGAAACAATTATTAGTATTTTAAATCATCAAGTGTGTCACTTACCAACGCAAGAGGTCCGCGTTTTTTTATTACAATAAAGTTCACAAAAATAGTGCGACTTTACATGAATTACAATCTATACAATAATATAAATATATAATATAAAATGAATAATAATGAATAGCTCAAACTAAGGTAATGTTCATTAACAGTTTTAGTGTTCTATAATGTTTTGTCACTGTGTTCATGTGTTCGAGATACCGCACTTGCACTTATATTCATTACACTAGGTTTACCAACTCATAAGGTTTAGTTATATAAGTAGTTGTTGAGTATAAGTAAGACCTACTAAAATAACATATTTTTTAACAAGAACTTCAATTCCATTTTTTTAAATTAATGGTCGTTTAACTTATGATTGGATAATCTAGACTAATTTAAGGCAAATACGTTATTTAAGTGAAATCTAATTTACTAATAAGGACGTAAGAAATTGTCCAATACCACAGTTGCTATAAAGGGGAAGACACATTGTTCTTATGTTACTAAAAATTCAAAATTATCTTTGTATAACCTAATTAATTACACAATTATTATGAAGTATTATGCCTATTGATATTATTTTTGTTACGTACATATATTATCTATACGGCATCTCTTTACAAATTAGCGAAGATGATTACTCCATTCCGTATTAATTGTTGGTTTCTCTGAAATGTCGAGTAGTACAGCGTCTAGGCGTGTGGCGAAATATCGGAACCGTACTACGGCAAGATATATTTGCGTCATTGTAATTGATAAACTTTTTTTTACTTCTGCCTTCTCTGCCTGACATTCGTGCCCAATTTAAAAGTATAATAAGTATAAGTAAAGCTTGAAAGTTTTGAAAAAAAAGGGTGCGTGTACTAGTGTACATACGTCAGAAGTGAAACTTCTTTATTACCTTATTTTTCGAAAAATTATCTACTATATGCAACTTTACAGAAATTGGGTAAACAATTAACATTGACATGAATACAAATAATACAATTATTTCATTTTACCTTATTACTACTAAGATTATTGCAGAATTTCATTAATTGTAATAGAATGATTACTATGATGGTTATCGTTATTATATATTTTTGTTAATAATAGCTTCAAATCTCTTCGAATCAACCGTGGTAGGGACAAGAAAAAGATGACGCGTAACCGAAAAATGTGACGGTACATTTTTTTACAACGCCAATAAAGGGGTTTCACTTCACAAAAATTCTTTGTCGTACGAGCAACTGTACGCTCATATAAAACTAATTGGAACAGTACCTGTTGAGTTTAACTCACGATGTTTTAAATCGTGGGTTTTCTTTTCTCCATCTCCATTTGAATATGTTTATTAATAACTTATTATTATAATCATAAGATCAAGTGATCTCGCGTTACAGAGGTAAAGGTGGACAGAGTTGACAAGATAGAAGGGACCAATAGAAAAGAGTAATGTGAGAAAATCAAGGGGTGTGCTGATAATCAAATGATAGTGAGACTTGGAAGATGCTGGAGCCCACATATAAACTGACCAATTATTTTTCGTTACAACATACTGGATATGAAATGTTATTTTGAAATATGGGATTAGATGGCTTTAATATACGTTCGTGTTATCTAATTTCTTAGTTCCTAGTGTCAATTACTGAACAAGATATGGCACTGACACGACATATCTTAATAAAAAATGCTTTATTGTGATTAATTACACGCAAAAAATTACTATATTAATACGTATTGATTACACGCAAGAATTAAATTAGTATATTGTTACGGATGGATTTAGACAAAAATATTAATATAACATTTTTTTTGAATTCACGATCTGATTTTACTACATAAAACCTGTTTGCTAACTAAAGGTATAGTTTTATTTATTTATTACAGAATTAATACGTCCTTACAGACTATGCCAATACGATAATGTCGATAAACATTAAATAAAATACGTATATAATATTAAACACATAATTTACACAATATCCCTACTAGTGAAGTAGTAGTGAATTCACTTTGCGAAAATATAAATATATCGATAGTGTCGGAGACAGCATTCAGTAGTCGCAACGTCCTTTCCAAATTACGAATCTTTAACTTGTTAATTTAATTTATGCTTTTTTAAATCAATTTATTTACCACTAATTAATAGTGGTGGCCTAGTGGCTTCAGCGTGCGACTCTCATCCCTGAGGTCGTAGGTTTGATCTTCAGCTGTACCTCAATGGACTGTCTTTCTATGTGCGTATTTAACATTCGCTCGAACGATGAAGGAAAAAGGTGTATCAGGCACAGGTGGCTGATCACCTGCTTGCCTATTGCCCCAGATTGACAAAAATCTGGGGTCCAGACCTAAAAACAAGATTGTAGGGCCACTCAGTTTTTTATAACGAAAATGTATGATGTGTATGTATAAATAAATGCGAATTGCGCTTATTTTGTTAAATTAATCATAGAGAGGCAAAGGCAATTTTAAACAGAAGAAACTTATTACAAATAATGTTAGAGAGAGTTTTTTACTTTATTTTAAACAAGCCTTTATTGCTGACACCAATTATAATATATATAAGCATTTTATTTAGTTACATAACCTAATAAATCAAAACCTAAAAAATAAATCTAATAAATCAGATGTGCCGGTTTTGGTGATCAGCCTGTCCTGTGATACATTCTTATCCAAGTTGTGCCTCCTTTTCTCTTTATATCGTTTGCAATCAAAGCAAATTTCTTCTTTTGTGACGTGCTCTTTAGAGGGAGTTGCAGATTCATAATTGCTCCGCAATATTACAGAACGCACCTAAATCAAAAATACAATATGAAAATCATTAGCGATATTTGAGCGATATCAGAGTGCGACATTCAGCGTGTTGTCAAGGTGTTTTCCAATGATTAATATAAAAACGTGTAATGTTTCAAGCGTGAAGCGTGTGAATTATTCTTTGAGCGCTATTTTATTTTAATATTCCGTTGCTAGTATATAGTTTGCTGGAAATAAATTCATTAATTTCGTTGCAAGTAATTTCTCTTTCTGTTAAGGTCAATTGTCAGATATTTTTCGTTATATTTGAAAATAATTCTAATAAAGAAATATGATTTTCGACCTCTATATTCCCTCCTGTTCAACCCTAAAACTCCTTCCTATCTCAAAAACGATTTCAAATTTTTGGAACCCCATAACATAGCTTACGCTCTTCCGCAATCTATACCCCTCAAATACCATCTCATAACTCCTCCTTTCTTGGCGATTGCTTTAAGATCTCTGCAGTTAGGCTATAGAATTCACTTCCCGACCCTATTCGCTTAGTTCCTTCTCTTGGACTTGGACTCTTGGACAAACATTACGTGTCCACATCGTATCCCTAACTGTCGTACTAACTACTAATTGACGTGAGACTGATATTGAATTAGATTATCGTGATTCATGTGCACTTTTTACTTTTTGATTTTCACGTATCCAGTATCAGTTTAGTTTCGTTATATATGTTTTTGCACTTCTTGCCTACCTTATGTAATTTAATACCTTTTTTTCCCCTTTACTCACAGTGGTTGCCTGGAAGACATCGCTCGAAAGCGATAAGGCCGCCAGTTCATTTAATTATGTTCAAATTTTATATTGTAATGTAACGAAGTGTTCATAAATTAATTATATAAATTGCTGCCATTCATTGATTTATTCACGTTGCAATTAACAAAAGTTAAATATTATTGCTATGAATGTATTTTCCAAAGTCTCTATTGCACCTCTTTTGTGGAGGTCCCGGTTGCCCTCCCCTAAATCCAGTTGTTCAGCCTAGGCTCGTACAATCCCTACATACTTGGATTGGGAAACAGACTCAACAATGAAGTTCAGAGCTATACACTACTGGCGCTGGTTTCATGTTCAGCAGATGAACCTTCTCTCTTTCTACTCTAAGGAGTATAAAATAATGATATCCATCGGATTATAAGAGGTAAGGAACTGCCACTCGCCACATATGCTGCAGTGTAATTGGCCTAGAAAACATTAACGGTTTTATTATAAAACAGAAGAAATTTGTATTTGTTGCCATGGTTACCGTGGTTTTTATATGGAAATAAAATCATGAGCTTTGTAACATTATTTAATCTAGAGTTTAATACAATAAAAACCATACATTTAATAAACTTGGTAGAAAATGTATTAATTCAAGATCGGTAAATACATCTTACGCTGTCGCGTGCGCACTAAATATATACCGCATACTGTATAGCATTTACTTGTTTTTGATTCATCATTGAAGGATCCAGTGTTTGGAGTGAGATACGCCACCGTTGATGGTAAGTGCTAGTTTTAGTCTTATTGGATTCCTTTTTTTATTATACTGACACGCAATAGCCGAACCACCGCATATTATTTCACCGAGGGAAGGGAGCACCCTGGATATAGCTTCCGGATACCCAGGCCCACACATCAACTATTCGGGTTTGTTTGTGTGTTGTATTCACAATATTCCGTTTCGCTATAAACATTTACGGTTTTTATCCAATTATTTAATAATCAACTATTTTACGTTCTTAACACGTTCACCTTTTCAATGAAATTCTTATATTCTAGTAAAGTCATCATATTATTCAAGAGTAGCTGTAGTTATTTTGAGCGAACATGCTCAGTGATCTTTTTAAGCAGATAGAGGGCAAACGGGCAGGATGTTCATCTGATGTTAAGTGATAGCGCTGCCCATAGTCACACGCGAGTGCGTTGGGTTACTTTTAAGAATTAGTACGCTCTTTTCTTGAAGGACCGTAAGTCGAATTGGTTCGGAAATACTTCAGTGGGCAGCTGGTTTCACATAGGGGTGGTGCTCGGCAAAAACTCCTTTAAGAAACGCTCAGTTGTTGAACGATGGACGTCGAGGTGATATGAGTGGAATTTCGTATTCTGTCTCGACATCCGATAACGAAACTCAGCTGCAGGTATTAATCTGAACAACTCCTTTGAATACTCTCCGTGGTAGATGCGGTGGAAGATGCAGAGTCACCCTATATCTCAACATAATCCCTAGGGATCAAGCCGCTCAGAACTGGATTTAACGTCGATTCGAACCGCTGTGTGTTAAATACGGTGAGGTGGCAGAAGATGGTACTAGGGAGAGAGAGACAGAGGCCTACCCCATGTGGGGTCAAATTTTCCCAAATGCCCAGTTGCAAGCGATGACCCGGAGTAAAGCACCGTCTTGCCTTGCTGCTCACCAAGCTTCTTGGAATCCAAATAACGAAGTAAAAATTATGTGAGTTTAACTAAATAATTTAACATTTATGAATCTTAATCTCAAATAAACTGTTTATTATTTTCATGACTTGAATATACATATATACATATATATTTGTGTTTGTTTAATGCATGAAGATGTCTAATGAGAAATATGATTATACCATTTATTATTTTTTATATTTTTTTGCAGATTCAAGCTAATTATTATGTTTTTAATTTCTGCAAAAACAGTTTATATCCGCTGGCATCTGTCATTTTACATGTCAAGTGACAATTAACGCATTAACATCTCAATCAAGTCGTTGACATCGATTTACATAGATTTCTCGATGATAGCCCAACAAAAAATTATTGTCGTTAATTTATTAACATAACCGCTCTTTGGAATTTAATTTTAACTATTTACGGCGCGAAACAAAAACGTTGTTTTAAAAGATCTAAGGAAATTTAGATTAGCATTAGTCCAAACTAGTAATTCCATCTTTAACTCAATAAAGAGATTTGTGCAGTCTTTACATTTATTTTGTAAAAAAAATTGATTACAGTAGAGAGATTCTTGCTACGTTGTTTCCACTTTCCGCGATTCATTTGAAAAGTTACAATAAATGATTTCTTTGTTGTTTTAATGTAAAATCGGAATATTGGAGAACGGACAGACAGTAGCTAGAAACTCTCCCATCTTTGCCCTTCATTTAAGATGTGTCTGACGGATGTGGTGAATGATTTTTTTGTTGTTATAATGCAAAATTATGTGCACGAAAACAAAATTATGATTTTTTATTTTATACATTACGTTTACTTGTCATTTAAACGTAATAATGTATGCCTACATTTGCTACAATATAGTTAATAAGAATCCGGGATCAAGAAACTGATTAGTTTATACAATAAACTCTAGGTACAAACAGTTTGGGCGTTTATGATTACAAAATTCTTCATTATAGCGTTAGGGCTCTAAATTATAACAACAGTTTACAGATGTGAAAAATTCTCTTGTTTATAGTATCTATTTCAGGTGTGAATTATTAATGGTGACGTCTTGGAAGGTGTATGGTCAGTTGTAAATTTAGCGTGGCTATAAGATTGATGTTATACAGGATCCAAAGTATAAGTGCAGTATTTTAATGGCTTACATTGAGAGAGTATGTGACGGTATCACTTAACTTGAGCTTTGTACCCGTTCTATAAAAAAAAGTGTGCGTAAATAAAGTTAAAGTAGAAAAATGTGACGGTAATTTTTTTTTCCAACGCCGATAAAGAAGTTTCACTTCAACAGTTATTACAAGACACAATATTGAGAGTGTCATTTATTAAAGCAACTATATTTTCTCAAAAAATGACAAGTTGTATATAGAAATGCAATTAGTAAATTCTCTAATAGACTCTCTCTACCTCTACCTATTTATCTGATTTTAAGCACATGGACACTCTCAATGTCAGAGAGCTCATGAGTGAGTTGCCGGCCTTTTAAGAATTATAGTAAACAGTTTATATAGTAAGTTCCCAAAAAGCAATAACAGTCAATATTATATATATATATATATATATATATATATATATATATATTTGCGGACGGGAAATATAAGTTTACTTCTTAATAAGGAAACATGACGGATACATCACACATACAAGATATATACATAAATATAATTGTTCAAATTATATAATTGGATTTTTTATAATTTAGATTTTTTATGAAAATATATGTGTTTTATATGAGAAACACAACTATAAACATTAAGTATAAGCAATAAAATGTAAACAGAAATAGTAGGTACAGGATACATAAAAGAGAAAACAATTACAACTATTTTAAAAGGCGCTTGAAAGCAGCAAAGCACCAAAACTTATCATTGAAAATGTGGTTGTTATAGGAATAATACGAAACCCGATGATAGTACGCGTAACAGGTAAAGCAAATGTATTGCTTCAGCGAAGAGCGAACAGGTAAACAAAACATAAACGGGATTTTTTTTTCAAAATGGCTGCAAACGAATCTCGGTCCTAGCGTATTTAATTATGTACAATGTCATTCAAGTGCGTAATAAAAACCTGTTTTTGATATCGTTCATAGAAGTGATTGACCATTGAATGTATGCCTTATAATTAAGTAATACTCAAATGTTAATGCTATTAATACTACTTTAAAAGGGTCTTGTCAATTCGACGTGTATACGACATGCGCAATGAATAGGAAGTATAAATGAAGTCACGTATTTTTAACATATTTGGACAGAGTTTTTGGACGCGTCAAACATCCAATACAATGCCATAAGTTTAGCTAATAAAATCTGCAAAAAAAATAGCCGAGATTGAAAAATATTTTAATAGGAATTTAAGCATTTTGGTAGGGAACTCTTCTCCTTTGTAGCTGGTATTATCTCACCCGGTAGAATGAAACAACGATCTCAAAGCCTCTCTGATGCTGCCTCGTAGGAACTAGTCTCGGAATAATAGAAATTCCGGTGTGGGTCGATCTTCCCTGCTACTAAACAAATTTATCTTGTATTTATTTATACGGGTTCTTAATTATTGTGTATTTATCAAGTATTATTACAATCTTTACGACTGTAGTCCTTTTATGTACAAGTATAAAAATGCGAACAATCTCGAAAGATCTTGGAAATAACCTTATAACAACGTTATGGCTTAAAATCTCGTGTCACGGTACTTGTAACCAAACCAACGGTTTAATATTTTGTAGTTATACTTCTTTTGGCGTGTTAAGTAAAAAATTAGTATGCGCGCGCACATCGTCACAAAAATCGACACCCTGAAGTTAGCAATAGTCAAAAGTTTAGTTTTTTCTATGGTTAGTGTCGTTTTCGTAGAAACGATTTTTATTTTGTTATGCCAAAGAAGTATAACTTCTAACGCGTGTACGTCTGCTGTTTCTTTGATGTGGAATTGTATATATTAATGTTCATCCTTCTACTACAACCTATTTTTCAATAGCGACTCAAAGTTTGCCGAGTAGCTAGCTATATATATATATATTAATGAATGAAGCGCGTCATACGTTTTTAGGAAATAGGTTGAGACGTTGACGAATGATAGGGAAATGGGAGACTTCGATGTTCAACGCGGAAATAGTTTTGGAGCGTGAGTTTCTGCGTCAAACGAAAGATACTTGCTAATTATTTTTCACAATGGAGTCAAAAACACACGGCCGAAATGAGGCATGTTTGGGGAGGACTTTACCGTAGGTAGCGTAACGTAGGTCCTTAGATAAGTAAATAATTATGTAAAGCAAGGAATTAAGAGATTTTTTTATTCTTGACAAGTATAGAACGTGTATTGTTTGCCGTGGCTCTATTGGTTTCGTTCCTTATTTTTTCGTTTGGTATAGATTCTATTTGCGGGGAAAAAAATGAAACGCTCGTCAGAACTGCCGACGCTGAAGAAATAGATTTTTAAAAGTCAAAACAAAATGTATTTAATGATATTGGTCGAAATCTATAAAATTGCAGTTCTACATTTATTACTTCCGGCCAGTCCTCAAATCAAGGGCGTTGCGTGAAGAACTGGCAAGAATCTTTCTGTCTCTTTTTTTAATCGCCAGGTTTCTGGGTTACAAGGAAATTGTAAGGAACTCCAGTCACCTTACGAGCGGCTTGACATCTTGGCGTTGCTAAGACATGTTGGGTCTCTCGACATCTTCTATCGCATTTACCATGGAGAGTGTTCAAAGGAGTTGGTATCATTATCAGATGAGCCTCCTGCCCTTTGCCTCCTATTACATTTAAAAAAATCATGCTTGAAATGACGTAATTAATTAAAAATGTTATATTAATAAAGAAACAAAGGCTTAACATTTGCAGGCAGGAAAAAAATTAGCTTAGAAAATTAAAATGCGCGTGAAATAAAGAGCGGAATATAGATAATGTTTACTACGGTAAAATATTTATCGAATTAAAGGCAAAAGTCCTTATATCTTTTAACGACGATTAAGAAAAAGTGTAGCGCTTTCACCACACCTAAACAATTTGTTAGCTTTTAGCGTAGTGTATCAAACATATTAATGGATTGAAAGAAATCAATTTTTTTACCGGATAAAAGCTATTTGTATTATTATAAACTTATAATTATTATATTTTTTTTATTTTACATAATTTTAAATTTAATTTTTTCCGACGTTTCGCGTGCTTTGCAGCGTGCGAGGTAGCTTTAATCCGGTTAAAAAATTGTTTTCTTTCAATGTGTAAAAGCTATGTTAATAAAAGACAATAGTATATTTAAGGATGTTCCGGATATCACACAAACACATTGAGTCATTAATGTCTATAACACACATGTATCGAAATTTTGAGTATCTACTTAAACCGCAAAAACAATTTTTTAGAGCGTAACCGAATTGAACAATCGGAATTTGTGGCAACTGTTTTCAGGTGTATTGAATCTCAAACCGTGAAGTGTGTGTTTGCCGGCAATTCTAATGCCATAGTCGAACATACGGCGCGCTAGGGACCGGACGTGCCATGCCAGAACGCACACCGCGTCATTTAAATGTAACTCAAAACTTTGTTTAAGTGTATGTGTGGATGATTTTAGTGGCATTATGAGGTCAGTATATCTGATAAGAACTTTTACTTAACAGTTTGCGTATTACGAAAGTGTTGCGCTTATCTCGCGTATGTAGATCGCATTTGTTTCTTTACGTTTTTGTGTCATACGATTGCCGGATACATAGAGTTCAGTGAATTAACCTTTACGTAATTTTTATTTTCTCAATTCATTATTATACCAAAGTACCAATACACTTTTAACAGTTTAAAATTGAATTGATAAATAATTCAATGAATAGATATGTCAATCTAAAAGATTTGATAAGATATCAAAATCTATGAATTATTCATGTTGGGGTCAATGACATTTTTTTATTTTTCTTGTTATTATAAAAAAATAGTTTTTCTATGTCATATATAAAAACTATTTTTAAATACTCTCGTTAGTATTTCGTTGACAAATTCTCGCTTTTACATATGTGATGTTTATCTTGATTAAATTAATTATTTTATTATTTATCAAGAAATCATGTATACTCATTAATAATAAGTCAATAATAATAAAAGATAGCGATCTTAATTATTCAAATATATATATGAGGTTAAATTTATTGGTGATCGATTTTTATTGTTTTGTTTGTGTTAACTAGCTTTATTTTTTATTTATATATAATATAGGTAGAATCCGTTTGAGTAAAATTTTGGAATAAAATTAAATAATGCATTGTTGCGTGCTTCGTAACGTAGTTTTACGAGAATTTTAATTCTAAGCCGTCCTCGAAGGTTCTAAGTTTCTATCTCTGACAAAACAATAAGCGTTATACACAGAAGAGTGACGGTAAAGGAATAACATAAAATTTAAACCAATTAATTAACTGCAATGTGTATGCCCCATCGCTATTTTAGGGAAAAGCCGTGAACGCAGGTCTTAGTAACCTAGTTACAATATTTTCAGGGTACTTGAAACTTTAAAACCTTTTTATAATCGTTCACCATTTAAAGTACAAAGAAAGTCCTACTTATAACTTGACCCAGTTAAGTTAAAGCTTAAGACTGCAATTTACGGTGCTTGTAATTCGAAACATCTCTGGCAAAAACTAGCCTTAACAGGAACAAGACTTTGCATATTTTATGGGCGTTAAATCCTAATAATTCTTGAAACTACTTGGCAATTACAAGGTGTTAAAGATGCCGTAAGTTTATTTAGTCCGATTTTCTTTGTAAGTTCTATTTACATAGAGCTGAATATTATCTATTTAAACGTAAAGTGTTATTAGTATGATGAACTTATAAATTATCACAATTTATAAGTTCTAAAACAACGTATATGCATAAAATTATATAGGAAAATATGATATCACAAATTTTACACATCAATTATATTAGTATAACCAAGGAAAAAAAAAGCAGGCAACCACAAAATGAAGAAAAAAAACATTCGATTCCTCCTAAGGCTTTTATTTCTTCTATCCATCTTTTTTTAGGGCGCCCTCTTTTTCCCCTTGGTTGGTTCCCCTTTCCATATCGTTGTCTTTAAAATAAATAATAATATCTAAGACTAAATAGAAACTTAAACCGCATTAAGAGCATAACCAAAGTTACGGTAAGTTTGAAGATTGTTGCAAAACATATCAATGATCTAATAATGCGATTTTTGTTTCAATGTTTATGTGTTTGGTTAAACCAAAAAATTTAAGAAAAATTAGCGGCAGAAATCTTACACATATTTTCAAACACATTCAACTCAGTTGTATACGACTGAGGTGCTCTGACGATGGGGCGCGAAGGTTCTTCCACCTAAAATTTGAATATATTTATGTAAATTTATAAATTATTAGACATATTAGACATCTTGGATTACATTACATTAATAACTTATTAATACATTACATTATAATTAACTCAGTGAGCGCGACTTCGTCTGCGTAGAAAAAAAGTATATTGACTATTTAAGATAAATATTTCCATCATACATTACATAATTATGTGTAAGTCTAGTTGTTTTGGCAGCGCACGCCAGAATAGCTCGGAGATGGTTGATTTTTTGGACAATTCACACAATATCTTTATAAATTGTAGCCTATGTGTTATTCTTATATATAAGTTATATTATTGTAAAGTTTCATTACAATCCATTTAATAACATTGACGTGAAAAAGTAAGAAACATCAATTCATACATAATTTTAGCAGAATATACGTATGTACTGGGATGTTACTTGACTGTACTTTTTTTATTATAACCTCGCACGTAAATTCCGTAATTGGACATAATAATTTTGTCATTTGTTCTTTTGTTGATTATAGGCCATTTGTGGAGCGTCTAAAGGACTCGTTACATAAAGTCTTAAAAAAATGTTGCGTCTGATCGGCCAATGTTTTGTGCTCTGTGGAAATTATTTTTGACACTGACACTGACAAAACTTCTGAGTTTCTGGAAGGTCTTTAGCCAGGACTTTACGCACAACGGACCAAATGGGCGTCTAAGTGCGGAAACTATAACGTCAATAAAATAAAGTGAGATTTATAAATCCCGTTTATCAATTATTAAACTTAGCATTGATGACGTGAGTGTTGAGCCACAATTATAACACTTTCGGGTCACTTAGCGCATCACGATAAAAATATCGGTTTGTTTGTAGTTTGTGGAGATCAAAGCATTTGTAGGTATTGCGTTGTAAAACGTTTGACCATGTATTAAAAGTCTAATTTATTCATCAAAATTAGTCCAAATACACTCTTTCGTGTCTTACTGTTTACAATATGATGAACAGTGATATATTCAGTTAAAATAGTGCAATTAGACAAGATTAATTTTATCCAAGAGGATAAGATTCATAATTCTTCTTTTGGTGCTCTGTTATTGGAGGCTGGCCGTCAGTCTCATGACGCGTTTCCTGTGCCAGATGTAGCATCTCTTCCGCAATCGCAATACCCATCCCGTACGTGAGTACAAAATCATGGCATGGCAACGTGAGTTGAGCCATGATTTTTTCCTACTACCACGCTGTTTACCCTGGATTTTATCTATTATAATAATATATAACACGTGGCCCCGGTACGCTTTCCGTTGCTTACTGTTCTGCATAAGATTTCGAATAATTTTTAATAGTTTATTTCGATTTCATAATTCATTCGGTATATGTAACATTCGTATATATTTTAAAAGGGTGGTAACTATGACAACCAGACAGTATTGCCTACACATTACAACGTGTCAACTAACATTGGGATGGATATCCGACACCATGGCTGTCCTTGACACTGTTTTCCGGCTATGCTGTTACTGTTACCGTGTCCCACCTCGGGCAATTGCTGATGGCGCCGTGGGGTTATACCGGGTATGCACAGTAGCAAGTCAAAGCATTTCCCTACGAAAAAAAAAATGTCCCATACGGAGGATCACTCCTGAATGTAGAATGGCGTTACGTAGACCAGGTACGGGACAGATAATTAAACGGCCCAGTTATGTGTAAAAGCTTTTGACAATGTATTTTTGTATTTAAAAAATCTCGCGATATGGAAAAACCATTCGAGTCAATGACCTTTGGATCGACACTGTGGTGCGCTGATTCTTTGAACTAGGCCTAATTAATCTGTGTAAATCTATTTCAAAATTGCTTTTTCCAAGTCTTTTAATAAATTTCTGTAGATGAAAAGTACTTTAGAAGTGTAGTTTCCTCTTTGTGGTCTGTATCTTCTTTTTGTATTGTAAAAATAGTATTTTTGGTGGTTTTGGTACACTTCCAGGTCTTCGTCTTCGATATCGTATCGTAACAAATATCGAAAACCATTTTTTTTTCTTTTCACTGAACCGGTATGATACCTGATATTTAAATATAGACGCTATACGGTATATTTGCTTGTCACCGACCAATAAATCGTGTCCATGATATAATTATCACCTGTCATAGAATCACAGCTCTCGGATGATTCACACGTACAATGAGAACAATAATGTTTTTATGCGGAAACTGATGGTGAACATGAGTTTGCCATAATTTTTTTGTCATTAATAGCTTTTTGTAGAAAATGTGTTAACTTTGCATAATAGAAAATTTGACAACGTTATAAAACTACTCTATTTATATCCAATACACAACGATACGATAGTAGGTACATAGTAATAATAATAATAATCGATAAATAGAAAATAAATGCAATTTAAAAAGTTGGGTCTCTATGGTACCTTTAATGCTGGTAGCATTTCCTCGATGTTTTGCAATACTTATTCGTTAAACGAAGAAGTTATCAGTTCTGGTTTGACCGGTACTATCCGCAAGGTAAAAAACCACCAAAAAACCTAAACAATACAACTTAAATTATTTCAATAGTATTTTGGACTCACTGGACCGATTGTTGGAGAATGTATGATACTTTATGCCATTAGATTAAGAATTATCATTGTTAGACTTAGGGCTCATTTTTTACATTAAAAAAAAATATCTCAATCATATTACATCTATAAACCAAACAATGTTAAAATAAGCAATTTCTAATTAAATATGTCGCTTCTATTGCCGTTCAACATCAGGCTGTGGTGTGTGCCAACGAAATTAACTTACAGTTACAAGGATCCTCACCTTCTGGTAGTGTTTCTGCTCATTGCATATGAGACGCCTCCTAATGACACCATCTTCGCCTTCTAGTAGTGTATCCGCTCGCTCCATATGAGACGCCTCTTAACGATACCGTCTTCACCTTCTGGTAGTGTATCCGCTCGCTCCATATGAGACGCCTCTTAACGATACCGTCTTCACCTTCTGGTAGTGCATCCGCTCACTGCATATGAGACGCCTCCTAATGCCTGTTCTATAAACCTATACATAAACATAATAAAATTATCTCGAGTAAATAATATTTTAATAGTATAATTAATTTATTAACACGAGTAAAAATAGTTTTCACTTTTTATCTAGTTCAAATCCTCTTCCTTTATGTGTACTAATTTCAATATCCCTTTATCTATGGTGAGTTAAATCGTACGATTTAATTGGGATGTAGGGCATAAGATAAGCTTTGTTAACAATTCAATATTTAAAAGGTTGGTGAACTTTGTTGTAAACTTATCCTATAGGTTCCATCAGCGTTTTTAAAGTTATTGGTTTCAAATTCCGTGAAACTGTTGTTATATTAAAACCTGCAGCTGAGTTTCATCAGACGTCAAGACAGAAGACGAAATTCCACCCGTATCATCTCGATGTCCGTAGTTCCACAACTGAGAGATTTTTAATGTAGTTTTGTCGCACACAACCGCTATGTGGAACCACCTGCCCAATAAAGTATTTCCGAACCAATTCGACTTTGGGCCCTTCACGAAAAGAGCGTATCAGTTCTTAGTATTCGTACAAGATACGCACTCGCGAGCCCTCTGGCATTGAGAATTTGTGTTCATTTAAAAAGTCACTTTTTTAGGTCGCAGAGCCAGCGGAGTGATAAAAAATAAAATTCTAAATTCAAAACTATTGATTGCATAGACTATTGATTGCACATTACATATCAAGTCTATAAAATCTCATTCATTGGTACTTGGCGAAAGAAAGTTGATATTGATGGAAGTATAAAACAGTTGAAGGCTGACAGTAATTGCCAGTTAGGTACTAATTAAAAAATCCCGAGAATGCAATATCAATGCGTCCTACATTGACACTTTTTGCTTTGAAACCAGCTTTGGAGGACATGCGTCTATAGATTCGTGTCATTTTTAAATTGAAACTCCACAATCTTATGAAACGCGGGCTTGTTAATTGTACCGTATTTGTTGGTTACACTGTATTCTTGCTAAAAATGATGTTAAGGGTGCAGTGCAGTTTCTCCCACACTAATTTGTTTGTCATAGATGTAATGAGTAATGAAGATAAAGTTCTAAAAAGTAATGATGCTTTCAGCCAACAGAAAAATATTCAGATGCAATAAACCTAGAACTTACGAGAGGTCGAAGTGATAAAATCTAATCCATTTTTGACATACAGGAGTACTTTACAGAATTCTTTAGGTACGCCAACTATACATTACTTCGCTGCGAAATTTCATATTTGTACGTGAGACGGTTTTCAATGCAGATTATAGTAACAATTGTTATGACTATTTATTATATATTTTTGCATTAAAAATAGTATGTTAAGAAATATGTAATGTAGATATCTTGTTATGCAATGAGATAATCTGTTCCTAAATAAACAAATTACTATAACTAAATACTAAACAGTGCTATGTGAAATAGAAAACAAGAACAGAGTGTCTTCCCTTTAATAGGGACTGTAGTACTGTTATCGGACACTTTCTTATGTCGAATATCCTTATTAGTAAATTAGGTTCGACTAAAATTACTTATTAGTCTTAAGTTAGACTAAAACGTAATGTTCCATGTCTTAGTAAAGAAACATGTATTAAAAGAAAATATCAATGTTTAATTAGTTTTGTAATTATAGCTTAGTCATTGGTATCAGTGGCGCTACAACCTCTTTAGGTCTGGGCCTCAGATTTCTGGATCTGTTTCATGATAATTTCTATCAAATAGGCAAGTAGGTGATCAGCCTCCTGTGCGCGCGGACGCCACTAGGCCAACACTGCTCATTAAATTGTTTATTTTGTCATATTCTAGGTTACGAGTCTTCTTTTGGCCTCTCCATTGGTTGGCCATCAGTCGCGTCAAGCGTGACTTGTCCTGTGGAAGCAACCCTTCCGTAGTCCCTAACTCCATGTTACGTTACATTATTTTTACCACGCCGTTTTCCCTTGATTATAACTATTATAATTCATAGAAGGAGCTCGTGGCGTACATCGCGATTATTATCGCTTTTTTCGATGCGATTTTAATGAAACATACGAAAAATGTGTGGAAAGAAGAGCTTAACCACGTACGGGCTTCGAACCCACGAACATGAGAACTAGACCAAAGAGATGTACAAAAACAATAGGTAACACGTATGTGTTTTTTTTTAATTTGGTGTTAAAAAGTTTGTTTTGAAAGAATACATTTTTTTACCAGATTGAAGTTATGTATTATTATAAACTTATAATTATTTTACATAATTTTAAATTTTTCCGACGTTTGTTTTATTTATATTCAATTATTAATTAATTAATTCAAAAGTTTAAGTTCTCATCTTTATAAAGAGAATCAAACAAATATTATTATAACTCATTAACTTATTTAAAAAAATACTAGTTATAGATTTGACGTAGTGCGCGTGACATTGTTTTAGAACCAATTTTAAGTTTTGCATTTAGCGTATATTATGAAAAGCAATCTATTAAGTAGGTTCGCATGTCAAAATAAATAAAACTTCGGCGACTTTTTTGGGGTTTTTACCCAGAGGTAATTCGAGGAAGTTAGGTTTCTGTATATTGATGGGAAATAATTTCGGAAAAATCTTGCCAAAACACACGAAAACGCGGGTGGAACTGGTAGAAAAGTTTTCATTATTTGTAATAAAGAGATATTAGAAGGGCAGTATCACTTAACATCAGATGAGCCTCCGGCCCGTTTGCCACCAAGATATAAATATACAATTAAATCCGTTATATGTATATATTTCGCGCGTATTACTTTACCATGACCGTAATTGTGTGTAATGGTGTCAAATTCTCCTCACAATTGTCTGTTTACTCTCAGTCAACTGAGCAAATAATGGGCTACCATGAACTAATTTTAAATACATTTAAAACTTATAGAAATACGGTGGATGTCATTTTTTATCACACTTTTGATCTGTATAACAACGAGACTGCAAATTACTGTGAACGGAAATCATACGCGCTAACAGTCGACTTTGTATCTCACCCTAAGACTTCATATAGCACGGTTGCGGTAGTGAGTATTCTAACAGCAATTTGAAGGGCAATGACCTTTATATTTGCACTTTACGCATAGTTCTCACAAAACTAGCCGTACGATGAGTTTGCATTACAAACACTCAATTAGTTACACCTTTGATGCTTGACAGTAATTTTCTTTTAGTAGATATTTTGAACCGACGTGTTCATACAAGTCTCAAAAGATCGTATCTGCCACTGTTTATGCTTGCCTGTAGTATTTATTTATTTAAAAATTATAATATATTTTGAATTTGGAACACGTATATTATATTAAAAATTGATTCGATTTTGCGCCATTACACATATTTTATTCGTGTTTATTATGAAATTACAATATGTAATGGGAAATTACATAAAATAGGATTGCAGTGATCGCCTTGCATATAGTGGCTAGTGGTTTCCATACCCACATCGTCAGTCGTATTTAACTTTAATAAATATGTTGGTATAAATTTCAATAATATTACATCACTTCATTAAAAAATGCATTTTCATTTGTAACTTTAGTTATAACTGCACTAGGTATATTATATCTAAAGCACTATTCTCACTAATAGATACAAGCTACTGTTTAAAGACCTTGACAATTTCAAAGAAATTAAATTTGTCGTCACTCCCCTGGCTCGTCGCGGTCTAATTGCAACAATAATTTTATGGACATACCAATTTAACAATACTAAAATCCTCCGCCAGAACGGCGTCCATACGAGACAGCGCATAATCGTTAATTTTAAACGTTTTTACATCGTATTCACACTTTGCCCATTCATGTAGGTAATTAAAATTTAGGCAGTTCGTTATTTTTAATTTCTTTAACAGTTTTATAGGAGAGCGATAAAATTTAAACCAATCAAACAGAACATTCTAACATTGCTACTACAGTGGAATCTCGATAACTCGAATGTTAAGGGGACGGAAATAATCGAGTTAACGTGTTTTCAACAAGAACTTCGACATACATATACATATATATATATATATGTATATATATATATGTATATGTATGTCGAAATGTCAAATCAATATATATATAATGATTTGTAGAGCCGAATTTGAATAACAATTCATCTTAAGTTTTGTAGTATTTATTTTTGTATGAATGTTTTCATTCATTGCACGTGTATGAGGCAACAACAATAGATATATAGAAGCCCCGAACCCGAACATTGATTTTGGATTTTATTGCAATTATTTCTTAATTCCAAGTAAGAAGTCATTTTATTATCTACGATTTACAGTCTCCTTTTCGAAATTCGAGTTATAGAGTTGGGAAATAACATGTTGTTCGAGTTACGAAGTCTTAATAATTCGAGATATATTTAGGGGTTCAGCGGAAGGGAATGGCAATTTTTTTCGACCTACTGAGGATTTTGACTTAACGAAGTTCGAGTTATCGAGATTCCACAGTACATTGAAAGAACAGACAATGTCCGACACCATCTATTTATTGCGGTCCAAAATTGTTTATAAGCCCTTACAAATAAATGCATTGCATTGTAAGTTTGGAAACGCATTTAAAAAATAATCTTTTTTATTTGAGCTCATTTTACACACATTTTTACAATCAAATGTACTTGCAGCATTCGAAAATGTAATGGTTAGTTTTGAAAGAGATACCGTGGAAATAGGGCAGCTACTCGAAAATAAATAGGCTCTTTTTAAAGTCGAGTTTGTGTTGCAGGCTCAACACAAACTTACTTGAAAAGAGCCTTCTTCATACTAATTAATGTGGGTTAATTGTCAGTTTGAAAATGAAACTGAGGAATAATTTACGAGATACGATGTGAATTTACAAGGTTTACTTACTTGGATTAATTTATTAGCTTTTAAAATATAAAAAATACTGTTTATTTACAATAATTATTACGTTACATATTATGTTCGTAGTTTATGTTTTAAATTAATGTTTGTATGGAAGCAGTACTTGGCTGCTTAATTCGTTACGTACTCCATTTTAACAAATTATTTAGATTAAACATTTTATAATTATAAAATATAATATTAATTTTTGAGCCGCGCTGTCCTAGTGGCTTCAGCCTGCAACCCTCATCCTCGACGTCGTAGATTCAATCCGCCGAGTACGTATGTACTTTTTGTATGCGCATTTAATATTCTATGTAAACTAAACTAAACTTAACTTGTACGGTGAAAACATCAAGAGGAAACCGGCTTGCCTTACACCCAAAAACTATTTGTATGGACAAAACATATACAGACTCTACGTTCCTCTGTGCCTCTGATGATCACGCCTAAAATCGTGATAATCCGGTAGCTCCGAAGGTTATGCTTAGAGTGAACTTGTGTCTATGCCCATATTTGTGTGTTATAATATCGTAGCGTAAATTTCCAGTCATTGAATAAATAGCCTAATTCTTTAATTTTGAATAAATCTAAAAGATAAATCGATTTTGATTCATAGTTGTTGTAATGTGGGCGTTTAGTGGTCTAATACCATTATAGAATCATTATGAACTTTGACAAATGGCCATTTGATGTTCCGCTAACGTTGCGACAGTCTGTGGGCGACCTTAGGTTTTTTTATCGCTTGGAATATTTTCTTTTGTGCCAGTCCGCCTGTTATGCTAATTGATGTCTATACTCGAACAAAATATAAAGGAGATCATGTTGAGACATTTTTTTTTCAAACATATGAATATTGATACTCTTTGAGTAAATAACTTTAAAAACTACGGAATGAAGAGGTGTTTATATAGTTTTAAAATTTTACTTTCAAATCACAGTTTACTACATTTAATATAAAAAAATAAAGATTTTTTTTTAATGATATCTAAATCCAATAAAATCTTATGAATTCCCCGGATATAATGAGGCCGGAATAAAACATTATTTTAGTGGGTAAAAAAATAAATAAATCAGTTACAAGCTTTTTAGGTTTGGGTCTCAAATTCTCTGTATCATGATCAATTGTCTAATAAGCTAGTAGGTATCCAGTCACCTGTGGGTCTAAGACAAGCTAGTTTCCTAGTGGTATTTTTCTTCAACGTTCGAGCTAATGTTAAATACGCAAATAGAAAGACAGTCTATTGGTGCACAGCCGGGGATTGAACCTACCTCAGTAATGAAAGTTGCACGCTGAAGCCACCAGGTCAACACTGCTCATATGGCATAAATTTATAATAAGCAGATAAACTTTAATCAATTTATGGTTCCCATTAAGTCAATATAGCTTTGGGACGTTAAACTGATTTATTTCTCAAAACAAGAGGAAAACGCAAAAGGTGTTTAGACTGTTTTGTAATTGTGATTGAAAAGATATCAGAATTTAAGAATACCCAACAATCAAATTATACGGCCTTCTAGTGTTCTAGAACTTATAAAATATAAATATTTTCATATAGATAACTGTTAAATTAAATTCTTAAACGTACAGCAGTGTTGGCCAAGTGGCTTCAGCGTCTTCATCAGCACCAATATACTTTCTTTCTATTTGCGCATTTAATATTCGCACGAACGGTAAGGAAAATCATCACTAGGAAACCTGCATGTTTTAATCGCAAAAAGTCGACGGCGTGTGTCAGGCACTGAACACCTACTTGCCTATTAGACAAATGATTATGACACAAATATAGAAATTTGTGGCCTATTTAGAAAAGTTTTGGCGCCACTGATTTATTGATAACCGTAAAAAGAAGGAAATAAACGAAAATTATTGTTCAGTTCAGTTTCGTTATATACGCATCCTTTATCAGTAAGTCTCAATTCAACTTATTACTTAAATATTGTATTATATTTAATCACTTACAAGGCGATGCTTAATTCCAGCGTAAATGTTAGAGATTTTTCTATTCTTCACATTCACCATACCGTTTATCATGAATAATGCTAGGTATATGCATTGCCCTTGCGTTCAATTTCCGGGAAAACCATAATTGCTTTCATTGTAAATACAGTGGAAAGTGAAAAGGGTGCCACATACCCATGAGAGGAGATAATTTTCTTCGTTTATATAATTTATACCTCGATTCATCTTGATAATACATATTTGGGTGTTATCTGCATAGTTCCCGCTCTCGTAATCACATCTTAATTACTAACATCAATAGAAGCAATATCTGTTAAATTTATTTTCTATTAAATGTATTTAATTTAAGACTTGTATATTTTTTTAAATCAAAACTGCGACATACAATTAAATGTTAACACGTTATTTTTAACAAAACCAAAATTAATATATAGACTCCATTTATCATATTATCTATGGTACTTTCCTCTCGGAACATAATTCAATTAATCTGTGATAACTTACATCAACACATCAACAAATCACTCTTCTAACGTTTCATTTTTGACATTGACATGTAACTCATCTCCACATTGTTCTGTGTTCGGAAGCTCTCAGACACGTCTTAATAAATTTTGAAGGCGCCTGTTAAGATAAAGTTACCTATGTCGAAATAACCATTAATCTTTGCTTTTAGCACGACAACAACATTGAATTTCATAAATTAATCACCACAGGCTATTTTTAAATTTTACAATTTACTAATGTTACTATACCTCAAATTAATATTTTGTAGCAAATATTATTCAAATATCTATTGACATTAACTTACATTACTTATATTAAAGCCTAATTAAGTAGGTAATAAGAAAAGCTGTATTATCTCATACATAGATAATAAAATAGCCTTGTGAATATAATTATACCACAGATATATAAAATCATTACAAATTAAATGAGGTAAAATAGTTCTTTATGTAATTGTTATAACGAATTAATTAACCTAAAATTTAAAAAGATGTATAATTTTTATTCATTGGTATATTAAATTTGATAATTGTTTTAACAAATTCAATACGTTACTTTTAAAACTAAATGTATAGTTGAACCAGTCGGAGAATTAATTAATACAGTAGACATTCCAATAACGTACGTGGGAAGCTGAACGCACTTCAGGGTAGCTCGATTTATAGACTGAGTTATTTGTTTTACGTCAGAAATTGATCGATTGACCGATGTGATCGAGATTTTTTCTATTTTTATTTAGCTTTTTATGAGGTATCAATAACTAAATAAATAAAGCAGATTTTTAGTGAAAATGAATTGAATGTACGTTAAAAATATCTCTCTTATCCTAAGCTATGAAATGATTATGAACATATTTAAGAAAAAAACGTGTACTTCTTTCTGTACACGCGATAGAAGTTATACTTCTTTGGCGTAACAAGATAAAAATCTTTTCAAAATTTTTATTCTACGTTTGTAGAAAAAACGACACTAACAATAGAAAATTTTACCCTCATAATTTTTCCCTAACGCGCCAAAAGTATAACTTCAAAATATCTGTCCACCTTATTGGTGACTTGTAGGCATTTTGTTTTTTTACTAAATATACTACGATTATCCTTTTTCTAAGTTAATATATTATAGGTATTTTCACGGAATAAGTAGGAATGAAATTGATTTGGGGTTTTCTGAAAAATCTTGCGGTATACAGTTTAACCTAAGACCTGTGGACATTTTATGAATATCCTATTTACGAATAATCGCGAAAACAACTTTATCTTCTAATACATTTATCTTTTCAGATACTACGCTATCTATGCAAGAATTCAAAATGACTGAAATGGGAGTGACATGATACTGCAAATCGTTAATAACAATTAAAAGTGAAGTGACAAAGTGGAAAAGTGTGTGAGTAACTCAACCAACATGTTGTGTCCTTTAGTCTTGTGTGTCTACATTTCAATGTAAGTATTGTGTTACAATGTTTTTGCTTAATTTTTTTGCGTATGAAATTACAAACGGATTAGTTATACAATTGCGAGAGCACAGGTGTCAATGGTATGGATTTAATAGTTTCCTGTTTGTTTAAAGAAAGGCGTCTGTAAAAATAATTTTATTATTAAAACAACTACATACAATAATCATCGTTAAAATAACTCGTAACACAACTAAAAATGTAAGTGTGTATATACATATTGTGTCCATTGTCCAGTGTCCAGCCTCTGTTTTAGTACATTTATGAACGTCTATCTAAGAGGTACCTCCAGTTTTCTCTAGTACGCCCGGCACTGGCCTCTGCATCCACTGGGAGCCAACCTACTTGGCGATGTCGTCCATCTAGCGGTGGGCCCCACGGTTCTTTGTTCTGCCAGGTCTCCATTCAATGAGCCTGCTGGTCCATGGGTTCTTGTTCATTCGCGCTATGTGGCCTGTCCACCGCCAATAATAAGATAAATAATTATTGGTAAACAATTCGGCCAGTGCCTCCAATTTTATTAATAATTAATTTGACGAAATACCTCGAGTTTTAGAAAAAAATCAGTTTAAAACTAAAAATTTCGAAACATCTAGTTAGAAAGTTGGATTGGTCCTACAACATGTATCTGATCTTTTCATCTAAAATCTGGTCAAGTTATTTATTTTATTTAACAATTAATCCACTTTATTACACCATATTATAAACAACAAGGATTATGTACTAACAAAGACAATGTACTAAGAATTTCCTTGTGTAATGTGTGTGTGTATGTGAGTCTTAAAAATCCAACGACTTCAACATCGACATCGATACTCTTGTACTCCTTATTAAATTATTCAATAATTATGAAGATATAATTATGATTTGAATACAGTTTAATGCAAATTATATAAGAACTACACACATAGTTGACAGACTATTGTTTTATGTGAAATCTTAAGTATTATCATTTTTTTTTGGTGTTTGCTTCATTATTTTTTTCGCTTGCTAAGCAAGGGCTTATGTTGTAGCATTTGTGATATCATATTTTCTTATATAATTTTATGTAAACGCATTGTTTTAGAACTTATAAATAAGTATAAAATATCAATGTGATATTATAGATGTTAAAGGAAAAGTGTATATCAAGTGTTAAGATGTTTTTGTCAGTCCAATAATATTAATTTCTCTCTTTCTATTGAATTGTGTTACAGCTGGGATGAAAAGCGTTAATTTTTGTCCTGTAAATACGTTAAAATGATCACACGTAAGCTTATAAATATAAATAATTACCAATTAAGTATAATGGGCCACTGAAAAGTAAATTCCAGAAAGGAAAAGTGGAAATTTAAAATAGCCTTGTAGCATAATTATACCAAAGATATGATGGACTCCATAAAACTATTTAGGATTCAGCTCTAAGTAGGACTCCCGTATATATACAAATCACACAATACTAATAAATGGTTTGGTTTCAAAGTCCGAATGCTAATAACGCCATAAAGTTAATAATATTTGTTATGTTAAGTTAACTGTCTGACAACCATAAACTGAACTATTGAATTTTATAAAATGATTTATGTGTTCTATTGATCCGTTTATAAGATACTTTATCTATTCAAACATAATTGTCTACTTAAATTTATTTTATAGTTTATATTCTACCCATAAAGTTAATTTAACAACGATTGAACAGGGTTATAATTTAATTGAATTCGAACTTTCTTAATTCGTGTTTTATGTCTATAAATGTATATATTGACTGTTTGGTTAAAATTAAATTTTGATACACTAAAAAGGACACACGAAATACAAAAAAAACCATACATGCAAGTGCATGAATGGGAAGTGGACACGTCAAACATTACAGAGAAAGAGAAAAGAAGTAAAAATAATCGACAATTAACTAGATGAAGACATACGGTTATCAAATCTAATATGCAATTTAAATGTTAAAATTTCTTTGCAATTGTTAATAGTGACGCAACACTGACACTAATACAGGTGGCCAGATTTAAAATTTAAAAATAAACTATAACTCTGCAGGGGTTGAGCTTAAGGACCTCCAGTAGAACAATTTTTTGCAGGTGATGACTCCATCTAACCCCTAGTTGCGATTGATCCACGACTTTTTTCCACTCTGTGTACGACATATTAAAAATTTACTATGAACAAGTCGTTAAATAACATTTTGTTAAGTTTGTTTATGTGAAAAGCTACATTAGTAATAAAAATAGAAAATAAAATCGTATTACATACATAATAATAATCCTTTATTTATTGTATAGATATAGAAAGAAATATACAATTTTGTTGTTCTAAGATGCAGCCCCCAAATTCCAAGTTTTCCACCCTATTTTATTTTTGTCAGCATCCAAACCCTTTCAATCTCGACATCCCATCGGTCTCTTGTTTTGCTATTATTTCTCTATCTTTTTGGGCAGGTCCGTACTCCTTTCGACCAAATTCCATCTGCCCATACATTTGAGTCGAAATCCTGTTGTTCAGCGCAATAACATATTAACAAAAATGACAACTATAAATGAAAAAACTAGTGACGAAACTTAAAAGTAAGTGACCGAAACTTGTGTTATTTGTACAGTAGTATGAATTACGATCGAAAGATAACTTATCAATGTAGTGATTTATTAATGCAATCCGCGACACCATAAATTCGTTTAAGGAAAAGTTTACGTAATTAAATAACATTCAGCTATTACTTTAATTGCATAAGATATTTATGTTTATCTGTGGGCGATCAGGGTTTGCAAATTCCACCTCATTTGGTAATCTCTGGCAAGTGTTGAGATTTTGTTGTATGAAACAGATAATATCGGTCTTCCCTAGTGATCATTTATGCTAAAATAGGATGCTGTCCATACATATATCACACCAAAATCTGATTATGGTCTATTTTTTACAAAAGCTCGGCACACTTGTACACATTTGTACATAAAGTAAAATATATTACAAGATTTAATACAAGCAAGGCAAATACAAAAAACATGAAGGGAACGAAATCATTTCATAAATTATAAAAAGGATTATTTTAATTATCACTATGAGATCACATTTCGTATTGAAAGATCTTAATGAACGAAAAATAGAAAAAGCGTTTTAAATATATCAAGTGCATCACAAGTAAAAGTGGACATTTGGCCTATTAAACTTAAATCAAGTTATATAATTATTGAATAGTCATAATTAAAAAAAACAGTCCCGCTTCAACCTCGAGTTCTGGGCCTCTGTCTGCAATAATTTCACTAAAAAATACATTCAGAAATCCATCGCAATATTTAGTATTGAAAATAGTAATGACAAAAAGCTTTCACACCTTTAAAGAATACACTACAAAAAGCTTTATATACATTTCGCAAGACTATCTTAAATCAAATTCATTGTGAGAATGATCTATTGGACGTGGATATGAATTCGTTAGTGTAAAATAAAAATATATTTCGCATTTTCAACGAGGAATGCTCTCGAGATGTCAAAATGACAGTCTTTTTCTTATTTATTACCTATCTTTTGAATTGTAGGACACATTCACGACATTCTGTTGTTTGTAAAGATTTATAGCCGGAATGGGAATTTATCCTGTATCAAATTTTAAACGTTTTGATAAACTTTTTCATACTTTTTGCATTGTTTGTAATTATTTCAATATATAAAATTTATGGTTACTGAAAAGTTCGATTAAAATTAATTCAAAAGCCTACCCTCACTTTTACACTTGCTTACGCGCACCTCATGGAGTCTACGTTAGTCACCCAAACGCATACAAAAGAAACATTAAAATCGATGCAGCCTCATAGTATTAGTAGTAGTAGTAGTAGCCAGCATAGCATGATGTGCTATAGAGTTATATATATATATATAATCAAACAAGGAAGCATCTTTTCAAAGAAATCAATATGTTTTTTATTTGACAGATAATAAACGCTATATTAATAAAGATATTTATTTTGTAACATTAAGGTGACAAACACAGGTTACATTTATCTCAAAATAGTACTAGCTAATAGTAGTGAATTCATTAATTTATTTTTAAATTATTAATTTTATATTAATAATATTGTATCAAACGTATTATGAACTTCCAAAATGGTCGCTTTAATGCGATTACGATACATCACGTTTCATTCTGGGAACTAGACATAATGCAAACTCAATACGCGGATAAATTGATAAATAATTCGCATATAGCAACAATCAATTTCATATTCATCTACCTGTCGCGCTTTCACACGGCTAGACATTTTTTTTTTTAATAATTACCAATAGTAATGTAATATTTTTGTGTAGAGTGTAATTGGTTTAAAAAACTTACCCAGTTTCTTTTCGACGTTTATCAGTAGAAAAGGTTAATTCAGCTTTGTATAATTATTTAAAAAAATGCTTTTTTGGATTGATATAGTTACAATAACACGATTTTGACTTAGATTTCTACGACGTGCCAAGGCTGTTTGTTCTTAATAGGCCGAGAATACTCTCTTCTGAGTGTCAATGGGCGGTATCACTTAATATCATGTGAACCTCCTGCTGTTTTCCCGAGCTCCCGTGGTATATATTAAAAAAATACAGACTAAATGATTTCTATTACGATATGCAATTATTCGAATAAAAATAACACAAACTGCGTTAACTGAATGACCTTGAAATATATGTACGAGAAATGGACCAAAACTGATGATATAGGTATATCTATGTATTTAACTGAGTATTTAAAATCCATATAACTCAGCGTCCAAAGGTTTTCAAGTCGTTTTTACATCTCAATACGTAACAAATCTAATTATATATATATTTTTTACTTGCTAATCATTTCTATATTCGTTCAATGTCAATCGTTTCACAATACCGATTGGTGTTCGATAAAACGTTACATTGAGAATCGAGTGTTCAATTGGATAGTTGAACTTCATAGCAAATAGTTCTTCGTGTGAGGCTGCGAATAGATCAAAGGTTTTACAGATCGTTTAGATATTTTTAGAGATGAGAGATTTATGTACAATGTGGAGTGAGTACTAATACTACGAGTCATAGTGCCGTGTGATTGACTCAATTCACTTCAAAATCCTATGGTCGCCGCACCAAAACATTAGTGTCTTCAAATACAAACTAAAATTCGTTCTTCAAGTCAAATCGTTTTGCTCACAATAAGTGCAATTGATATACTTTTCAGATCAAATTTAACAGTTCGTAATAGTAACTCTTGAAATGATTCGCTGAAGTAAACAAATACGGTCCATATGAACAGTGTTTGTTTTCTTTTTCTTATATTCTTAAAAGGCCGGCAACTAATCGCACCCTCTGCATTGAGAGTGTCCATGGGTATCACTTAACATCAGGTGAGCTTCCAACCCGTTTGCGCCCCGTTCTATATAAAACTAATACATACATGAATAAAATTTGTTAATTGATAGCCAAAATCTTATTACTAATAAAGTAAGTGAATCATGAAAATTATATTTACCATTCTGCTATATTATTAAAGAAATAAATCAACGATAATTATACTGGTCACCCATGAAGGCTGTAGGCAACGGTCTACTACCGATTTGATATCAACGGGTCATCAATTAATTACCAAATGACCCAGTCCACTTCATATCACTTTGATTCACGTTAATGAATTTAAAATAAACTATTAAACTAATGAATAAAATAATAAATCAATGGCGCTACAACCTTTTTAGATCGGGGCCTTAGATTTCTGTATCTGTCAGCTAATAGGCAATTAGGTGATCACCGTTCTGTGCCTGATGCACGCCGATGACTTTTTGGCTCTAAGGCAAGCCGGGGATCACGATGTTTTCCTGCACCGTTCGAGCCAATGTTAAATGCTCATATAAATAAAGTCCATTGATGCACCGCCGAGATCGAACCTACGACCTCAGTGATGAAAGTCCTAAAACTAATGAATACACTACAATGAAAAAAATTGGCCAGCCCCTATGTAACATGGTTTATGTTAAATATACTTAGCACAACCGAAATAACCTATATAAAGAAGTACAGTAGAAATTTTCACGTCATACACCTCAAACCTGCATAATAATTGTTATAAATGAAGTAAACAATAGCAGTAACACCGTTAATTAAATATTTAATAAAACAAATATTGCAATTAAAAGAAATCGTATCCGTTACTAAAGTTAGACAAATGTATCCATACTAATAATATTGTTATTAAATCTAATAGTTCCAAATCAGAAATTAATTTGAAATTGAGGCGTCCAATTTGTGTCATCGACGTATGTGGCCGATTGAATGCAATCATCTTAATTGACACACACTTTCTGATAATTTTTATTGGTCCATTTGATATTCATTGTAATTGTTGTTTGGGTAAATAATTTAATTAGTTCTGGTTTTATTTAAAGAACGTTGCACAAAAATTGCGGGAAATGTTGTGATCTTTTTCAGTATAAGGCAGTATCTGCATACAAAATACTATCCGTATCGCCTCGACGTCTGTCATTCCATAACTGAGCGTTTCTCAGTTATGGAATGACTCAGAGGCAGTTTTGCTGCGCACCACCGCTATGTGGAACGAGCTGCCCACTGAAGTGTTTCCGAACCCATTCGACTTAGGGTCCTTCAAGAAAAGAGCGTACCAATTCTTAAAAAGGCCGGCAACGTACCTGCGAGCTTTCTGGCAATGTGAGTGTCCATTTGCGGCGGTCCCGTGCCTCCTATTACATAAAATAATAATAATGTATAATTAACTAATATAAAATATAATATTACAAAGAACCAATAATCTCTTATTTGGCTCAGACGGTATTAAAAGCAAATGCAAAGAAGTCAGGTTAACATAAATAATTTAATAAGAATTTTATAAAACCTAACTACGCCTTGCTGAACTTAACGCGATAAAAAGAAACTTGTTTGTAAATTTATTATTACTAAGGTAAAAGCCCCAATAGATGATCATGTACCAATATATGATCATTCCATGTATTTGTATATATATATTCACACTGTTTACATATACATACATATACGTGCAAATAATAATATAAATAAATAAAAACTCTGCGTTAATTTTATTTACTGCACAAGACGTTATGCGACAGAATTGCCATGTAAAGTTCTAATATGTAACTACTAAACGAATACATCCAATAGCGTGTATTTTGCTATGTACCTTTTCTCACTCTCTCTCAAACGGTCTCAATCGCTCTCTCCCATTCCTTCGACAAAAACGCTTAAAAAAATTTACCTAAAGAAGTTTCTCTTCAAAAATATAATCTTTAAGAGGTTGTGAAAAATATAGAGAGAGGTAGAAATTTTTGTATTAAATGTATAGTGTCTATAGTAATGTACATAAATAATATTTAAAGGAATAAATGACGCTTAATTACTATTATTCAATTGTTTCGAAATCGATACCGAAAAAAGGATATAATTCAGGTTTGTAAATACTAAAGTATTGCAACAAACATAGCGGTGATAGTTGTCGTTATCACGGCACAATTTCTAGACTCTTATCATATTATCAAATTATTATCTGTTATATGAGACAGTGCCTCGCTGACCCCTGCTATAAAATAAATTTGAGTTTATTTGTAAGCGATGTCTTGTTGTACTTCTTTGTAAAAAAACAATTAGTACTTATACATTCGTAAATTACAAAACAGTGTTTTACAAAATACTTAAATATTCTGCCTTTGAAGAGCCCAGGGATGAATAAAACATGTACTCTGGACTTACGAATTTTCGTAAGGAAGCGAAAACTTTTGGCTGAAGCGAAATTATGAGCAATAATGTAGGTATAAATCTTTAATATGGGTTTATATTTTTATTATTTATTCATAAACAGTGATAAGAAAAACACTAAATAACTTACAAAAGAGCTTCAAACCGTTTTTAAAGTCCGGGCAACCCAAATTAAGTGAAATTGAAACAAATAAAACTTAATATTAATTGAAAGTCTCATTATATGGTTCTAATGTTTGTTATTAAGTTATTTATTTATTTCGTAATCCGACAGCTAACACAAATTATAAATAACAATTATACTAAAGATTATAGCCAAACTTAGAATACATTATACATAGGTAAACATTTATTAAAAGAAAAATCATTAAAAATTATTAAAATACATGTAACTAAGTAGTAACTTATTCGGCTGTGTGATCGTGTGAAAGTACGGGTATGTGTGTGAGAGTGTGTATGGTGAGCTCATGATGCACCTAATTTAGCGCTATGGATATTCTTAAAAGCGTATTCCACGATAGCTTTTTATGATAAGCATTGAAAATAAATGAATTATTTTAATCAAAACAATGCGGTGAACTAGCATTTTGCATAGCAATGAGGAAGAATCAACGTGAAATGTCAAATAAATAAATGGCGGGGCAAGTGGGTGTGCGAATCTCTGGTCACGATTGGCTTTATTACTTGGAGGTCCCGTGTTCTATTTAATTTATCATCTATCGTGACAAATTTGAATGAATTTTAAATGACTGTTGAACCTTTTAAACCTGTAGTAATCAGTTATTTATCTTAAACTTGTAGTGATAAAAATGAGGTTATAATTGTAACTGATAATAATGTAATTTCCGAGTTAAAGTATTAAAATATTTTTTTTAAATACATATTATATTATATCCCCTCTGTTATTACGTCTATTCTCAATGCCAAGACTTGAAGAATTACTTAAAAGCTATTTATAAAATCACACTTATCATGCATCAAAATGCGAACCAAGGTTATATTCATAAAACTTCTGAAATTTAAATACCTTATTACTTTGCTAGTCAATACAATTAATGCATGTAGTTGTGTGGTATAATATTGTAATTTAATTAATTAAATTGCAATTAGCTTACATATATATATAATGCATATAGACTGAATGTCTTATGGTACGAAGCCGAGGATCAAACGTACGATCTCAGGGATGAGAGTCGCCAATAGGCCAACACTGCAAATTTTTGTTAAAATAAGTAATTTAAAACTAAAAGTCACAAATTAATAACTTAATTACACGAGAAAGGTGTTTCTGGTTATACAATAATTCCAAATATTATTACTGTGACCGTCATGATATCAGCATAATTTATTAAATCATATTCAGCCAACATATTTTACCGCCATAAATTAAATATTTGTACAGAGTTTGGGTTTACTAAATAAGTGTAGATACAATAACAGGCTAACAGCTTGGTCATAATCGTTATATGGCAATTATAGATTTCAGGGTGATTGACTGTCGACGGAATAGAACAAATTTAAAACAAAGGACGCGATTTTAAATTACCTGATAATATAGATGCGTAAAGAAATAATAAATATCTATTGAATTCAATTAATGACGTCAAAATTGAAACTAGGGAAACAAAGATAATACTCGAATGTAGAAGTGCCACCTTGTTGTTTTTTTTTATAGAACACAGCCAAACGGGTAGGAGTCTCACCGCCCATGGACCCTCTCAATGCCATTCCGGGCTTTCAAGAATTGGTATTGGTTTCTTGAAGGACCCTAAGCTGGTTCCACATAGTGGTTGTACGCTGCAAAAAATGTTTTCGATATGATACAGGTGGAATATCGTATTCTGCCTCGACGTCTGAAGATAAATCTCAACTGCAGGTCCGAACCTCTGAAAACTGTAAATTAAAAATCGAATCTTCTTGGTCAAAACTTCGTCGTCTTTGACATATAGTATTATAAAATTGTATTTGTTCAGCAAAGACATTACCAACATGTATTATTTCTTCTTTTATCCACATTAAAAACGACACCATAATGTCGTTAAAAAAAATGGGGTAAAAAGCGACTCAGTGGACGTTTTCAGCAACCCCAAAAATACCTTTGCCGTTTCGCCGAGTCGTTTTGGAAACCTTGCATTGTTAATCGTTTGATATTATTACAATTTTCTTTCGCCTTTTTATATTCTTACATAATTATATATGTATTTACATTGTACACTCGCGGATGCTTGCCGGACCTCTGGGACTTATTCAATACAAAACGAGTCCCCTTGCGGGTAACTCCAATGTGAGGAAGTTGCATGTTATTTTCATAAGTTTTTGATTGTGATGCTAAATAGGAGAAAGATAATAAAATTATAGAATCGTCTTTACGTTCACATATACACGATATTGGATAAAATATGTTACGACACCCATGTTTCGAACAGCCGATCTAATAATAACTGCAGACGCCCAGCCTTTGGTGACTGGTGACATAATTTTACGCTTTGTTTAATCTTCTTAACGACGTACGTACATAAAACGTACTTTGTTCGTGATCTAAATTGTTATTTTTATATTTTATAAGTAATGTATGGACATACATTACATAATGAAGAAGTTAATATAGTATTAATCATTTTAAGAAAATATTGCTTGTTGCGTCCACATCCAAAGCTCTTAGTAGTAGCTCATGTGTCTTTAGAGTTATGACGATATGATTTACAGTACCATTTCCAGACATTTCTATTTTTTACGTAATAATAATTACAAAATATTAAATAGAAAATTAATAGAAATTTATAAAGTTTGGTACCCTGGCACAGGTACCAGTGTACCTTTAACGCTGGCAGCATTTCCTAGCTGTAAAGCGCGATACTTATTCGTTGAGCGAAGAATGCACCAGCTCTGGGCCAGGTACCAACTAAAATCTTTAATTAGCACCTGTGCACATGAACCCCACGAGTTCCACCCAAGAGTCTCTACTCCTAAGGGAACCAAATAGAAGTTGAAGAAATATTTGAGCCGTTTATTATTTTCCGCCTGGTTTGCGGCCGCCACAGTTTTTTTGCTTGTCCGAGGAAGGTGACAAACATGCACATGTATTTGTCTTAAACATTGACTTGATTTGAATGAAAAAATCACAACCTTTTTTATAATTAAATATTATTTTCATCCCTATGTGGTGCCGAATGTATTCTAAGTTAATGTTTAGTCAAAACATTTTAGTCATATTAAAGTGATAAAAATATACAAAAGATTTTTTATAAAACGCTTTTAACCAAAATATCTCAGATTAAAGCCATCAGCTTCATTGCTTACAAGCTCCGTTTTAAATTGTAAATTCAGTGCATAATTTTGTATCTCCGAGCTTTGCGACTTAACCAGCATGCATAATGGATTATGACAGTACACGACTACTAGACGGAGGCAGTGACAATTCTATTCAGTGAACTGTCATAGCGTTTATTGTAATTATCACCTCGTCCTGACATGCATTTTCGATATTATGTAACTTTATTCTTCCGTATATGTATCTAAATTCAGTTGTAAAACAATGATGTAATTAATATTATGGTATAGGAGGATATAGGAGGCAAACGGACAGGAGGCTCACCTGATGTTAAGTAATACAGCCGTCCATGGACACCTACATTGTCAGTAGTCTCGCAAGTGCGTTGCCGGCCTTTCAAGAATTGGTACGCTATTTTCTTAAAGGGCTATACTTTGTTACATTTAAATAAAATAAATGCATAAATTATTAAGGATGCAACGGGCGGCCTTGTCGCTAACAAGCGAACTCTTCCGGGTAAGAAAGAAACTTAAAAAAGAAATACTTAGTTAAATTTTTACGTTTTTAATATTGTTTTATAATCTTAGGAAAGTGATATCTGAATCTTATAGCTTGAATTTATGCAACTTATTACGGTGAAGATAGCTATTGCTATCTTCAGATCCGCCCGCTCTCGTACCTAATATTCCAAAACGCGTCTCTGCGATAATCTATACAGCTACGAGCCAAAGCTGTACCTTCTCATCACTTAGGTTTCCAATATTTTGATACGCTATTACCAAAATTGTCGGATTTACGCTCCAAGAGTATCTATAAACAAACATTATCTTCATTTTCTTATTTTTGCGTAATAAGCATTTTTCTGTAGCATTCAGAGGCTGTTAGCGCAGAGGAATCAGTCAGCCACGTAGTTCTGGAATAGGAGGCTGTGGCTAACCAACGGACAGAAATCCTCGGAGCAGTGAGGTCGCTCCGTGAAGCCTGCGAGTGACCAGGGGACTTCTGTGCTTCTTGAAGAAGCTAGGCTTGTTTAGTTAACCAGGACTTTACGCACAACGAATCTAGCTAGGTTCTAAGTGCGGAAACTGAGTCTACCAACCTTTAACGTCTTTTTTATTAATAGGATGAATATCTGTTATATAAGACTGGTTGAAGTGAAAATTATATTCTCTATATGCAGTACTGGGGGTACTCTTTACACTGGCCGGGCAGGTATATCTCGGCCAGTTGTCTGTGAGTACCGGAACAAACTTGTATCTGATGTCGAAACTCTACTACGTGGAGTCTCGGACTGGGGTAGACTAAACTTAGTCCAATTCAACCCCAAGAAGACACAAGTTTACGCGTATTCCGCGAAAAAAATACCATTTGTCGCTACTCCTCTTTTCGAAGACACTCTTCTTAAAGCTACGGCCAGCATCGGAAAACTTGGCGTTGACATATCGAACGACGTTCAGTTTCGCGATTAATATTTTAAAACTTAGCCGTTTGATTTTGGATAATACAGCTACATCACATTATGAATCAACTCGAATGAAACGTTCTAACGAAATGCTTGTAGGTTTTCTAATCTTCGATATGTTTTCACATAACTGCTTCCTCGTAATGGGGTCAAAATCACTTAATAGCCATGCTTTCAGTGACTCAACGTTCCATGAATGGATCGTGGCCTATATTGTATGTCCAGTGATGCGGATCATCGACTCTGTTGCAATCCCCTACAAAGCGTCACTGTCTCTTTGTCACCGACAATGGTGGGGCATTATTACCACATTTTTACACTTCCCCCTAATTTTATTGTGGTATGTTAAATTAGGTTTGGGAATAAATTATTTATTAGAAATCGTTTATATCTATAATGATCATAAATAAAGCTATTATAAAGAAGTTTACGATGAGGTTCTTACGGTTCTAGTCACTCCTACACAATGTGTGACCAAAGTACGAAATTAATGATTGGGCGTCGTCGACGTATAGGTGCGTTTAGCGGTCCACGGTATTCTTAACATCCGCCCACAATTAAAAAGCGTCAATCCTTTGCCTTTCTCGGGCTATGATTGTACAGTTTTCTGCTCCATACAGGAAGATATAAAATACAAGGGTACGGATAAGCCTGATTTTGTTTTTGATAGCAATTAGTCTCCTCTCCCATATGTTGTCTAAACGTGTCATAGTATCTTTCGCCATTCCAATTCTCCTTTTTATTTCGGGGATAATTCTGCCATCATTGCAGATTTGCGATCCCAAGTCTCGACCGTTATGTACACATAGGCAATATTAATGCCTGGGAGTTTTCCGGCTCGATCCACTATCATAATTTTGGTTTTTGCTCTGTTCACTGCGATGCCAATGTTTCCACTTTCTACCTCGACTCTTTAGAACAGCTACTCAATGTTCTCCATGGATGTTGCCAGAAGTACGGATTCGTCGTTTAACCCATTAACCATTGTCACCCATAAATATCATGATGGGAGACGCCAAAGTAAATAAAGTATCTTTTTAGATAAGCGGAGATAAGACTCCACGAAATGGTTAGCATAGCTTTTTGGCGACAGATCTGGCTCCAATCACGTGGTCGACAGACACCCTATATGAAAAAAGCGACATTTATAATATAAACTGTCAAATGATTTTTCTAAAGTTATATTAACTAGGTAACAGCCCATAATTTGACAATATGTGTTTCTATCAATATACGCGATTTTGTGTGATAAAGTTTAATTACAACTGTTATAGCTGGTCGAACATCAACTAACTTTGATTGCATTGAATGTGACATTTATGTGTGTTCGCATAATGTGGGATAATAGATAATATTACGTATTTTAATTATGAGATATAAATTTTAATGCTTTGTGAAAGTCTTTAACAAAAACAAAATTTTAGCTGTGTAGCAAGTTCATAGCCATAACTTTTAAGTATTAATGTGTTCAAACTATTGTTTAAATTACAATAGAATGCTTTCATTGACAATATAAAGTATTTGTACGAACTTAATGACAATTTGGCGAATCGTTGGAGGATCAGATCTTTGAAGAAAGGTATTTGATGTTGCTGGACTTCTTAGTATATCAGAAATAAATAATCTCTTTATGCACGAGACTTCGAAAAACCAAATTCGTTAGGTAAATTAAATTCTTTGTTACAAAAATACCCGAAAGACTTACAATAAAAATGTTTCTTGTAAATGGTTTAGTATTTAGAATACCTCAATACACTGAGAACCACATCCCAGATCTTTGAGATCCCAGTTAGAGATTTCCAAATATTTACATATGTTTTGGAGCTACCTCCATATATCTTTGAAGTTCATTCTTATGCCGTGAAATTTTAGGGAACTTATACATAGGGAACTTTAGGGGACTTCCCTAATTGGACGAAATTATTGAAAATTCTAAAACAATATCTACAAACAATAAACAAAAGAGCACAGACATCGCCGTAAATCATCATAATTCATTTAGGCTTACTGTCATAAGCTCCAAAAGTACTCACTTACTTAGAATCGTGAAACAAATCTACTAAAACTAGACGAAAGCTTTTTTTCATACTGTCAACTAAATTAAAGCGGACATATTATCAAACTGTGAACATGTTAATACCAATTCCATGAAATCAGAACGTATGTTATATTTAAGATTCTGTTGTCAGTACAAAACTGCATTCCATATACTTTCTATAGTAGATTTAAAATTAGGTATTTGAAGTGAAAATGGTGAAAATGTTTTCTTTAATCTTTGTAAGTTGCAATCACCATGGTATATTATAAATGAAAGTATCCAAGGACAACAGAGTAACAAGGATCTTAATGTCCTAAATACGGCGAAACGGTTTGCCTTAGCTCACTTTAACATGCTATATAGCCATGTTATGATGAGGCAATCAAACTACTTGACACAACAGGAATAAGACGCCTTAAGAGAACTTAACCTTTTGATGTAATACACCTAGTGTAGTGAATATAAGTGCAAGTGCGATATCTCGTGATGCCAATACCAGCGAACATAAACAAGCATATAACTCAGCCTCCAGGTCCTTCAAACGGGAAATCGCTAAGGCAAAGTCAGAGCACATCGCCAGATTTGGCGAGAGATTGGCCCAACTCCCTTCTGGGACCCGAGCCTTCTGGTCTCTCGCCAAAGCTGTACAAGGGAATTTTTGTCAGCCATCGATACCACCGCTGCACAGAGAGGATGACTCGCTCGCCCACACTGCGAAGGAGAAGGCCGACCTCTTGGGCTGTCTCTTTGCGTCCAACTCGACTTTGGATGACCGGGGGAGATCACCACCGGCGATTTCGCGGTGTGATAACTCAATGCCGGAAATCACATTCCAGCAACGTGCTGTTCGCAGAGCACTATCTTCCTTGGACATTCATAAGTCGAGCGGGCCGGATGGTATCCCTCCAATTGTGCTGCGTACATGTGCTCCTGAGTTGGCTCCGGTCCTGACGCGCCTTTTCCGGTACCTGTACTCGCTCGGCACTGTCCCGAAGTGCTGGAAGACCGCTTCGATACATCCGATCCCTAAAAAAGGCGATCGCACTGATCCATCCAACTATCGCCCAATCGCAATAAACTCCTTGTTCTCCAAAATAATGGAATCCATTATTAATGGCCAGCTCTTGAGTTATCTAGAGGGCCACCAGCTGATTAGCGATTATCAGTACGGCTTTCGTCGTGGTCGTTCAGCTGGTGACCTTCTAGTATACCTTACTCATAGATGGGCAGAGGCAATTGAGTCCAAGGGGGAGGCACTAGCGGTTAGTTTGGACATAGCGAAAGCCTTCGATCGGGTGTGGCACAAAGCACTGCTCTCGAAGCTACCAGCCTACGGGCTTCCTGAGAAATTATGCGACTGGATCTCCAGCTTTCTAGCCGATCGGAGCATCAAGGTCGTCGTCGACGGAGCATGTTCCGACCTTAAACCCGTGAATGCTGGGGTCCCACAAGGCTGTGTTCTGTCCCCGACCCTGTTTCTTCTGCATATCAATGACATGTTGCAACTTAGCAACATTCATTGCTATGCGGACGACAGCACTGGGGATACTCTTTACACTGGCCGGGCAGGTATTTCTCGGGCAGTTGTCGATGAGTACCGGAACAAACTTGTGTCTGAAGTCGAAACTCTTTTACGTGGAGTCTCGGACTGGGGTAGACTAAACCTAGTCCAATTTAACCCCAAGAAGACACAAGTTTGCGCGTTTTCCGCGAAAAAAATACCCTTTGTCGCTACTCCTCTTTTCGAAAACACTCTTCTTGAAGCCACAGCCAGCATCGGAATACTTGGCGTTGACATATCGAACGACGTTCAGTTTCGCGGTCATTTGGAGGGAAAGGCTAAATTAGCCTCCAAAAAGCTTGGTGTGCTCAGCAAGGCGAGACGGTACTTCACTCCGGGCCACCGCTTGCAACTCTATAAAGCGCAAATACGGCCCCACATGGAATACTGTTCTCACCTCTGGGCGGGGGCTCCCCAGTACCAGCTCCTTCCACTTGACCGTATCCAACGAAGAGCGGTTCGAATCGTCGATGACCAATCCCTCTCCGAGCGGCTCGATCCTTTGGCGTTGCGTAGAGATGTGGGGTCACTCTGCATCTTCTACCGCATTTACCATGGAGAGTGTTCAGAGGAGTTGTTCGGATTAATACCTGCAGCTGAGTTTCAGCATCGGACGTCGAGGCAAAATACAAAATTCCACCCGTATCACCTCGACGTCCGACGTTCCACGACTGAGCGTTTCTCAAGGCAATTTTTGCCGCGCACCACCGCTATGTGGAACCAGCTGCCCACTGAAGTATTTCCGAACCAATTCGACTTAGGGTCCTTCAAGAAAAGAGCGTACAAATTCTTAAAAGGCCGGCAACGCACTCGCGAGCCCTCTGGCATTGAGAGTGTCCATGGGCGGCGGTATCACTTAACATCAGGTGAGCCTCCTGCCCGTTTGCCCCCTATTTTATAAAAAATAAAAAAAAAATAAAAAAAAAAAAGTGCGGTATCACGAACACACGAATATAGCGTCCAAACATTTTAAAACCAATTCTTATTGCCATATCTTGAAAAACCGGCAACGCACTTGCGAGGCTTCTGGCAATGTGGATGTCCATGGGCGGGATGGTATCACTTAAGAACAGGTAAGCCTCCTGCCCGTTTGCCTCTTATTACATAAAAAAAGAACATTAAGATTGTTAATGAACATAACCTTAGTTAAAGCTATTCACTAGTATTGTATAAAATTAAGTCCACATAATATTACTTATTAGCCATAATTATTGTATAGATTAGATTGTAATTCATGTACAGTCGCACTGTGTGAACTTTATTGTAGGAAAAACAAAAGTTCCAATCGTAATACCGATACCGGCAAACTTCTTGAGCATTAAACAAGGGAGTGGGGGAAAGTTTGCGCATCGTACACAGGGCGGGACACAAACGTCAACTGATTAGCCAATCACGCCATTGACACGTCACTCTCCCGCCGCCGCCGCGCACCACCACCCCAACTACCAGTGATAACTAAAAATCGCTTCTGCGCAGGCAAGGACATTTGTTCAAGATGTTTGCCGGTATCAGTACCCAGATTTTTGTATGCCATTTCCATGTAGTCCTCTAAATATGATATAGTCTGTATAAGTCTGGATCGCTATCTCTGGAACTACATACATTCTGTCTCTTTCTATCAAACTGTATGTAAGCTTTGATGAAAAATATTAGCGTATTTTGTATTTATGAGGAATAAATCACGTTTGTAATACCAGTTTTATTGATATAGGAAGCGAATGGTAAACATTGATTAAAATTTTTAATGACGCAAAGCTATTGCAATTGGTAAAGAACTTTTAAGTAAAGCTCTAGAAAGCTTGTTAATAGAACTTCTAAAAGCTTAAATTAATAGTCATTAAGATTAGATAATATCAAGAAATATTGTAATTCATTACTGAAAAAAATATTTTCCAGATACGGAAATAGTTATTGCAATCATTGGCTGATTTATGATTGACCTTCTAAAAGAACATGCTGATGAGCTGAAAATTAAAAAGTACGTGCATATTAAATACACATGTCAGAAGTGAAACTTCTTTGACAAACTAATTTTGTCTTGTTCATATTTATACAAATATAAAACTTTAGATTTTCACGACTTCCGAGAGAGGAGGAAAAAAGAAGATATGTTAGGAATTTAATGTATTTAATTGTCATTAAAATATTGAAAGTGTCGAAAATTAATACAAATTATTGAAGTGAAACTTCCTTTTTGGCCTTGGAAAAAAAAATTACGTCACATTTTTCGATTACGCGACACATTTTTCTTGTTCCTACCAGGATTCCAGATTCGAAGCCATTAATAACAAAAATATATAATAACGATAACAATGATAGTAATAATTCTATTACAATAATTGAAATTCTGTCATAATTTTATAAGGTAAAATGAAATAATTGTATTATTTGTATTCGTGTCTATGATAATGAAAGCTTTTTGTCAAAATTTTGTCAAATTTTATTTTATTTAACCAATTTCTGTAAAGTTGCATATAGTAGATCAGTTTTCGAAAAATAAGTTCATAAATAAGTTTCATTTCTTACGTGTGAGTAGTACACGCACACATTTTTTAAAATTTATTTGTGTGGTGTTTACATTCGATTTCTATTGCTATAGTTGTGCATTATTAATGTTATCTAAATATCTTGTAAAAATAGCAACTATTCTCGTTCTACTCTCGCTCCATGGCTATTTGCTTTAAGCTACGTTCGCCCTTTCTCTCTCTCTCTCAATCGGTCTCTCCTTTTTCTTACACAAAAACGCTGCACATCTTCATGACGATAATATTATTATTATTTCATCGTTGCGCCTAAAGAAGTTTCACTTTAGAAATGGTGACCTCTCTTTTAGTAGTTTGAATATTAGTTTGTATAAAGTTTATAAAGTATTAATATTATTCAAGCAAGAGCTTTTGTACTTGGAATACTTGAATGATATTAGCAAATATTGACTCGAACTATGATAATGTGTTAAGTGCAATTGATAGTTCTTGCATATTAGCTTTCTTAGCAAATAAATGTGTGTGCTTACGTTTACTCAGTGACAGTGACAACATGGTCTCGACTTGTAGGAAATATCTTGTATTGACATTGAATAAACACATCTGAGAAATTTATTAACACGCACATTATTGTAGGCTTCATAGAATTTCCGGAAAGCCGTATTATCACAAAATATAATCATGTAATTGACTCCTCCTAAAAAAAGTAATCAGTCTTCTATTTCGTCTAATTTTTTCTCTCTAATTTTGATGACAAGAGACAGGAGAGTACTTTGGTTAAAACGGCGCGAACTAGTTTTTTCTGAAAAGGGAGGAAGTCTATAAAACTTTGCTGTGTTTAATAGTATGATATCCCCTATATTATTGAAATCAAGTGACACCAAGGGCAATTTTGTTCAGGAAATACTCGACATGTTAAACCGTATTTGGATAATTATAAAGAAACTATTCGCAAATAATGTAATTTAGAACAAATTTTATCACCATATCGACTACAAGAAAACATACAAACAAATTAAGGCGAATACCAGTCAAAAACACCTATTGTTGTACTTGATAGTTTTGTTATTATACTTAGTTTACTATTATAGTGCGTTTATATTTGACAAACATATGTTTAATTTATTATTCAATTTACGATGAAGTGTACCTGGATCAAATTACCGTAATTGTTACGTATTTATCGAGCTTTTAAAGCACTTGAAAGCTCCATTTGTAATTCCTATTTTCTAAATTAATATATTTCCCTCCATTACCTAAGTTAAATTTTTTAACAACTGTTCTAATATGTATGCTTGCTAGTACAATTTTAGTATAAGGAATGTGCATAGATACTTTGTACTCTGTGGTATATTTCCTGTGTCATATTACGCTCATATTGTTATTAAGATCAAATGACTGTCTGTATAGTGGCCTATGTTTACACAGTAAAGTATTAAAACATACAGGAAGATATTATAAACGTTCATATCGGAGTTTGGAAATATCCGGCTCCTAAAACGGTATTTTACAGACACTATTTCTATAAAGAGACTTGTATGGAGGGCGTATTGGAATATTTGTTTTAAAAAATCTTTGATCCCATGAGGTGATTACATTTTTCTGACGCTAGAATCAACTAACTTTTTAGCGACATGTTTGTGTTTAACGGCCGCTCTATTCACGACACAGTATTTAAATAAATATTTATTGATATAAATGGAAATTTGCAAAACGAAGTTTTGTGTGCTTTTGATACGTTGTTTAGCGCATGCTATAGATAATATATTTAAATAGAATTTTAACCTTCCTTATATAGCAACCTTCTTAACCTCCTTTTCTCAATTATTTGCTTCTAAAGTCGTATCTATCCAAGAAGCGTTTGCTTTCCTCGAATAACATATATGGAAATCTAGTACCTTTTAATTCACGTATTACGTATCACACAACGAGTAAGGGATTTATTGCTTTGAAAATATCTATATTTAACAACTAATATACCAGTTACCTGAAAGATAATTATGATGGGTCGATTCTTTAGTACCCTGTCTGATATCAAGAGCTCTTTGCGAGGATTCGGAGGTCGTGTGATATGGTTGGTGGACTTATTTACCGCACTTAGGCTCATAATAGGTCCGTTGTGCGTAATGAGTAATGATATCTGACCCGCATAGTACGAAGCGACATCTTATTGCTAGCAAAGCTTGTGCATGTACTCAAATTATACATTATGAATTACTTTTTAAATACCACTAAAAATTATACGAAGTAACACTGGACAATGCTGCTAGTCCTAATTAGTCCAATATAAACTATGTTATAGTATAAAATAATACCTCTTGAATCACTTTATATATTGATGATATGTAGGAAATTTCGTGTAGCCTCGACGTCTGATAAAACTCAGCTGCTGGTATTAATACGAACATCTCCTCTGAACACTCTCCGTGGTAAATGTGGTATAACATTTATTTCTGTTACGTAGTATCCCAAGTATTATATTATGTATGTCATATAATATAAAACACAAGTAATATTAAACAATATGCAATAGTTATGAAGAAATACATTATCTGATAACAACATAGATAACTTGAAAATAGATCATGAGCTGCGCGGTTCATTTGTTTCTAGTTTTGCGGTTTCTATATTATTGTAGTTAATATATATAACAGTTAAATATTCACTTTGAAGGAAACCGTTTGCGATTTGAATCGGACATAAAGCTATTTGATTTATTTGTAATAAATCTATTGAATTAATTAAACAAGAAGATTCTGTTGTACTGTTTATTTATATATTATAATATAACTGTATTATAAAACTCGAGAGTCATGCTTTTAAGAATTTATTATTTTTTCATTTGCAAGGTCTAAAAAGCACGTTTGGTAACGAGAGAAACGTATAAAAAGAATGGCGATAAAGATTTCAGTTTCCTGTATCTGCTTTATGATCATTTGTCAATTAAATAGGCAAGTAGGTGATCAGCCTCCTACGCCTGACACAAGTAGTCGACGTTTTGGGTATAAGGCAAGCCGGTTTTCCCACGATGTTTTCCTTCTCCGTTCGAGCGTATGTTAAATACGCACATAGAAAGAAACTCCAATAGTGAATAGCTGGGGATCGAACCTATAACCTCTGGTTTAGGAGTCGCACGCTGAAGCTACTAAAACTTATACTCCATAAAAAATCATATAACTTCATTGTATTGGAAATATACGGCTGACTATCGGGTTTGGAACATAAAATATCTAAAACCCTGCAAAGTGTACAAACTCATATGTTTTTAGGATTTTATACCTAACCCAAAGCTGGTCTGATAAATGGAATGTTTCTAACGGCTACCGAATGCCCGTTATCACAAAACACAGACGCGTTGACCTTTAGTAAACAATAGGACGAACCTTTTTTCTTCTCAGCTTATGTCAATTTGCATTACATTTGGGAAATAATAAATAACATACCTACTTTTGTGTTACGCCATGTTGTGACAGTAATGGTTTAAATTAATGCACCATTATTTCTTTATTCATTTAAGACTTTGATGCACACAAAATCAATATAAATATAACACTTAAATATTAGTGTGTTAATAAGAGGAAAACAAGCGGCCTTAACTAATGAAACCAAAGAACCAATTAGTTATGTTGTTCTCTTGAAAAAAAACCTGGGGACTGAGACTGTAAAACGAAGACGAAACGATTGTACGCTTTACTTCATTTGATTCTAATTGGCTAACAGTATCTCGAGTTCAAACGCAACTAATAACAGAATATTCAAAAAATCAGTGGCGCTACAACCTCTTAATAGGGGCTCAGATTTCTATATCTGTTTTATAATCATTTGTCAATAAAATAGGTTAATCGACTCCCAGTGCCTGACACACTCTGTCGACTTTTTGGGTCTAAGCCGTGTCGGTTAGAATATGGATAGACCAGATTAAGGAAACAGCAGTTAGTAGGTACACGGCAGAGAGTTGCACAGTGCAGACAGGAATGGATTTAGAGGAGGAGGCCAAAAAAGAATGAGATGATAATATAAACGACTATTATTATTGTTAGTAATTTATGGACAGTGTTGGCCCAGTGACTTTAGCGTGCGAGTCTCATCCCTGAGGTCGTAGGTTCGATCCCCAGCCAATTGACCTTCTGTCTATTTGCGCATTTAACACTCGCTCGCACTAAAAATGTGAGGCCCTGACGTAAAATATTGTAGCGCCACTATTATTGTAAGTTTAATAATACAGCTACGATATAATTTGACTATATGGTCAGGCACAGGTTTTATTATGATTTTTTTTATAAAACACTAGCAGACCCCACAGACTTCGTTCTGTCAAAAAGATTTGAAATGTGGCAGTTTTTTGTTCCTACCAATTTTATAGTGGGCGCAAAAAATTCTCATGGCAGAACCATCACCCTGATGATAGGCCGATGTGTGAGGTTCAGCTCGGGTGACCAAAGTATCTTCGCTTCCACGAACTTTGGCCACTCTTCTGTGAACCACTAAAAACCCCGACTGGGATGTCTGCTAGTGGGCTTTAAACTAAGAGGCTAACTTAGGGTTCAAACCTGATTGTAAAATAATCTAAAAGGATAGTGGGAACCTAAAAGTGACAGTGAAATATTTAAAAATTGTGTGCCTCATTGATATATTTTCCTATTAGTATGTATTCGAATAATTTTGCTCAGATAGGGATATCAAATTAATAATTCAAAAATTAAATCCTTTTTTTAACGCGGTGTGTTTGACCGATGTAATGACGTGAAAACATATGCATTTTATGTCGCATGCCGAAACTAAAATAAAAAAAATAATATCGCGAAGCCAACAAAATTAAAAATTAGTACTAATGATCTATGGCTCTCACATTTTTCGACAATTCAATTTGGTCGGGTTCGCGCTATTATTACTTGTTGTGTTTCGGAACGCGACATTGCTTAGACACCAGTGAGTGCTTGTCATTTAATATGAACTTTATTGAATAGCAATAAAGTTCAAATTGACTCTACATTTTATTTACAAAACGTTTGTATGGGAAAAAAGGGCTGTTTTAGGGTTTTCCCGGAAATTATTCGAATTTTTCTCACCGTAAAAACCATCCTTAGACTTCAACGAACATCACGAAAAAGAATTGGTACTATTGTTCCAGGCGTTGTAGAGTTATGCGCTTACCAACACATTTTGCGATTCATTTTTATATTATCGATTTAATGGAGTAGCCAGGTCATTATTCATTGATAACTCGATTTAAACGAGAAAAACAGCCTCGTAAAACTTAATCAACAGTACAACAATTTAAGTCTAGGCGCCGCAAAGTATGCGTAAAAAAATAATTTCATTTGTATATTAACATCTAAGGATAAAGTTAGAAAGCTTGCGAATATATCTCTATAAATATTACTTTTTTAGATGGGATTTAATGCGTGAAACATTTTTTACCAAAAAATATATTATATATATATATATAATATATATTATAAGTATTTCTTAACCCAATCCCTTATTTGTTATTTTATAATCGAATAAGATCTTCTGATTGGAAATGGAGCAAAACAAAAAATGCGACTTTGAATCGAAAACACATAAGTTGATATATGTAAGAGAAAACGTCTTTCTTAATCTTCAATTGTATACACTAGCTTTATGTTGAAGTTAAACATAAAACAATATATAAAGTGATAACTATATATAATATGTGTTTTTGCACTTCTTGCCTGTCTTATATAATTTATTTCATTATATTTTTCTCTTCTCACAGTGGTTGTCTGGAAGAGATCGCTCGAATGTGATAAGGCCGCCAGATGCCGTTTTCATTTAATTATGTTCAATTTTTACATTGTAATAAAACGCAAAACAATATCAGTAGTCCCAGTTGTGATACATATACTTTTGTTGTATATAAAACTAATAAAAATATATATAATATATACCCAACTTGCCTTCGTATTCAATTCAAGGAACTTTCTGACCCGAACATTACAAAGTTTTTAGCATATTGACACAGAAAGCCGAAAGACTAACAAATACATGATCTCATAATGAAAATTCAGCAGTCAAATTAAAATGACAACAACGTTTAAGAATCACACATACGAGATAAAAAAATATAGCGCAATGTCTGCACACATGCTTACGTAATGACCTTATAACCAGCGCTAGTTTTTCTATTTCGTGTATTTGAATAAAGCGTGACTATAGTGTACAAATTTTATTATTCAAATACAACTTTATGAGGTTATTGTGTTCATATTTTTAGCATATTTATAAAATATAGAAAATAGTATAGTTGAAGCCGTTACGTGTTTTTGAATGCCTAAATTATAACGATATTAATACTATTTAAACATTTTATAGTGAAAAATATATATTTCCAATAAATGCGTTAAAGGAGTTATTACAAAAATCCCGAGAACAAAAAACTTTTTCAAGGTACAAGACAAATGTTTACCATGAACTGTGTTTACAAATTTCGTACACCTAAATCAATTTGTTTTAAAATATTCATTATTAATTTAAAACATTAAAATAAATCGGTGGAGCTAACGCCTTTTTAGGTCTGAGCCTCAGCTTTCTGTTTCACGATCTATTGTTAATCTAATAGGCAAGTAGGAGATCAGACTTCTGTGTCTGGCGCACGCCGTTGACTTTTTGGGTCTAAGGCAAGTCGGTTAGTTCACGATGTTTTCATCACGTTCGAGCGAATATTAAATGCGCACATATAATCGAAGTGCATTGGTGCAAAGCCGGGGATCGAACCTACCTCAGGGATGAGAGTCGCACGCTGAAGCCACTAGGCCAACACTGCCTAAAATTAATAATAACTTATGGAAATAAACAATTGGAATACAAATAACTCATACACCCTCACGTAGATATCTTCACTTTCACACCATCACACAACACATCATTTTTTCCTTTTGTAAATGTTTGAACCTTTTTGTATTCAATCTTTGGCTATATCTTTAGTACAATTGTTTTTATATATTCTTTGTGTTAGCTGTAGTATTAGGAAATAAATAAACAAAACATAAAAGTGTTAACAGCTGGTATATTTGGAGCCTTATACAATGCGTCCTTTGTATGTGCAAGGTATAAACATACAGATTCCTAGCGGAACCTGGTGCCTGGCGTACGTTGAATACTTCCATCACATAATATGGCATTCTTTATCGTTTAAATTCAGTTCATATAGCGATAACTGAAACGATAAACATGGTGGGAATATTATTAAGTATACTAGATGTGATATTACTGTACCGCTGTACCGTAACAAATATTATTTGTAAGTATGGCAAAAGAATATTTTCAGGTAATTCTATTTTCGAATATCATGAGGTAAGTAGTCTGATGAATCTTATGATTAATTCAAAATTGGAATACTATCTATTTGGGTAAGATGTAAATTCCCTTCCATAATTATGTGGCAACATAGTTGTCATTTTTCATTATTCCCGTTTCTTATATATTTTTTATTAAGTCAAGTCTAAGTCAAAAATCATTTATTCTTATATTCGCACTTACATTATTATTATTATTGTTATCAAATAAAAGAAATGAAGGTTCGTCCGTGAAGGTTTTATTCAGTGTGTGAAATATTTTTTCTTTTAAAGAAAGGTTATGGATGACAAACAAACTGTGCAGGCCAAGAAATTGACGAAAAAAAGAAAGATTGGCAAAATTATATTGACAATTCTAAAGCGTTAAATCGTAACAATATATCTTATATACATGTAAAATAGTTCCCTTAACTTATTCCGGGATATTTATTTTTATTACTAGCTTCTATCTTAAAAGTTGATAATAATAAAATATAAATGATGCGTTTGTAACAATTTTAAAATTAAATTATATTTGTGTCTACTTAGACTTTTAGTTTTAAGATATTCATGAATTAATAGATGAACCAATTTTGTACATTTCTCAAAATATCAATGCAATTGACACTCACCAATTAAGTGTTGGCACCGATGTCCGCTTAAACAAGCGCCTTATCCAAACAAAGTAGTGATGCTCGGTAATACAAGTACTAATCCTTGCGAGTATAGAAAATACTAGTAGAAATACATATTAAAGTAAAAAAAAAGATTAATCATCAAAAGAATTAAGAATTTATTTTGAAGATTAATAGCTTACAAATATAGTAATACATGGTATGGGGTGGGTTTCCCGGTACTAGCACGTATTATACAATGTTCGTTGTTATTCTTAATTATTAGCGGTTTGTGCGGGTTCAAAACCTCAAATATTCTAGGATACTTAGATAGAATGGCTAGAAAGACTCGAACAGAAGCTTGGGGGGAGAGCTTAAAAGCACTTTATCTTTACGCCCAAGAACTCTCACACGCATTACATTCATAACACACATTTTAGTGGGTGCGTTGTCGGCCTTTCGGTGGACTATACTCTTTCTTTAAACAATAAAAGTCGTTTCTCCCACAAAAGATTCCACAGTTCGCTAGTTCACAAAAGACAATGTCTCGTGAGGCGGACCGTGGAAGACTTCTAGCCGGGTGGCCCTGGTGATGCAATTAAACGTAAAAATATAGTATTTCAATTAATGCTATATCGATACCACAGTCACACATCACTAGTAATCCTATACCACAGACGTGCCATGAGATATAGTTAATTGCGAGCTCAGTGTCTGGAACCGTTACCCGCTTTGTCACGCATTTCATGACACACCAAGTACTGACTTCTATCAACTAGGACAAATTGAAGATTCACATATAAACGTAATGGCGGGAAATATTTGTATAGAGAATATAAAGAGTTTTGTATTTTAATATGTTTGTCTCTGTTATTTTTCGACTGGTAACAATCTGTGCTTACAAATCACTACGATGACGTCATATCCTGAAACGCGCTGTTACGAAGTTATTCCGGTAAATATTAGGTCCTTACATATGAAATTGGCGTTTTGTATTTGAGGAACAAAAAGTCGATTATTTTCAAATATAATTATTAATCAAAGTCTAATATATTATTTAATTAATCAAAGTATGAACCATTGTTTTCTATGCACTTTTGCCATCTCATAGGTAGTTCATTGATCCCTTTACTAAAAAAACCAGTCGGACGGGAATCAATAAAATCTGTGAAGGCGATTTGGACTGCCCTATCAGAGTTAAATTTTTTCCCTTGCAAGAAGTAGTCCAAATTTCGAAAAAAATGGTAATCTGTTGGAGCAAGGTCCGGGGAGTACGGAGGATGTCTTAGACATTCCAATTGAAGCTCTTCTAATTTGGTAGCCGTCTGTTGTGCAGTGTGTAGTCTTGCGTTGTCGTGAAGTAGCAGTGGCGTGGAGCGATTGACCAGCCTAGGTTGTTTAGCCGCTAGCTTTTCCATCATGGTTTGCAATTGCTGACAATAGACATCAGCCGTAATAGTCTGGCCCGATTTGAGAAAACTGCAATGAACAATACCGGCACTAGTCCACCAAACGCTTACAAGTAACTTTTTTGGGGTTAATTTTCGCTTGGGGCAGGATTTGGCTGGCTGGCCAGGATCCAACCATTGCGCTGAGCGCTTCCGATTACCACCTTTCAAGCTTTTTAATCTTTCCAATTTGCTTCAAGTGAATTAAAACAGTTTTATCACTAACACCGCAGCCTGCAGCTAACTCGGACGTGGTTTGCGATGGATCCGCTTCCACAATAGCCTTCAATACTTCATTATCAACTTGGGTCTCAGGCCGTCCACGGGGCTTGCAGGTCGAAATTTCCCAAACCAAAAACGAACTGTGTTTTCTTTTGCAACATGACCGCCATACACATCATTTACCCTTCGAGTCGTTTCCGCAGCACTAGTACCACGGCGGAACTCGTACTCGTAAATAATGCGATACTTTAAGTTTTCCATTTTGTAAAATGAGTGACGCAAACAGAAAAAAACAGAAGAAAAAAACAAATGAATGACGGTCATCGAAGCACAAATACACGAGTAAATAGCTGTACATTGAATTTGAAATTCCTTACCAAAGAGGAGAACATCGTGATTAAAGTGGCCAGTACGAAATACGCCAATTTCATATGTAAGGACCTAATATATAGAACTTCTCAACGTAGAAATATTCTTAACCTACATAGTAATAACTAAATGCAAAAAACTCAGTTTTGTATAGCACAGCCCGGACACACAACGACCAATATTTAAGCCTTGACTTGTTTAAGCTATCGGGGAATATGGTTAAAAGGAGTATTAAGAATATCCATAGCGCAAAATCACCTCCATCTTAAGCATACCTAACGTGACGTCCAATTATGTGTCCGGTGTCCCCGAAATGAACTGTAGGACGCAAAATTGTCCCGTTTTGAGAAACAACTCGAAAATTTGAGCAGCTGAGTGTAAAAAAACGTGCCAAGAGTTTTATTCTCACATGAAATCGCCACCAGCTATATTAAAACAAATTTGTTCTTCTGTTCAACATTTTCTGATTCGTAACTTTTAAGCCAACTAACTTTTTCTAAATAAATAACTTTAATAAAGTGTTTTTTTTTTCATTGACTACTTATTATTTGAGCTAAAAAACCAATGTCCCGTTTTGAGTCAAAGAATAAATGGTCACTTTAAGCATACCCTCAGTTTTACACAAATTGGGAAATACATAATTTAAATTTAGTAATTTTTGATGAGGGTGATCCCAAATATTTTTTCTCGGCCGATCGTCACATTTATTAGTTGAGTCATTGTTGAGATTTACTCGGGTTACGTTAGACATATTTTTATTTTTATGTGTACATTTTGTTAATTATAATTGATAATATTTACGCCAACTATTTAGAATTTTATAGTGAGTGTTTAGTGCGTTTTTGAGAACTATTGTGAGGCAAGGTATCAGCATCAGTCTAACCTCTTTTTGTTCCCAAACTAATAGAATTTCTCCAAATCCTTTCGGCTGATAATACTTAGGACTTATTATTCTAGTATAAGATTGTGTATCGAAGGCCACCGAACCGTTCATTGTGGTACAGGTTCATTAAAAAAAAAATTGGAAATAGTAATCCAAAAAAATTTCAACTATATCTATACATAATATAATACAGGATTTAAATGATGTAAACAATTTCGTATATATAAAATTTTAATATTCACTAAACTTACGACGTTTTTGCAAACATATCTTTCGCCTTTGTAAAAGGTGATAAACCTAGTCTTTTAAAATCTAGATTTCTAGACTTCAAAGCGGTTTACGCCATGTTTTATCGGCTCATGAACTAAATTATATTCGGACATTCTAACCCAAAACATTAAATACTATAACTAAACTTATTTACGCAGCTAAATGTATAATAACAGTTTTTTTATAATCAGCAATCAACCTCTTGGCTTTTATTAGATTGTATAATATGATTTTGAGGCAATTAGGGGATTCTAATACAATAATTTGTTTTCCCTTCGTATCTCGAAAACTATCAAACTGCGGCAAGTGCTCCATTTCCAAGAGGCCTGAAGCTACCTTTGCTGAAGTCTTCCTTTGTATTGTTCGGTTGATATTTTATTGTTTTCCTTAACAGTAGTAATTGCCAAATATTTATGGTTAGTTGGTATGGTTTTATAATAGTAAAAATATAATAAATATTTTCGCTTCGAACTAAAAAATACAGTGTCAATCACATTATCACATATTAAACATTTAAAATATTCGTTATATCAAAGGTTTTGATGTTAGCAAACATATAATGAGTGTTCATTTATAACGGATAAACTCATATACACTCACTGATTTTAAAATTTTATTCACAACTAGAATGTTTAGAGATAGTACATATCAATTGTGATTGTTACAAAATAAAATTATGTTGAAAACAAAATAGGTGGACAATATTCTGACATAATATCAAACAAGTGTCCACTTTTTCTCTTTCATGTTGTCTTTTTTATTTAAATTTTTCGATCATGCTTTAATTTAGTCTAAATAACTACTGTATATGTAATGTATATTCTAATTTCTTGCTTACCTCATCTAATTAAAAAGAATCTCACAGTGGTTGCTTGAAAGAGATCAGGCCGCCAGTTTCCTTTTCGTTTAATTTTGTCAATTGTATTCTATTTCTATATGTAACGAAGTATTAATAAATAAATAGTTGTATCTCTCTCTTACAAAAATTGTCTGTTGAAACGGTGTTCTGGATATATTTCTACATACTAAGTCAGTGGTCTATAATTTACTACATCAATACATCATACAATCAACCAATTAGTAACTTCAAAATTAAATATAAAATTCCTTAATGGTAGCGTAATTCCATTCAAAGGAAACCAGATTATGTATATTATCTTTATATAAAGCAATTTCTTTTGGACGTTTTGGACGAAATGGCTTGAAAATGTATAACGAGAAAATGAGCAAATGCTTATGTTGCAATGCAATGGTTTCTACTAAACCTTTACAGCTATACTTAGAGTCGTCGTTTAAGTTTAATTTAACGGTTACTTATTAATAAAGAAAAATATTCGTAGATATATTAGATAGATAGATTCACAGATTTAATCAATTCACTGCATAAATAACTCATCAATCGGGCATTCAATTTCGTATTTTCTCCCTTTAGTTTTTTTTAGTATATAGTTACACTTATATAATTATATACGGTTGCCTGGAAGAAATCGCTTGTTAGCCATAAGACCGCTGTTGACTTATAACTTAATAAGCCTTATGTTTTTGTATAAGGTTAGTGTAAATAAATAAATAAAATACTTATTAATCTACCATGGTTTTTAATAGACCACTGTATTCGTATTATCTTCGACTTTAGAGCAAAAGATTTCTGAGGTAATAATGGACATTGTACCATCAGGGTTATGACAGTTATAATATTCATATCTGCATAATTCGTTACTGACTTTATACGAATATTTTAACTATATCTTTAATACAACTCAATCAAAAGGCGTAGCCAAATACGTCTAAAGAACATTATTATCTTGTAACAATTAACAGAAGTAGCACCTTAATCGATTATAAATAGATATGAAATCGTGATCATAGTAATTAGTTATGATAAAGACAATGGTCTACATGACCACAGTCATCCGGTGTTGGTAGTGGTTTCGCACGTTATGATGTCATCCAATGGTTAGGCAATTTTTGTTGCTTTGAAATGTTTTATAATCTAATTTGAATGACAGCTTCGATTGATAATGTTAGATGAGAAAACGGTAGTGATTAAAAGTATTTATTTTAGCGGATACTAACTAAAATGACTAAGCTTAGATTTGATTTTATCAAAGCATGTAATGCTTAAATTAAAAACATTAAATATATATTGATCCTTCACTATAATTATAAAGGTTGAATTAAAAAAATACAAAGTCACCTCCAACTTTTGCCTAGATTCGTTTTTATTCGTTCATGGTGGGTACTATGGAGCCAAAACACAATTGAAACAGCACATTAGTTTAGCCGATAGCTATTACTAGCGATTTTATTAAATATTGTATATTTTACGAGTTATTTAATAAAGAAGCATTCTCCGTTTACTTGAGTATTATTATACGTTAGTTTCACAAGACACTAGATGCTAGCCTAACGCGCGCTCTTAAATATTAATTTAGGAAGGTTACTGTGGAAATACAACTATGATACAGATCATAAATGGCTCATTGTGTTCTATTTCAATTAAGGTATAAATTAAACAATAAACAAGAATGTGTGCGTGTGTACTAGTGTACACACGTAAGAAGTGAAACTTCTTTATGACGTTATTTTTCGAAAAATGATCTATTATATGCAACTTTACAGAAATTGGTTAAATAAAATAAACTTGGATAAAGTTTACAAAAGGCTTTTATAATCATTTACATAAATACAAATATTTCATTATAGCTTTTTACTACTAAGATTATTACAGAATTTCATTAATTGTAATAAAATTATTACTATCATTGTTATCGTTATTATATAAATTTGTTCTTAATGCCTTCGAATCTCTTCGAGTCAATCGTGGACACGAAAAATATGGCGCGTAACGGAAAAATGTGACGCATAACCGAAAAGTGTGACGGTAAAGTTTTTTCCAACGCCGATAAAGAAGTTTCACATCAAAAAGTTATAAATTTGTGTTAATTTGTTATAATCTACTAAACGTAAATTTACTTTTTTTCATATGATTGCTTAAGAAGAATAACTAAACTAAACCTACAGAAAACACCATTAAAATAAATTTGGTGCCTGAAGGGCTACTCCACAGCCGAAATTTTGAATTACTTATAAACTAGATTAAAAAAAACTACAATTAACAAAACAAACAGGGAAAACGACATTATATACATTATACATAAAATTACTTCTATCCTTAAAATAATTTGCAATCACATCCCAGGTTGGCCAAAAAAATACTTTGCAATTTTCGGGTGTTATATTTTCTCGTTCTCATCCGTATTTCGCTTATACTAGGCGGCGGTATTGCCCGAACTAGGTCACTTCATGGTAACACTTTTGTTTATGGGTTAGAAATGTCATTGGATACAATGAGCGCATAAAATCACGCCACAGCAAATGACCTTATATCAACTTACTCCACAGACCACTAAACACAATCCGTAGAGAAATTGAGACAAATCACACCTTTTAAACTAGACTACGGTTAAATTGCTAGTTTTCCAAAAAAACTTTTTTTTATGTAATATGAGGCAAACGGGCTCAACTCTCAACTCAAACTCACCTGATGTTAAGTGATCCCGCCGCCCATGGACACTCACATTTCCAGAAGGCTCGCAAGTGCATTGCTGGCCTTTCAAGAATTGGTACGTTCTTTTCTTAAAGGACCCTAAGTCTAATTGGTTCGGAAATACTTCAGTGGGCAGCTGGTTCCACATAGTGGTGGTGCGTGGCGAAATCTGCCTTAGAGAACGCTCAGTTGTGGAACGACGGAAACTTATTGAATACATAAAGGGTTCTTGCTTTTGCTATACCCTCGCTCGCGAGGGGGGTGTTTAGGCCCGATTGGCGTATGCTCCCTTGAGGTGGTGTGTTGTTTCGTACCCTGCTAATACAAGGCAGCACGGGAGTGGGTGATTTTAGTCTACTCGCAGCGCGCAGCCGGTGTCTTGATTTGTGTTTGGCCCTCCCAAGGAGCGACGCTCGACTCGATACTGGCGTCGTGTCCGGGGTGTCAAGTCCGCTGGTATGTGGGGCCAAGTAGTATTCTCGACTTGGCCCTGGTGCTGAGACCAGCGGTCGAAGCCGCGGTTTCTGCCCTGGTGTTTGTTGCGGTGCATAAACAAAATTGTACTACAATATTAAAAAACTGAAGTAAGCTGTGATTATCCGAAGAGGTTAAAACTCACGTAAACCACAGACACCTACATTAATTACAAAATTTATACAAATTTTCTCTTAATGACAAAATTATGTCATATTTGAATCGTCGTCAACTTCTCAATGGTTGCACCACAATCTTTCTCGTGAAACTAAGCATGTGTCTTCTAAAAATCAAGATCACAAATGACAGGCCAAGGAATCGTCCGGATTGCTGACGCTATCGTTTTGGGTTATAGAGTACCGGCGCCGATCCGCTTAGCTAATAATACGTGTACACAAAGGGCTGATCTTATCGAAATTGTAAACATTAATTATCACGTTATTTGCATAGAACGGATACAGTTGAATTTGGTTAATTAATTTAATTAAGTGATTTGAATTGTTTTATTAATTAACATCATTTGGTAGCGATTTGGATCGCACTAAATTCTGTTGTGTATTTAAAAAATTTAACGTAATATGTTCAATGTAATTATTAGGTTTAAATTAGGTTCTAATAATAAGTAATAATAATAATGGATCGTTTATTTGCAAAGAAAGTGGTACGTTTAGATAGATTAATTATAAAAATCCGCAAATGCAAATATAATATTAATTTTCATAATGTTTATGACATTAATAAGATATATAAAATAACTTAAGTTATTTATAATTGTTGTCAAATGTATGGTCTCGCCAAGGCAAAAAAATAAACACCTTCCCAATTGTAAAATTGTACAAATTATTATAATAATAAACATAAAATCTGCTTTGTATAAACTTTACTTTTACATTGATAGAAGAAAGTATCTAATGTCTGTCGGTGTAGATAAATTTTACGGCAGTCAAATGAAGAAATAAATCTAACACAGCAATAAATTGTTCTGACGCATGATTTCATAATGACAATTCATATTTATTTTCACAGTAAAATTAGTCCTGTCTGTCAGCTTTCAATGTAAGCCCGTGATCTCATTTCGGCGCAGAACTTGATTTATCGGCAGATTACAGTCAAAATGACGCAAGCAACCACCATACCGTGACAGCTCCACTCCTTGATACTTTAACCTATTTTTATGATCTGAATTCCAATGGGATGGACCTTGTGATCGCGAGTGATTATTGACACATATTAATTAATTTACTATGTGTCTAATTGTTCATTTTATGTATTCATTTCCTGTAGTGCTTGCTTCTGTTTCCGGTACAATAAAAAACTAATTGTCTATGAATGGCGCTTAAATACTTTAAGAGCTCAGTTATACATTTCTTCATTTGTTTCATTCATATTAATTATAGGTGCAGGCGTTTCATCAAGTCTTTCGGACTCACAAGATATGTGGGTAAAATTCCAAAACAGTTTCCTAGGGGAATTCAATTGCTTCGAAGTTTCTGTGGAGTATTTTTCTTATAGAAAAACAAAACACTATCGACAAAAAAGTTACAAGAAAAATGTTCAAACCAAATCAGTGTCAACAGTGTCGTAACGTAATTTTATTACACCATTTCAATCGTGTCTGAGTTACAAATGTTTTCGAGGGAGGTTTTTCAAACGATAATAATCTAGTTATAGGTGTTTAATGATATATTATTATTATAATGTATGCCGTTAACAGTAGGAGGGCACTTATTTATTCAAAGGACAGCCCTTTCCGATCATATCGCTTATTTCGTATTCAAACTGTCTATTATCGGCGTTATAAAGCACACGAATGATTGTGACGGTAATGATAATTGCAAACTTAGATTATGACTAATGTGTTTATGAAGTTTTTCGACGCCCGTATCTATTCCAAGTAGCAATTTCTTCGGAATCTATCCATATACAGTCAAAATCTTTTATATAGACATCGAAGGGACTACTCATATTTGGTCGTAAAAACCGATAGTCGTAACAGCCAATGACGTTGTTATTAAGTACCTAATACAATAGAATTCAGCAGGGACCTTTGATTTCGGTCAATATAACTAGTATGTTGTTCTAAACAACCTCGTCGTAAACTGGACCGATTTGGCTAATTATGATCTTGAAATATTTGTGGAAATTCAAGGAAGATTCAAACGGTAGGAAACACAAATAATAAGTGAAGGAAAGTACTAAAATGGACTATTAAACTTTGTAGTAAAAACTGTGCCTTGGAAATATTTGATGTCCTTTGTCTTTTTAGAAATAAAATATTGTCACTTGGTTGTCATATATTTACATATTCAGAAAATATGTGTTTCATAGTAGAAGTATGAGGTCCGATATCTGGTTTTAAAAATTTTGTATTAAGTTCTGACACAAATGTATGTAGGTGATACGAACTTCACCGAGTCATTTAGTAAATAATATATAAAAAACGGCTTTCTTATAGAAAGTGCAATCCTTCAAACGACTTAATTTTTTAATAAGATTACTTTCTTATGTATGAAGGACCTTTATTTTAATTATATATCTTAAAACCATATCTAAAACAAAAAAAAAATGAGCGACTCGTATTGTTCTTCGACTTCTGTTCATTATATTTAAAGTGTATTTAGAATGAGATTCAAAAACGAAATTTGCGTGAACTATGACTCCCGTATGTCAAAATCAAATACATTTTAGACGTAAGCACTAAGGCTCGTTTCTAAATCTTATTAAGATCACTGTTAGTTTTCCAATAATTCCATGTAACAATCTCCATCTTTTGTCAATATCTTCTTTTTCAAATAGTGTTTTGAGTTACAAAATCTGTACTTTACGAGATAATAACGATCAATGTTGATAGAACGTCAAATTATCTACATCATTAGTTTCACTGTAACCAAACTAAAAACAAAATTAAAAAAATATCTTCATCCGCAATGTCGCGCTCTTGACAACACTGTTGTTACATGAATATACACCACAATGGTTTTTATGCCATTTCGTATGTCTGCTGTATCTTGTATTCTGAGAAAAAAACGAATGTTAAAAATCCCTGCACTGGCCAATATGTCAAACTTTAAATAGAAAATAAAATTGAGTTGAATGCTAGTTTAGTTTGAGTGACATTCTTCAACTTTGACCTTCTTGACTAAGTTTACTATTTTTATAGATCAACCATCGAAACACGGAGTGTATTTAACACGGAGGAAATAAAAACATCAGTGGCGCTCCTTTTTTAAGTCTGGCCTCAGATTTTAGTATCTGTTTCATGATCGTTTGTCAATCTAATAAGTAATTAGGTCATCAGCCTCCTGTGACACACGACATCGACTTTTTGGGTCTAAGGCAAGCCGGTTTCCTCACGAATTTTTTTCCTTCACCGTTCGAACGAATATTAAATGCGCACACCGAAAACACAGAAGAAAGTTAAGAGAAAACTTTGAGAATGACATCTCTTAGGCTTACTCTATGGTAAGAAGTATGGATGAAAGACAAAACATGTAAATGAAAAATAAATATATATTTTCAAACATATACATTAAAATTGTAAAACAAAACACTTATATTAAATAATAATAAATTAGTCATAAATTAAGGTATTCTAATAACAATATTCGTTATATCTCCTAACAGATCACTAGTTCACGTTGTCGTCTTCATCATGAAAAACCAACTTCTTTCCTCGTAATCCATCACGAGTAGCCCTTTTTCTCGGCGTACTCCTCTTTTCGGAGTTTACGGTTGGTGCTGGAGAAAGCACTAGATTTGGAGAAAACATTTTTGCCGGAAATGCCTCAAGAATTGGGGTTGACGTCATAAGCCGCTTAACTTTACTAAGCTTCCGTTTCTTCGGTATAGAATTATACTTTTCAATACGTTCCCCAAGAAGTTCACAAATCTGGGACAGGCTGACTTCCATTTTTGAATTTGTTGTTATACGTTTAACTCAACAATTCGTAATGAAGAAGTAATGAACTTGTTTGACATTTTATACTAAATTTAATTACTTTATTAATTGCACTTCTAACTATTTAATAAACAAATCAGTTAATTGAGCCAAATATGCTAGGTAATTACGTGATTACTAATGAGGGTAAATACCGTGCGACTTGCTTTGGATATTTTTCGTAAACATTGTCGAAGTAGTAAACATGAAAACAATATTGTTTACGATCTTTGACAGTGACCTCTGCTACAATGTCTGTTATTTACGCGAGTAAAGTTAAGTGCCTAGCCAAGGCCTCTGTGGTCAGGTTGTCAAATTACTAGGATTTTAAATAGAAAGGTTTACGGACCGGCAAGGGTACTCTTAACGTTTAAACATTAAAAACGATTATGGCTGTTTTATTTATAAGTTATGAAACACTGCATTGCTTAAAAATTATAAATTTATATACATATACATAAATTTAATCGGAACGTAGAAGCTAGCAAAGAAACACACAACAGACGTAAACACCGAGAAAAATACGCAAATTTAAACTAAAACTAAATAGAAACTTAAAAACATAAACCGCAATTATATTAAATCAGCATAATAAACAAAATTACGGTAAGTAGGATGATTGTTAAGATATAATATACATATTAACAATTATGTTAATTTTTAAATTTAATTGCAATAGCGAGATAGCCTGCCTTGCCTATTCAAAGGAAATTATCAGAAATGCTTGTAATAAAGCAGATAAGCGAGCCGTCGTAACGTTTATTTATTTGGTATTTTTACAGATAGCATAAATTATATACAACAAAAATAATTTTACTAAACATATAGCCAAATATGGAATACATCATATGTTTAAAAAGGTTCAAATATTTACGATAGGAAAAACTCTGTTAAAATTATTAAATGTGTAATTTCTGTTTCGGCTGTGCTGTGTTATAGTGTAAAAGTGATATGTACGTGAGTTTAAAATACTTTCATTTCAATACCTCCAGGATTACAAAGGAAAATTAAGCAAGAAGCTTAGTATGAGTATTAAACTTAAATATTTTATACAAATAAACTAGGTCAATGAAGTCACGTCGGAGTTTTAGAGTATCTAACTCTGAATAGTCTAAAGGAGCCTCGTACGTTTGCATTAGACCAAGCAAGTGTATACGATTGCAAATTTTTTAAAAAGAACGTTTTTGTCTCAATGTAATATTTATTTATTCTTAACTAAAAGCGTCCCTCTAATTAATTAATTAAGAACTCAATCTTACGAATAATAAAACCTACTAAACGGTAATTACTTAATATACACTTACAAACGTATTACACTAAGTCCCAAGCCATGTAAAACGGACGAAAGAGAAACGTAAACAAATAGGATATATGCAACCGTGGATGGTGAAGTCGGGTTGGGTTGGCCATATTGTACATACCTGGACTAAATCCAGGAGGAAAAGTTAAAAGTACCCTTAGACGGGCTTGATCCAAAGGTATGTCAGGGCTGCAAGTGGAGATCCGTGGTCTCTGCCTACCCCTTATGGATACAGGTGTGACGATATAAATAAACTAAGTCCCCAACTGACTAACAGCCAGGATTAATACCTGTAGCTGAGTTACATCATCGGACGTTGAGGCAGAATTCGAAACTCCACCTGCGTTTTAAGGCAGTTTTTATCCACCATGTAAAACCAGCTGCTCACTGAAGTATTTCCAAACCAATTCGACTTAGGGTTCTTAAAGAAAAGAGCGTACCCATTCTTTACAGCCGGCAACGCACTCGCGAGCTCTCTGGCATTAAGAGCCTCCCTGTTCTATACGGACGTTTATCGCTTTTCTATACATACAAAACTTAAACCAATCTGGTAATCAGAAAAGCTATCACATTCAGCGATCCGTTTGTCTAAACGTGCTATTCGCGAATAGTTATGACTAGGTTCGAGATAAGGAATAAGTCGTGACCACTGTCTTCATAAATCATACCAGCTTCCTATTGTTAGCGATTCTCTAAACAGGTGAGCCCGCATTTGTGTTAATCTGATTCAAAACACACAGGTACCGTTTGCCTAGTTTAAATACAAGGTTAACAGGCAGATCATTGCACAGGCAGAGCAAAGGCTGGGCGTTTGTTCGTAATAGATATTTTATTAATTTTGTTGAGTTATTTTTGACACAACCAATCGCCATGTGTAATTTTATCTTTTTGTTTTTGGCTTGCTTTTGTTTTTATTAATTACGCCCTCAATATTATTTCTTCGGTGTTGTGAACTTTTTGTACCGCAAAGCAAACTCTTATTTCGGTCTAACTTTGGTCTTTCCCGTAGTTTCGTGTATTATATGTTTCCTTATCCTTACGACTGAGAATTGTTCGTATATTTGATTTTAATCCAGAATATATGGAGACTTAAAAAAATATGATTTGATGAAGAGCAACTCTAACTAAAGTTTTAACAAAAGTAGATTTTTCAGATCTGTTACTATTTAGTAAAAATAATGATTAATTTTATATTTTGAATTAAAATATGTTCCTTTAAGTAAACTGTTGGCCTAGTGGCTTTAGCGTGTAACTCTCATTCCTCTGATCGTAGGTTCAATCTCCGGCTGTGCATAAAATAGACTTTCTTAACATGTGATTTATTCGTTGCAAGAAAACATCGAGAGGAAACCGGCTTGCCTTAGACCCAAAAAGTTTGTGGATTACCTACTTGAAAGAAAACACTTTTTTACCGGATTGAAGCTAAAAATTATTATAAGTTTATAATATATCGCTAAAAATTATTATAAGTTTATACATAGCTTCAATCCGGTAAAAAAGTGTTTTCTTTCAATGTGTAAAAGCTATGTGAACGGAACAAAATACTATATTACCTACTTGCCAATTAGATTGACAAATGATCATACAGAAATCTGAGGCTCACACCTAAAACGGTTGTAGTAGTTTATTTACTTATTATTTAAATAATTAAAAATATAATATAATTGTATAGGCACTTGATAGGTGTGTTAACATAGCAATTTGTTAGTTGATTTTCTTAATTTACAAATAATAATTCCCGTTAAAATATGATTAAAAACAAACCTATTCCTTACTAATTAAAAACATTTCAATCAAATCTGGTGTACTCTAAAATTAACTTGCATTATCTTTTGAATCTCGGAAGTGAGGATTTAGGTCTGTATGAGCCATATGCTCAGATGAACGGGATATCTCATATCCTTGTCATAATGGAATCAGGGTTCTAATTAGATGGTACTTGTAATGAGGAAATGTTATGTTTTAACTTTCATCCAACACCTATTCTAATAGTAAATTTGATTGATAAAAAATACTGTCAAAAGTTTAATAAGATTTATTATGATGTGTGAGACTAGGGTTAGGCGTGCAAATCTCTCTCGTGAGTTCAAACGTTTTAACATCTCTTTATATGTTAAAAGTGAATGTCTTTTTTACCTGTTTTTATTATAGATTAATATATTATAATTATCATCAGGCATTTATTATCTAATAATAGTAATGTTTCTACATAATCAGCTGCACAAACACGACAGTTCTGTTATTGTGTGTTATATATTAGTGTGTTTATAGAAACCACTATAGTGACAAATTATTGTTTCAGATCAATCAGTACTGCACTCAGTGATGCAGACATTGCGACCACAGAAGTTGGTATACCGGTAAGTAGCTAGATATTTTCTCTTAATAAAGAAGTTAAAATATTTAAAATATGTAATTGTGTATATGTATAGTATTTACGGACTTTGTTTGTATTATTTCTTCTGTATAACAAAGGTTTTATCTATCTATATATGCATATGCTCTTTGTAAGAGAGCAGAGAATAAAATGTTTTTACTGTTATATTCTTAAGACAAAATGATAATTTAAATGACAATTGTAAGAATTTGCTTCTGAATCTACCGTGTCAAAATATTACCGTACAACGTGTTTGCGTCAAATATTTATTTAAAACATCTTAGTATTAATTATGTAAAAGCTTAAGATTTGTTCTAATATTTGTCAAAAAGCTGTGTTGGCCTAGTGGCTTAAGCGTATGACTCAACCCTGAGGAGTGAGTGCGTTCGAATCACGGCAGAAATGGATTTTTTTTAAACTGGCTCACATTTGGCGAAGCTGAACGTGTGTTAGACACAGTCTGTCTTGAGAAGCCCTAAAAGCCTTCACACAACTCTATCCTCTCAGCTTATCTATGTATTCGGGATGTTGAGACCCACAATTGACATAATTTGGTCAGACCAACGGATCGATCCCGACTTCTCCTGCCATCACATATTTAGAGTGTACCACTGTATTTTTAATATTTGACAATCTCAGTCATGGTACACGTCCAGAAGGTTTAGCCGGTGTTAAGTGGTAGCCACAATGATGCCTGATACCTATATAGAACCGGAATTTCAAAATTGGTATGATTTTCGCCGAAGGTATCTCAAGTTATATCGGTTCTAAAATACCGCTCATCTATGCTATTTGAAAAATGTCATTAAAAGTAGTTTAAAATGTATTCATTAAAAATTAAGAAACGCTTGTTTAACCTGTGACTAATTGACAATAGCATTGACAAATGACAGCTATTAAATGTCATAATGTAACATTGTTCAACAAACTGATGTTTCGTGGTCAGTCAAACATTGCATTAAAAATTGAATAATTCATGAATACAAGGGCCCTTTTGGTCAGTGTCGGCATCGTTCAAACGTTGCCTAATGTCACATGTTTCATTTGGCAAACGGAATTCTTGCTTACGTCAATGACCTATCAATGTTTCCAATCAATATAAATGGTAGGAACGACCGCGCGTTCTTACTATTTTTATTAAGAAATTTAAGTGGACATTTTTTTCATATGTTTTCGGTTTTCTGTACCTACTTCCAATGTTAGACTTTGTTTTCTCTTATCTCTGCTATATTTCTTATTTTAATTTATTAACCGTAAAAATTTATAACTGTAACTTATGCATTAAACAGCTCCAAAGAATTATAGTTAAATATTTTTTCGTATATAAATACCACCACTTTTGTTTCTTATTCATTCACAATTAATTATAATGAGTTTTTCGTAATTAATTATTTATACATTTAAAGTGATTTACTGTCGATAATATAAACTTTAATCCGTTCGAAAGCATGTTTTTGATATGGCATCCGATGTGATTCCAGCAACTGAGTGATGCAACTCGAATGAATCAAACGAGTATGTATGCTTGGAGTTCCTGGGGTGCATGGAGTAGCTGCTCCAGGACATGTGGGGGTGGAGTCGCTGTTCAGGAACGACAATGTTTACCACGAGATCCTACCAGGTATGTATTTGTTTTACTTTGATTTGTGTGGTTCCCAACTGTTTCTATGATTTTACTGCAAAGTAATCTGTAAAAGCAGGGTCCTGCCATACCTGTTGTATGGGTACTGGGTCATAAAGCTCGGTCTACGCAGTCTTGTTTGGAAACGAACGTTTCGGACTTCATTAGAGCTGAAGACTGGCCGTCGTCTAGTCCTGATCCTAATCCACTGGATTATGATTTATGGTCAGTTTTAGAGACTAACAGTGGTACAAATAAACGAGTTACAAAATCTTATACCAAGAATAACATAAGAATAAGCAAAATGTCTACTAATAAACCCGGAATAACTTAGTATAAACCTAGTATAACGTCGGTGTAACTGTTCATACTAGCGTTATTCCAGCCGCCATCCTAGTTTAAGTCTGACATAACCCTCGAAATTTTAAGTACAATCCGTCCATAAAATAACTTTATTCGCATGATTGTTATTTTGCCAGGATTGTTTTTGTTCTTCCCAGAACTTGCACATAAAGCTATAAAGGTGTTTAAAGATCTTAATTAAAAACGATGTTAATTATCATTCAAAATATTAGAGGTTTCAATCTAATAATTCCTTCATTATACCACACATTATCTTCAAATCTTTCGTACGTTGTTTCTTTATTACTTTCGTCTCATTAAAAGATTGTCTATTAAGACATCTAAGTAATTTTGGATGTTGTTATAACATTAATAGACTCTTCATACATTAGTTTTTCCCAATGATGAAATATTTTTATAACGAAATAGTTTATTATGAAGTATATTATTTGCTATATATATGACTCGTATATTAAAATCCAACACATTTTTGCTGTAAGTAAGACGAAGTCTCGTTTCTGAATCTTACCTTTAGTATATACAAATTATGAAATTTAAGATATAAATGTCGCGTCACTTGAAATCTATATGTATATATAACCAGGCTACTTTTAACATAAATGTTATATGCTAAAATAATTAATATTATTATAAATAAGCCTTTATTGCTGACACCCAGTATAATATATAAACTTTTGTTTAAGTTACATAACGTAACTTAATCTAATACATCTGATTTTGGGTGATCAGCGTGTCCTGGCCTCTTCCAGCTGCTTTTGTTCTTTTCTAATGTTAGCTCTTTACGTCCAAGTTGTGCCTCTTATCCCCTCTATATCGTCTGCCCGTTTCTTCCTCTTATCCATCTCGTGGTTGCCATTTAAATATATTTTTTTGTCGTATGTGACTATTGGGAAGATACATAAATTGAACACCGAACCTTTATACAAAGATAAAGAATAATCCAAATCGACCTTCAATTCTAGTAATTTTATACAATGACATTAAACAATAAAAATCATACAAATTTGAAGTCATAGGTCCGCGAGAACTCAAAGATAACTTTATAACTGTGGTGCGCGGACGCATCATTGATCATAGATCACAATGATATCTAATGATACGCTGGATCGATAAAAGGATCCGTGCCCACCGCGGGAGAGCCTACAGCGGTTTGGTCACTTCACATCGCTACTATTGGATCTCGTAGGAGTTCAAATTGAATCGAGAATGCGAATAATCGACTTTGTGAAGGTTAAAACATTAGAAGTAAACAAACGCGGGTGCTTTATGAAACACGTTTGTAAGATCTGTTTAATTGTCGAACATAATACGGTAAAATTGATTTCGACATTTTGTATTATGTGTTATTGAATTGTGTAAGATCCCTTTACTACCCGTAGTTAGGGTGTTTCTAAATAGTACAGAATGCTTCCGAAATATTTCTAACAAAGTTATTCACGAATAAAAATAAAAACACGAATTGTTTATATATTTTTTTTATTTTAGTCAATTGTGAAAAAAATTTTGTCTGTAAATTCGGAGACAGCGTCATAACAAAATTGATGAAATAATTGCATACTTAAGTCTTCGAGTGAAAAAGAGATAGATGCGGTGCAAGCGTACAATGAGCGTAATGGGACAATAACAGATGCTTTTTCATGCTTGCAGCCGGTGTTTATAGCGTCATTAGACGTTGTCACGTCAAAACTAACAAAATAAAATTAAAACAAATTTAAAAAATTTGGTCCGGTAGTGTACCTTTAACGGGAAGCATTTCCTCGCTGTGTTGCGATACTTATTCGTCGAGTGAGGAAAGCATCAGCTTTCACCTGCACTACCTACCAGGCGCCAACCTGAACCTTAGTTAGCACCCCACGGCCCAAAAGTCTCCTCCAAAGCGATATATGAATATGTTATCAAACATTTCGATTTTTAATTTATATGTAAGGTGGGTTCGAGTTTTAGTAGTTAAGGTAAATATCCAACGGGAACAGCATGAGGGGCGACGGCGTGTCTTTGTAACGAAGACATCATAATTTAGTAGTGTATTTTATGTACCAAAAAAAAAACTCAAATTCGTTGACACTAATCTTAATCACAAATGTGTATTTTTTATTTATTATTACACGACCAATAACTATGAGGAACGTCTAAAAAAAATGGACTGCAAATCGAACACATCTAGTGATTTTGCCAATGTGTTGGAATTTTTCTTGTAAACCTAATTAAGTTTGGTGGCGGTTTTTATATAGATATGTTCAAATAATACACTTTGTTTGAAGCTAGGTTACAACAACATAAAGTTATGGAGTTGCGACGCTTATAAAATAACTTGGCTTATCTAAGGATTCACAAATGTAGATACTTATGTTATTGGACATTATCGGAACCGAGAATGTTAAACTACAATTTATGAGTGTGGTAACAACTAAAGTGTTCATATTGTTCACGCTTCTAATTATTTATATGTAACTTAACTAAAGTTAGGTTATAACTCCCTGCTTAAGCAAAATCTTAGTTATTATTACTACTTATTATATGGAGAATTGTATTGTTTGACTGATCATATTATACACACATAAGGCATGCATAAGTTTATCTAAGCCTGTACAGGTATTTGGAATATTTCCTTTGAAGAAGCCTTTCACATTTCCCACGAACCTAACGTGAGGATTGAAATATTTTCTCCTGTTTAGAAATGCTTATAAACTTTTACTTATAGCCAAAAAAGGGACATTGGTTTTAAGGTTTCCTGAGTGTTCTTTGAAGGAGTAGATATATTGCCAATACCATGATATGCAAAAATAACTAATAAGTCCATTCTCAACCAACTAATGATTATCACAAGGCTGTCAACGATCGTTTATATTACCAGGAAAGACCTGAACAATCTCTTCAAACTATTAATGGGAGGAATACCGGAGATACAGGATGAATGTATATATGCATAGAGGCAGAAGTCGTCGTAAGACGATAGGCCAGGCTTTCAGTAATTAAGACTACGAAGAAAAAAATGTTATTACAGAGAGTTCAGCAAACTGAATGTCAAATTAGCATCGAAAATATAATAGACCACCACAATTGGCCATCGGGACTTCGGCAATGTATACCGCCCATTGCTATTTAACCTTATACTTATGATAGCTGTTAGATACTTTAATATAGTTTTTCTAGGCAACCACTAATCTAACATAAAGAATTTCTTACTCCATAAACATTGTTCATCTTTCCCATAGTTAATACAGGCCTAACAGACGAACTCGTGTATTAAAAACATCGCATTCAAATAGGCCCATTTCGCCACAACCCTTTGACCCTTGACTAAGGTAATACGTATGTACGTACACAAGACGTACTTTGATGGACGGACAATAATTTGAGGGCTTTTGCTAATGTATGATTGTTATCTACTTGTTCCGTATTTGTTTGGGCCATTAGAGGTAACGCTGAGTCAGCGTGTATCGTTTTAAACACGAGACGACTAACAAGACGTGTATGTATGGTTTCATCACGGGATGTAATTGTTGGGATATTTAGTGAAAGTTGTGTTCGAATCAGTGTGCGCCAGCGTGAGTGTGACTTATTGCTGAAGACGTAGCTTTGAACCCCGGTTGTGGAACTATTCTTTCTAAGTGTGAATTCCACTCGTACGATGAAGGGAAACATTGTCAGGAATTCAAAGAGGACAAGAAGACATAAGACACATTTGTAGGAAAAAAATCATTACGAAACAGATATAGAAATCTGAGGCCAAAACCGAGAGTTGAAGCGCCACTGGTTTTTTTTTATTGTTATCAAAACGTAATCTTGCCTTTTTTAATGGACATCATTTGTTAGCACAAATTTTTGTATAAACATAATTGATTTATTATATACTGTTATATAAATATTTAATTGCATTTATATTTTAAGATTACTTTCTTATTATTGACTAATACACATACTATTCGAATACCCATTAGAACTTCTAGTAAAGCGTCTTTCCTACAACTTCGATTTTGTTCCCTTTGGAGCAGAGACTCTTGGGACGTGGAGTTGAAGTGCACAGGCGCTAATTAAAAATTTAATGGCGCCTGGTAGATAGTACAGGTCACCGCAGAGCTGGTGCTTTTCTCACTCAATATCGCAATTCAGCGAGGAAATGCTGCCAGCGTTAAAGGTACACTGCCACAGTGACCAAACTTTTTAATGTGTTTTTTTTTTATTAACTTATAATTATTTTTATTATTACCAGGTAGGTTATTTAGTGATTTTAAAATGTTTCTTGTATATATTCAACACAATAATACAGCTATTGTGTAAGTTTTGACAATTGAAAATAGATTTTAACTATGCATTAGTAGCGGAACGAAACGTTTCCGACGTGATTTAATGATTATTTAAACAGGCGCGTGCGTCACTAAAACAGTAAAATTAACACTAAATGTGCACACTGGGCCAATAGAAATAATTATAATTACATAGTACGCTAAATTACTGCCGTATATATACCCTTTTATATCAATAATATTTTTTTACCTTGGCGTCTAGCGTTTCACGACGAGCGCTTTTTAAGACACTTCTTCCTACGCACCACCTCTTTATGGAACATGCTGCCGTTCTAGATATTTCCAAACCGTTACGACCAAGGGACCTGCAAGAAGAACCTTAAAGGCTGGCATCGCACTTGCAAATCTCCTGGTGAACTTAACTTTATGTTGCCGGCTCATTTGCATCCATCCATCCATAAGAAAAATTAAAATTAAATCAAGTCTATATACTTACTTCATTATTTACCTATACTTCACGTGTGAACCAACCGTGAACCGTTAACTACTCAAGCTAATTTGAAAAGGTGATACCTCATCAGTAACATCTAATCATAACGATCATTAAATGACGATTTCATACAATAACTTACAACATATAATAATCCACACATGCCTATATGAAAAATAATAATATTCTACATTATATAAAATGAACGTTATCACTGTGCAAAGGAGGCAGATAATAGCGTACTTAGAAATGTCTAGTACTTAAGTCAAGGGAAGAATTTTTTAATTGAGTTAACAACTCTAAGTTACCATTCCCACGCTTTTATTTATCCATTGTTTACTAACCATAAATTCCTCTCGTATCTATAGTTGTTACCGAGTCCGAAGCTCGTAGCTTCTATTTCCAGCTAAACAATAATTGTTGGTTTGCTTGCCTTAAAATCTAATCAAACTCGGGAATATGCTCATGGGATACGGAAAACCCGCTTGTATATTATAACATGTCTCAGGAACTTTAATTGTGATTTTAAACGATTAAAAAAAATATTTCAATTACTATAGGGCACTTTTGAAAGTCAAAGTTACAAGTTAAAAATATATAAAAGCTAGTTGCCCCCTTTAAAGGGTAGTCAGTTATGTAGAGAAGAATGGGCAAGAAACTCTATATTTACTCTTAAAATAGTTTTTACAATATTTTGTAAACATTGATTTGATATATGTAAAGACCATGTACCTAGAATGTATACACTACTATACTAAACCGTATCACCTCGACGTCCGACGTTCCACGACCGAGAGTTTTTCAAGGCATTTTTTGTGGAACCAGCTGCACACTGAAGTATTTCCGAAGCAATTCGACTTAGGGTCCTTCAAGAAAAGAGCGTACCAATTCTTAAAAGGCCGGCAACGCACACGCGATGGTATAGAGTGTCCATGGGAGGCGGTATCACTTAACATTTGGAATTTGGAATTAATTTGTAAACATAAAAACTACTTTGTGTGCCGCACTGAAAAAGATGGCAACGACTATAAAAAAAATAGAAATCTATTAACAACACTAACAGAAAACAATATTTTCCGTACAAAGACCCTGAAATTGTAATCCGTTTGTCATAATTGACACGATAATTTATTTATATTATTTACACCGTTACGGCATTCGTCAGCAAATAATATTATATTTTTGAACTGAATATAAAATTTGTATTTTTGAACTTGTACTTCTTTTGGCGCGTTAAGGAAAAATGATTGGAGTAAATTTTTAGGATGCGAAAGATTTTTATCTATTTCGCCAATTAATTATTACATAATTGTACTCATGTACACACACGTTTTCATAGTATGGAATTAAACTGTCTTTATATATAGCGCATTAAAAATACATCTCAGAGTGAATCTACTAGACTGAAATTTGGACGTGTATCTCGCTCGTATATGTTTCTCGTGTAAATAAAATATAATTTTGTAATGAGAAATAAAGTTCTTTAAAAATTTCTTTATTATTCTTACACTAAACTTATACATTAAAATTATTAACCAGTTATAATATAAAAAAGGAGGTCTAACGAGTCATTTTGAAACTCTATTGATAAAATACTTTTAATACGATTGTGTAATTACAACGCAATATAACATTGCAGCGACCGGTATTAAATACACAAATCATCATTCACAAAACCAATTACAGAAGCATATGAGTTTGATATTAATTACAAGGAAACAATAGATTTGTTTTCTGAGTATCAGTAACACACAGAAACAAACAGCATACAAATTGAAGTAACCAAAACATTCATAATGCGTAGATTTTTATCATAGTTGTGTTGATAGTATCATTGTTATTATTATACAATTTGACTGAAAGAAACAAATAATATAAAATAGTGGTGTTAGGAGATTGAATTGTTTCCGCTATTACGAGCTGCCTTAAAATACCTCACACTTTTAGATTTTTCTGCATTTCCATTACTATCACTATTTACTATCACGTAGAAATGACATATAGACCCAAATATGGAGATTTTTATTAATGAAAAACCCTGTTTGATGCCCATATCGGCCCAAGACTGGATCGTCATCAAGACTTATAGCAGCATTTTATTTAAAGATTTTTATATGAATTTGACAAAGTGAGAATATGTTTGAAGTATCATTAGTGTTTTGAAGGCTGGGAAGCCAAACACTAACAGTGTTTCCATGATCTGCGGTTATAGCTGTTCTGTTCGTTTGTCCCCATCAAGAATATTTATAGTAATGTAATAAAAGCACTATTTATTCTTCATCCAAAGCGTCGGCGTCTATATGCTACTCACAAAATACAATTAAGTTGAAAAAAAATGTGTGTGTGTGTGTACTAGTGTACACACGTAAGAAGTGAAACTTCTTTATAACGTTATTTTTAGAAAAATGATCTACTCTATGCAACTTCACAGAAATTGGTTAAATAATGTTAAATTAGATAAAGTTAAAAAAAGGCTTTTATTATCATAAACATGAATACAAATACAATAATATAATTATTTCATTTTACTTTATTACTAAGATTATTACAGAATTTCATAAATTGTAATAGATTATTACTATAATTCTTATCGTTATTATATTTTTTTGTTATTAATGGCTTCGAATCTCTTCGAATCAACCGTGGCAGGGACAAGAAAAATATGGCGCGTAACAGAAAAATGTGATGCGTAACCGAAAAAGGTGACGGTAATTTTTTTTACAACGCCGATAAAGAAGTTTCGCTTAAAAAACATAATAAAATATCATGGTGCCATCATAAAAGCTAAAAATAATAAATAGTATAAATGTTGCCATTACAGCTAGTATAATTATTTCTGAGATTTAATTACAAAACCGTTGCCAACGGACAGCTTTAAGATCGTAACTTTTTGCGTATTACGCTTTTAAAACACTTTACGTTCTGTAATTTATGACGTCAAGTATTTTAAACATTTGTATGTTTTTTATGATTGTCGAATAAACAATAGATGGCTTCATTTTATTTTCGTCTGTGGTATTTTTGTGTTTATCTTAATTCTACTATAAAATACCTATTTTAAGCTTTTAAACAATTAAAAGAAGGTACAATTTTTACTTGCGTTTTATTGACAGAACTTAGAAGACAATTTATACGTAATTTTATTTCTAAAAGCTTTCTAACTTTCGGCAGACTAAATACTTAGATATTATATAACGGAAAAAAACACACATCATGCGCGGTAACTCTGATTACCTAGAACCATAAGAAATATAGATTTATGTCTAAAAATATGCGCAAGGGTTTTTAAGTACAACGAATCATTAAAATTTTAAAATGCCAAGGATATTATTGAAACCCAAAACACGAATTACATTATAACTTTATGAACTGAATTATTGTATTTTAGGTGGAGACGCAGCAGAAAAAGGAGAAAACTTGTGAGAAGTATTGACCGGCTTCGAAGAGCACGCGAGACACATGTACCAGACTGTCCAGGTCTGGCCAAGCGCTATCATGAATGTAATACAGCTGTGAGTTGATTGTATTTTATAAGGAATAAGGCCTAAAATTGAACTAAGGTTCTTTGCTTGGTTATCTCAGATTTAGAGAGAGATAAAGAAAGTAAAACAAAAGATAGACGCAATACGGTCAATTGTCAAATGAACTTAATAACATGTCGCGTGTAGAGAGAGAACTAGAGAGAGAAAGAGCTGCTGTTAACCATTGGCAATTGTATGGAACACACAACAGTTTTATTTGTGTGTTTAAGTGCTTTACTAAGTATATAAGACATGGAAGTAACATGCCTTATATACTTAGTAAAGCACTTAAACAAGCAACAGTAAATGGATAATACATATTAGATTTATTAATAAAACCACTGATTCATGGAATTTATGCATTTTTTCTGTCATTAGTATATCATTCATAGATATTACAAAGAGAAACACAAAAGAATATACACTTATAATTTTTTATTTCAGGTTTGCCCCGGGCCAGTCCGCGATTCGCGGGCTGATCAATGCGCAGTGTATGATCGGAGGCCATTCCGGGGTAGATTCTACACGTGGGTCCCATATGTCGACGGTAATTAATCCTATTTATTTAGTAAAGTTGACAACATACATATATATCTACAATATATGTTTAAAAGGTATATATTTTTTTAAAGTACATGACAATTATGGTAAAGATAAATTTATCTTATAAGCTGGCCGGAAATGTTTTTGGTGGCAGACTATTGAGTCAATCCAAACGTAGAGTTGTAATATATATTAAATAAATTTATTTAAAGTATAGTTCTGGTTTGGAAGGTCTTGTAAAAATATCCTGAAATTGCAATATCTATCTTACTGTGATGGCTTTTAGTAAAAAACAGTGATACTCAACTGCTAAGCGCGCGATTTTCAACCATTACTTTTTAGACAAAAATATTCAACCATTCTTATTAAAATCTAATTTTCTTGAATTTCGTCTATATTGATTGTTGTTTACGGGTAATTGTTGAGTATTGTTGGTCTCCTGTATTTTTAAACGTTTATCTTTGTTAAATATCATGTGTCAAATGTGAATAATGCGTCTCGTCAGTCTCGTTCTGCCCACCTCAAGAAATTTCAACGATCATAGTCATTAGTTGTCAATCAATAAGGTCCTCAGTATGTGGCTCTTATCCCTGAGGTCGTAAGTCTAATATTCGTACCGTGGAGGAAAACATCGCTAGGAAACCGGTATGCCTTAGACCCAAAAAGTCAACGGTGTGTGACAGGTTCAAGAGGCTGATCATCTACGTACGTATAACGGACAGCTATAGAAATATATGGGCAGATCTAAGAGGTTGTAGCGTCAGAATTTTCTCTAAACAGTGTTTTATTTCAGGCAACTCACCATGTACACTTAATTGTCGTCCCCGAGGTCAACAATTCTACGCCTCCCTAGCACTGGTTGCAGATGGTACTCCTTGCACGAAACCTGGCTACAGAGCGATTTGTGTTCAAGGCGCTTGTAAGGTATGTGTTAATTAATTCAATGATTAATTTCTAGAGATATCTGTATTAATTAAGTTTGGCATTTGAACTTATACATGTTCAATGGACAGCATTGTACATTGACAAATATTTTTAGCTATAATGAACCTACGTTGTGTTTTGAGGACAGCGCTATCTAGTGTCAAGTAGATGTAACGTTGTTTAATTAGCTTTAGAATGAAATTGATAAAAGAATATACCGTTCCAACAAATAATTACATGACAAATTCTAAGGAGAATCTTACCTTATTTTGTAAAAAAATAACACAAACGTTAGCGAGTTAACATTTAGTAATTAATTTCACTAAAATTACACTTAACAAAACATTTAAAAATCATCATTACTAATTAATCTTGTCAATGATTCATGTAACTCACGTACTTTACGTGAAATTTTGACGACAGATAAAAATTTACAAGAAGAATAATTTATTTGAATTTTCAATACTAAAAGTAAAACAAATCTTTGTATGAAATACTCTCCGCTAGAGGACATCGAAGACATTAAATTTTCAGGTCTTACCAAACATAACGTACCGAAAACTCCCCAATAAATACGTTACTCCGTAATGCAAAGGCATTTTATTATTGTGTTTTCGTACATTTCATAAATTAAAAAAAGCGATGGACTCGAAGATTCCTTGAATGGAGACCTCGGCAGAACAAAATACCATCTGGACCGACCAACTACGATGAGTTTCTCTAAGTTCTCATCGCCTCTGCGATGGACATCCAATCTCTATGAGTAGCATTTTACAATAAATTTTCTTTGACGATAATCAAAAGTTTGCTTTATAAACGGCCTTGATTTATTTAATAAAATGAGACGAAATCACAGTCATCCGCTAATTTACTCAAGAATCCACATTCGTGTTAATAGATCCACTTTCACACAGGAAGGTGTCTATTAAATCCTCGTAATTTGTTCTACTCAACTACTAAAACAAGTAAGACGACTGCTTTCGTGGCGCCCATAATTAACTCATAAAAATGAGTGACCGAGCTTTGCTGTGTTTTTTAGCATTTTGCATGGTGAAGATTAAAAGGAGCTTTTGAGCTGCTGTTTTTAAAATGTTACTGAAAGATTTCCAAAGCTTTATACAGTGATTAAGAACACACAATTCTAGAATATAATGTAGCTCGGAGCTCTTAGGTTGATTTAAAGCGAATCTAATAATCACACATTTTGCACGTAAATATACCCTATAAAAATACTATTCGCTTGCAGCTTTGTCCTCGTGGATTCAGTGTTTTTTTGCTTTACCATAATCGTTATATTTGAGTCAATTGTCAAAAAACTAATAATACATAATTAAAATGATTTACCTAAACTTTTCTCACACTATCTATTGATTACAAAGTAGAGTTAACCAAAAAAATACAGAGAAATGGGAGACTTTATTTTATTTAGTGTGAGGAATTTGTTAATTCTATCGCTGACAACTAACGGTATAATGCAATCCATGCATATCCATGTATAATGCAATACAATCAATAAGTTAAATATATTTGCAAAATATTTCGCTGACAGCTAACAGTAAAATACATTCTATGGTTTATAAATTTTAAAAATACAGACAAATGCAAGTGTCCATAACGAGTATCCAATAATGTATAGCTGGGGGCCACAGGTTACTACAAACCGCTTTGTACAGCCATGGAATTTGCGATTACGAATATCATGAATGGGCTGCGACTAGAAGTTACTTAAGCACTCGTTGCGTTTTATATTAACGTATTTGTAAAGGAAAATCTTGAAATCAAATCTTAAATGACACATGTACAAAAAAAAGGTATGATTATTAAATTAATAAATAAAAATTGAAGCTATTTGGACCGAAAATTTGCAATTAACATTTTTATGTTAAACCCTGTTCTAAAATCTAATCTTGGTTGCTCTAAGTGTTGCTGAATATATATAAAAATATTTTTGATATATGAAGTCATATATCATTGTTACAGTAATTAACTAATAATGTCTAGAACTACTTAAATTATAATAAAAAAACTAACCTGCTTTATTTTTCATATTGTCTTTTCCTCTTGTATTATTTTAGGTTCAAAATAAGAGTAGCAATGTTGAAGAAAGCATAATAAATGATAAGAGGAGTAATGTAGCAAAATCAACGACGTATGTCAGGTACTAAAGGCTGAATAGTGAATAGAGAAAATCTTTTTCTTAAATTTTGTTTATATTGATTTTATTACCTCATATATATTGGTTTTTATTGATTACGTGCCTTAGACTCGATGGCGTGTGTCAGACACAGAAAGGCCTACTTGCCAATTAGATTAACAAATGATTATGAAACCGAAATCTGAAGCGCAGACCGCCGTTGTACCGCCACTGTTTTGTTCCTGATCCTAATCCTTGGGATTGATTTTCTCCAGTTGAAATATTTATGGCCATTCTGCCTTACAAACATTTATATCACTCAAAACTATTATTGATGATTATGATGATGATTAAAAAGAGAGTTTCTTGCCCGTTTATCGGTTCTGCCTTACGCCCTTGACTTGTGAACTCGGAGTAAATGTAAATTTAGTATCAATATATACCTCTTCTGTTGACGTTTATTAGTGTTCTTAGTTACCTATATGGATAAAGTTATTTTGATTTTTTAGTTTATATCTGTAGCCACGCGATAAAACAGCGTTTAGAGTTGTCGACTAAATAATCGCCAGTCGCGAATAGTATGAACTAATAGCCATACAACGCAGCCCGCAGCGCTGATCCATCACTTGTCTTCGAGTCGGGAATTGTTAATGCTATCAGCAATTTCTTTCCGTATGCTTAGGATTTATCTAATGAATAGAAAATTTATTTTGCCCATAAAGAAGAAAAATATGACTTTAATCTTATCGCGACTATTAAGCTGGTCATGAAGCTTTTAAGGCTTTATGCCTATTTTGTATTACGTGTCCAAGTTACTATGCAAATCGGCACGGGTGAATAAAAATACCATGTTAATTTTTGTAAACATAATATGTAATATAAAAAATTTATATAAATATATTGGAAAGGCAGTTGCATTGAAATTGAATATAATTTTATTAATTTTAAAACTTTATACGAGCCCTGATTCAAAATAGTTCGTCTCGTGTGAAGTTTTCTCTGTAAGATTTTTTCTAACTTCATTATTTTTGTATATCTATAAAAAAATTAAGCTGTTCTACTATCACATGACGCGATACTTATGCCATTTTTGAAGGGAAACTTCTTTATTAGCGTTTGAAAAAAAATTACCGTCACATTTTTCTTGTCCCTACCACGGTTGATTCGAAGCCGTTAATAAAAAAATATATAAAAATGATAACAATTATAGTAATAATTATATTACAATTAATGAAATTCTGTAATAATCTTAGTAGTAATAAAGTTAATGAAATAATTGTATTATTTGTATTCATGTATATGATAGTAAAAGCCTTTCGTTAAACTTTATCTAATTTAACTTTATTTAACTAATTTCTGTAAAGTTACAAATCATTTTCCGAAAAATATGGCCATAAAGAAGTTTCACGTGTGAATACTTATACATACACACATTTTTTTAAAATTATGAGCGAATAAACTATTTACCTTTTTAAATTTATACATATCCTGCTTTAAATTCGAAGAATTTATAAGCAAATTAGTTCGTATATTAACACGCAAGCCCAAAGTGTATCTGAAATGATTTGATTCTTAATTGAAGCGTGAAGTAAATAAAGTAAAGAAGACATTATCCAAATCTTTAATCTATTATTATATTAAATTAATAAATAAATTGCCTTTAAAAACGGTCAGTTGTGGAACGACGGACGTCGATGAGGTGATACTGGTGGAATTTTGTTTTCTGCCTCAACGTCCAATACCTTTTCTATTGTTTTCTTAAAATACTAAAGAGCAGAGTGTCTCATTGGCAACGACATTGCAGCAGTATTTAGGACAATGCATCCTGCAATCATTCCGACAGCGGTAGGAGCAATAACACGTTCGAGGATAATGTTATATATAATATCTTGTTAAAATTGCTTGCAATTTCCCACAATAACCGTCAAATAATACCGTAATGGCCGCAGGCTTCGGTAAGCGTTAGTTTAATCTTGATATACGGGAAGGTGTTGAAATAATTGTGTTATTTTACAAATTACTGCTTCCGATCTTTAATTACAATGTGTTCGTGAATTATAGCCCATGAATTATACCGCTTATTGGCTATAAATATTTTAATGACAACATACCGTTGATACGTTAGTTCACACTTATTACATAACTTTTTTCACAAGTAAAATAATATTGTCTATTAAATTAAATGTATTTATACAAGATGGGAAATGAGAAAGAAATTTCGTTACTCCGTTCCATTAAGAATAGCTAAGACCATATTTCGATTGGGATATAATTGTGTATGTTACATTGGATATACACATGGGTGCATGTCGTATGTCGGACCTTAGACTATATAGGTTACAGGTACATTTCACATATATATATATATATTGTCTTTCGCATATATAAGCGTGAATTACTACATTTACAGCTTTCAGAAGTCTCTCAATGACATCTAACTATTAAATTTTCAGCCATTATTAAAAAAAATAGTCCATAAATATTGTATAGTATCTATGTCTATATACGCTGTGGTGTAGTCAATCCACATATCAAATCGTTTATATTTTTAATGTAATGTATTTAGTTTCCTATGGTTATTCTTATCACTTAAATCTAAACCAAATATTACCTCACTTTAATGTAATTTACAAAAGCTATACAAGCTTATGAACCTTCATTTTGAATAATTAAAAATTCACAAAAATAAAATTTAAGCAAATTTAAAAAGTTTGGTCCCTGTGGCAGTGTAACTTTAACCCTGGCAGCATTTCCTCGCTGAATTGCAATACTCATTCGTTGAGCCAGGAAAGCACCAGCTCTGGGGTCACCGATACTATCTAACAAATTCTTAAATCTTAAATTAACGCTTATGCAACCCCTCGTCCCAAGAGTCTCTACTCCAACGAGAACAAAATCAATGTTAGATCATTAATTACAAAAACAATCATTATCCATTTATTGCCATTTCTCAAGTTTAGGGCTTAGATCAAACGAGAAGCATTGGGAATAAACTCCGCCTCTGCCATTCGTTTACCAATGTTTCCTTTTCCAATTCAACACGTGATCACAAGGCTTTGGTTAACACAATGTCGGCAACGCACTTGCGAGTCTCCAGTGTTCTCTAAAAAAAGTAAATACATGACCATTGAATACGTCAATCAAAATATATAGAATTAATGTTAGGAAAATAGTATAGAAAGTTTAATAGCATAATCACACTATATTGAGTAAAAGGAAGTTGACGCGTAATACTAATGAATTTATATGGAATTGTAGACTACGTGTAATGACTAGTGGGGATGACAAATTAATCGTTTCATAATGACAGGCCGGCATTTCTTGCGAACACCAGTCCACTTCTAATGGATATCCTAGTTTATCGTACAGAAATCCTATCCTGTAGATTAGTAAGCGGTCTAATTAGTTATTAATAGACGACCGTTAATATATTATACAAGTATACGTACATTTATTATGCGTAGATGTCTCAGAAATTTATGTATATTTCGCATTTTTGGCCCTGTATGTATGATTCAAACCTGACAAATAACTTAATTTCCGAGAAATTTTACATTTTATGACAACTATTAAATCATCAAACAGATCGAGAATTCTGAATTGAGACTGCAATGTCATCTTGCTTTATATCATATATAATAAAAAAAAAATGTATTGTAAAAATTTAAAATTAAAATAATCTACAAACAAAGCTTTCAAATATGGATATTTGATATTTCTTTCTTGCGCCTTTATCCCTCTGTGTAACAATATTGTTTAGCTTATAAGCTCATCCAAAACACAAACGCCACTTTGATTAAAAAGAAACAAATCGAGAATAGGTGCACAAATATTATCAAATTCTAACGATACCTGATAACGGTTTTATACGAAAATAAGCTGTAAGGTGGAAACGGAACTAAATTATCGTAAAATATTAAGTAGCTCTTATGGTTCCAGGAAGTCTTAGTAAGAAATAATAATGACATTTTAGTACTGAACTGTCGCGGTTATCGTTTTAAGAGCAAAACATTTACGCTCAGCTTTGGCTATCGTTGTCATTGAAAGGTTCGTTGTCACGTTAAATTGTTTTCGCTTCCAGTTTATATAAACTTTAAGTTAATCTATTCCAAACATATAAAAAACATTACATATAAAATAAAACAACTAAAATGGAAATGGGCTGGACATACCATAAAAGGAGCAGATAAATGGAGCAATTGTAACACTTTGGCAACCAAGAGGCCATAAAAGAAAAAGAGGTAGGCAGTTTAAAAGGTGGGAATGAAATCATGGAAATGGCTGGAAGGACATGGACGAAATTAGTGTACAATAAAGCAAACTGGAGGAAAATGTGGGAGGCATTTGCCCGTAGGCACACAGAATCGCTTATCGTAGATTTAGAAAAACAATAGTTATAATAAACATATTTTGTATTTCTGATATAAGGCTTTAAATAAAAATTCCAAACATCACTATTTATGTAAATCTTTTTCCAAAATACATTACGTAATTCTTTAGACCTACGTAATTGAACCTCCTATCGACACAAAAATCTAATTTTCTAAACACTTGACCCAAATAACTAATCTCAAACAAATAAACGTGAGGATCACTCGGCTCTTTCACTTAAAATGCTGAACATCGTCGTTTCTCTTGAACAAACCGTTAATTCACAGATTAGTAAATGGTACTTAGTCTTGTCACTTTGTAAGCCGCAGCGTTTATTGTTGATATCGACATGCTGTGTATTTATTTAGAAAAGCTTGCCAATGCTCGGCACATTGATACATTGGTACTTAAAACTGAAATAGAAGATGTAATGTGACAACTACAATAACAAACACGAAGAGAAAAAATGTACATAGATTCATTAATTATAAAAGTGAAGGAAACTTGATTTCAAAGTGTACAAGCAGAATGGATATACATAGCTCGGATATCAGAATGCTCAAAGTGTATATTGTTAAAACGCCTTCTTCTGAGAGGAGGGACAAATGGATGAAAAAAAAGAAATAACAAAAGAGCGTTCCAATTCTTAAAAGGCCAGCAATGCAATGTGAGTATACATGGTGGCGGTATCACTTAACTTTAAAGGCCTCCTGTTAGTTTGCCTGCATTTCCTTACATTAAAAAAATAGTATAGAAATGCATCTCTCTTTTACATTTATAACAGTAAAATATGTGCTTCATATTAGAGCTCACAGCCGTAGCGGTGCAGTGAATAGGAAGAAATCCGTGTTTGCTTTAGAAGACAAAGACTTAAAACATAGTCACACAACAGAGATTCGTAAAACCCGTCAAAGAACACTGTGCATTTCATAAGTAAAACAAATTCCTTACAATTTATTTTGCGACCGAGCGAACTGTGGAATCGACTCCCCTTGGGGGTCTTCCCTAGGAGGTACGACCTTTAATTATTTAAAGAAAGAGTATACTCAAAGACACCCACTAAAAATAGGTGTCCATGGGCTGCGATGACTGCCCTTTTTGGGCGTCTCATAGGCTTGTCTGCCACCCATACTGTTAAAAAAACCATAGGTATTATTATACCATCTACCTTTAAGTGTTTAAATTCTAAAAACAATTCGTGCGTAGAATGTTCAAAGTTTCAATATATTTAATAATATACTTAAGTTAAAGTGCTTCAATTGCTCGTTAAATTGATGATAGTGGTGGTTTCCTTATAATGTCGGCAAAAAGGCAATTTTTCATCCAATATAATAGCGCTTTTTGTGCTTCGATTAATGGGTATAAAAATGATGAGCACGAGCCAAGATAGAATATAATCATTGAAAGCTGTAAAAGAATCTTCGGATAAAGGAATTTGTTATTATATTTTATAATAAAATTTAATAAGCGTATTTATATTATACACTTTCTAAAGCAAGGGGTTGCATGTCTAAATTGTATTAAAATATATCAGAATAATGCTATATATTTAAGCTTACTAAGATCGCTCTATTCTACTTTAAAAAAACCCGGCCGGCAATAAACCCGTACTTTTTCGTAATTGTTTAAAGAAAGAGTATACCCTAAAGGCTAGGTACTTAAATAGTTGTCCATGGCGTTTGCCCCCTTATCGTATAAAAAATAGCTAGGTAAATGAGCACAGGATGAAATCCAACATCCCAACCTCTTAAGCATAGCTAGTCTTTGACAATACAATTTCCATTTAAATATCACCATCCACTATGAGAGGTTTATCCATCATTTGGAGCGAGGCGGAAATAAAATTACAAATTTAATCTGCGCATCGACCTTGAATACATATTACCAAACGAGTGCTATATCTTTACCTAAATATGAGTTACATTAAAGATCAAAGAAGCCTAAATAATAATAAAAAACATGTTCCATAAATCAATTATGCCAGCCGAAAGCAAGAGATACCCGCAATACATGTTAAATGAAGAATATACGACCTAGGTCCCGGGTGCTTATAAAAGATGCAGGATTTCGGTCTGTATTACATTAACTTTGGTCTAGGTACTTCAACTATCATTGTGTTTCGACCTCTAGTGTATATTCTCATAATCTATTCTGATAAATAACTTGTTATGTAAGGAATTGGTCGTGACATTTGACTCTTTTATATGTTTTAATTTAATTAAAAATTTAAACGGTTATAGAAGTAAATTTATTACATTTTTTGATGATCCGGTGAACTTCGTATATCCTACACATATTAAGTCATTTTTTTTAATATATTAAAGAGTTTGAACCTCATGCTACAGCTAAGTATATGACAACCTAGTGACAATTTTTATTTCAAAGAATACAAAATATTTCTTTTTTTTTTTAAATTTGTCGGTTTTTGTATTTTTCTTTATATATTATTTATGTTTCCTACCGTTTAAACCTTTCCTGAACTTCCACAAATATTTCAAGATCACAATTAGCCTAATCAGTCTAGCCATTCTCGAGTTCTTGCGAGATAAACGAACAGCAATTCATCATATAATATAAATATAGAATCAAACAATACGACTTTTCAAGTGCTCAGAAATCGTCTCTTGCTGTCACAATAATAAATATGCAATTATAGACTTAATATATTAGACAGTATGGAATAAGAACCATAGTTATAACACTAACTAATTATCATTTGTTCTATAATTTTACTTTTTTTGCATTGAGTATCAAAATTATTTTTGAACCTCACGACAGTCTCTTTCCGTACTCTAATGTTATTATTCATTATTTAAATTTATTATCGTGAGGAATAAGAGTTTCATAGTATGCATAGAAGTATATACAACATTTTACCTTTTTAAATATACATAATTAATAAGTCAAAACAACTTTGTTCAAGAGCTTTTTACAAAGCGCTTTTAAGGCTTAATTTTTTTAGTTGTTTTCGGAAAGTTTGACTGAAGAATTTAATCTTTTTAAAGCATAAATAAAAAAACTAACAATATGCACTATCTAAAATTTAATAAAAAAACCGTGATAATTACGCGGGTTATATGCATATAGAATCCCCGTAAGATGTTATATAGATGAAGAAAATGCCAATATTGTGTTTATTACCTAGTTCTTTCAGGATTAGACAACGTACATTATATAAATTATTCATGAATTATATGAGGAACGACGGTTTTTAATGTCTACGTCATAACAATCGAGCACAGATTAAGTTCAGTTTATTTATATATAATCTGTGATTAATCATTGATCCACAGACTTGAGTCATAGGGCTCGAATACAAACATTATGTCGTATCTTCCTTCAGTTTTTTATGACGGTCAAAATTATACTTAAATAAAGCAGTGAATAACCTCGTTATAATAATTGGTTAAACACAAAATTGTGTGTGGCACTTATGGGTGATCAATCATTTCAAAGGGTTATGGTTCTTTGTTAATACTATTGTTATTACAATGTAACATAAATGACAATATTATAGTAATTTTCTAGGACACGTTTGGTATGTTAATTTAAATTTATATACAGACTTCAGGAAGAAAGATGAAAACCTTTAATACACACAATAAAAAGGATATTTAAGTAAAATAAAATGCCTAACAATAGGATTCCCTGTGTGGGAGTAGCGTGAGCAGCTAGTCTTCCCTTTGACGTGTTATCGGTACGTGACAATAATTTCTACGTAACACATCTTATAATCAAACCATTATTAAAACCTAAACATAACAATCAATTATACAGTATTTATATCAAATACTTATACAAATTTCTTAGCCTATATAATGATTATAAAATTAAATAAAAATAAATCAAATTTAAAAAGTTTGGTCCCTGTGGCTGTGTAATATTTTCTGTTTCAGAGTCGGACAGGTTGAGATGATGTTGTTTTACATTGTTTATGAGAATGTATGAGATATGTTATGTTGAACATATTATATGTAAGACGCGGCTCGAGGCGTCTCTCGTGAGTTTGAATCTCGGTGGTGTACAGATACATTTTTGTATGTGCGCAATTGATACATTATACAATTTCCTTCAGAGTGAAAGTTGTTTTTTAAAGAAAAATTATCAAGGAAATACAAAATATTTATTTAATATTATTAAATATATATTTTAAATACACAATGTTAAAAAAAAATATTACGTATTTATAAACTTAATTGAAAATCAAATCTATCTCTATAGAAATAAAAAAAAATATTATTTCTGTATAACATTTTAAGTGTGAGTATATTTTGTGCGCTTCTCACGCACCAATACATCCATCCTGACTCAACAGCATACGGACTCGCCTGCCTACCATATGCCGAGAGCGAATTATATCATATTTCACCGTAATGTGCAGAGGCGATGAGGGCTTGTAGAAATTGTTCGTGGTTGGTAACACAGAAGGCAAAAGATCACGTGGCCATCCAGATGGATATAACAATGAAAGAATCATCATCCTCAAAACTATATACTAACCCAAGAGAGGCGCTGGACCAAAACCGGTGGAAACAGAATGAGCTGCCCACTGAAGCTAGAAAGAGAGACTATCTTTGGTAGAGATAGATCAATATGTCTAAGAATACATGAGGCTTATTTATTACTATACTGATGAAAAAATTAAGCTAACAATTTTCTAAACTATAAAAATAGTTTTAAACTCTTCTGATAGATATATGTACTCAAATAGTTGTATCAGGTTTATTATATATGTGGAAACATAGTATGAGGGCCTAAGTGTGTTGACTTTATCGAAAACCCGAAACCTAATATTTTCTTGTCATTTTTCGTATATCAAATTTTAAATAAATAAAAGATAAAAACCGTTGTGTACCAATATTCTTTTTTGTTTTCACGGCCAGTAGGCTCATCTGGTCATCTGAACCCCCCCAGGGTTCACTTAACACCAGATCATCTCTCAATACCAGAGGTGTGGCGTTGCCGGCCTTTTAATAAATGGTACGCTCTGTTTATGAAGGTTCCTAAGAGACGAATTAGTTCGGAAATCCTTCAATGGGCAACTGTTATTATAGAGTAGAAAATGTATTTGGACCCTTATCTTTTACAGCATACATCGAATTATTGTACCACAAAGATTTCATATCTGTATGCTTGACCGTCATTTAGACAAACATATAGTATCTTACGTACAAAATGAAATATTATGTTTATATTTAGCAGTAGATAAAAACATACATTCAGTACTCTAAGACTAATCTGGTACATAATATACAAAAAATAAATACAGTATTTTGATTTAAAAAAAATTCTTGTCTAAAAATATACCTTTAATATTTTACAAACACCCATTAGTACGTAACAATTAGAAAACAAATGAGGAGCGTAGAAGTTAAAATTGGAACATATGTAGTTAATCCAATATAGTAATAATTACATCTTTGTAATATAGAATTGTACAAAATTTTATTTTCAAGTAAAATCTCAATAATTCTCCGATTTCCTCAAAATTTGCTGGAAATAACTGACATGTGGAAGCTGACTCTAATTTAACATTTTTCGAACTCCACTCAACCCGTTCTTTGTTCAACAAACATTTTATTTATTTGTAGAATGTCGACTGTTTCTGAATTATGTGAAACCTTTTTCAATTTGTTTGCTTTCATTTTTCGTATTCCAAATTCAAAGTCACCCGTGACGCATCAACCGCAGACTGAAAATAACTGTAAATACCATACCTTTTTACATTGCAACTCTCTTTTAACTCACGATTTCATTTAAACATGGTTGATTTTTTATTTATTATAAAAACAAGACAATGGTTTCACTAGTATGAATACGATAGAAAAGATAGCTATAAATAAGAAAATGTAAATAGTTTTGACGATTTTACAAATCGTCATCCTCAAATATAAAAACATTTGATTCAGTTGCCAATCATTGATTACTGATTTAACTTGAATTTAAAATTGATCCATAAATTAGATCAACCTTTTCACTTTTGATAAGCTGTACTTTATTTCTGTAGGTTATAATTTGTGATTACAGCAACAGATTACAAACTCGAATGACAAATTATCAATCAAATCGTCAATCTTGCATTAAATTATAGTCTGTGCGTATTACTTTACAAACAAAATTATTACCTTACAACGTTGGAAATATATTTCCTTACATTTAATAATGTTTAACATGTTTCTCTAAACTATTAGCTGCCAACTATTACTAATCATTAGTTCAACATTAGTTTTTATTTCTGCTATAAATTACATTTTACGATGCGAGAAATAGACAATAGTGTACCTGTACATTACACATTATGAAAATAGGGTCATAGTAAATTATCAAAACTAAGTCTGTATGTTTATATATAACAGATAGCAGGTAGAGATATTAATAATTATTTTGAACAAGTTATTAAAGAAAATTTAGACTGTGGATTTCTCCGCTTTTAATAGATTCTTGTCTACGATATTTAAATAGCACGAGGTGATTATTTACATGATAAAAGACAAATCAACTTTAAAATAAAATGATTTAATTTTGACTACAAGGTAAGCACCGAAAGTGGAATTGTCTTTGATAAGATAAGTGGCGTCTGATAACGCGCCAATTATACAAATGCAGAGACTTTTGTGACAGATGACACTGTTGACATGTAAATACCTTTAAAAATTCACAAGCGTGATTTGACAGGCTGTTTGTATAACCTATTTTTTATAATACTCGCCAATTAGGGATCTTCAGAAATATGAATGTGTATATGTTGAAAATACATAAAAAAATAAATCAGTTAATTCAAATCTAAATTACTATTTTGTCTCTTATTGTCATATTGTGTTTACGCTGTGATGAACAGAAACAGACAGAGTTTAAACAGAGTTTACAGTGTTACATTATTTTCGTTCATAAAGAAAATATTGTTTCTTTATGAACAAAGACGAAAGTGATTTGTTAAAATCGCTCAATAGCCTTTATAACTAAATATATATAAATAGTAATTATTAATATTTAATTATGTAATGAAACTATTATGTACCCCAAATACGCGCTCATTAATACATGATATATATGTATATATAGAATATAAATAAATAATTTAATGTTTTGTTCACATTAAGCGGCGGTTCGCATATCTGTAGGCATATTAACCTTCACATAATGAGATAAAACACATTTTTGATGTCCAATTTCGGATCGTCATTTGTCACTCCGTCGATTCAGGTTAAACTTCTTTTTATTATTTATTAACCTATTAATATTTTCGTGTCGTATATTCCACGTTCATTAACAGTTAAAACGTGTATTGGAGTATATACACGGTATGTAGACACTTGCCAAAATTAATTACCAGAGACATTCCTAAGGATGACTGTACAGTTTTAAGAATTTTGCGCACATTTTTACGTACCTACTTTTATGTACGCGTTTTAACGTATTCGATGTTGATATACAGTACTACATACATATTAGCTATTGTTTGATTTTAGTGAAAGTAATTTAATAACAAATTCACTGGCGCTACAACCTTTTTAGCTCTGAGCCTCATACTTCCGAATGTGTTTCGCCATCATTTGTCAGTGTAATAGGCAAGTAGGAGATCAACCTTCTATTCAAGACACATGCCTTGTTTTAGTGGCTTTAGATCCCCTACTGTGCACCAATGAACTTTCTGTTTCCGAATTTAACATTCGCTCGAACAGTGTACGAAAATGTGAAGAAACCGGCTTGAAAACACAAAAAACGTCGGCGTGTGTCAGGCACAGCAGGCTGATTACCTAATTGTCGATTGTCAAATGATCATGAAATTTTATGTTATAACATTCATATGTATGATTTATTTATGAAAAATACCAACACATATTTATTACGACATGTTACCATAGCGACAAATGGGTGATGATGTAAGAATCCCAGTTCTGTTTCATCTGAACCGTGACGATATAGATTTCCTATTGATGTATGATCCCACATTGGCGCCGACTTGCGCATTGACCGAATATAATCATTTGAATCATGAACACGCGGTGTTACTTAACATTCCTATTGATTATTAAATAAATTATTTGACTAGATTAGTAACAGAGCTTTTAGGAAGATCATAAGTTGATGAATATATATGCCTGGTTTACGTAAATATTTTTATTTAACGGAAGCATGAAAACGCTTGCGTATATGTTCATAGATAGGTTCTTATAAAATGTAGTAGTAGTAAATCTAGTTTATATAGAATATTAATCAAAAGAAAACAAAAAAAAATTAAAGAACAAACGGGCATGTTAAACGATATCCACGGGCACTCCCAATTCTAGGGGGCTCGCGAGTGCGTTGCCGGCCGTTTAAGAATTGAGTTAAAAAAACATGACGTTAATATAAAAAAAACGGTCTTGTTGGTAACTGTTAATTTTGTCTGTTTTTTATGCCTGATGCCGTCGATTTTTAGGTCTTAAACCTGCTGGTCCTCTCAATGACTTCCATTACCGTACTATATATACTACCCGAATTAATAAGCCGTAGCTCAAATGTCACCTCTATGTTTAACCTATTTGATAAATGCTTGCCTATTTTGGGGCAAGAATAAATCCTCGGACGGAAAATGGATACATGAAGCCACTAAGTAGATTATCAGAAAACCGAGTGATCCATTTATCCGTTTTTATAAACTAAATTAACTTTTGATGATCCTTTTACCATTATAATGTATGCCCTGTATAAAGTTATTTGTAAGTGTTTATTATAAATTAAAATAATAATATTTTTCTGTCATAGTTTTAACGTTATCTGTATCTTACCTTCCACCAAACAAATATTTTGCTAGATTTAATAAAATCTTGTCGCTGGTTTTGTTTTTTTTTTGAAAAGTAACGGTTTTCATTTTTTATTTAAGGACACTTCGTGTATTCATATATAGTCTGTATGTATGGTGAGTCTGTTAGTCATTCTTGAATAGACGATTATAATTTAAATTGGATAGGATTATTTATTTATTTACAGAATTTTCTAGTTTATTACGGTTGACATAACCAGGATTTATGAACAAAAACAATGCATTTCCAAAAAATTTTTTATCTTTAACTTTAAAAAATTGTAATAATTACATACTTAAAGATACTAATAGATGCCTAACTACACTTTTTTACCTACCAGCCTACTATCGAATAAGCTCTGGTTCATTAAAGAACAAACACATCTGTAAAATCAATGTTAAGAGTGTTTTATCGTACTTTTCCTCGAGAACGTTCATGAGTTCCGATAACACCTATACAAATATTATGTTTTCGCATATTTTCGATAGAGTCATAAAGCTATTTTCAAAAGGTCCCGGGGTGAAAGCCCATCACACTTCTAATGGATTCTATTGTCGTTCACAACAAAAGTAGATATAAATAAAGTGTGTATTTTATAATTTTTCCTTTTTTATTGTTGTTATGTGCCAAGATCAAAGTGTAAGTGCAAGTTCTCAATAGTTTTAGTTGTCTTTATCTGTACCACAAAGCATAGAACAATTTCAAAATTCCACATCAAAAGACCAGGAAAACCGGCCAACAATTAAAGTGGGGTATTATAGTCGAATTTCGTTACATATGGCAAATGATTTATGATCAAGCTAACCGAGGCTTTGTTGTGCCTTTTTGGGAAAAGTTCACTTTATTGCCCACAACATACTAGTATGGGAAACCTTGTCATGCTTCTTTCAACTTTTACAGCTATCGCCCACCGAGCGTAATATAATATAGTGTGTTTTTTGCACCTATTATCATGCATTAAATATTTTAATGGTATGGATTTTTTTATAGAACAGGGAGCCAATAGACAGGAGGCTCACCTGATGTTAAGTGATACCGCCGCCCATGGATCCTTTCAATACCAGAGGGCTCGCGAGTGTGTTGCCGGCCCTTTAAGAATTGTTACGCTCTTTTCTTGAGTCTTCTCCTAAGTCAAATTGATTCGGAAATATTTCAGTGGGCAGCTGGTTCCACTTAGTGGAACCCGGCAAAAACTGCCTTAATTGTTTTTAAATTTTGGTATTTCGTATTCTGCCGCGACATCGGACGATGTTGAAACTCAGCTGCAGGTAGTAATCCAAACAACTCCTCTGAACACTTTCCATAGTATATGTTGATACTAAAATTATATATATCTATTATAAATCTATTTATACTTCTAATTAATTTATTGCATACAAAAAAACGGATTGAAGCAATCGGAATACATTATAACACTTAGTAGCACATCTTTCATTGATTCGTAGATGAGCAAGAAGTATTGGGAAGCCGATGTTTTTGTTAGTCACAAAGTCACTGTTAAATAAACAAAATGAAAACAAAAAATGTTTTAAGATTGGTGCTCTGCCTAGCACGATGTATCAAGCCAGCCTTCCTCGAATGATGGCATTAAAACCGTCTGTTCGAATGTCGGCAAATATAACAGTACCCCAAAGTCCTCCGAGATTTTAAGAATGGGCATGTTGGGGGGAGATATAATGACGCATCTTCGTATAACTGAAAGTAGGTTAGTTCGCTAAATTTGGTAACAATGTAGCAGATGTTTATTTACATTAAAGGATTTTTATCGAAAGCAAGGGATTGTAACGGAAAGCCGGCGCCAGCACATTGCTCGAAACGTTGTCTAAACAAAAAGCACAGAACCCGATAACTCAAAAATTATGTAAATATTTTTCACTGAGACCGTCGTGAAGACGCCGACTAGCAATTTATTACAATCTCGTGACGTTAATTACGAACTAAGAATGTGCTGTGTAAACTTTTTTATCTTAGAACAATTGCATAATGTATGAAATATTCGCAAATTCCAGCGTTTATGTGCACTTAGTCTAATATTTAAGTCAACTGTCGCGTCCTCGTTCACGCTGTTGTTTGTTTATTGACGCAACTTTTTGCTTTATTATATATTCCAGTTTTGAATTTATTTATATAAAACCAAATACAGACTAATACTGGAGTTTTTAATCATTTTTGTAATGGGATTTTGCTCCTTTATTTAGGGGTCCGGCTTATCCTAGTTTCAACTAAATGTGAAATTCATAACAATATCTACGTCTCGATAACTTAACTTATAGACACTTATAGGGAAAGAGAAAAAGTAAAGTGTTTGGATTAAGGATATTGGACCTACAAAAAGAAAAAAAAAACACTGGGCTTTAGGTTTCTGTATCTGTTTCATGGTCAGTTAGGCAAGTGATCATCCTTCTGTGCCTGACACACGCCGTCTACTTTTGGCTCTAAGGCTAAGGTTTCCTCAATATGTTTCCCTTCACCATTCGAATGAATGTTATATGCTCCATAAATCCCATTGGTGCACAGCCGGGGATTGAACCTACGATAACAGGGAGCCACTGCCAACACTGTTCTCAAATAGATTCAAAACTTCATAAAACAATAAATACAGCATTTAATCTGTAAACAGAATCCGCTATCATCGCATTAACATATCACAGAATATCTAGAAGGGCAGCGTGATACTTTGCATTAGGCACGTTATCATTGAGCGTCGATTTGCCGGTAGTAGTCCGAGTTGCTAATTACATCTGTCCATCAATTCACAGTTATCTGAAAAGCTTTATCGTGCATTTACCCGCAGCTGAAATGGGACGAACACAAGCTAAGCGATTGCTTCAAGATAAATGTTGTTTTTTATCCTAACCCCATGCTTTGGAAAGAACTAACTAGATTGTAAGACAGATGGAGGAGTTTTTATTCATAATTTTAATAAAACAATAGTAATAGTGATTTTTGTTTAATAATTTTTTTACAGAGTATTAATATGTAAAGACATCTAAAGATCAACAGAACATATCTTGACTATTGTTTTTTTTTGGCAGATAAAAATAAATGTTTACAGATTATACTCAAGACTTATTTAACAACAGGTAATAGAAGAAGGTAGTTTAACTAAGCCTGTATATAGTATTGTCTTTGGTTAACATAGCTTTTACACATTGAAAGAAAACAATTTTTTAACCGGATTAAAGCTATTTGTATTATTATAAACTTGGTCACGCACGTTGTAAAGCACGCGAAACGTCGGAAAATATTAAATTTAAAATTATTAAAATAATTATAAGTTTATAATAATACAAATAGCTTTAATCCAGTTAAAAAAATGTTTTCTTTCAATAAGCCTATATAATTGGTATTTACAATAAATTTAAATTTACAAAAGATCATACATTACTATCATGTTATATTCGAAAGCTTAATTATATATTATCTACATAAAAAAACGCTGTAGTTGCATATTGCAGTAGTATTGTTACGGGTGTAAGACAATTTTCTTCATCAAAACTCTTAATTCTATTAAATGAATCGCCACCGCTCTTATCGGGTTACTATCTTTAACGCCTATGCGTTTAATTTCAATATTATGACGTGAATATATAAATCCAACTTGACACAAATGCACGGGAATCTGAGCGATTTACAAGCAAATTTCGCTTACATTATAATAGTGCTTAGAACTATTTTTGAATGGTTTAAAAATAAACTTTGTATCACGATTTACGATAGAAATGTGACGTCACGTGTAACGATCATCTTGATGAAGTGGATCGTGGATAACTGATTAATCAATTATGATAATTGCTTTTCAATGTCTTATTTATAAAAGTTGCTTACACGTGTAGAGAATGTTTAAAAATAACAATTAGAGATCGAACTTAAACAAGTGCAGTTTTGTTAGTATATATTTTTATTATTATCTGATTAAAAAAACTTTCACACCAGCATAGTAAACTTTATAGGTTATTAGTATGTAGTTTATCATTATTTTTACATTATATTTGGTGGGAAGCGTACGACGAGACATCAAAGCGAAACTGTATACGAACAAAATGTAGTATTTTTATCTACAATTCCCTAAAAAAATGTTGTAAATTAAATCTTTAATTAATATATTCGAAACTGCATGATTCTTACAATATAAATGTACATTTAACATTCCATTAAGATACGCCATAGACTTAAATTACAGTTTCAGTATTCGAAAAGACATTCCACGGACAACTTATTTTCAAGTATGGAACCTTTATAATTTGAATCACGCTTGGCCATTTTTAATCTTTTTAATTTCCACTCTATCGGTTTTTGTAATCGTATATCTTATTTATTAGTCTATAATTTATGCGTAACGGTGGCGAAAACAAATGTCTGTGGTTATGCTTAGCATTTGATTACGAAATAATTTGATAATAACGGATTTTATCATAATTGTACCAATTGACTGGTCTCCGGCGCGTAGGGTCAAATCAATGAATTTTTAGTCCCGTTTTAGGTAAAATAGAAAGTTAATTAAAAGCATTTTGTTTTTTTATTTAATCGTAATCTTTTAAGTAAATATAGAAAATTCAAATGAAACAAAGTACCATTTTAAGCTGTCACACGGTTCTTGATCGCAACATGCGTTTAAAATGAATAGTTTTTGAGTTACAAGCTGTGTGTATTTTTTATGATTTTGCATAAGTGACATAGTCCACTTTGTTGATAGATTACCTATTGTTGTTGTAGTATTGGTATCTATAAATCTACTATTTAAGGAATAAGATTATGCTCTTTGTTTTAGTAGTAGAAACGCTTCCTTTTAACTTAACACAAAGCAATAAGGCAATTAGGTTTCTTTATTAAGATAGCTAAGCATTGTTTTAATACAAAAGACAAGAAGACCTTAGCGTAGCTTCTAAATCGTTGCAGTGCAATTAGTACACAATTTCAGTATTCAAAAAGACATTCCACAGACTAAAATGTTTTCATCTATGGAACCTTTGTAATTAGGATGAAGCTTGGCCATTTTAGTCCTTTTTCATTTCCACTCTATTGGTTATTGTAATCCTGTCTCAGCTTGAAAGGTACAAAGGATTTTAAGTAAAAAATATGAGTGATATGGTCTACTATTATAACTCCTCAATTAAGGCTTTGAAGAATTAAGGGAGTTATCGTAACGTCCTTTTTATGTTTATTTTTATCCTTTATATATTTTACATTAAATACCGGCTTACCTTATACCCAAAAAGTCGTGTCAGACAAACGAGGCTGATCACCTACTTGCCTATTAGATTACCAAATGATCATGAAACAGATACAAAATACTGAGACCCAGAACTAAAAAGGTTGTAGCGCCACTGGTTTATTATATTCTTCTGGATATATATGTATATGAATGGTTTATTCATAATTATTCTAAAGATATATATTGGTTACAACTTAATTAACATGGAAGTGTCACTCTAATATATGTTAAAAATAATGACTAAAGAGACTTTTGTGCTAGTCCCTGTATTAATTATATATACGTTAAGAGCTACTTATAGTAGTGGTCCAGGAAGAACAACATGGGATTTCACTTACAGTCACGGGGATTGGCAACCCTCTTTAACTTAGATGAATTACGTTATAGCAAGCATTTGATTTAAAAATGATGATTGGTCGTGTTTTACTGTAATTTGTTATGAATAATAATTACAAAAAATCGTTTATTTCCAATATTTACAAATGTAGAATATCCTTGCTTCCTTCACCAATGATCGAAACCCCTTCATGGCCTCCACTAACTTCGCTTCTTGCTAATGCTTCTATTTCTTCTATCTACCATTTTCTAGGGCACCCTTTTCTCCTTTGTAATTGTAAAAAAAAAATTATTACATGTGTAGTACACAATGTGTTAGTATAAAAAATAGGTCAATTATTTTTGAATACTGAAAATATTATCGAGTGCAATTATAGTGGTTCGCATCAAGGTAAAACAACTGACAATCGTTGAATGAGCCAATTGTATTACTTAATGTATTTCAATTTCATTCTTCAATATATGAAAAGTGGAAAGAATAATAACATCAATTTATATATTTTATATATATATATATATAGCTTAGAGGTTTATTAATCAGACTTTCATATAAGTTGCTGTTTATTAATTAAATATAATTAAAAAAGTAACAAACTTGCCCACATAAATTATATTAGATAAACATAAAAAAGGCCATCTGCCTCAAGCCGATGGGAATATAAAAATCAACCATGTGACCTATCCCATGGAGAGGCATGTTATTAGTGCGTCACGCTCGTAAATCGTAAGGTAGTTGGGCGCGTGGTTGTGGCACAGTCCATATCGAACCCGCGCCGCGCCGCCACCGTATCGCTTTCCGCGCGCTCCGGAAAATTGCCGCGAAAATGCGGAATTGTCATTTCTGACGTTATAATTTACATTTAACGGACTTTAGTGAAGTGTTACGTAACATTATCTGTGGAAATTGTAATGTTTTATTCAGCTAGTTTTGAGCGTTTTTTGTTACTTTACAACAAAAATATTTGCTAATTGAAGTCGATAAAATTTACGCCCATTCGCCACGCTATAAACTTGACCAATTATCGCCTTGTCAAACACAAGTTGAGCGTTGAATATGATGTAAAAACGACAAGTGTTATGACTGGATTAACCTATTAACTATTCTTACATGTCACTGAATTGTAAGATAAAAACGAAAATTTATGGTATTCGCTATGCGTCATCTTTTAAGATATATTGATAGAAAACATTGCGTACATTAGCTAATAGAGTTTATTCTATAAATCAATTTTGCTGAAGCATACGGCTGTTTTATTGTGTAATTTGTTATAACCATTGCTTTAAATTTAAAAGCAGTTTTCTATTTCAAATACATGGTTTAAAAAAGTAAGTTAACTATTTTTATATAGATTTGTCGTGTTCCTAAACAAGACTGCTATGGTGGTTTTCAAATACAACATATCATGATTAAAATTAAATTTATTCTGAAATAAAATACCATTACAAAAATTACCAGACGTATAAATTAAAAGTCGTCAAAAGTTTTATAGTCTGTGACAGAACTTCACGGACAGAAAAGTATCTAAATATACGTTTGAAAGTGAAAATTAACAGCAAGGTCAGTTGGAACCCAATGTCATCAGTCTTATCAGTTTATCTGCTTAATTTGTTATCAGCCCACATCTGGTAAGTAGGTTACACGAGTACTAATGCTTAGAAAAGGGCCCGTTCAGCATAACAACGATGATGTTGCAACGGCTAATTATTTGTACTGATATTAGTTTCAGTAGTAATTGAGACCATAAGGGCTGTTTTGAACGTCTTCATTGTTAATGTATACATTCAAACATAACCAATGCAAAATATCATATATACAATTAGGCTATATTTCTATATATCAGAAAGATTTCCTAGCTTTTATGAGTTTTAATATGAAAGTAACAAACAGTAATTTAAAACATGATTTATGGGACTCACCTTCAAGTCAGGACCAAAAAGACTCGAGACAATACGTACTCACATATATCAAAAACGTATTTTTGACAATCGGAAGTCATAGAAGTAGAGGCTTAGTTACCAGGGACGCATAAAGCAATTTAAAATGTTTACTTTGATTTACTTCGACAATAATCACAGTGCAGTTATCATAATATCTTGTTACATTCCGATTGATGTCGCCGCCTGTCATACTTGTCATTAGAGACGATATAATGTCTGATCAAAGCCGTTTACTTTAGACCACCTAGATTGATAATTTTAGATAAGTATATATTTGTCCAATTAAAATATACTAGTTAATTACGAGCGCTTACACGGGGTCCAACCTGTCTGAAAATAACCATAGATACTGTTTCAGAATTGTTTGAAGCCATAGTAGGTTTAAAGTACCACAGATTATCAAAAGGTATTGAAGAGGAATTAGGATAATTATTAACTGTTAACTCTCCTACTTATTTACTACTAAAGGCCTATACTTCAGAAAATATATATTTAATCATTAAAATGCTTATTTTTTTTTAATTTGATACATTTTTCTATGCCATAATAGTACGCTGTAAAACAAAAATTACTAGAAATAATGTATGTAAATTTAGAATTATTTAATTTATTGAAATTATATTTAATTTGATTCTATCTAACGCGATGTTAATTAAATTCTGTGACAGATATCAGACAATATCCATATCACATCGATATTTTATCTTTTGATTGATGCTATTTTGATGACCCGTTGGCCCAATTACAAAATATAAATATTGCTAGTGTGTACTTAAAGTGTCCTAGCAAAACTGTTTACATACCCTAAATTAACAAAGGGCCCAATTTTTATCTTCGTATGTAAATTGCGGCAAATTTAGATTAAAGTGTTACCAACAATTAATATTAATATTTCCTTACCTTCTTATATATTTAAATATCGATTGAATTATTTGGAAATTAATTCCTGCTTGCGAATTGTGCATTAATTACTATACAAAAAATAATATACAATACTATACCAATCCCTAAAAAACTGGAACGACGTCATAACTACGAAACCTAAACCTAACGAAATATTTCATGTTTACGATTTTATAAATAAACGCAAAGAAAAATTACAATGGGATATTGAAACGAATTATGGTATTGCCTTTTGTTAACATAGCTGTTACACATTAAGAAAACGCTTTTTAAACGGATTGCAGCTATGTATTATTATTATAAACTAATATAAAAAAACTAATAATTATAAGTTTTTAATAATAATACATAGCTTCAATCCGTTTAAAAAGTGTTTTCTTAACGAATTATGGTTTTCGGAAAACAAATGCACGAGTAAGTATCTGTAAAAAATTGAATTTGTAATTCCTAACCTAAGATATTTGAAATCAAAGTTGCAAGTACGTCAAAACGTCAGTTGCATATGTAAGGACCTAATATAATGATGATATGTAGGCTTTAGATTAATTTGTAGTAAATAAAAATTAAGGTTTTAACAAAACCTTAGCTTGACTTCACGAAATATATTTTATGTATCAAAATTATGTTAACTTTTAATTATGTTAAATTTGAATTCCATATTATAAGTTTAATAAAATTGTCGTATCTAAAACAGTATTTTCTTATAATATAATTTAATTAATTATAGGTAAATTTGATACGATGATCATCTTTTAAAAATATAATGTCTTATCTTGTCTTACGCGACATGCCATAATATGATTACTTTAGGATTGCCTAGAATTCCACGGTTACGTAAAGACATGTATGTTGTTACTGAACATCAGTAAGTACAATTAAATACATCACTATTGACTTTACCAAAAACAAGAAAGGATAGAGAACTCCCGCCTAACCAGAAAAGTATTTTTAGTGCCTCAGCGTAAGCCTAATTTTTGAATAAGTGTGAATATTACTTAATTAAGAAAAGTTTTGATAAAAATTAGTAGTGCTACAATGTTTTACGTCTGAGCCTCAGCTGTCTGTATCTGTTTCTTGATCATGTGCCTGACACAATTCGGCGACTTTTTTTGGATATAGACTAGCCAGTTTTGTAAGAAGGTGTTAAACGCCCATAAACAGAAGTCGATTGGTAGACTGCGGGCTTCGAATCTAAGACCTCAGGAATGAGAAGTGCAGAAGCCACTAGGCCATCACTGCCAAAATTCAAATTCAAATCGTTTATTTCCATTAGGCCTATTGAAAAGGCAATTTTGAAAGCAAAATAACAAATATAAAATATTAAAAAAAATAACTTGTAGCCACCAAAATGAGCAAGAAACTCCATACTTAGTCTTTTAAATTAGTTTATAATATTTGTTATACACTATTGGTTGTTTTGTAATTCGTTAAAAATTCTCGGATAACAAGCTTCACCCAGTGCCGCCGGATAAACGCATAAGCACCAATTGACGCACAATTACACCAACGTAATTTGAATAAAACCGCTTTAAAAATCACAATAAATAATACCACAATTAAGTCATAACATGAAATTAAATATTATCTGGTAAGTAATAAATCTTGGTTAAATCGAGCGGTGGTCGAAAACACTTGAAGGTGTGATCGTAAATCAACGTCGTGATAAAAAAGCTGTGTGTTGTATTTCACACTATTAAAAAAATATATTCTACGCTTAAATTTGACAAGCTTTCATTATATTATGTATTATTTCCAGTATTTCACTGGCAATGTTTAGACTCTTTTAGATAGAAATAATATTTTATAAAAAGCTTCCGTGGACTAGACTTACGTTTTAGTTAGATGAAAGCTTTTGTACCTTCTAAACTAAACCTGTTGTTAACCTGGAAATATTAATATATAGTACATATATATAATGTAGTAGGTATATCGTGCTAGGTTTTTATTTTGATGGTAATATTTTACGTTCTAGGTAGATAGAACCAATTTTATAAACTGCTATTTAAAATGCCAGATGAATAGTGTATTTTCTTACGAAAATATTTTGAAAATAATTTAAAAAAATATTGATATGTCTTTTTAAATATATTTTTCATTAAAGTCCAATTGTGTTATTAAACTCGCGGACGAAACCGTTCGTTATAGTATATCTTTAGTTACAATGTAAAACTGTTGCCTATCCCCGTTAAGAGCTAATAATATAAATTACAATTCTCTTATCTGATATTTGAAGTTGTAATGAGACCGACGTTCTTCACAGCTCATTAAAAAGCTAAATATATTTTCGTATTTTAATTATGAAATGTTTTACTTTTGTTGATGGCTTAAATAGTGTCAAATTGACTTTGATAATCAAAATTGAATTAATGAAATCACATGTACAAGAAACGGCTCTTTATTAAATATATATTTTTTTTTTATTTAACAAGGGACAAACGAGGTTTAGGTTCACCTGATGTAAAGTGATAGCCCATGGACGCTCATTGCCAGAAGGCTCCCAAGTTCGTTGCCGGCTTGTGATCTCTTTGTTACGAGTATATTTTTCTATATATAAACTGTGAAATTTATATATTTGTAAAGGAGCTATTATATAAATACGTTTAATTAAAGCGCCCCATTTACAGACAATTATCATTATCGGCAAAGAAAATAATATCTAATTATTTACTAACAATAACTGGACGTATTTTGGTCTGAATTGAAGGCATCATCAAATTATATAAATGTTCAGTAATTACATAGTAACTCCTATTAGGAGGTAAACAAGCAGGAAGCTCTCTTTTCTAGAATGCTCGCAAGTGCATTGTCGACCTATTAAGAATTGGAACCCTCTTTTCTTGAAGGACTCTTGGTCAAATTGGTTTGAAAATACTTCAGTGGGCTGCTGGTTCCACATAGTGGTTGTGCGCGGCAAAAACTACCTTAAAAAAAGCTCAGTTGTGGAAAGACGGACGTCGAGGTGATACGGATGGTATTTTGTATTCCGCCTTGATGTCCGATCGATCGATCGATCTCTTCTGAACACTCTCCATGGTAAATGCGGTAGAAGATTCAGTAAGACTCCATATATCTACGCAACGCCAATTAAAGCCTAGACATTTTTAAATAAAAACTAGATTAGGTTTAGTTGCAATTCATGTTTATAATAAATAATGCGTTAAAACCGTGTAATAAGACTTGCTTTGTGTATATAAGTTGTTACTAAAAGATAAAGATTTTTCTATTAGAGACTTTTCCATTAAGAATTAGTATATGTGTGAACAAAGCAATCATCGGTTTGGCATTGTGCCAGACTGTTTCAGACGTTTTGAGACGTTCATTCATGTTGTAACAACACAATAACAAACACAAAAAAATCCAGTTATACCTATTTTCATGTTAAATAATGTTCATGAGTGTATTTTTAGATAAATATACCGAGATATTTTTTGGCAAGGCTATGAATGAATAGTTATTTTTAAGTTGTTTAAAAGGTCGACGCACTAGCGAGCCATGTTGCATTTAGTGTCCATGGGCGGCAGTATCACTTAACATCAGGCGAGCCTCCTGCCCGTTTACCACTGTTCTATAAAAAAATATATTCTGTTTTACACCGCCTACTAGATTTTCGTATATCGAATAAAAGATATTGCTGTATTTTAAACTGAAAAAGAATTATTGCAACTAAAATGTTCATATAATTTTTTTACATTTAATCAAGATTTTTTACGCTCCCATTGGCGTTTATCCATTTTTATCATACTTCTTTAACGTTCTTTCTTGTAGTGTTCTCAACTTGTAGCTCAGAATTACTTCACCGTTATTGTAGTAAATGAACTCTTTATAATCGCGTAAAGTGTTTCCATGGTAATGTCAAATTAAACATTTTTATTTAAGAAGATGGCCTTCAAGGGAAGAGTGTACCACATCTCTAAAATTTGGCAATACAGTTTACTCCTGGTATTACTGGTGTCTATGGTTTACGGTTACCACTTTATTCTATATGCTGCTGCCTGCTAGTTTGATCCCTGTTTTATCATGTGTTTCTATCTTTAATATCGTTTCTGTTACTCTGTTCATACTAAGAGTAAATTTCATGTTAAGATTTATCGCAAGCTATGACTCCTGTACATCAAATCGAATATGTTTTAAAATACGTCATACATAGCCCTCGGCTCTTAATCTAAGGGTTGTATAGGTTAAGTTAAAGTATATAATAGATTCACAAACTAGAACCATTGTGTGGCTTAATGCTAATAAAATATGTTAGTAACGAATTTCGATACATAAGAACTAAAAATGAAGACCAAAAATTGCAAAAATCACGAAATATAGCACAATATAAGAAACCTAAGTGATAACAATGCATTTCAATTACTAATGCGCGGTCCGATAAACACTTGCACGTTGTAGCTATTTTGTGTAAGTTACCACTTAATGAGATCTCATAATGAAAATAATATGATTATTATTAATACTAGCACTAGTGACCTACTCGTGGATGACAGATCACACAACGGAAAACAGATAAAAATTTAAATAAATAAAGCAATGACGCAAACTGTAGTATTTTAGTACAGGTTCCTTAATAAAACCGAAATCAATTTACTGATCTATTTGAAGATGATATAAAATTTATTTTGTTATAAAATTGTTTGCGTTAACAAACCGACCTTGCTCGGACCATAATCCATGATGAGGATGGATTAAAAACTATTTTAAATTCTTGATTTCCAGCCAATAATAACTTGTTAAGAAATCAGGGCTTAACATAGTTTACAATTTACTGTAACCACAAAGAGAGAAATAGAAAAATGTCAAAATGCGACAGTTACAAAATGTTTAACATAATAAGTATATATTTATGGTGCTTCAACCTTTTAGGTGTCGAGATGTCGGTATCTGTTCCGTGATCATTTTAAATAGGCGATCATCCTTATGTGCCTAGCACACACCGTCGACTTTTTGCGTCTAAGGTCTACTTCGCGATGTTTTTCTACAGTGTATGTTACAGTGTTAAATGCACTGTAACTTTAAATGTAATGCCAGAGTTGAACCAAAACCGATTGCAGTTCTGAATTGTAACGATACTTATAGAGAGACGGGGATATAAGTAAAAATATTCATTAATTTATGTGTTTTGTTAATTAAGACATACTTGTCAGCTGTTGTAAAAAATTTCAAGGAGAACGCTTTCATTATAATGAGCTCACAGCAAATAGAAAAAATATACGCAGTTACTCCTATCTGAATTGTAACGCTATCTCAATGTTTACTCGCTTCAATGTTTTATTAACATACATCCAAGATCTGTTTGAAATATTATCTATATTTTAAATTTTAATCTATTACGAATACCTTCGTTGTGATAATGGAGCCATTTGTGATTTTATCTAATTAAAATGAAGATCCATTTCATAGTTTTTAATCAGCGAAATTGGAAAATATTATGTTATTTAGTTAGTAACTGTGACAAAACTTTTCGTAGTTTTCTTTACATAAATAATTTATTATACAGGCGGATCCGACATTATCCTCTACACGTCTTAATTTTTTTAACTCACCTAATTGTAAAACCTTTTTCGAATTCACTTGAACATAAAAAAAACATCTGTGCAAGCCGATTAAGAAGTTTCAAATACACGCACGGAATATTTATATATAGAACGATGTAGCAGGACTTGACGGGGATGACGTGTCACCCGTGTTATTGTTCTAAAACTATAATTAGTTAGAAAAAAGAGCAGTGTGGCTCGTGGCTTCAGCGTGTGAGGTTCGATCCCCGAATGTTCACCAAGGACTTTCTGTCTATGCGCGTATTTAAGATTTGCTCGAACGGCGAAGGAAAACATGGGAAATCGGAATGGAAAATCTTAGACCCTAAAAAGTCGACGGCGTGTGTCAGGCACAGGAGGCAGATTTGCCTATTAGATTTACAAATGATCATAAAACGGATACAGAAATCTGAGGCCCAGGCCTAAAAAAATTTGTAGCGCCACTGATTTCTTTTTAGTTACAAATAAATTATTTTAGGTAGATAGATTAGATATAAATAAACTAGTTTTTTTGGTGACACTAATTGTATTAATTATAATCATATACGACCAATACCACTATAGACTGTTATTTTTTTCAGTTGTTAGCTGAAAAAAAATCCACAAAAATTTTACCATAATGTACAGTCAATCTGACATCAGTCTGGTATGATTTTTTTACTATTAATATAGCGGCGACTAGTTGACAGGAACGTTCCCTATCGTCATAAAAATATTATATTAACACCAATAAACATTAGCGCTTAGCGTATCGCTTGTTACTTGAAATACAAAACACATGCGACGTACATGAAATAAGAGAAATTATTACTTGTAAATTTATAGTTGTTACACAAGATTTAAAAAAACAACAGCTTTGTAAAGAATTTAATACTTTAAATGTTACCAATATTAAATTAATTTATCATACTTCGATACCGTCACAATATATTTATGATTTGAATCGCCTCTCGTCTACGCTCTTGATTTGATACCTGGCACTAAACGTTAATTTCGAGTTTATATTGATGTATAATAATGTATTTATTATTTACTAGGAAACAAAGACAACAACAGTAATCCCCCTATAACGTACCCATACAACGCGTTTTCGTATAACGCGATTTCTGTCTCCAATTTAACGCAGTACTGCGCCCCTATAACGCGGAGATTTCTTAAGTTATATTTTTGTAGTGTGAAATTTATAATGATTTGTCGAGTCCATAATTAGTTTGAATACCTTTGAAGAAACAAAAAAATATTGGACGGATATTTTATATAGCGAGATATTTTTATCTAGGTACATTCCATTAGACATTGTTACGCATTTATGAGTCAAACATTCGCAAACATTACCTAAGCCTGCAGAAGTGCATAGACCTTCTTATCAGCCAATGTCGATGCGTAAGTCATATTTTTAGATTTTGCCATATCAATCTTTGATAATAATCAAAAAACGACTTAAATCGATATTAATAATAACATTAAGTAGACAGTTAAGAAATATATGATATATTTATCCGTATCCATGTCATGATTACTTATATGTTTGATGCGATATTTTTACAGAGCTAGGTACTATACCTATAGCAATAAAGGTTTCACAGTATTGATATAATCATTATAATAAAGCCTTTTTTTATTTTTATATCCTTTATTTACATTTCTATCTCAATCTAGTTAATATTACTGATAGGTGATTTAAAGATTTATTTATTATTTAGAAATAATTCTAACTGATAACAGTTTATTTAAATTCCCATAAAATTTGCAAACATTAGAAAAAATTGTGACCACATTCCAAGTGATTGGGTCATAAAACGTATTAAGGTTATCTTTGCTATTAAGAAATCGTAAACCAAGACGTTATCGATAAGTATTCTACACGATGCATTTTATCGGCAAGTTATAGATTTCTTAAATTTTTATCTTAAAATAATCTTTATCACAAATTTTAAATTGAAGTATTTTTACGTATATGGAATTTTGAAGGCTTTACACAGTCAATGTGTTGTTATCAAGAATAATGACTTAAGCCATATAACAATAAATCAGTGGCGCTACAACCTTTTTTTTGCCTTAGATTTTTGCATCTGTTTGATGATCAAGGCATAAGCAAGTAGGTGATCATCTTCCTGTGCCTGACATTGGCCGACGACTTTTTGGGTCTAAAGCAAGCCGGTTTCTTCGCGATCTTTAATGTTTAATGTGCATATAGACAATGTTCATTGGAGCACAGCCGGGGATCCTCAGGAATAAGAGTCGCACACTAAAACCATTCCACCAGCCAGTGGACACTGTTCTCTTAAGCTCAAAAACCTGCGCCTAATTCGCAGCCTAATGTTATAAAATTTTGACTTAGTCTAACTATCCTCGAAAGCATAGTTACCAGACTGATGGTGTGATGTGGTGTGGGGTGGAAATAGAAGCTTATGAGGATAATAAGTCATCTGCACTGGACGTCATAAAATAACAACTTGACATGACAAAACTTGTGTTTGACAATAAAAATAATAAAAACATATCTACTTTTTTAGTAACATACTTTTCGGTGACAGATATATAAAACAAATAACGTAACTAGATCACATATATAATAATATTTTGTATACTAATAAGCCTGATACAGTTTTCACAGATGTTATTAGCAATTTAATTTAGCAACAGTTCTTTTCGAATAAAAGTATATTTACTTGCAAAGAGGTGTTTCAAACACAGTGTCGAAGAACTTTGAAAATGGCGAACTTCCTCGTGTTTACGGTAGCTCTCTTGGTGAGTATGAAAATATATATAGCTCATTCACAATGTTTTATATTAATAATCTATATTTTTACAACGCGTGAGGCCTGTTTGCGTTTGCATAAAATTAAGGAAATTCAAATTTCGAACGCTTTTAAAGTCAAATGTGATCACAACAGCAAGTGAGAGTAACGGCGCCAGTAAGACGGTTGATTCTATAATCAAAATCAAGACCTTGAATTCATTATTTAGCACCTTGATTCCACACTTCATTGTATGTATGTACATTAACCTCGTTGCGTCTTTGATCTTCAATATACCTAGCAGTTATAGGCAAAGTGTAAATCACTTCAAATTAAAGCAATGTCTAGACGCTCAATTTCACATCATTGTGGTCACCTAGTGTTGATTAGAAAATTTGTGGATGACATTTGTGTATTTGGGTCGTGTAATGGCAAATGATTGCGCACGTTATAAATCGACAAGTGTTGATTTGTGTAATAATTCCTAATAAACCTCTCCAATGCATGATCAAGGCTGATGAAATTTTGAAATTTGCATTCAGGCGCTCGAGACCGATGTTAACCAATAACTCAGGGTTATAAAAAATCTGCAGCAAATGTGTGACTTATATAACAAGGTCGCATATGTCACCTAGAGGCAAAAAGAAACACATTTCACAAAAAAACTATCAGATAGAAATTTAATGTGCAGAGTCTGAGGTTGTATGTTCGAATTCTGGACCTAATACTGTAACAAATTAGAGCACTTAGTTCTACGCTGAGTATAATGGACTAAAATAGGATGCCGTGGTGTCTGCGACACATTTTTATTTATCAATAAGTAAACATGACAGATTCATCAGAAATACAAGATATATAAAAAAATAAGTGTGTATTTTAATTGTTTCACAGATAAGATTTTTTAAATGAAAATATGGGCAACACAACAACAAATAAATTGATAATAATGGGCACGAAAATGTAAACAGAGTAATGTATAGTACCAGTGTGACCAAATGCTGTGTGCATTTGTTCATTGTAATATGCGTAATATCCTATCTCTATATTGGAGAAGAAACATAATTAGACCCGGAAATCTGTCCCACAGAGCGACCTGAAATTATTGTTAGAACCAACAGAAATTCTTATTACACACATCAACCGGTTGTAAAGTTTGACATTGAAATTGTTAGTTTGTTACTTTTAGTACCAGGAAATCATCAAAAGTAAGCCGTCATCGTTTAGTTACATGTGTATTATTTTACGAGGAATAAGTGGTATTTGCTATGTTCAAGAATGTTGGCGCCATATATTTACATTAAGCCGCCGCACGTATGGTCACTGCAAACTTTTGATTAAACAAAGCGGCTATATTTACTGAGTAGTAAATTCCAAAAAGATTTATTCTTAAATATTTGTCTATGGCATTAGAATTCACATTTTTGGAACGAGTAAATAAAAGGAAAACGTGGAAAGTATTACTAAAACATCATACCAACTATGCACAAACATCAGCTTTGTATCGCGCTGCCCGGACATACAACGAACAAAATTTCAGCCTTGTCTTGTTTAAGCTATCGCGGAATATGCTTATAAGGAATATTAAGAATATCCAAAGCGCTAAAGCACTTGCATCATGAAGACTCCCTCGCGTACATACTCTCATTTTAACACCATTACACAAAACACAGCCGAACTAGTTATTATGTCTTTGTTTTACACAATTTATATTACGAAATAAATAAATTTTGTATTTTTCTAAGGGCACGGCTATTTTTTCTGACCTAAAACTGATATTCCAATGAGAAGTTTTACCGTCAGGTTCTCGAAACCCACTAGGGAAATTTTATAAATTTTATATAACTCTGCTATATACTGCTCCGCTATGACCGGTAGTCGAAAATGTTAGCCGACATAAAAATCACCATAATCTGTATTGTATTATCATACCGTTTTATATAGAGAAAACTCCTATTTTAGTTATATGTGCGCTGGTATCAGCTGTTATTGTCATTATAATTTAATAACACTAACGACAAATTAGTTCAAAACTATTCTGTAGTTTATTTAATTTGTCAATAGTAATCTTCAAATTAACTATTTCATAGTCTGTAGTAATATTTTTTTATTTTGTTAGTATCAGTCAGCGCGATCGTTCCAACATATATATAAACAGTTGTATATCCATACTAAATACAATATCATTTCTAAAGAAATAAACGTTCAAGATGCATAGTTAACGACACTATTACTTCATAATATTATTCGTATTATAATACACTGCATATTTAACAATATTCAATGACTATTATTGTTGCATGATAAATAAGATGCGACCTACTTGACAACGTACATACTGACATACATGTTATTGTAACGCTTCTGAATACCATTGTCTTCGACTGAATCGTTAACTAATTTAGGATACTTATCTGATTCAGTTGTTCAGTCGACCTTGTTAAGCGCTATTTACTGTATTATTCTGCATTCCAACTTCAAATTTAATCAGTCTTACGACTTTGGATTGAGACGTTCCAGAAATGTCTGGTTTGATGTCATTGGCTAAATTTACATAACAGCTCAGTTGATATTGAAAACAGATAGTGACTTAGACCAGTGGGTCGGGTATATGAAAAAGGTTTTTTTTTATAGAACGGGGCGGGAGCCTCTCCTGATGTTAATTGATACCAGCGCCTATCGACACTCTCAAAGTCACGATCGCGAGTGCGTTGAAATTAAGAAATGTTAAATGCTCTTACCCGATTTACTTTCACTATTATAAACCACTAGTAATCAACAATTTTAAAACGACACCCACATTATATTAATTCCACAGATTATAAATCTCATTGTACCACATTTTGTGTGACATCATTCACTGGTGGCAAACTAAAAAATATAAGCTTATCCCTATATAACTTGACATATGATATTATTACTCAATTATAATTTAATAATAAGTGAACCCTTTACTACCTACAGTTAATTCACACGTAATAATTAAATTAATATTCCAGCTAACAAGGGAGTCGAGAGATCCCAGAGCAAATAAATTTATAATTCTACTTTGTCAACCTCATCGTATATGATAATGGAAAGTCAACGAATGGTCCAGTTGTGTTAATGAATGAAACTTGGTTGTAATTTCTGAATGCTATTCATTGTCTTAATTACGAACTTAACGTTTCAAAGGAACGGAGAGTTATAGGTGCCATTAACGTTCTATTGTTTGGACTATCTGGATTTTTACTTGTTTAGATAGATGACGCATTGGCCCCATTTTCTATGTATGCAATTGCATTCCCTATAAGCTTTGTCCTTGTTTTGTTTGGCTGACACACCGAGCCAACAAAAACTTGACAATAATTAAGAAAATACTATAATATTCATATTATTAAGAATTTCATATCTATTATAATACATGTAGGGCGTAGGCGAGAACTTTTTCTTACTGCTTTAACGATCGCTTTTTAAAGGATTTTAATTTGAAATTGTCTTGATGACTTCATAAAATTTCGATATAGCAATATATGTATTATATACAAAGGATTCAGTAACGTAGTCCTGTCCAGGCTGTGGTTTCCCAAGTAACAGCAATCCTCAGAGCAGTTAGGTCGCTCCATGAAGCCTGCGAAGTTCTTAGGAATCTTCTGAACTTCTGAAAGGATCTAGGCTGGCTTTCTTAGTCCGGACTTTACACACAACGGACCAATTCTAATTGCAGAAATTATTTATTATATGATGTTAGATTATGAAATATATACAGTTAAGGTTAGCTAGACGTATAAATGTCGTTTTCGAACATAGAAAATGGTAGACTCAAGAAGAGCTTAATAAGCCTGTACAGTCGTCAGTCATATTGTTGGTAGGACCAGCAAACAGCGATGTGAAAGGCAATGGAAAACCACCACATTATTTATCCCAGGACATCATTATAGCTGAGACAAATATAACTACAACCAGTCAAAGGGTGTGAAGAATCTCTGCGTCAGCCATGAAGATGGTTACTTGGAACGCCCACAGTTTATATAGCCTGACCACAAACTCCGTCGTAGTTGATGAATCGTAGACAGTGGTTTGGTCAAAGGACCAAGTCGTTCAGAAGCGTGGCATCCAGAATTAAAGTAGTCATGATGATCGCCAACCTTCGAAAGGAGATGGCATATACGAAGAAGGCGGTACAGAATATAGAAGAGAGATTTAATGAATTTATAGGTTTTTTAAACGATACGATATTAATTCATGTAACGTAATCTTGTATTCTTAAAACTAGGTATTATTATTAAACCTACTCGATACAATTAATATTATAAAAATCTATTTACAATCACAATGCTTTTTTATAATACCAAACAACGGCCGTAAATAAATCTTTAACTACTCAAACCATTTTAAATAATGAGTGGGTTTATATGGCTTCTGATTGTTACTTGAATGCCTTTGTATCATTTGGAACTCGTTTCCAGCTTAATAGAGAGCTTAAATGTTATCAATTGATCTTTATAAGAAAAGTACGGCTACCGGGTTGAGCAGTTGTCGCTTTATATATGACATTACAATTAATTCAATCTTTTTCTCTTTGTCTATTTGGATATTGTATTTCCAAAGATATACTGATATTAAGAACTATGTAAAACCAGCTTCCTAATGAAGTATTTCCTAACCAATTCCACTTAGGGTCCTTGAATTACCGTACCAATTCTTCAAAGGCCAGCAACGCACGCGCGCGATCTCTGGCATTGAGAATGTCCATGTGCAGTATCACCTAAGATCAGATGAGCCTCCAGCCCGTTTGCTCATTATTCTGAAAATTAATTTAAATAAGAACAAAGTCCAAACGTGGCATATTATACTGTATTAACATAACTATACTATTATACAAAACTAAACAATGAGATAAATTAGTCAAATCACGGGTTCACCTTAAAACAGCTCCAAATATTTTTCTACATAATTTCAACTCTCGGCAATGGTGTACCATGCATAATATGGTGGTGCATGCTCTTTAATCCCATAAAAATTAATTAAAACAGGATGAATTCTGACAATAACGAAAGCAGATATAATTTTTTGGCCTAACCTAATCTTACCTGATCACATAGAATCAAAAAAAACTTTACCTAACCTAACGTAATTCACAGGGAACTGAGACAATATCATTTACATCATGCATGTAATATTATAAGTGTTTTTTTTTTAATTTTTTTACATTTATATTTATTTATATTAATTTATTTTAATTTAAGGGATGCAAAGCTATGTGCCTCCTTAACATTACTCGGGGTACTACATACAAGTCGTGAACAACGATACCAAGACTAAATTATTACTTGTAATTGTAATCCTAAATCATCTTGTCCTTGTACGATATAGCCGTCCTTGAAAGATGCCATTGTATAATTTGGCTCCAATATTAGTCAGCTATAGCCTTGTAATTTCACTAGCATTAGCTAGAAAATATAAATAATTCGATTAGGACAAAGGAAACATAAATCTTGGCAGCCCTAGTGTCTTCCGTTTGGGAGACAAACAATTTTATAGTTTCTTCACACACTTAACGATTAAAATTACTCCCGCGTCCAATACAAGATTTAGATGTTGTTATCTGTAACGTGCTCGTAAAACTGACATTACTATTCACTAATGTTCTACACGCATTAGTGTCGCATTAAATATTACGAAATGATGTAAGCATCGAGCCACATGCATCTTTTACTTCTTCCAAACATACACAATAAGTTTTAATTAATCAACAAATGTGTATGATTTGATATTTCTGTCACTCGAAGTTCTCGCTTGATATATATCTATTGGATTTTGGCATCTACAGTCGCGCTCTTTATTTCTGAGGGACGTGTTAGTGATACCGCACACTTCCTCCACTCACTGTTGGCAAGCCGGTGCACTTAGATGATGGGCATGAGCGTATTATTTGCCCAGCTTAACAATAAGTTTCAAAGGAAAGTAGAAAAGACTAATTACATTTATGTTTATAAATATATCAGTGACTTAGGACATTTAAATAGTGACTGACAGAGATCTAGGTGTTACGTTCGTATGCAAATTGTCAAATGGTCAAACACAGAACAGTAATCACTTAGAATATTAACATTGTCATTCCTTATTCATTCCCAAGGTTCAGAAGCAACAAAATCTTTCACCGTCTTTAAAAACCAGCCTAGGAGTACAGGCACCTCTCATACGAATTCTTCCAGAATATAACGGAACAAATAATACTTATCCGGATGTGTATATATATATTCGGTAGTAGGCTGATCATTTTAAAAAAGGAACTGTTACGCTCCGTTTAAGTACTTAATTCGCATTAGGCGAAGATTAAACAGGTAACTAAGTAAAAACAAAAATAACTCTAACTTGAAAGTGTAATATTTTATTATTTTTATAACATTTATGTTCACCGTAATTGTCATGTATTAGATATGGTTTAATAAACAAATAAATAGATTTTCAAAAAGTTCACTTTTACAAATATTCCATTCAAACAATAATGTCGCATATGTAATTCGTAATGTATGCCAAAGAAAACAGTTCCAATTTTATCAAGCATATTTTTATAATATAAACTGTGGTATCTTGTTTTATCAACAACATAGTTTCGTCATTAGAATTTTGCTGGAAGCCTGTTTAAAAACTAGATTGTAAGTATTATGGAGAGATCATAAACCGTTTATAGAAAGCTGGTATTATACATTAAAATTAAAAAGTTTTTTTAACATAATATACTCGAAGAATCAACGAGAATTATGCAATATATCGGTGAAAATAACAATTTCTTCTTCAAATTTATCCAATATGAATTGAAGGAATCGGTACTAGAAATGTAACGTAAAAGTATATATAGTGTACCTAAGAGTAACTCTCTTCTTCTGGTGCCACGTTATTGCTAAAGGTTAACAACTTAAACTGCTGAGTAGCTTGCGCTAGTCTAAAAAGCTCCTAAGCGAATCTGATGCCGGACTACCGTTCCGCAACCACGACATCCTCCTTCTGCCAGCTCATCTTTTGTTTTGAAGTTTGCATGACTAAGACTGTTCAAATGTGTTTTAATTTCTTTAACCCTTTCAGTCGCATTTATACGTATGTTTAATGTTAAATCAACCCAAATTTAAATTGTTGCGTTTGGAATCAAATCCGACTTTCGGAAGTACTCAAATTCTTTACATGCGTAAATAAATCAATTTATTTTATTACAATAAAGACAGCTTTTTCGATTTGTAAGCGGAATTGGAGTTATAAAATCTATCTAAGTTCAATTAAAGCATATATACGATGCTGTTAGCCATTCGTTAGAAATGTTTTGCATTCCTTGATGATATATCAATTGAATGAGATTTTTAATTAGCCATAGATCATAAGCTTGTATTAAAACATGGGAAGGGTGTAGTTGGATCGAGACTAGTTCAACCGCTTGGTAGATTCAAATCTATGTATTACGTACATACATTGAAGATGTATTTAGAATTTATTTTAAGTAGTAAAATTAAACGGACGGTTTTTAGTAGCCAATACAATTATGTAAAAAAAATACATAGATGTCGAGTGTCGGAGATGGGGTTTGTTAACGAGGATCTATGCAGCAGACTGGTTCCGGCACTTGGTATCGCAATTAACCAAGGAAACCGTGTTCTTGCAGAACACATAGGCTGCCCCCCTCAATTTAGCGATTTTGTCGCTAGTAGGTATAACATAGTTTGGTCTTTTTACACCTGTCATTCAAGTTATAGAATCGGGTTGGGATATTTTTAAATATTTATTTATTTCTAACAGACAAATATACAATATTTACAATATTCTTCACCTACGTAGTAATAATTATACTAATTAATAAATAGAAAAAAAAACAAATTTAAAAAGTTTGGTCCTTGTGGCTGTGTACCTTTAATGGTGGCAGCATTTCGCCGCTGTATCGCGATACCTTGCTATACTCGTTGAGCGATAGTGGTCACCGGTACAAAAACCAGGCGTTTAAACTTAAATCTTTAATAAGCGCCTTTGAACCCCACGGCCCAAGAGACTCAAAATGGAACAAAGCCAATGTAAAAAAATATTTAATCATAAAATAGTTTTTGATACTAAATAACATCTTTAAACCTGAAATGCTAAGTTATAGTTACATCGCGATATGCGCGGGCGCAAGACATCCGTGAAATGCGTTGACGTGTTAATCCCCATCCTCACAGATCGCAGTCAACTAAGAATACGCGTGACTAATTTAATATTGCGTAAAATGGCTCGATGCGTTTTAATGGCGCGATAAGAAGTTGAAGTATTTTCTTTATCTACTTAAGAATATAATTATACTTTTGTAAAAATGGTATATTTTCTTATCTATGAAGAGATTTTTATGAGGAGTCTTTATAACGACAACAACAGGACGGAGAAATTGTTACCAATTTATGTTGCACCGTCTCGTCGTCGATTTTTTTTTTTAATACATGTGTCTTTAGTCAGAAATCATGGAAAATTACGAACTAGCCTAACTTAAGACTAAAAAGTAATTTTAGTCAAACCTTATTAACTAATAAGGATATTTAGCATAAGAAAGTGTTCAATAACACTACATACAGTATCATTAAGGGAAAGATGAGTCTGTTCTTGTGTTAATTTTTTTGACTTGCCACTGTTTAGCACTTAACACTAACAGGGAGTAACACTAATTTCCTAATTCAAATGTTTTGTCCTTTTAAATTTTTCTGTAATTAAAATAAACAAAGGTACAATATTTTTATGTAAATATTTCATTTACTAAGTATTTTTTTTAATTATGTATATTGTAATAGATTGATAATAAAAGTTTTTTTTAGGTTGTAGGTAGAGAAGGCGTGCTATCTTCTACCGCAAGCCGAGAGCTACAATGTGGCAAACGTCTGGTGTCGGGACTCTTCTCTAGACCCAGACTACCCCTCGGTTACTCCTACATCACGACCGTACCGACTGGGGCTTGCAGACTGAACGTCTCAGAAATTGTCTCCAGCGAAAATTATATTGGTAAATACAATTCGGAACGGATCCGTTTAAAAAGTGTTTTCTTAATGTGTAAAAGCCGTGTTAACAAAAGACAATACTACAATTTTTATTGACAAAATTGGCGGAAAATCAATTAATATTTAATTTCACATAGGTCACATTTCAATATAGGTCAGCTGTACTGTAGCAGAAAGGAATTGTAAGGATTTAATTGAGTTCATATTAGTTCAATAAACATAAGTAGCAAGTAGTTAATAATGAGCAGATGCTGTCTCCAAGGCCGTGCAATAAAGCTTTCGGTACAGCAGGCCTAGCCAATAGGTTTCAATTTTTATTGAAATGATTTAGTTCACCAATACTGGGTCACGAGAAATTTTAATAGGACGATGAAGTGCGTAGTGCAAAGATTGATGTCGAATCGATTAATTGAAATTGCACGCGTGCATTTGCAGTTGTTCAACGGAGGCGCCTACGCCTTAGAATAATTGCGAGATAAATCGAGATAGCGGTCTTAGCAATTGGTGGTTAATTATTCGCATGACGCAGTCGGCAATCGTTTCGCCAATTTGTTAATTGTTCCGTAAATATAACACGACCGTAACATCTTCACGTTTATTATTTGATGAGTAATTCGATACCCACGTGTAGTTCGGTTAAATATTTGCATGTGATTTGCGGGACCGTCTTTATACTTTAAATCGGAATTCGATTTATTTTTAATGCTTTCTTTACATTAGATAACTCACTTTGCTAATAAAGACTGTTCTTTCTTGTACATTTTAGCTCTGAGAGTTTCGAATGGCTCATACATTGTTAACGGCGAATTTGCTGTTAGCGCCCCGGGCACCTACGAAGCGGCTGGAGCACGTTTTATATATTCTCGTTCTGGGGGACTGGACAATATATTTGCAATGGGACCTATACATCAAGCCATCGACATTATGGTATGTAGCAATCAAAGTTGCAATGTTATCTAATCAAAATACTTCCATTGTCTATTAATTTATTGTCGTATTCAATTTGCAGGTTCTATATACTCAACCGCATCCTAATATTAAATACGAATACTTAACTGACTCATTACCTGACGAAACTAGCAACGATATTCCGACTGAAGTCAGTGTGCCTCATCATCAAGTACAGAGGCATCATCGTCATCATAACGCCGAATCTCACACGAGAGATAAAATCGATCCTACATTATCGAGACATCCCGATTATAACTCAAAAGAGAATCAAATTAACGTGGAAAGTAACGTCATCGGGAATAGACAATTCATATGGAAGATATTGTCGTACACGCAGTGTTCTAGATCCTGTGGTGGAGGCCTACAGATCGGTAAATACAAGTGTGTAGAAGTGGTTGGTAGAGAAGACAGAGAAGTCTCTCCGGCGCATTGTACTGGATCTCCTCCATCTGCCCGCCGCAGGAGATGTGGCGGAAACCCTTGTCCTCCTCGTTGGAGAGCTGCAGCATGGGGACCATGTCCAGTGTGTGGCCCGGCACATAGGACAAGGATTGTAGGTTGTGTGCAGGATCACGCGCGAGGCATTACCAAGGTGAGAACATTCAAGTAGTGAAGATGATCGCCAACCTTCGAAAATATATGGCACCTTAAAAATTTGTACTTTTGTCTAAAAGCTAATGATACTGACTGACCTTCCATTTTTCTTCTTCTTCTACAGATTGAATTCTTTAAAGAAAATGAATGTTTCAGATATCTGATCAAAAATGTCCACTTCCGATGCCTCCCAGCAGTGAACCCTGCGAAGTTCCTAATTGTGATGGAACATCTGAAGCTAAAGATGAAAAGACACCAAGATTGGATGCCAGGCGTCAAATACGAACAAGAGAACATACGGACACGTTTAGGGAAGGTCCTGTCATCTCGCTGGCTAGCAATATTTCTGAAAACGAAGTTAGTCCAACCTTGGGACCATCGTACAGTTTTACTGCAGCTGGTGGATGGCTTTATACAGAGTGGTCACAGGTAAATGCCACGTGTATTATATGTCCTTCTTTTTAATGAAAACCTACGATATGTCCAAATTATTTTTACATGATTTCACAGGAACAAAAATGACTGAAACTCCATTCTTCTCATTTTAGTGCGTTGGTGCGTGTGTTGGAGGTGGAGTACAGTCTCGTGGAGTACAGTGCGCTGACCCAGCCGGTTGTTCAGCTCTTCGCGCACCACATTCTTCCCAGTCTTGTTCTGCAAGAAAACAGTGTGACGCCCAATGGTTCACGGGTATGATTGTAAAGTAAAATTTAGGAGATTAGTTATATATTTGTAGTTTCAATTAAAACGAAGTAAGTTCTCTTGCTAAGATAATAAGTCTTGCAGGAGACTGGTCCGCCTGTTCAGCTCCATGTGGTGGGCGTCAGATTCGTGGAGTTATTTGCATCGGTGGGAATGGAAGACGGCTGCGAGATGGATCTTGTAGGGCACCGAAGCCTGATGCTGAGCGGGCTTGTGGGGGAACTTGTGCTCCGTCGTGGTACCTCAGTGATTGGGGAGAGGTAATAACGCAATTTCTTAAGTTTAGAATTATACTTAGATATAAATTTCGGTGCAGAAAATTATATAACCCTAGCGAATCCGACAGAAGTTGTCCTGTAAACACCTCTTCAAACAAACAAACAAAGATCTAATAATGTAAATCATTCTCCACTCCACAAAAATATTAATCAAAATCTGTGTAGCCGTTTAACAGTTTAATTACGAACACATGCACAGAAGATTTATATATCTTTACAGCACATATGTGATGTATAGATATATAAATAATATATAGATAATAAATATAGATAGATAACCTAGATACCTACTGCAACGCCATCTTCCAGGCTGATTTGCTGAAACAAATCCTTTAAATAGATTCAGCCGTTAAAGAGGAGTTTAGTGGTATACCAGTACAGTAGAATTATACATATAAAGTTTAATAATTAAAAAGTTAAGCATTGCACAATTATTCGTACTTTTAAAAGGTCTGACTATGTTTTTTATAATATACCAAGGTATAATTAAGTGGCAATTATTTTAGTGTACGGGTCCATGCGAGTCAGGCATACAGACACGTACAGTCTGGTGTGCTCGCGGAGGTGTTGACGGAGCTGAGGGTGCCGCTAGAGACTCCGAGTGTCCTGGCTTGCGACCGTTGGCTCGAAAGTCTTGTGTTCCACCTCGATGCACAACACGTCCTGTTGTGAAACCAGCTCTTATTAACCCTGTGACCACTGGTAAGAAGGCATCACCTGATAATATAATACATGAAATGCAAAATACATCTTAATATATAATGATCCCATTGCTGTATATGACATATTTTGATTTGTTTATGTATTTACTGGTAGATTTTCAGTTGGATTTTAATGTCAAATGAAGATACGAATTCCTTTACTAAAAACGAACGATTTCCTTCTTCTTTAATATTTAATTAATAACCTTTACCGATATAAATTATATATAACACAAAACAAAAGAAAAATGTGTGCGTGTACTAGTTATTCTTAGTAATATATTTTTCGAAAAATGATCTACTATATGGAACTTTACAGAAATTGGTAAAATAAAGTTAAATTGGATAAAGTTTAACAAAAAGCTTTTATTATCATAGACATGAATACAAATAATACTATTCTTTCATTTTACCTTATTACTACTAAGATTATTACAGAATTTCATTAATTGTAATAGAATTATTACTATCATTGTTATCGTTATTAAGTATATATTTTTGTTATTAATGGCTTCGAATCAACCACGGTAGGGACAAGAAAAAGATGGCGTGTAACGGAATAATGTGACGCGTAATCGATAAATGTGACGGTATATTCTTTTTACAACGCCGATAAAGAACTTTCACTTCAATAATAAAAAGCTTAAAACGTTTACAAAAGGAAAATCAATAAAAATATTATATACATTTTGACAAAGTATTTATTCGCCTGTGTTGTGTGATGGTGTAAAAGTGAAGGTATGTATGTGGGGTGTGCTCATGATGCAGGTAATTCAGCGCTATGGATATTCTTAATACGTATGTACACAATTCCATACTTTACTTACAATGCTACATTACAAAGGGCGTGTAAATCACAAATTCTCTACCAATAATTCCATTGATTCTTTATCGTAGTAAAATGTAGCCACGAAGCATAAATAAATCCGAAAGATAAAACATTGTCTCATATTTCAATGTCTTGCATAGACGATATTTGTTTAAGTAATTTTACCTTAAAACCTCATTTTTATTGCACTTTCTAGAACACGTATAGATTACATTAGTATATACTATTAATTAAGCGATTACGGCCCTTTTTGGGCGTCCCGCAGGCTCGTTTGCCCTCCTATCATATTAAAAAAACTTTCAAGTTACAAAAAAATAACAATAAAAATACTAGTAATTTTTTGCTTATTGCAAAAAGAGATCTAGCGAAACAGCGGATTAGGTGTGAGATAGGCACTTAACAATGTTCTTTTTAAAATTGATCTGCCCACTACCGAATATATCCAGCTTCGGATAAGTACTGTGTTTTGGGTAATGTATGATAAAAACGAAAGTTTTTCTGTAAATAAATACTAAGTAAAACATAATGAAAGTCCGTCACTAGGATGTTTAATAATTTTTAATAATTTTAGATTCCCAAAATCGAGTGACTAGGCATCAGAGTCCTAATATTCAGTCTGTCAAACAGCGAACGTTTAGTAATGGTAAGTGTTCGATTATTATTTCTTCGAAACGAAATAGATGAAATACCTGAAATTGTTATGTCGAGTGCTTTGTCAGTAGTCAGAGACAGGCCGCCAGAAGTTGATAGATAACAATTTGATACCGATAAAGCCACTTTCAATATTTTCATATACGAAATAGGTTACAATATTCCGTATTTTTACTGTTTTTTTTTTTTAATTTGACACAGAAACATGACTGTGAGATGCGTTAATGTTACTAAGGTTATTGTAGCCTCATATGTATTTAATCTACATCCTTGATATGTACAAATTCAAATAGCATTTTACTGTACATACAGATCACTATCATTAAACAAAAAAACAAAAAAAAAATTACACCTACAAAAGTCTTAATCCCGTAAGTCGAAAATGTACAGGATTTTGACATAGGGAGTTAACACTTCACGATTAGTCTCGATTCTGCATTTTACCGGAAGTTATGATACGTCTCCCTCGGTCGGTCCTTCTAATATTTATCAAAAGTTGTAAAATGTAGTGATGACGACATGCGAACTTAAAGAATTTCTCTGACCAACGTAATGTTGTTTGTATATTAAACATAAGAAATGAATAATAAGATAATAAGTAATTACTAAACAATAATAAATTAAGACTTTTATTGTTTTGTAACGTGCATTTAAATGTAAACGTGTGACTGCCCATGGGCAACGACTATCACTTAACATCAGAACGTCCTACAATCTGTTTGCTAAAAAAATCTTTGAGGTGTATACTCGGTCATATCGTTGACACATATTTTAATTGTTTATGATAATTTGTAATACCATGCAGGAACGATTATGGCAACACTATATAAATATAAATAAAAATTGATATTTTGACCATATATTTTTAATTTTCAGGGGGATGTATAGATAAGCTGAGTAACTGCATGTTAGCGGTCCAGGCTCGCCTCTGTCATTACCATTATTACGGAGATAACTGCTGCAAGTCCTGTCATGGACGATAGGTGAGGTCTTAATTTGTTTATAGATTATTTTCCAACGTCCAATTTATAACTATGACATGGGTGTAATGATCGTTCAAGCGTACCGAAATTCATTTTTAACCAACCAATAAAAAAAATACTATTTGTCATATGTGAACTGAATTTTTTAAAATAATACATAATTGAACGTAAATTTCAAATTGATGATTTTTTTTCAGGCGCAGGCGCCATACGCAGAGATATAATGTGATAAAATTATGACTAACAGTGATAAGTGAGAGGCACTGCGTATACATATTCTTTTTTTAAATCATAGACAATTTACAATACTTTTTCATATAATTAAAAAAAAAAGGTTTGTTATAAAAACGTACTGGCAGCTTATATGTATCTACATTCGAATCATCATCATCATTGCACAGAGCAAGAATGCACGAATGTTTCATTTAAGTACCAAAAAAGTTTTTATCAAATCAAGAAATATTTTTTTTTTACTTTTCAAATGTATACGAACTGCCCTAACTATCAGATGGAAATAGGGTTTCCATTAAATTACCATCAGACGTAAATAATCTAGAATTGTATTTCAGTAGAAATAGTATGTGATCTCCAGTGTCGAAGATTTCTGAATAAATTTTCATTAAAATAATTCGTGTAGTATTGAGATTTTATCGCATTAGAAACTCCTTTAACAAATCTTAATCAGTCTTATTAGCCTTCTCTTTTCTTCACACTATAAACACTAAGAGAGAGAGAGACGTCAGTGTGTATTTAAGTGTGTGCATAGGAAATAGTATGCACATAATTTAATATTCGCACCAATTTAACATCATTGAATTTTCGAATAATAAATAATATAATTTTAAAATTTGTATTATATTTAGATTTTAATTCTAGCTTTTAATAGGATAGGAAAATTGTAGTATTCCTCTTATTTTAAGTGTGTGTTCATTATTTATTTATAACGATTTTAGCACAATTAGTTGATGACGCCTTATTAATCTGTCTGGATTTCTATTACGTGATCCGTAATATGGATTGTGTGTATATAGTTTTGTATAGCGCATTTATTTACTGGCTGTTAAGTATTTATGTTTTAGTTAAATAAAACGCCATAAATTGTACCATCATAATTATAATAATTTCCGTACTAATAACGCGTATAACATTGTACAAAAATAATAAGCTTTAAAAACTATTTTTTGTTTTATTTCCATATATGTACTTATTTTGTTTTTATACCCCAAAAATAAATTTAAAAAATCATTTTATCTAAAAAAGTGGACGGACGGCAACTGGCAGCCATATCGCTTTCGAAAAATTAATAAGATATAAGGTTAGCAAAAATACATAAGGCATAGTTTTTAGACAAAACTAATTGAACAAAATAAAGCCATTAAAACAGTGCTCAGGACAATATTAAGAAACGACACATAAAAGAAAAAGAAGGACATATAAAATGAATCAGGATTTTTTTCTAATATTTGCTTAACAAGGAGCTGTTTTTCAGTGTTCGAAGCTTTAAGGGTTAAATTACTCAAATCTAAGTGAAATTTAAAAAAAAGCATTCCTTATAAATGTCAAATAAACTAGCCGAACATTTATTCATTAGAATAATAACGCCATAGGTGAAACCGAATATTTATATTTAAAAAAATTGTAGATAGAATACTGGACTTAGGGTCTATTTCACAATTTATGGATAAAGCACCAAATAGCTGCTGCTAAATGCAACACATAAATTATTTGGAAGATAAAAGTTCCGAATAAGAAACTTCGCGTTTCATCGCACTCATAACTTACGACGGGACTTTATGTCACGAATAGCGCTATCCGACAGTCGTGCAACGCAACAATAGTGTTTATCCTACCTATAAGTAATAAATAGCTTATTTGGAACTTATTGAACTTATCCCTACATTGTGAAGCAGAGAACAAGCCTGATTTTACTTCACATCATACCAGCTTCCGTCCCCTCTGCAATGTTTCTTCGTTACCTATTTATTTTGGGCTTCCATGTTTACTCTCGAGCATTCCCATCGAGGGCTTTTTTGGCATTGTGACTTGGATCCCTTCGGATCATACGGCCCATTTCCACTTTCAGCGTATAATAAACAATACGTTTTATATATGAAAAATCTCTACGTTAATTGTCTATAGAAGAAACGGGAACCTTTGCTTCGTTGCGCGTCTTTGCTTAAATAAGGAATAAATAAAAGACGATTCTAGTTTCCATTTTATATTCACGTATATTTACAATTACAGCGTATTTATAAAAATCTCAAAATCTATATAAAATGTTTATATAATCCTAAATTAGATAGATACAATACTTTGCATATTCAACACTATAAAAATGCTAGACGAATGTCCACAACCATGGGCGCATCGTAAATTTCTGGGGCTCTAACGCTGTTACTGGGTAGTGCCCCCCCCCCGTAATAGACGTGCACACGTGAAAATATACACCGACCGAAAGCAAGCGACGGGGAATTCCCCGTTGCGTTCGGTAGTTGCGCATGAGTGGGTTGATCTCAGGGATTCGAACATTATGATTGGATTTCTTTGAATTTCAGATGTTTTTATTAAAAATATCGCCTATTGTTTTCAGTACAGTTGCAGCTCAAGAAGCCCTTAAGTAGATCCGCCCTTGTCCATAACACGTTGTCGCTTACACAACTATTTTTGTAAATTAGACGTCATTACATATAAATACACTTAACATTAACATTATGAGGAGGAAGAAACGGTTTATTATTTTCCATAATCTTTATACAATTAAAATTAGTGTAACTATAAATTATCGCATTTTGTAACGTATTACCGTTATTTTTGATACAAACAATTCGTTCTATACGGTAACAAGCGCATAAAATATTTCATTAGGTAATACACAAACCCACTATGAATAATGTAAGATGTTTTAAACAAAAATGTTACGTTGGCACACTAGTGACTTGACTTAGTTAGACTGTCAAACTCTTAGTACAGGTGTCTAAAACTCTGTATCAAATAACATTTCTCGATTGCGTAGACTAATTTGATTTGTTGAACATCAATTCAAAATTGTGTCAAAAATTGCCAGGATATATAAATAACAGATTACAGACAACGTATAAGTCGCTTCATATTAATAATAAAAAAAGAAACAAAAATAAAAACTGGAATCACATTTAACAATACTACAAATTATTGTTAAATGTCAGTTCAGTGACAGTAGAAGCTACAATACTAGCTTCACTAGCTACAATATTAGCTAATCGCCATTTCCGCAGATGCTTTTATCATCCATAGATTATTAAAATAATAACGTAACATTATACTATGTGAACTTCTTTTAGAGGTCCATTACGAAGTATATTCATACGTAATGTTCTATTACGTATGAATATACTTCGTATTTGGATACTCGCGTAAATAGAACAACTCTGTTGTCTTTTAGAGAATATGAATGAGATTACGTCCTACAAGAATTGCAACAATTCTGTATGTAATACTTGTAATGACAGAGTCGTGCTTGTACAGCTAAAGCGCAATTTGTCAACTTGTCCTCACAATCTGAAATAACAAATGAAATTAATTACTTATTGGTGGAATTTATAAATAACTATAACATGATTTACGGTCGTGCGTTGTTAAGTACGAGTATGGGACTGAATATAAAACTATCGTATCTAGCTGTTTTATAAAGTACTCACAATTTTACGTGTGTAAATCTCAATAGGGTTTCGGTAGGGGTTTATGTATACCACACATTTTGTATAGCAACAGTGTGTAGCGTACAATTTGTAGCACCGGTCGTTCTTTCCGCTCGTAATAAAATATTAGCTTCTAAGTATGTTTCATTTCCTACGCACTTCTTAACTAAGTGGCTGCACACATGCACACCTAAACATTTCTATAATTCAAATATTACCTTTCTCTTCTGGTACTGCTGTGGTTGTTGGTTGATGTGTAATTGGTCTTTGTGTAGTTTCCAGTACTTGTGACTCTGGAATTAGATTGTAAAATTCCCTTGAGTTTAACAGAGTAAGTTTAATACAAAAAAAATATTATACGTATTCGTTGACCTGTGGGACACGTTCAGGGTCGAAACTCAGCGCGAACATTCCACTGTCAAAATTCAAAACGTTTTTAATAGACAGGAGTAACTACTAGGGGTTGGATAAAGTAATGTGACACTGTTGAGTCAGACTCCCGTTCCTCAAAAACGTTTTGGATTTGACATCAGCTATACATCGCAAGTCCCATTAGTAGACTATTATATTCTGGAATCTTCTATGTAAACGATTAACTCACGAATGATCTTGGTAGAGTCAATACAACGCGGAGTACATGGCTGCGTGGCGAGAGGTCTCGTTGATTTACACATCGTTTCATTGGCGTTTTCGCCGCGTGCGCATACAACAGTCCTATGTTGTACACCTATACCGAGTGTACAGTTTCCTACGCACTGTGGAAATAAGTAATATTTACCTAATACAATATTTTCCTACACATTCGCACACACATGCGCAGAATAATTGCAAAATGATATTTATATCAACAAAAACAAAAATAATCACTTGTCAATCTACTAGGCAAGCAGAAGGTGAACCTCATGTGCTTGACACACGACTGTTTGGGTCTAAGACAAGCGTTCGATTGAATGTTAAATGCGCGTATAGACAGAAAGTCCAAAAGCACAGCCGAGGATCAAACTACAACCTCAAGGATGAGAGTCGGACGCTGGAGCCACTAGGCCAACATTGCTTTTCTTTAAAGTCAACAGAGAGCAAAATAATTTTGATGTGGCTATTGTGGTCATAAGGACTAGCGCTTAGTAGGCCGTATGTCAAGGCCGTGTGTTTCGAACTGGGTGAGTTAGCGATGTCTCCTTTATGAATCTAATTCTAAGTGTTACCCTTAGTCTAGACTTCGAATACTAGTCAAGTCTTGAGCGTATGCGCAAATTGAAGGACGCAAAATAAATGAAATTTTCTCGAATGCATTGCAACTTTTTTCTCTTAACGGGGGTGGGGGGTCATCTATAATCTATCTTCCTTTTATATAATAATGTAGTATATTTTTTACCTGTCCCCAGTCACTGGTAAACCAATCCGGAGTACAGTCCTGACCACAAGTGCGTTCGCTCTCCGGTTTTGGAGCCTTGCATGCAGATTCTTTCAAATGTCTCCCTGTACCACCGATACATAGTACACCCCGCACTTCCTTTCCCTCGCATGAAGAGGTGCAGGCGGACCAGTCCCCTATAAAAATATAAAATTTAAAATAACAATATTTTTCCTGTATACGTTATAATAGATTTAGTTGCGAGTTTACATATTTGAATCCAAAATTTCCAATAAAAATTAAATGCATATATGTATTAATGTACAAGTATAAGTTGTAAGTAATATATTTAAAAGTGAAAATACATTTTGTCGAATGTAATATTTATTTCTAGCTTTCCAACGTTCCACGTTCAAAGCCTTTAATTTTAGACAAATGAAAATATGTATTAAACGAAAACAGAAACAGATAAAAACCTTCCTTAAAAACTGTCACATACATAAGGTCTAATACAACGGTCACGTTTCCGCTCGTTAATCTAAACAAAAACAAACAGTAAAACTAAAACGACACATATGCCTTGCCCTATGTAAAGTAGCAGTGTTAGTCAAAAATAAAATAAAAACCTACCAGTGAACCAATGGCCTTCATGTGCTTCGCAAGACATTTTCGGTAAACAATTGCGGGAGTACTCTGGCGGTGACGGCGGAGCACACCCAGAGGGATCAGCGCATCGCACCGCTCGAGTTTGTATACCTCCGCCCACGCACCAACCGACACACTGGGTCCAAAGAGTGAGATTTAAAATAAATATTAGTCAGGGTTATTTGTTTTATTATGTTTTGGTAGTAATAGCAGGCCTGGTTTCCGAACCATTCATCGAAGTATTCGATTCCATTCATAAATAGGCAGTAAAATAGCAATCGCATTCTGAACAACAGAAACAACGGAGCCGGTTTCAAAAATTGTTTTACCATTGAATGCAACATTATCTAGGTATATAACTTAAGCTATATTTTTCACAGTATTAAATATATTTTCAGCCGTGCTAGGCCGGGATAAGATACGCCCAAAATAATTTGTTCTTTAAAATGTTGTAAAGTGCAAAACTGAAGTGGAGAAATTCGAGCGATATTTTTTTCTCCTTGAAGTCAGAGGAAGGTTTTAATGCAGAGGAAAATTGGTGGTAAAATTGTAGACTAAGTAGTTGAGCTAATTATAAATAAAAATTGCACAATTACAGTATAATTTCAAATAATGAATCGAATACAAAATTAACAACCTTTGCAAGCATTACATAAATTGTATTGTAATAGCAAAATAGCGTAATAAATGTATTGTCCATAGCTGGTATGAACAATGATGTTTCAAATGTATGATTGCCTTTATTAAGGATGTCGCAAACTTGCAGGTATTTCGTCCGTAAAACAAAGTATTTTAGTACTTAGTACTTTCTAGGTTCAAGTCCAAGCATAAACTATAATTATCTAATTCCAACTTATTTTATTTAAATCACCATTAAAAGTTAAAATAAATTTATTTGATTAAATGCTTTGACTTTACAGTTACGTGATTGCTCTCTATGAAGACAACTAAAAACTTCTTGGTCTTTCTGAACCATATTAAGATGTGTATTTTAATTGGTTAGTAGATACAAATATTACTTACTGGTTGTAATATAAATAAATACATAGTAATCTTATCTTCAGGCCTTTTGCCGTAAAAGCGTAATACAGCGTAGTTATTTCTTAATGAATATCGATTTTTTATGACTATAAAATGATTTCTTACCTCAGACCAGTTGGTGTAAAGCCACGCGGCGGTGCCAAGGTTATATTCTGGTCCTACATTCAAATCAGTATCTACTTCGATTGTATAAACGGGCCCATCTCTGAAGGCATCCACTTGTTTCTTCGAAGGTTTAGTAACTTCTGAATTACAAACTGGGATATTGCACTTCTCAGTTACAGCGGGTTTCGGCGCAGGACATTTTGCGTCACTTATCTATAAAATATTAATATTAAATCAAAATGTTACAGAATATCAGTAATCCGGTTTCCTCACGATGTTTTCCTTCAACGTTCGAGCGAATGTGCACATAGTCTATGGTTGCACAGCTGGGGATCGAACCTCAGGGATGAGATTCGCACGCTGAAGCTACTAGGTCAATACTGCTTGTATTATGTTATATTAAATATATGTACATTTATTTAAGATACACGAAGACAGAAGACAGATACACACAGAAGTGATAGAGATAATAATAATTAATTCATTAAAGTAAAAAAGCAAACCTTAGTAATTCCCTTGGAATGATCTTGAACACACCCAACAATCCTGCTTCTAGTTGACGGTCCACATTGAGGGCAGGAAGACCAGGCGGCTGCCCTCCACCTTGGCGGACACGGAATGTTCCCACAGCGTCTTCTTTTTCCACCAGGAGCTGCACCCACGCAGTGTGCCGGAGAAACTTCCCGATCATCAGTATTACTGGATTCGACGCATCGGTACTTGCCTACCTGTTATTAAAAATTATACCTAATAATGCTCACTCAAGCATATGTCTAACTAAATAATGACTATAATTTTCAATATTAAATAATTTGTGTAAATCATTAATATAGTACATAAATGTGTAGCGGAAATAATAAATGTTTTTGTTAACAAAATCATAATATCATTTTACAAAAAAAAATTGTCTCGTTATTAGCTCAGCAAAAAACTTTTTTTTTAAACTAAAATAAAGCGTCCTGTAACATATCTGAAAAGAAAACGTGGGTCCCGCCACCTGGCTCAGACTCGCCCATAAATATCATGAGGATATTTCCGGAATAGTTGTCAACCTGACCCGCCGGGAAACACCAAGCCCTAAGCACTAAGTTTAAGCAAATAAATTCCCGTTTTAGGAAAGGGGAGGTTTTGACACTCCCTTCTCGGCCACGGTCTACCTGATCGCGTGCCTAATTGGCTATGTAGGGGTCCTATAAATGGAAAAGATATAGAAGCCTACCTGAAAGCCACCTCCACAGCTTCGAGAACATTGGGTATATGATATTATTTTCCAAAGGAATTTTCGAGTACCAACAACATTTTCGATTGAATTCTCATTGTCTGTGTGTCTCGGTACGTTATACGAGTGATCAAAACCATGGTGACGCCTTATATGTTTAGGAGGGGATTCTGTCTCCTTCGTGATGGATTCTATGTCAACTTCTCCAGGCATTGCGTCTGTGAAGTATTCGTATTTGATACTCGGGTTCGGTTCGGTGTAGAGAATCTGAAAATTGTATCATTTTTGAACACATACACGAGTATCACACAAATTACGTAGGCAATTTTAAAAACAATTTTAACAGACTTTAGGTCTGGAGCATGGAATACGTGTGGATGAATTGTTGTGCCGAATTAGCAAGGGTTTATTTCTGCACTTAACTAAAGGTACCGAGTAAGGTACAGGATAAGTAATACTAAACACTGTTTAATTTACACTTTTATTAAAGTTCAATGTAACATAGGTTACACTGAAAATGTTTAGAAAATGAAAAACGGCTTAATGTAGAAAGTTCCCAATACTTTTATTTGTTTTTAAAAGTAATCGCCGTTCCTCTCTACACATCGTGGCATTCGATGGAACCTATTCTAGCTTTGTTGTTGAGTAAGCCCACAACGAAAGTCATAATAAATCATTAACGTGTAATTTTCACGTGTAACAAGATTTTTAAATTTGCTACCAATTCACAAAACCAAATGACAAATGAATGCAATATACTACAATAGATTACCAAAGAATTCTAAAATTGAAATTCAAAAAGTTTTCATTAGCAATGTTTATAACTGGCCAGTTCTAAACAGAGCGTTGTGCAATTGGCGCTAGCATAACTAGCTGTCACTATAAACAAAAACATTCACAGTTAACACATGCAAATAAATAATTGGAACCAGTTTAAATGTTTAAAGATTGAAGCTTAATATCATACCATTATATCAATAGGAAAATGTATAGGCCCAGATGCAAACACGGAATCCAAACCAGATTTGCGAGTGTAAGTGAATCTTGCGCCTGCTGCTTCGTATACTCCAGGGGAACTAACGGCAAACTCACCGTTCATTATATACGTTCCGTTCGTTATCTTTAAAGCTGAGAAATAAAGGTAACCACAATGTTTATATAACGAATAGCAATAAGGGGCAATTACAAATGAATTGGGTCATTAAATTAGGGATTGAAATTATTAGCAGGAAACGTAGTAACTATTTCAAACGATTATGTATTTTAGGGCTGCTATCATAACTCACACACATATATAAATGTATAACCAAGTAGAATAGATGTAAAATATTTCTACTGGATGTCCCGGTGAAACAAGACTTGTTAGAGCAGTGTTTCTCATTCTTATGCCTACGTAACATACATAATTAATATATTAAAAAATATATTTGTTCACTTAAGAAATTTTAAAGATAGGTTTTAGGCAGAAAGCACTAGGAAATTGTTAACGAAACAATTAGTAAATTTTCAAAACACAATGAAAAACTGGATTCCAATATTCTAAATAAAGATTTTTCTTGAAAGATTGAATTTAGTGAGATCCTTGCGCTTTATGCATGCTGCTCACAATTACTGTTATCAATATTTCAGCTCTAAATATGGGTTTAACCATAATCCTTTAGAATAAAGCACGATAATATTAGCACGGCATGAAAAAGTTTTAGTAAAAACATATAAACCTAAAACGTACCGTACCGAATATATTTTTTTCTAAAGAATAATGTTTACAATACAATCAATATCGAACTGAAATATCAATCTAAACATTTGTAACAATTTAATAGAATCAACAAAATTAAACAGTTTTTACATTGAAATTGCAGTAGGCAAATGAAATCTGTACATAGATACGTTTGTTTACAGACAATGTAAAAAGCTTGTAATTGATTCGAAGCAAGGTGAACTATTATAATCGCTTGGTATTGAACGAATGATTTACGATCAATCTAATCGACAATAAGTAAGTGACCAACCTCATGTTTCGCTATTTGCCATCAAAGGGGCATTCACTGGTTAATAATGAATGATGAATGTCGACAGATCATCATTCATTGAGGATAAATGATTTAGACAGTAAACTTAAACGGGAAAGTGCAGATTTTGCAGGTTGCATTCACATCATTTTAAAGACGACAAAATTATACCATCCGTTGTATTAATGAAACGATCTTATTTCGAAAATGTTTGAACTGCGAATTCTTTAAGTTAATTCATTTTTAAATTATCACGAACCATCCGGGAAAAGATGAGTGGATGCCTTGATAGAAATGGCAGGAATAGACACGCGGATTATCTATAGAGACTGGAAAGAGTTGGAGAATGGACCCAAAAGGGGTCCGTGTTCACAAGCGACTAACATATTACTACTAACAATGTTTGAAATATAAACTAAAGATTTGAAGAAGAGGCTTTAAAAGAAAACACTTTTTTACCGGATTAAAGCTATTTGTATTATTGAAAACGTATGAGATGGCTTTTCTAAAGCAACCTTAAAAATAGTAACTTAATATATATCTCATAAAATATGCCTGTTATTCATTACTGTTATTATTTGTCAATACTTTAAGATCTTATTAAGATATCCTTAATATATCTCTAATCAATACAAGTTCTCGCTCGTTCATTCGGATAAATTGCATCCCATCCAATAATTACCATTCCATTTGTAAGCGTATTAACACCAGTAATCCTCACCTATATAATTATCGCTGGGCAGTATTTCCGAGACATTGAGCCGACAGGCGCCCTGCGGGACCGTCGTGATGTAGGAGTAGCCCAGAGGAAGCCTCGGACGTGCGAAGAGGCCCGACACTAGGCGTCGCCCGCATCTGACCTCACGAGTGCTCGCTATAGAAAGAACTGATTCTCGGCCGACCGCCTGTGATTAAAAATATTTTATATAATTGTTATGTATTTTTGGTTTGCATTGATAATAGCAATGGTAAAGATGACAGAGCAAGTTAGGCTAGAAACTTCTAACTTGCAATATAATTTGCATTGTGTGGTATTAAGCAGATTTTTACATCAGTTGTATTTTTTTTTATCTGTTTGATTGCTATAATAAATAAGTGTACTTCCACGGGATTGGATTCAGTCCAGTCGCTAATCAGAGTCGTGTAGATATAGTAACACCTTTAGTAAAGGACCCTTTCACTTGTCACTTTTTTATTGATATTTTAATATAGTAATAGCGTTACGATAATATGGTTCGACTCAGAAAAGAGACTTAACTCTGACTTCGTGTATTTCAAAATTCAATACGTCTTCGAGATACAACCAAAGGAGTAAGACTTGTTTCTGAATATCTCCATTGTTTTTCGTGGATCAGTTAGTTCGGTTTGGAACTGGGAGTAAATTTAAATTAAGAACAACTTTCTATTCACTTTGATGAGTGTAGTAAAACCAATAAATGTTATTTTGTTTTTATCCTTATTTTATAGTTAACAATAATGTTTTTAATTAATATCATAATATAACAATTAGAAATTATAACTTCACAACAAATTGAAGGCGTTATAGAAATGTTGAAATTGATATTTTATCTTAGGTTTAGTAAAATAAGAACTTATCATATTCCGTAATTTTATCAATTAATACCGACAGCATCGTGTTCATCCATAATCACTTTTTAAGTAGGTGTCACACTAATGTAACGTTGAAGGCGCCAGGCGCGTCTTTAATTAACACTATAAATGAAAGGATGACTATATGAAGTAACATTAGAGTTAGGTAAGAGTTTTATGAGAGATATTTCCCTAACAGATCTTTAATTTGTTATAATTAATTAATAATGAAATAAATTTAATGATAGGTTTTTTTTATTGGTTAATGTTCAGTAATGATACATTTTTAACGAAGGACTTTTGGATATGGTCAAAGCCCTGATGAAGGCACGTTATAGTGCGTATTCAATATCTCTGATTGCAGAGATCACAGAGTCGGTTAGACTTCTGACAACGGACTTTTAAACAAAAAAGTAGAAAATATTTAATTGAGTTCAAATTTATTCGAAAATTGTTAAAATTTTGTTTTTATTGGTTGTTGGTTTATGTTAAGGGAGGAACCTGTGATCAGTCCAACCACTGACTGCCCGGCCCAAAGGCAGGGATAGAGAAGTTCAATGTATCATTAATAATAATTATAATAAATAAAGACTGTTTAATTTCCAATCATGACAAAAAAGATAATATATGGCTTTACATTATTTTATTTAACTTTTTATCCTTAATCTTAATCTAAATTCAGTAAGTAGCCCCTCCCCATGTATCCTTGTGGCTTAAAAAAGTGTGAAATTTTTGTATGTCCACGTGTCTCCAGGATAACGTCTGTCGGGACTGTTATACTATTTGCGAGATTGATTGATATACATACACACAAATACGATAATGTCTATACTAGCCTTAACTAAAGCTATATATATATACGTACATATAATAACATACTTAATTCTTATTCCATATGCCTTAATCAGGAGCGAAACATCTTCATTTCTTAATCTTGACGTTGCATATTTTAAAAGCTTATTAAGAAACGCATGTTCAAAACGCATTATGTAAATCGTCACTTGGAAACTGTTTGTGTGCAAATGTTGAAAATTGTTTATTTTGAACTGGTTTCGAGTGCATTTTAAATAACTGAGAAACAACTTACCGAGTTGAAAATAAACGAATGTTTATAAAAAAACTATGGAAATGTTCCATATATTTCTTATACCGTTCAATATTTTCATAGCCACTACACAGCGAAATTTAAAAAAAATGTTAAAATTGTATTATCTTTCTAGATATACATAATGTTAACTAAATATATTTTTTACATATCAGCTCACAGCCGTACACAATCTGAGAGGAGTTGCTTCAGCTTCAGCGTGCTTCTCATTCTTGAGGTAGGTTTGATCCACGGCTGTGCTCCTATGGAATTTCTGTACGCATATAACATTCGCTCGACTGGTGAGGGAAAACATCGTAAGGAAATCATAGACCCAAAAAAGACGGCGTGTGTCTGACACAGGAGGCTGATCACTGAGACTATCTACTAATCTATCTTCTGATCCATATATGATCTACTACTAGGCAACCTTACCTAGGTTTATAACTGAACAATAGTGGATCTAGTCAACGTAGGGCGTAGGGGCTATACAATATTTTTTCGCTTCTCCTAGTGATGAATTGGTAATAGCAGGAGAAGTTGGGTTCGATCGCCTACTCATTGTTAGTTCAATGGGTAAATAAAGACAGTTATGGGTCCCAACATCCCTAATGCACCAAGACAAGCTGAGAGAAGAGTGTTGTGGAGCTAGCAAGTTGACGTATGGGTTAGCGTTTTTCAAGATAGACATGAACTTTAGTAATGAAGTAGAAGTGAGTCAACAAATCATGAACGTTAACAGTTTTCATCTTTATTTAACAGCAACTTAAGGTAAATAGTTATAATCTTAATAAAATAACTTGTGAAATAAAAGGCTCTATAAAAACTAACCTTTCACGTCCATGCGCAAAATATCCATTTGTTTTTATTTATATTTTATGACTTCATTTATATGGAAATTAAGTTATAAATTAACACGAGATCTCCTTTTTTGGGCGTTCCATTATAACGCGATAACAGTAATGGAAACGACCATATCTTTTATTAAGCACAAAAAATAAATAAATTAGAATTTTATTTTACTTTTATTGTTTGTATGTCTTTATATTACTTTGACACAGAAGAAAACAGTGAGCATAATACACTGACGTAAATGTGGGTGCATATCTTCCGTTTAATTCTTTAAAAAATACAACAGAACCATTCACATAGTTTTGCGTGTGAGATGTATTACAATATTAATTTTTATATATGAATGAGTGTGATGTATGACAAATAACACTTGGTATCACCGACTCTGGACACATACAAAGCTCGAATGTCTTGCCTGTTAAGATACATCTACTTAAATTTTCAGGCCCCTAATTTGGTTTAAAGTTGTAAAATGCAAAAAATGCTTCGTAATAATAAATAATTTTACAGTTACATGAAAAGAAAAAATAATATATATATATATATATTGACCGTGAGAACCACTGACCTCAAGTATGAGAGTCACACGCTGAAGCCACTAGGCAAACACTTCTCATAATTGTTGAAGCTAAGTGAATTAAGCTATTTCATTTAAAAAAATTAGAAGTTTTGTATCACTAATCTACGATAACTAATTTTTCTTTATTAATTTTCGACTTCCGTTGTGTAGTAGGAAAGAATAAGAACAGTATAAAAAATATATGCTAATTTCCATAGTTTTTTTCTTAATATATTTCGTTTATTTACAAGACGGTACGTTGTTTTTTATACATATATAATTGAATTACCTGGTTTTGAAAAAACAATAAAAAAGAAACATTAAGAGATCGATTAAACTCAACGAATGAAATCCAAAATCGTCAAGATATGATTATGTAGAATAATTCCGAGTAGCTGGAAAGCGTATTTCATAACCTTATTGTAATTATATAGAATATCTGGCCCAAAAGGATAAACTGAAATCTGAAATTTCTCTCAAAACTGATGAAAGATGCCACATTATTGCCAAACATTACATTAACATCAACAAGAGTTATGATTTTCACTTACGAAATTCCGACCTACCAAATTTTTTCGATAGATATAATAAACATCAATTTCTAATATAAAAACCTATTATTTAATTCCAAATCTGATTACAATGATCTCGGGGGCCTTAATAAATTAATAGTTACCATATAAATCAATGGAGGTGGTAATTGAAAACGTCTACTAATAGCCAATTAATTAGGATTAAACGTGAATGGACCAACCCGCATAAGTTAACCAGTTAAGTGACATATAATTAATGATATATTTTTGCTTATTTAATTACCTTGCGTTTATGTTAATTATATGATATACTAGCTGCCCCCGCGAACTTCGTTTCTCCTTAATGTGGTTTTAGTTAGCCTTAATACCGTGACACGAAAGAACAATTTCACTGTATTATCGTCACTATAATTTGAATTTGATTTACACTTCAGTCTAAGTAACACGTGGTTAGCTATGCTAACACCAAAAAATAAAAAAGTAGAAATAATTGAATTTCACGGTATTTCGTTTACTACGACATAATTTAAATTTATACTTTAGCCTCATTAACACGTGGTAATCATGATATTGAATTGTAGCTTATATGACACGTTGGTCGGTTTACCATAGCAGTGCCATCTATTGATTACTTACTAAATCTAGTCGAAAAGTATCGACATCTGTTAGAATCTTTTGGAGTTAACAGATAATTGTGACTGTCGATTAATTATGGACAAATAATTTGCAATAAAATAAAATTGCGACTATAATTAAAGATCTAAGCCAATTTAATTTAAAATCGGTTAAGTAGTTTAGGAGTCTATTGCGGACAAACATCGTGACAGGAGATTTATATAAATTAAGATTTAGAAATGTTTTCTGTTTACATATATTATATAAATGTTTTTTACACACACATCACACTTATGAAAATATGTTAAAGGATATACTTGTGAAATAACATGAGAACTTAGACTTGAACGAAGACTAGACAAAACTTAACAGAAGACGCAACGCTGAACAGATCCATGCAACTTCCTCACAATCGCCAAGCAACTGCGACTATAAGTGTATATTTATAGCAGTAGATACATAAATATGTAGGAAAAATAATTAACAATATCAAATTATTAACGCAGAATTCTAAAATTTCTTATATGATCTATATACAACTATTACTTTTTATTAAGATCCTATTTGTGTTTTTTTTTTTTTAATTTTGGTAATTTTATTGATTCCCTGATGCGTATGCTTTGTATTGTGAACATTGTCTTTAAATTGTACCACAATGAACGGTTAGGTGTCCGTTGATACACATTTTATCTTAAATTAAAAACTCAGAGTACATACCTCGTTTCGATTTATTCTTAACATCAAGAAAGGCGCACAATTGTTAGTCGTGAGGATGAAAAGGAAATTAGTAAGTGAACAATCAGATGTTGGACTGATAATATAATAACTAAAACTTTGCCTTGAAATAGATCAATTTACATACAAACACACTCTAAGAAATTACAAAATTGAAAGCGTACTACTAATTAAAATTGGCAAAAATATAGTCAAATTAAAATTGCGTGTAGCATAAAACAACAAACTTTAATGTGAAGATCGGCCTCGTATTATTAATCACAAACATCAAAATTCATAAAAACCAACAAATATGTATGTCGAATAATAATCAATGTACTAAAGTAAGACTTGTATTAGGAAATTAATCGAATTATTCGGCCATTCGAATGTTTAATCCTTTTTTCGTATTAAGTAACTAAGTTTAAGCATTCTGATAACTGAGCTAAATCTGGATAGCCATAGTTGTTTTCACACTTTGAAATCGATTTTATATTCTAATTTCGGTTAATCTTTATCTTTTCGTGTGCTCGTCATATTAACCATTTGATTGTTAATATCTGATCTTAAAACCTATTAATGTATAACTCACACCACTCTAGCCGATTTTGTTAAAATTACAAACTAGTCTTAAATTACAAATACTGTATTACAAAAACTTACCAAAATCAGGAAGAATAACTTTATAGTTGTGTTCATGTTTATCCAATTATTCAACCCAAAAAACTTATAAAACATTGTTATTTATACACAGAACGCGACACAGTATGTTATAACAGTTTATTCTGACTGCCTCGTTTGAGATTCCAAGTCAAAATACGTTTGAAGTACTCAAAGGCTGGATAACTTCATACCTAAGTTGTAGCGTGGATTATGACATTAACATTAATTCGTCGTAATTCAATCCCTTTCATTTGCATAATGCAATTAGGTGTAAATCAGGATTATGAACTATTTCCGAACTACCTAGCTTTTGTCTATTTATTGGTAAACAATTGCGAATAGCTGTATAGTTATGCTCGATGTTTAGATATAGATAGTTGGTCTTTTTGAAGACATGCAAAATATTTGCAAATATCACTCAGAGTCACTCATTAAATTGACGATACATGTAAGCTAGACATTTTAGTAACGCATAGAGAATTGGAATTGAATTATTATATTTTATGTTCTGCCCTTTGGAGCTATTGTAAATCTTTAGTACACTTTAAGTACCTTTTGTAAACTATGGCTGTCGGAATAGGACTAGACAAAATAATAATATATAATAAATTCAATGAATTAACTATTTACTTTAGAAACAGTGGCCAGTGCATGTTATTTTCATCTGTTGATTAGTCTGCAATGATTATTGTGTTCGTAATTCAAATTTGAGTTATACCCGGAAGCAAAGAAGTCTCAGCGAGAAGGTTTTACTAAAAAGTCGACTGTAATTTTAAGGTTATATAATTGTTTATAAAATTTTATTGCGTGCTAAATACTTTAATAGTTCAACTGCATCACAAAAGTATTACGCAGATCAACCGGCATTCTCGAGATTCTCCCGAGCTCATAAAGCAATCGATGGCTAGACGCCAAAATTTCGACAGCTGTGGTATGATTTAACGACGCCAACTTAGTGATGCACATGCGCTATTTGCAGTAACTTGATTTTCTGTCATGCTAATCCTACATCATACTAATTCTCGAGCGTACGTCAGTAAAAACAATATATTCAAAAGTATTAATAAAATGGCGAGAACAGTGTTTGGTCTCATGGCGTGTGAGAATCTCGACAGTGCATTAATGCATTTTTTGCAATTAACACTTTCTCGTGGAGGTGTCGTCCTTCACCTTTCGAATGCGCACATAGACAGCAAGTCCATTGGTTCACAGACGGGGATCGAACCCACGACCTCAGGGATGAAAGTCGCTCGCTGGAGCCACTAGGTCAACACTGTATCGGCTCGTGAGGAAACATCGTTAGAAAAACGGCATAACTAACATATATAGCGCCACAGAAATAAATACATTTTTTCTTAATGAGGTAAAGAGCGTACCAATTCATAAAATGAAACGCACTTGCGTTAATGTAAGTGTCCATGGGTGGCGGTATCACTTACCATTAGGTGAGGCTGTCTGTTTTCCCCATTACACAAAAAAAGTAATAATATTACATAATATCCAAGCAGACACGTTGTGTATATTACTTAAAACCCCATTAAAAAGAATGTTTTTTTAATCTCTCGTGCTTGCGAAAATCATATTCATTTATACAGGTGTCCCAAAAGTCGACGTCAAGTCGAGATTTTCTCATAGGTAATGCCACACCAGTTATCAGAAAAAAAAATAAGTCATGTATTTTTGAAGTTATGGATATTTTTTTGTTATTCCAGAAAATGCACACCATGTGACAGTTTTTTCATTCCTGTTGTTACAAATATTTACTTTTTGCCAAATTTTTTTCTCTTACGTCATCCCGAATAGTGTTTTATGTAACCTATGATCCTAAACTCTGTGCTGATCACTCCAACTTTTAGGAAAATGTCATTTTATACCGTACCAAGTTTTCAAAATTAATTTTCGCACTACTTCAACTGATCGTCCTGAAAAAAAATGTATTACTCCAGTTTGGCAAGTATCTTTAAAAGTTAGCGCATTTAATAAGGATTCTACAGTGGTATAACACTGAGTCCATTATTTCTTAGATCGGCCATAAGATTTTTTTTTTTGTTAAACAAAGTCTGTTTTTAACAATCTCTTTGAAATTACAACAAATCATTCTAGCGCACCCAAAACGTTCCTAATGACCACAGCGTGGTTTGAATAAGATGGAGAGAGACATTCCATAAAATGTGAGCGAGACAGACATACGGACGCAAATAAGTAAAATAGACAGTTTCTTTTTTATGATTAGATTTATTACTTTTTTTATAAAAGATGTTCAAATTGCCGTCCTTCAGCTGCAATACAGGCTCGACATCTCCTTAAAAAAGATCGTGAAATGAAGCGGGCAAATCGTCCATTATTCACAAATTCTACTGCTTCCGCTATTCTCTGTCTAAGCTCTTCTACATTTTGAATCGACTTGGAATAGACTTTTTCCTTTACTGCTCCCCAGTAAAAAAAATCAAGAGGATTTAAATCGGGTGAGCGGGCGGGTCACGAGATTGTACCACCCTGCCCTATCCATCTGTCTGGATACTCCTCGTTAAGGTGGTTTCGAACTAAGCGGCTGTAATGCGCTGGACAACCATCTTGCTGGAACCACATATCTCGTAAAATAGTAAGCGGCACGTCCTTCGTCACTTTTGGGCACAGCTGTGCTGGCCTCAATTCCACGTACCGAACAACTGAGGACCCACCTCATCAACTGCTTGAAGGACAACTGCCTCGTAGGGTAGTGAAATTCTACCTTCACCTTGCACTTGGTTTGGCAGTCGGCCCTCAGAGAACAGTAGACGGTGCACATTGGTAAAAACTCTGTGATCCGGTTAGCGATCTGCATTAGGGTATCTCTCGCGATACTGTCTAGCGGCTTCACTGGCATTACATAAACATTCTTCATAAATGAGGTGCATGTTAGCATATTCCTGTGTAGTGTACGTAGCCATGGTATGGTACAAATACACAATAACACGTAAGTCCAGGGAAAAGTAAAGGTCGTCGTAGATCACAAATGTAAAATCCAAATGACAAGCAAACAAGTCCGTAAACGAAGCCAAAGTAGTTATAACACAAAATAACAGCAGCGAATACGAAAAGATGCGTAGTAAACGAAGGAGCGTTGCGTACTGACCTGTAGTGCGTGTGTCAATAGCAATAAGTAGCGTCACTATTTGTCTCGCTCACACTTTACGCCATCTTATTTAAACCACGCTGTGGTTATTAGGAACGCTTTGGGTACACTAGAATCGTTTTTTGTAATTCCAGAGAATTTTTTAAAAACAGACATTGTTTAACAAAAAAATTTTTTATGGCCGATCTAAGAAATAATGAAGTAAGTGTTATACCACGTTAGAATCCTTATTAAATGCGCAAACTTTTAAAGCTGCTTGCCAACCTAGAGTAGTACATTTTTTTTTCAGGACGATCAGTTGAACTAGTGCGAAAAATTAATTTTAAAAACTTGGTACGGTATAAAATGACATTTTCCTACAAGTTGGAGTGATCGGCACAGGGTTTAGGATCATAGGTTACATAAAACACTATTCGGGATGACGTAAGAGAAAAAAAAATGGCAAAAAGTAAATATTTGTAACAACAGGTATGAAAAAACTGTCACATGGTGTACATTTTCTGGAATAAAAGGAAAATTTCCATAACTTCAAAAATACATGACTTAATTTTTTTTTAATTTTTCTGAAAACTGGTGTGGCATTACCTATGAGAAAATTTAGACTTGACGTCGACTTTTGGGACACCCTGTATAGATATCTGTAAGGCCTTCCTCAAACCATCCCCCCCCCCCCCAATAGCATGCTGGTTCCTTAATATGGTATATTCACTCCAAATACCGCGCTTTACATTAATTATACAATTTAAAAAGCTGCAAATAAAACGATGAACAAAGAGCGCTCTAGATTTAAGATAAATTGTATGTTGTATAAGCGTAACAGTTCCAAATCGCATCACTAAGCTAACCAAATCCATAACGTGAGTGTAATCCCAAATGCGCTATTATACGGATTATGATTGAAACATACGCCCACAAGATCGCGACTATTTATCACACGCAATGCTTGGCAATTTATTTGTGTTATTAATAAACACTATCTGACACTATTGTTGTGTATTTGGTCGTTAGACTAGTGGTTAAGTTCGGGTTTATCTTCAAAACAAACCATTGGTACAACTTAAGTTCGGACAGATAGACAAATGAATATCTGTATGTGTTTCGTGATCATTTGTCAATTTAATTTTTTCTTTTTTTCTTAAACTTTTGGATCTAAGCAGAGCCATTCCCCTCACGATATTTTCCTTCCTTCGAGCGAATGTTAATTGCGCCCATAGAAAGAAAGTCCATTGGTGGTAAACCGCAGATCGAACTTACGATCTCAGGGATGAGATCGCACACTGAAGCCACTAGGCCAAACTGCTCGGTCTAACCTCTAATGTGGTTTAATCTTATGTCCGAATCTTACACCAATTTATCTTTCAGTAAAATATAATACGATGCTTGTACGAGTGGATATCGTTGTATTTTAGATCCTGTAGGCGTCATGACACAGACTACTGATTAAAATAATTTTTTACAAAAGAAATCGATAAATAAACAGATACCCAAGATAATATAGCGTTTGGCATCGGGGAATAAATATACGATGTGTACAAGTATTATTATCATAAAACTACAAATATATAAATGAAATATGCGGTGGAAAGAAAAGTAACGATTTGCGATAAATAATAATACGCACGCCTTTGTCCCGAAGGGGTAGGAAAATACCACCAATTTTAAAATCCTACAACGTAAAGTTAAATGCAACTGCTGTGTCTATTTACAAATATCACAAAATGTCCATAAACTGTCCTGTAACGTCCATAGAGTTATCTTTTCCTAATAGGTAATAATATCTTATCTAGTGCGGTTACAACAGCAATAAATAATGGTCGTATATCAATTTAAACTAAGCGTCTGTTTAACCCTAATTTGGTCACGTGCCACCGTCAAATATTTCAATAGGTTTTTATTACAATATTCTAGCCCCAATTGTGAATTAAAAATGTCATTGAGTGAGTTTTTAAAAAATAAACTCATATTTTAAATACAAAATTACGTGAGAAAATGTATACACTGTTATGTTGGATTTCATGAATGTTAATATCTATAACCTCGATATTGTTATGCTTGCTTAATTACCCATTAGAACAAGAATCACTCAAGAATATCTTTTCGGTTTAAAACACTGAAAAATCTAAGAATATCCAAGAACAATACAATAAAATAATTCAGCGAATTAAAACCAGTGTCGAAAATGCCTGAATTTAAAAAAAAAATTGTGCGTAACTAGGGGGCGCTATCCCATGTTTCATATATTTTCTCAACACAATTTATTTCCTACATAATGAAACGTTTATTAACATCAAGCCATCGAGAATAAAGATATACTCAAAAGAATGTATGATTTTTATGTGAATAAATGTTAAAGGTGACATAAATTATGCAGTAGGGACGATTAATACACACCCAGGACCCCACAGTCGTAAATCATGTTTAAAACGCAGTGTACTTGTTAGTTATATGTAATGTAAGTGTCAAGAGAGTGAATGAGGGACACGAAAATAGTTTAAAATTTGTCCCGAGCTAAACTCACTCAGTGACGTTTTTTAATGTAGTTCTAGATACCCAATACAATTCATCGTGTTTTTTAGTGTATAAACATATTCATTTAAGGCAATGTTTTTAAGTCAAGTTGAATCATTTATTTCAATGTATTAAAAAGGCAGTCTTAAAAGTCAAAATTACAAGTTGAAAAAACTACTCGTCCCTTCCAAAAGATATTTTCAAATAGAGAAGAATGAGCATGAAACTCCATACTTACTCTTTAAAAATAGACTTTACATATACGTATGCGCCTATATATATCTAATTAAGAAATACTATTTCAGTTCTTATGAATTTCTCTATATATATAAAATTCTCGTGTCACGATGTTCGTTCCCATACTCCTACGAAACGGCTCGACTTAAGGATTTTTTATGCATATTCAGTAAGTCTGAAAATCGGCTACTATCTATATTTCAAACCCTTAAGTGATAATAGGTGTTCACAAAGTGATTTATCTGTTGTACACACAACACTGTCTTCCGAAAATAAAACACAGAAAAATATTGAACTCTAAAGATTGGCCGCATGTTGTAATTTGAATCTAACACTTTGTAATTACTCTATAGCATTCCTTAATAAAGATTAAAGCAAAAGATTTAGTATTGAATATTAAACTTATTTAGTCAAAAAAATTTTTTTTAAATACTTTATTAATTTAAACTATGTAAACTTATTTAGAATATGAATTTTTATGTTTAAAAGTGCATCTATATTTACAATCACCTATTATTTACCCACGGCGGTCTAATTATAAAATGTTATATATATATATATATATAATTGGAGGCAAACGGCAGTGCTCACCTGATGTAAAGTAATTCCACCGTCCATGAACACTCGCAAGTGCGTTGCCGGCCTTTTAACGTACGCTTTATGGTACGCTCTTTTCTTAAAGGACGCCGAGGTGATACGAATGGTATTTTGTATTCTGTCTCAACGTCTGATAAAACTCAGCTGCAGGTATTAGTCCCATACAACTGCTCTGAATATGCGATAGAAGTTGCAGAGAGACCACGACTCCAATTTTACTTATGTAATCTCATTGGAATGAATGACTAGACTTATCATGACTATTCATGTATATATCAGTGACCATAACAAAACATGTTGAAAACACTAATCAAACGGTCTACTAAAAGTTATTCTAGGAATTAATGAAGACTTGACGAAAAATTAACACGCTTTAAAGCATGACTGTCGAAAATAAATTGCAGCAGTTGCTTAGCGTCTATTTTAGATTTGCTACCATAACTAGTTGCACCCTAATGACCCTAAAGATGAGTAATACTCGCTGGGGTCGCCACTTCAGGACGGTTGGTAAAGAACCAATAATGTAAAACTGTATACTGTATCCATTCCGAAGAGATTTCAATGCCTAAGCAGGCGCCGCAAGGAAACCGGAAGTTTGGCCGTCCCAATTGATAAAATCTTTAATAACCACGTATCATGTGTACCATTACAATAGTCATTAATTTTAACCAAAAACATACAATGTATATCATAAATTATTCTAAATATATTTTGATGCGTTTTAAATAGAATAATAGAGTTTAAATTATGAATGCATTAAGTGAATTTTTCGTAAGCCAAACATACTTTCATATTTCTTCTTCGTTTTAATTTTCTAAAAAATCCTTACATTTATGGTATTTAATTGGCATGTAAAGTACCACTTTACTGCCGTCTTTTGTTTTAAACAAAAATCACGTCTTAACAAACTAGAGTAATTTTGGTTGTACCCATTCGGGTGTCCTAAAGCGAAGAGCTAAGCAACAAATTCATTTACTTTATTATATTGTTATCGAGAATCGGATTCTAGCATTCGTTTTATGCTAACGGAATTAAATAATTATAATTTCTATATTATTCCAAAGCCAGAAATCACATCTGTGAAGCATCGGTAACATTAAACACCTAGTATCTGTAAATAGGAAGCGATGTTTAATGCGCTTCTAATTACAATGACACATGAACGACTTTCATCAATTTATTAACAACACCAATGAGCGTCGTGTCGTGTCTTAATTACAGACATTTATGGAAATCGCGGGTCTTTAAAGTTTTCTGTTAAAATTTGATAATATTTATTAATTACTTACGTTACTATGATCAATTATATATTAGTATTAATATTATAATTAACTATATACTAGAAAGTTTAGTTAAGTGTAATTAAGATTTCCAGAATTCCTCAATTTGGTTCCAGCAAAACTATAATTGTTTTGATTTTGATAACAACTGTTTTCTTTGACAACTGATCACATACTTAAAGTTATCAAACAATGGAGCATTAACGCATATGCTCTGCCTGCGATATGTTCTATTGAGCACAAACATGAGTCTCCGAATTTATGCAGAAATTTATCACAGAAGTTTAGTTAAATTTATAATCTACAATTTTGTAAATTCAAACCAATTCTTATAACTTCTGTAATGGGCGCTAATGCGATGGAGCAATCAAACGCAGGGTCTTTGGATGTGATTATTATCGTGTCACAGATACATTCTTTATAGCAACTAAATAGAATTGCTTCACTTTCAGCCTGAACATTCAACCTCTTTTATTTTGAACATGTTTAGAGAGAGATAGAGCATCAAATTGAACATTTTATGTAAAAAATCCATATTGCAAAAATGTTTATAGTTTTAAATCCAAATTTGAATTTCGAACACAATCCGATACACGTGAAGGGTAACTTTGTACGCCTATTTAAAAGTATTACGGGAGCAGATGATCGTGACGCTTGACACAGTTAATATTTATGTAGAAGAAATGCATAAAACAATTTGTTTCATATGCAATTAATTAATTAGAATTAGCATAACACACGCTTGAATGGCATATTGACAATAGATAAAAAAATATATTTTCTATCACCATTATAATCTGTGATAACAGAAGCCTAATTAAAAAATTCTATGAGTTCTGGTTTAATTTTTACCACGCCCGTTTTATTATACGATAAAATTCTTATTTTAAAGCAACGCGATACTAGTCAAATTAACATCATATTGTCATGGTTACATCACTTTACACATTGAGGCAATAATTGTTAGTTTTTAAACGGAAATTAGATTTCCCGACACTGATTTATTACTATTACCGGGAATAGTATTAACACATTTATTTGTGAATGTTTTAAGATTTTCGCTATTATGATAGCTATTTCACAATTTCGTACATAAATTATGTTTGTTTAATAACGTTATTTTTATATTTTTTAAATCCTGTTTAATAACTAAATACGAAAAAAATTTACAAATAAAATTATCGAGTTGAAATATAATTTTTAAAACTTTTTTTTTTAATTTAACGCAATCAGTATTCACTTATCACAGATTTACACAAATACGTTTTTTTTAATTGTATCGTACAATTGTTTTGGTAAAGCGCGCTGTAGAGACGCGCGACCGTCCACTACTGAATTTGTCTATGCGTCTTGCCATGCGCATATATATGAAAAATCTCGCATTGCGCACTGCAGCTGGACCAAATATATTAAATCATCGATAAAATATATGAACCTTGGAATAGAACTGTGAAATACATAGCAGAACTGAACGATGAACTAATTTATCAGTGGGACTACAACCAACTGTTTCATGGCCGTATGTTAATATACAAGTAGTTGATCCTTAGATTTCTGTATCTGTTTCATGATCATATGCTAAAAGGCAAGTAGGTGATCTGCCTCCTGTGCCTCACACACGCTGTCTACTTCTTGGGTCCGAGGCAAGCCGGTTTCCTCACAATGTTTTACTTCTCCGTTCCAGCAAATGCGAATCCTTTTGAAAATGTTAAACCAAATGACGTAAAATAATCGAATATTTTTTCTGTATAATTTCAAAATTTTCTTTTCTATCCATCTATTTTAAATATTTTTTTCTGTATAAGTAAAGAATATTGTAAACAATTTGTAAATATAAACTTGTAATATAAAAAAATAAAATATAAATGTTCTTAAGATGTAAGCTTACACAAATTGCATATTAAACCATAAAGTTCTGAACAAACATCCCGTCTTTAAACTCGTTGGTCGGCAAAAGGAAAAATCACAGTTTAATTGCTGTAGATACAATCTTTAATGTTTAAAAATCAAAGTACCTTAAGAAAACCAGTACTATTAGGATATAATAGTTGCATATGTAACTGAAATGTCGTGACATTTAGGTTCATATTATTCTTTGCTTATGTCTTTGGCAGTTCAATAATTTTTTTCTTTATAGCATCTACTCAGTTTGCAAACCGCGTATCAGGGCTGCAATGAAACTAAATGATATTAGTATATCATAAATATCATTATCAGTATGTCTGCTCATAAAAAGCTGCATTATTTTGGTGTATTTTTTTAATTAATTATGTTTAGACATATCGGTATCATAAGTATCGCTTTTATGGTAAAAAAAGACTATGTACTTATTATATATAAATCTTCTTTGTAAATAAATTTCTTTAAGCATTTGATTATATTTTTCATGCGTGTTCAAGTTGGTTTGGAGTGATTTAGATTTACAATTAGATGACTTCTTTGTTGGTGATTTGAACAATTGCACAACCTTTTTAAGTCTGGGCCTCAGATTTCTGTATCTGTTTCTTGATCATTTGTTAATCTAATAGGCAAGTAGGTGATCAGCCTGATGTGCCTGACGCACGCCGTTGACATTTTGGGTCTAAGGCAAGCCGGTTTCCATACGATGTTCTCCTTCATCGTTCAAGGGAATGTTAAATGCGCACATAGAAAAATCCATTTGTGCACAGCCGGGGATCGAGCCTACGACCTCAGGAATGAGAGTCACATGCTCAAGCCCCTAGGCTCATAAAAACTTATTTAATCAAAAATGTATTACTTTTTAGTTACCCCCGGCAGGTAGCGTTAAGATCAAATTCAGATTTTTTGTACTTTCTTAGTTTTTGACATATTTTCTAGACCGGAAAATTGTGTTCGTGATTATTGTATTGAAATAAATCCCAGTTTCTTATTTAAGACGTGTGTAGGACATGGATCTGTTGTTTCCGTTAGTTATTATTATATATTTCCAATTCCAGATATATTTATAAGTATCCGATTTACGTTAATAAAGGAAAAAGAAAATAATTAAAAGGTTATCTATTTAAAAAAATGGTATCAAAATTCAAGCCCCGCTACGCACTCGCGATCCCTTTGGCATTGAGAGTGTCCATGGGCGGCGGCATCACTTAGCATCAGGTGAGCCTCCTGCCCGTTTGCCCTCTGTTTCATAAAAAATAACATATGTGTAGAAGATTTCATAATTTACATATTTATTTAAATAACGCAAAATAAATAAAGATGCGCGCTGAAAGCTCATTTTTTCATTAAGCTTTGTTTATCTATATATTTAAATTAATTAATCAATTCAAAACATAAGCTTATATACATTATAGTCCTTTGAATTTTGACCTTTCAAATATTCTAGTATTATTTGTAGAACTGAATCTAGTTAAGAGACGAGGACGAACTTTCGCAAAAGAAGTAAGGAACAAATACATATTGTATATGTATTTTGGAGATTTTGGATATTACATTTTGCTATGTAAGATTTTTACTACTATACACGTACTATTTTTAAAGTGGCAGCCCTAGAACGTGCATTTTCTTGTAATCGTGAAGAATATAATGATGCAATCAGGTGTATTTTGTACACTGCAATTACTTTGGAATTATGTATTTTGTTTAGGCGTACTTCGCGGAATTATTCTTGAATGAAATTGTATATATTACGCAACCAACATCAAAAATATGATTATCATAATTAATAAATGGTCACTTTTGTAATAATATTGTGTTTTATTATCGAACCCGAGACACTACAGAGAGACAGACAGAATGAATGAAAGATTTAAGAAATTACATATTTTTCTTTCATTAAATATAGAATTTTGTTTTGTATCGAGAAGCCCGGACATACAACGACCAATATGGTTAAAAGGAGTATTAAGAATATCCATAAAATCTCCTCCATCTTGAGCATACCCCACATGTATACCTGTGTTACTTAGTTAAATGTATTGAATAATTTTTATTGATTTTCTCCGTCTCAGGTTCGATGATACAACTCAAACACTATATAATATAATCTTTATAGTCCGTTCATCAATTAGTACCTCAAACTTGAGTTCTAAGCAAATTAATATTTGATGAACAAATTTAATATAGTCTACAGCATTGTAGACATTTATTGTATTTCTATTATACTTTGTTTACTTCGAAGTATGAAGAACACACAAGTACTAATTCACAATTATACATTGAGTATGGCTTGCTAGCTATTATAAGCTAGAAAATTATACAGAGAATTTTCACTAAGAGTCATAGCTAAGAACCTTTTCCTGCCAACCTTAGGCTAGAATTATTAGCAAATCTAGATTCTCTTAGCAATACTATCACTCGCCTATTAGATTCACAAATGATCATGAAACAGATACATAAATCTAAGGCGAATACATACTCCACGGTATCAACCTCCTTTGCAGACATTTCTAAGAATTATATTTGATGGCTGGGTTAAAACATTGTATTAAAACATGGAATATATTCAAGGCTTTCTTTATGGAAGTCAATAATCACTACAACTTTCCATACAAGAGTTAGCAAATGAACGTTTTTGTGGATGATGTCATTCAATTTAATTAAATTCTAATTACGGCATGATTAATTACAACAAAAACTTATGATCTTGTTCACAACTATTAAGCTTCAATTTGTTAAAGGCCGGTAACTTATTATTGTCTAAGTATCGTGATGAAGGATAAGACATCCCAGCGTCATATGTAAATGATAAAAAAGTCAGTAATATGAAATATAAAGGTGGGGCTTGCTATTTGAATCTACTTTAACAACTTGAGCTGCTTGTTCCGAAATTAAATGGCGAGAAAAAATAGAAATGTTACGGACATTACCAATGACATCACAATTAGCCAATGGCTTCCCTGGATTGCTGTTTTTCTGGTTTCAAAATAATTGTCAAAAGAAATTTATGCTTACAAAACGTTTTTCTTACCAAGGCTAAACCCACAAAGGTATAACTTGTAAGTCCTTATAACCAGCAGAATTTAATAGATTGCATAAAAATTTTAAAAACCGTTATTTATTAAAGCTTTTGCTATTAAATGAAGCCGATTCTTTTTAACGATAGGGATACTAAAACTGACGTCGTTGTTTAAGCCTTGACTGCTGGACATAGGTCTCTCCCCTAAAGTTCCAGTACGACGGACTCCCCGCGTTTTCCATTCAACGCATACACTTGACCCTCACCTCACATCTGTCCACCTAGTGAGAGGCTGTACAACGCTTCGCCGACTGATTCTCTGATGGCAATGTCATCATTCACTATAGTTCTTTTACGGATCTCTTTATTTCTACATCGATCATGTAGAGAAACACCGACCATAGTCCTCTCCATAGGTCGTTGAACGACATGGAGCTTGTGTACCAAGCTTGAAGTAAGAAACCAAATGTCTCCAATATGTAATTTCGATGTCGTTCTCTCAATATCTGTAGCGACGGAAATAAAGCAGTCAGGAATGATCAGAAATATATACCTTTCTTACAAAGTGAAAATGCTTACACATACCAAAGTGGCAGGGGTATATGTCACTTGACTCACTTCAATCACTGTGCTTTTCAGAGAAGTGGGTAATCTCTAAAACCTCCTCGGGGTGACCAACCCGAGAGCCTATGCTCTCGGGTCACACCAAACCATACCAGCCCCAGTAACCCACGAAACTTTTTATTATAACAGCCTTAAAAGATACCGTAGACTCCGAATAATAATGATTATGAATAGAAATTGGTGTTTCATTTTACGATCTCTCTATATGGACAAACATTTAAATTGGTCTAAAATATACGCCATTTTGACGCATAAATATTACTCCCAGTTATTGCTGTATCGTTAAATTGATGTGTAAATGCGTGCAATAACATTATAAGTGACAAATATATTGTCTATATTTTATACTGACTTACTTCAACGATTTTATGAAGAATTAATTCACATTCACGTTTAAGCTCTGTCTCTCTTTCTGGGTCGGTAACTCATGGATATCGTAGTCCGCTGGTGAGATCTGCCGTGAGTTATATTTCTCGGTCCTGCGCTTCTATTAGAACTATGTTTAGTTTCCAGGACGACTATTCTTTGACTTGATCAGTCCATAACGTCGACGCGATATTTTGAGTTCGGTGTTGGAAATTATCATGAGCTTGTCTAGGTTCTCGTTGACCCTACGCAACCAAAGTACGAACTGTGACTAAAGTGCGAAATGATGCGTTGTTGACATATGGTTGATAAACTGGGTTTAATAGGGACCTGGGTAAGGATCGATGCAGCGTTCTACGGTATTTTTAGCAAACATAAAATATTTTTTTCTAGAACGTATTGTTTCGTTCCGTCGCAAAACACGCGTCGTGTGTCAGACAATATTTTATAAAAAAAAAATGATGCGAAAAAACGAATGCCAGACTTAGACACGAGGTTTTGGATCTTAGACCTAAAAGGTCTTAGATTCAGAGACGAGTCTGAGTGCGAACAATGCTTCTCCTAAGTCAAAATCCAATTTGTTTTTAACATTAGGAGCCAGAGCCAGCTAAATCACTCTGCTTACATAACTTCTCTTTACTTTATAGGTCAAGATTATAGAACTGTATTACTGGCGTATTTTATAGTTTATTATTTATAGACTCATAAAATCGCTAAGTCAAAGTCATTGACATACATTTAAGAATAAAACTTTTGGTCACGCCTTACAAATGGGTTTATTGTAAGAAATTTAAATGTGTATTTAATCTTTACTTTAAACTGAATGAAATTATGAAGAAGTTATAAACAGCTGTTGAACATTATATTCGTTAAAAAATATAAATATTACAAAAATTAATCGAAATATTAAAAATAGTAATTTTGCTGTTTGGCTTTGGTATGGGATGCTACTTCTGTGGACACGTTAACCTGGCGCGGGCGTAGAATAGTCGGAAAAAAGACGGCTCAAATATCTTTCCTCCAAGTTTGATTTTGTACCCCATGGAGAAGACTCTTAGACCGTGGTATTCAAGGGCACAGGCGTCGATTAATGATTTAAATTGGCGCCTGGTAGATAGTACCGAAGATCCCAAAGCTGGTGGTTTCTTCGCTCATCGAATAAGTGTGGCAATACAAGGAGGAAATGCTGCTAGCGTTTAAGGGACACTGCACTACATAGGGACCAAACTTTTTAATTTTTTTTTAATTTCGTATTTATACATTTCTTATAATTATTATTATGTTGGTTCAGAAACATAAGTTACATCAAATATATATATAAAATTACACATAGAATTTTTAATACTGTGTAAACCATACATAGTCTAGGTTAATATTTAGATTTAGGGCTTTTTATAATTTATTTTCTATTTTTTTTTATTTGTTGCCTTGTTGGCTCCGCTATAAACTATTATCATCACTTGTTTTTTTTTCTTCCTTTTTTTCTTTTTTTTTTGTTGCCGTCTGCGATAAATAAAAACTATTTAATTAATCGTCGCATTGCAAATTGTTCAGCGCTATAGAATCTAATGTCAAAATGGGTGGTGTAACAGAGGGATTAGCGATTCCAACCACGGCTGATACGTGTGGCAATTTTCTACTTCACCTAATTAAAAACAGTTGTAGAGACAACGTTTGTTTTACGACAGAGTTTGTACTTTGTGTAATGTACTAACGATAGCTTCTTGCATTCCCCGACATCTAATAGAAATTCAGCGGCTTTCGTCGCATCTTGCCTTCTATTTAAATCGGGCGGTGATTTTTAAAAGATAATAATGCAAATATCTCCACTTTAATTTGAATATACGAACTGAGTGGGAATTGATAAGACTACAGGGACGACGAATTCTCCATACTAAACTAATACCGGCAAGATAAGTTTTGTTTGTAACGTGCCTGCCTTTGCAAAAGGGAGGCACGTTAGTAGCGTGGCATTGCGAGCAGCGCTTTGTGGGTTTTAAACATACATAATACGAATATAACATGCTTAGTTCCATCATCGGACGTTAAGGCAAAATACCATCGGTACCATCGACATCCGTCGTACTACTGAGCGTTAAGGCAGATTTGTCGACTTCAAGAAAATACCATACCATTTCTTAAAAGGCCAGCAATGCACTTACGAGCCTCGTGGCGGCGGTGTCACTTAACATCAGATTCACTCCTGCCCGTTTGCCTCTTGTTACGTAAATTTACGTTTTAATTATGTTTAATTTTAAACGCATAACGCTTCGTGATTGACAAACATTTCGTCTTTGTAGAATGATAACGCGACCCCAAAAGCCCCATTTGTGATAGTGAGTTGGAGAGGTTTAGTGGGTAGGGTTGGTTAAAAGTCCCACACTCTGAGCGGAACTGCGTTTCCCGAGATAAAAAAGTGTTGTCATGGATTCATTTAAACTCTAATTGGTCTGCTGTTAGCTGTAAAATGAATTTAAAAGCCACATATAAACCATAGAAAACATTTTGAATAAATAATAATAAAAAACAAATTAATTAAGGAGTGCATACTGCGCGTATAGTACCCAAAAAGTTACTTACAAGGTGTCTCAAAAAAAAGTTCATATTTAGTTGATCGATTTAAAAAAAGTAAGTCGTGTATCACAACAGTGTTTATTTATTCTTAAAGTACACATTTTGTGAGATTATTTCTTAAAAATAATAACGTCCAAATGCAGAACCTCGCGTTCGCGGCACTCATGTAATCAAACAATAAAATTACTTATGACGGCTCGGCAGGTGGACTCAGTTATGGCTACCATTTCGTGACAGTTATTTTCTTTCATTTGCACCAAAGAAGGGGCCTATACGGTCGCCAATCTCCGAAGTTTGGTGAATGGAAAAAATATATGGTGGAGTTGAGTATTGGAATGGATATCTTTCAAAATATCCATGGAAATGGATATTTTGAAAGATCGATACACGATTTAAATAAGTTCGCTCGGTAGAAAAACAATCCAAACATAGCCAATTTTTGACGATTTGAATTCATTATATGACGAAAATGTATATAGAATATGATTTTGAAATTTGTACAATATATTTTATCAATATATAAGTCAAGTCGATTTCAGAAAAAAATATATTAATTTAATGTTCTACATAACCAATTGTTATTACGGGCCGGCGTTCCTCAGTGCTCCAGCTCTCCATTGCGTACCGTAGTCCACGCCGAGACACTGACACAGAAATTCGTGCTGGGATAGGGCTTTAAGATAACCCCATAATAAAAAACCCATATGGGTTAAATCAGGACTGCGTGGAGGTCAATTTACGTTACCTCTCCTGGAGATCAATTTGCCTGTATTAGACGTGTGTGACTCCGTCCTACTGGAACCAGTATGGTTGGTTTTAGCGAGGAATGTTTTGAAGTTCAGGCACCAAGAAGTCATCTAACATTTTCACGTAACGCTAAATAAATAAATGTAAACGTTTTTTGAGGCTCCTGTTATTATATGACACATGAAACGTGTTCATACCTTCCTTAAAACCTTGTTTAGATTTCTATCATGTAATAGAATACCACATAATTATTTACAATATGAGATTATGATTGCCGTGATGGCTCTAGGCGCAATCATTAATCGCTAAGGCGCGATCTACGTTAGGCGCCGGCGCCGTCTTTGTAATTAGACATCTAGATTTACTAACCATGTTCAGGAAACTGATTACCTAGCTTGATTGACTTTTATAACAGTATATTCGACATGTGGGTATATTTTCACAGTCTTTAAAACCTAAGGAAACAATGATATCCATTCTGTGACGGTTACAGGAAAAGAATCGTCTTTCGACTCTTTGTTACCAACGCATCATTTGAGATTTTTCGGATTTTTCTGATATATTATATTTCGGCTTAGGGTCCTTGAAGAAAAGAGCGTTTTGCTGCAATCCTTAATAAACCGGCAATGCAATTATCAGCCCTCTGGCGATGTATCTATTGGCAGCTGCGGTATCACTTAATATCAGGTGAGCCTCGTGTACGTTTGTCCCCAAGTTCCATAAAAATTGAGCTAAAATTATTAACATTATCGTATGTCGTGTACGTTACGAAAAATACTCTCAAGTCCAGTTGTCTTTTTAGTATAAAGAAGAAAATAATAAATACGACCTACCATAATAAACGAAAACTGTCTTCCGTCTTGAAATAGGAGAAGTTAAACCATGCAGTAATTACACGTATAGAACAGAGAAACTACAAAAAGTGTTATGAGGCCATGTATTTAGTGTTAATTATAGACGTACCATATCGATTAAAATACCTAATTTGCCTCGTCAATTGATAATGTATGAATATGTACTGAAATTAAATGTATATTGTATTTTTTTATTGTGGCCATTAAATTAATTACATTATAACACGTCAAGCATTATTATAATATTGATATGACGTTAAGATGGCCATTATCGTTACATTAGTTATACCGTACTTTCATCTAAAATATGTTGAATTTATAACATACAATTTAAAAATTACCTTTAGTTTAACGCTTAAATGAATATAATGTCATTTAACTGATCAATGGGGCAATTTTGACTTAGGGTCCTTCAAGAAAAAAGCGTACCAATTCATAAAAGGCCGGCAACGAACTCGCGAGCCCTCTGGCATAAAGAGTGGCCATGGGCGGCGGTATCACTTAACAACAGGTGAGCCTCCTATCCGTTTGTACCCTGTTCTATAAAAAAGGGGAGATATATTTTTGAGCCCTTTTAATTGTCTAATACACAGTTATAATCGTGTATATTATAGACCTGCAGGTGGATAAAAATCAAATCGATAAACACCGTTAATTCCGTCGAATTACGTTAAACTTGTTGAAATATTTAGTAACACAAACAAATATAGTTAAATTAAATGTGTAATATAAACGTTCAATATATTTCAATAATAGAACTCGTAAAGACCCGAGACAAGCAATATTACCGAATAAGTCCGCACAAACAAGCCGACTAAAAGCTCGCGCTTTAGTAAATAGCAGCGGAATTCTCACCTTTGAATAATAGCCAATTACCATAATACCGTAAATATCATCAAATTGACAGGCATTTATAAATAAAAGCAATATTTTAGTGCCTAATATGGTGTTAGTTCATAGGTGGCGCCATATCAAATTTACGATGTTTAGTTTCATTAGTCAAATCACTTTCGCACTGGCTTACGTTTAATATGACAAACATACAAGACATATATCGTGCCCCGGGGAACAAAGTTGTTAAAGCGAAATCAATATTTTTTTCGGGGAAAATAGAAGAAGGCGCCTTACGCTATTACTACTAGGATACTAAGTATATACACATATATATGTAACATTATTTTTCCTATTCGACGGTTTAAACATTGTACCTAGGTAACACTGAAAATGTTTAGAAAATGAAGAACGGCTTAATGTAGAAAGTTGCCAATACTTTTATTGTTTTTCTAAGTAATCTCCGTTCCTCTCTACACATCGTCGCATTCGATGGAACCATTGAGAAAAGCAGTAGGCCCATTCTTCATAAGGGGTCTCTTCTATGGCATTTTCGTACGCTTTCGCCGCATCTTCAGGGCTCGTAAAGCGAATACCTCGAATTTTATCTTAAGTTCTTGGGAATAAATGAAAGTCTCAGGGCGCCAGGACTGTATGGTGGATGACTCATTATCTCGACACCTTGCCATAGTCAAATATTCAACAGTTCGTTTTGCGGAGTGCGCTGAATCATTGTCATGGTGAAGGAGGCTGCTGTCGATTTTTTTCCAAGACAACAGGCAAACAGCGATTGACATACTAGTCTGCAGTAACTGTCCATCCATCTTCTAGCACAACTGTCGCGAAATGCCTGTTCCGACAAAAGAATTAGGCAATCATCTTTTCTTCTTGACTTCTTTCTTTTTTTACCTTAGTTGGCTTGGTTAGCTCGCAGTATCATCTTTCATCACCTGTGACGATGACAAATACAGCATTTGAGTCACCGCCGTTGAACTTACCTAACATTTGGCGACACCAGTCCATGCGAAAGTATTTCTGGTCGGTTAAAGTATGGGGAATCCATCTGGTACAGAGGTTCCTGACGCCTAAATGTTCATGTAATATTTTTTGAACTTGAGGTCACTCTCTTATCTCTCTATCATGCGTCTCACAGCACTGATGTTTTCTTCAGTAGTCGCTGTTAAAGGACGTCCCTGACGCGGATCATCATTGAGATTGCGACGTCCACGAGCACGAGGCTTCATTAAGAAATGCTAATCGCAGCCGATCATGGCTTTGCTGTGAGCCCTCAAGGAAAGTCACGTGTAACAAGAGTTTTAGATTTGCCGCCAATTCATATATGTGAAAAATTACAAATTAATGAAATATACAACATTAGATTCAAATTAATGCAATATATACAATATGCTACTAGATTACCAAAGAATTCTTAAATTGAATTTAAAAAACGTTTTCATTAGCAATGTTTCTAACTGACCAGTTCTAAGCATTTTCAGTGTCATGTACGTAAAGAGATATGTACGTTATTTACGTATATTTTTTTCCGTTCTAGATACATGTAGGAAAACTTTTTTTTTTTGAGATATACCACAAATATAAAATCATGTTTAAGTAATAATAATCATCAAGAAACCTTTAAATGGCAGAAAAGGTATTTAAGCGAAACATGAGTCTGTTTAATTGAGCATAGATGGTCTCAATTTGGAGTAATTGTTGACAGCTGCTCTCATCTCTTTGTCGAATGTCCTGACGTGGTCCTTGAGCTCATTTAAGTGAGCAAATATATGCTCCAGATATCCACAGAATTAGTTAAGTTAATAAGAAATCTTATTTTTTCGTGGCACAACAACTAATTACTACGGTAAGCCTGTATGCCGTGGTACACACTGGTTTGGTGCAATTCTCAAAGGTAATGGATTCGAGCGCCGTCTAAGCACCAATGGAATTTTCTTTATTAATATTTACCGCGTAAGACGGACGGCAAAGATCCTAAAATGATGAAAAATACCCAAAGATATGGAGACAGAGATGTCCAACAAACAGGCTTGAAAATGTCATATTTTTCCTTAATATTTTGACAACATAAAAGCTATGCATTGAGTTATTATATAGTTAAACAGTGGTTATTCATATAAGGCCATAAGGCCAGTTAAAGTTGACCAATTCATGAATAGTTATAATAAAGTAACCAGTTATACATATGACAGTTATACAAATACGAAATTTCAACCGTATCACCGCGACATCCGTCGATCCGCAACTGAGCATTTTTAAGGGAGTTTTTGCCGCGCACCACCACTATGTGGAAGCCCACTGAAGTATTTCCGAACAAATTCGACTTCAAGAAAATATCGTACTATTTCTTAAAAGACTAGCAAAGCACTCGTGAGCCATCTGGCATAGAGAGTGTCCATGGGCAGTCGGTATCACTTAGCATCAGAAGAGCCACCAGCCCGTTTGCCCCTTGTTCTAGATAAAAAAATAAATATCTTTGAAACACTTTAAGCGATTTTTGTTGTTAGTCTGGGCCTGGATCTATGCGCTTATGTCCATAAGGACATAACATATCAGATATTTTAAAAACTTAACGATTATTATATATTTTAAATTAATTTTATTTATAAAAAATAGGGAACTTATCGTACAGTTCAGATTAATGCCGGTTCTAAAAGCTTAGCATAACCGTTTCAAGGTTTACGATTAAACCGAACACGCCGCGCCGTGACGAAAATACCATTATAACAATCATGTCCTAGACAATAAGAAATCTTAAGTAATTTATTACTCAGGCTCGTTGGCCATTATTGGACATAACACAACAATATTTTGTATAAATAATAGTCCGTACAGTCACAGTACATCTGGAATCTAAAGTGTATTGTAATGATTTTACACGTGGATTTAATAGGGGTCAAACGGTCAGGAAGCTCACATGTTGTTAAGTGATACCGCCGCCCTTGGACACTCTCAATGCCGGAGTTGATGCTGACCTTTTAAGAATTGAATCCTAAGTCTAATTGTTTCGGAAATACTTCAGTGAGCAGCTGGTTCCACACAGTGGTGATGCGCGACAACGACGGACGTCGAGGTGATGCGGGTGAAATTTCGGGTTTGTATAACTGTCGTATGTCTAACTGGTTATTTCATTATAACTATTTCTAAAGTCAAGTTTCACTTGCCTTATCGACAGACCATATAAGAATAAGCCGTGTTTAATTATATAATAGATAAATGCTTAACCAAAGGGCTGTCTATATATCCAAAATATGTATGCGTGTTGCGACCAAAAAAAAAAGTACGAAGTTCTCACAAACAAGGTGGTACCTCCTGCTGAGCGAAACGCGGTAATCATCATCATCATCTAAGGCTTTACAGCCCCTTGTGGGCCTTAGCCTCCTCAAGTATAATCTATTTCAATCTATTTCGTACTTCTTACGTCCAACCAACGCAGCTCTGGTCTACCAGGATTTCTCTTGCGACCAGGTTGTGAGTTCAATAAGGTCTTTGGCGTTCTATCGTCCGCCACGTACAATTAAGAATCAGGTAATAGGTAATAGTGAAGACTATTCCACATTCTGTCATGAAAATAAACAGTTTTGGAACGACACTTCATGGTTATGAAAGATCTGAGATGGACACAGCCGACCTGGCACTTCCAGTTCGCTTAACGCAGATTTTTTAAAATTAATTTAAATAAATTTAAAATGCGTAGCAACCTATATTTTGAAATGGAAACCTCGTGTAACCGTAACTTATATTAAACTATTAAATCAAATTATCGTTTTGTGCTCAAAGAACAGACGAATTCGTTCAAGATACACTTTACAGCATTCAATAAACGTATTAAGAGCGTACATAAATTCGTATTAATTGAGTAATAAATCTGAGAGTCGATCAAACGATGCAACTAACCCTGATTTATAAACCCTATATTAGGGTTACTGGTTTAATATAATATAATTGCTGCGATACTCCAGATATGTGGCTATGCATGTGATCCTGAACCCTTTGGAAACGTGCCCCAATCATTTTTATATGTACAATGACTTGGCGGCATAAATATGTAACCGCAAACGTCAATCATATTTATTGATTAGCTGTGAAAGGGCCGGAACTTTCACTAAATAGCAATTGCGACTGCGACTTTAATGTTGAGTTTTTGTACCGCGTGCTATGGATGTATTTATACAAAAACGTCGGTACAGAAACCGGCAAACTTTTTGAGCATTAAACAAGGGAGTGGGGGGAAGTTTGCGCATCGTACATCGGGACACAAACGTTAACTGATTTACCAATCACGCGATCGACACGTCACTTTCCCGCCGCCGCTCCCCTCCCAGTGATACCTAAAAATCGCAAGGCAAGGACATTTTTTCAAGATGTTTGCCAGTATCTATAACGTAATCGCTTTCACCGAATAGTGTTCAAAGGAGATTAAAAATTTGCCTGGCTTAAATTTTAAAGTTAAGTAATTAAATAAATATTATGTGAAATGTGACACTCAGTAAATGAAATCTTAAAAGCATTCAAATATTAATACAGTATACGTAATCTGTTTTATTACGTGTTATAAATCATATAAATCATTGAAATCCAGACACACGTTTACTTTGGCTTAGAAATTCAATGATTTAATGCCTAGAATTATTGTGACAGTAATTTAAATATGTGCAAGTGTGGATCTATTGTCTCTGCGTACAAAAGGGGTGATTGTATGTATGTATGAAATATATTCTACACTACTACTAAATGTAGCCCAATATCCATATTATCTCCTATATTATCAGTGTCTTCAATACGAAATAATCGTCGGTCAGAAGAGAAGTGGCTATATCAGTATAATGCTGTATAATTTGGATATGATGATTGGGACTGCGGTTTCGCGGAATCGCGCGAACACAGGGGATGGTTACGCATGCTATTAATAAGGTTTCTATGGTGGTTGACCTATTCTTTGTACACTGAGTTCACAAGTTTGTTTGCGACGACGGTGTTTGGTGCATTCACTACAATCAACAACTTTATAAAATCCTTGACGACGCCAACATCGCCCAATTCATCAAATG